>NW_028227271.1:66542500-67142500 GCF_978045245.1 Mus caroli
TTTCTTTTCTTTCTGTCTGTCTCTCTGTTTTTTCCTCTCTGTCTCTGTTTGTGTGTATACATGCACATTCATGTGTGAATGTGGGCACCTCACCCCACAGGGTACCTGTGGAGGGCTGAAGACCCCAGCTGTTGGTCCTTGTTTTCTACTTTCTTGAGTCGAGGTCTCCTGCTGTTCACACCTATGTATCCCGGGCTAGCTGGCCTTCTGTCTCTCATCTCCCACTGAAGCACTGGGAATACAGATGCTGGTGCAGAGTGCCAGGCTTTTGTGTGGATTCTGGGAATTTGAACTCAGGTCCTTACACCTCACTGAGCCATTTCCCCTACCCCAGCATTCATTCTCTCTCTCTCTCTCTCTCCTCCCCCTCCCTACCTCCTTTCCCCTTCCCTGTCTTTCTCCCTCCTTTCCTCCTTCCCTCTTTCTTTCTTTTCTTTCTCTTTTTGGAAATTGGGTCTCATAGCCTAGGCTGGTCTTGAACTTGTGGCAATCTTCTTACCTCAGCATCCCACTTCTTGACATAACAGGTGTACACTACCTTCCTGATAACACCTTCTTCATGCATTTTTTCCATTTTGCAGACTGGCCATGCACATTCTTAGCATGTATTTCTAACACAGCAATGGAGTGGAAACGTAAGGGTTCTTTGGAAAGTCAGTTGTGCTGGATGGTCCTTTGCTGGAGCAAACATGTGAAGGAGTGTTTCCTGAAGTGAAAGGATGTTTTGCTAAAGCAGACATGTAAAGGAACATTTAGCTGAAGCAGACACAGGAGAAAGGCTGATCTGCTAAAGCAAGCATGTGAAAGAATGCGTGTATTGTTCTGCCTTACATTGCATAGTTTGTTGTCACCCCACAGAGAGAAATGCAGCAAAAAACTTCTGGTGGTGTGCTGGTGGCTTCTGCTGCTCTCACGGACTGGGCCGATTGGCAGAGTGATGTCAGCTGAGATAGACTCATGTGGAGTTTTGCTAAGACAGACTCACATGATGAGACAAGATCCGTAGAGGACATGTAATGTTTGGAGGGAGTATAAATAGGACTCAACAGACTGTGAGCGAGGCTTGCTTGTACAGCTAGCTGTGCAGTGCTTCTTGATCTTATGTCTTCGCTGATCTTTGATTCCTCTAGAGGCACCACCGAGAGTTTCTCCTGGCATCCCCGGTGTTCCTACTCTCTCCTGCTGACTTGTGCTGTCGGCCGAGGCCTGGCTGTTCCTGCTAGGTCGTGCTGTCCTGATACTACTGAACTGTCCTGCTGGTATATCCATGAAGTGTTTGTGAGTGGATGGAGCTGCTGTTATTGATCTGTGAACTGAACTGTTGATTTCCTGACAAGCAGATGAGATTTGCTCCAAAGAAGTATTTCTAAACAGGTCCACTTCTCTCATAGCCTACTAACCTTTCTTTTCCACTACCTCTGGTGGGTGGTGGGCAAGAAAGGAGGTTAAAACATTGAAAAAACATTGTCAAAAGTAGGGTTGAAAAAAATTTTAAATTGCACAGAATTTTTGCCACCTGGGGAGTATTTCCTTATGTTTTCTTAAGCAATATTCTGCCTATGGCATTCAGAGCAAGTGAAGCTTGGCTCACATTAATTATCTGTGCAGGCTTAATGTCTTCTGTTGCTGTAATCATGAGTGTTTCCTTTTAAGGCTAATGCGTAAGTCATAAACCCCAATAATGCGTAATTCCCACTACCCTCAGCAAGGGGCTTCAGTAGCATGTGTATTGCTGCTCTAAGGAGAGGCCTTAGCACCAGGAGATCTCACCCCACACATATTAGGATTTTGGTGCAGCCTGTCATGTGGAAAAGTAGCTGTGGTGGTTTGCCTGCAGTATCTGGAGGGAGGGAGGAGATAAGCCTGACAGGTTTGCCCGGTGATGGGACGGAATGGATATCCTGAATGTATCATGGAGGCCATTGTGCAAACCCTCCCAGTCAGAGAAGAGGGTGAAGGTAGCACTCAAGAGTGTTTCTCATAACCCTTTGCCCACATGGGGGCACAAAGCACAGAGGGTAACACATTGAGGGAGGGGCATTCTTCTCTCCAGACCAATTTAGTGCCTGGCAGAGCAAGATGAAGGAGTAAGACTGTGTGGGTTGTTTCAATTGCTTGTAACACAAACATCTGTAATGGGTCTCTCTCTCTCTCTCTCTGTGTCATTGTATGCACATGTATATGACATTTTTTTCCAATTTTTTATTAGGTATTTTCTTCATTTACATTTCAAATGCTATCCCGAAAGTCCCCCATACCCTCCTGCCCCACCCCACTCCCCTACCCCCCCACTCCCACTTCTTGGCCCTGGTGTTCCCCTGTACTGGGGCATATAAAGTTTGCAAGACCAAGGGGCCTCTCTTCCCAATGATGGCCTACTAGGCCATCTTCTGCTACATTTTATACATAGCCATGGGTTTTCCTTATCTATCTATCTATCTATCTATCCATCCACATGTATATGTTTTATACAAAACCATGTTTTTCCTCTCTCTTTTTCCCTCCCCCCTCACTCTCTGTGCATATGTATAAGAAATTCTATACACAGCCATGGTCTCTCTCTCTGTTCCTCCCCCTCCCTCAGGACCCCCTGATTGGCTAGAAAGTCCTGCCTCCCCTTTCCTCCTGCCCAGATATTGGCTGATCAGGTCTTTCTTAACTAATCTAACCAATCAGAGGTGATAGAAAATGATTTGGGGGCAATATTGAGACAGGAGATGCTTCACAAAGCCAAAGTCTAGACTCTACCCAGATCTTTGGGCACAGCAATCAGCATCTGAGTACACCAAGCACAAAAACATTTCCCACCCCTTCTGTGTTTCTGTTCTGAGACATAAGGACCAAGATGACCTAAGCCATTCTTACTTGGGGCTTCTACCATTTATAATTAATGCACCTCAATTAAAGCAACCTCCTATTTCCAAAGCAATACAGACTGAGGTCATTATCTCGCCCCTCCAGCCATGCGTCTCTAAATCCTTAGCATGAGTAGTGGTTTGAGTAGCTATGGCCCCATAGACTCCTGTGTTTGAATGCTTGGGCTATAGGGAGTGGCACTATTAGGAGGTGTGGCTTTGTTGGAGTGGGTGTGGCCTTGTTGGAGGAAGTGTGTCACCATGGAGGCAGGCTTTGAGGTCTCCTATGCTCAAGCTATATCCAGTGATAGTCTCCTTCTGCTGCCCATTGATCTGGATGTAGAACTCTTAAAACTCCTTCTCAAGCACCATGTCTGCCTGCATGCTGCCATGCTTCCTACCATCATAATAACTGACTAAACCTCTGAAACTGTAAGCCAGCCCTAAGTAATGCTTTTCTTTATAAGACTTGCCTTGGTCAATAATAGCAACAAAATCCTAAGACTAAGGGGGTAACAGGCTTAAGGGCCATTTCCTGTCTCTCACTGGACCTACATCCCTGCTCTGATCTAGGCCAGTTGGAGCACACAGAAGGTTAAGAAATGACCCCTCCCTAACAGAGTGTTCATGAAAGCAAGGGGGAAAGTCTATGGCAGGAACGGCAGGCAGTCCTCTCTCCTTACCAGAGAGGTCTCTAATTTGTACAGCTGTGTGCAGTTGTCTCAACACATAACCACCTGTATCAGTGTTTGCCATTGCAGGAACATGTTGAAACAGGAGAAAAGGAGATAAGTTGAAACCACTCTAAAAC
This sequence comes from Mus caroli, assembly GCF_978045245.1. Lineage (NCBI taxonomy): Eukaryota > Metazoa > Chordata > Mammalia > Rodentia > Muridae > Mus > Mus caroli. The sequence goes on from NW_028227271.1 coordinate 66,546,167, forward strand.
ATAGCTGTTTGCTTCATAAGGTTCTTGGGAGAGTCCATAACTCAAGGACTAGAAAAGGCCGTGGTACCGGCCAGATCTTTACATAATGATTGGGGACCAACTTTCATTGGGTGACAAATGTGAACCCATATTTTGATTGCTATTCAATTTGTGCTAATACATAAAGAGAAAGAAGCAGGTCTGAAAAGCTGGCTGGAATGAGTTGATGGACTCACCTGATTGGTCAAAACAGTTATTTGTGCTGGAAGAGATTTAACAGGGTGGGGGAAAGGGAGGGAAGGGGAAAGAAGGATTATGTAGTATTTCTTTAGTTGTGAACAGTTGTAGTTTCTATTAGTCTCAGAGAGAAGAATTCAACTTTAAAACTCTGGTTCTGAGCAGCCAGGGGAGAAAGCATTCAGAGGGAAACAGGAAATTATAACAAACTGTTCAGTGGCAGGAGACAGAGTGAACAATGCAGTCCTTAAAGGGTTTTTTCCTGTCAGGATAAACAGCTTTTTTTGTGTTTGGTTATATTTTAACCATGATACAAAGGGAGACAGAGAACTGGTAATCTGATGCCAAAATTAATTTCTGGAGTGATAAGGATAGAATTTAGGTTGTGGAAGGAACCATATTCAAAATTCTCCACTGTGTATTTTAAGGTAAGGTGAGAGAGTGGTTTAGGGAAGAGGTCATTGGATATGGATTCGGAAAGTCATGCACACAGACTCTGATGCAGTATGAAGTGAGAATGTGTGTATAGAGAATAGCTTGTGTATTTTATGGATGAATCACCTGTCAATTAAGAAAACCTATGGCCTATAGGAAAGGTTAGACTAGAAGGTGGGACAACTGGTAGGCAGAGAGGATTCTGGGAAAGAGCCAGCTTGGGAAGAGTTTCTGGGGAAGATGTGAGGAGGACAGATGAATGATACCTGAGCAGAGGTGACCAGCCACATGGCAGAATATAGACTAATATAAGTGGGTTATCAGAGAAGAGCCTAGCTATATGGCCTAGATATCTGTAAATATATTTTGAGTCTGAGTGGTTATTCTGGGAGCTTGGAACCAGGAGGAAAAAAAAAACCACTTTAATAGATGGCACCCAATGTGAGGCATGTTATCCAGGTTTAGAGCCTGAGAAGCCATTGGGAAGGATGGTTTAGCATAGTGCTCTGTGATGGTGGGCAAGCTGCTCCGTTTGGTGTGGTTGGCCACAGAAGCCAGTGAACAGTGGAGGCAAAAAAACATGAAGAGGCTGAGTATGGAAATACAGGCCTCTTACCCCCTCCAAGGTGCATCGTGGCCTTCTTCTAGGGAGAGCAGAGGCCTATATGAGGCAGTAGAGTAAGGAACCAGAGCCTCAAGGCACAGCCCCACAGGGAACACTTCTCATGTTGCATGCTGCTCTGGGGAGCCAGTGCTCTGCTGGGTGGAAGGTATGGCTCATGCTGAGGCTTATGGGAAATTCAGCACCCCAGTCCAGGCCCACTGAGCCCCCATCCTGATGCTTGGTGACAGGTGGCAGCCCAGCCAAATGTGGCAGGGCAAGTGGGCACAAAGACTACCCATGGGTGCCCTTGGGTGAAGGCCTAAACCCTCACAGAAGCACAGCAGGTGGGAGTGGCCTGTCTAGAACTGGCAGGAGACAAAGCCAATGGGACAACCTTCTGGACTGAGCTGAGAGGGTGGAGCTGGCCACTACGGATACATGCTAGTCTGCGGAGCCTGGAAATGTGCAGAAGGACAGAGGAGCACTTACCCTGAGCTGCAATAGGATTGAAAAGCCCCAGACATCTGAGCAGGTAAGGTATTGAGTTTAGAAAACTATAAAAGAGAAGGGAAACCGAATTAAAATAAAAAAAAAGAAAGAAAGAAAAACTATTTGGTTTAAAGATAAGAGGGTAAAGTCCTTAAGAAAAATTTTAGAGAATAAAAAAAAAGAAATATATTTTCTATGTCAAAAAAATGGAAACACAGGGACTTCCGGGGTTGGACAGAGGAAGAGAGGAAGCAGGAGAAGGATAGGGTTTTTTGACAGAGACAGGGAGAGGACAAGATCTGGCTACTAGTGTCTCCCAGTTTAGATAGTGAATCTGCCAGGATTTTCCACAGGAGGATTTAAATTTAATAAAGCTTACAAGATCAGAATTCTAGTTGTAGCCAGCGATTGAGTTACCATTGTTTCTGAACTAAGTTTGTGTTGTTTTCCTTCATATGGTGGCTCGACAGTGTTCCAGGGAGAAAGGTATGGCAGCAAAGCATGGGTTTGCCTGATGTGTCCCCCAAAAGGCCGTGGGAGTTTTGAAGCACAGGGCCGGTGTGGTAGCGACCCGCCAGTGGGAACTTAGCTGGGTGGGGAAACTGTGGACCTCTGAGTCAGAGAGACTTGCCCGCCAGTGCTTGACCGGCCATAGCATGGCACGGTTCCTTTTTATTGCTTCCCACAACAGGAACCCCCTAGAAATTTAAGATTATTAGCCTGAGAGTTAGAGTTTTATTTTCTAAGTGAGAGAAAGGTGGCACTGGGATGAGTCACGTGTCCTCAAGCGAGGGAGCCTTGAAACAAAAAGAGAGGGCTCTGAGGTCCCCCTGCTGTGGAAAGAGACAGACAAGATGGCTGCTCTGAGTCAGAGAGCTGGAGAATGGAAGCTGCCTTTATCTTGGGGCAGGTATCGATTTAACTGTGAATTTATAACATTGGGATTATTTGCTTTTAGGATAGACTTATATACAGATTTTGTCCGAATCATGTGGGGAATTTCACCTGCGGTTCAGAACTAGGATAGGGATAATTAGTCACTGACTCCAAGTAGAGAGAGCAGTGATAACTGCCTGCTACGAACAGACATTAATTATTAAAAGTCTGTGACTACAGGTAGAGAGTTCAACAGATAGATATTATAACAGGTACTAATAAAATAAATGTCTGTGGCTCCAGGTAGAGAGCCCAAGCAATAGATGTTATAACAAGATGGCTGCTCTAGGCGGAGAGCTTAACAAGTAAAAACTACCTGCTTCCTATAGGCAGATATTAATGAACGTTTGAATTAATTGCTTTAAAGATGGTATACAGATAAATTGCTCTAACAAGTGTTATAGGATACTCATATTCTGTCTAACATGGGCTCCATGGGAATTTTGAGTTTAAATCCTGGTTTGAATAGCTGCCTGCTTATAAGCAGGTATAGACAGAAGTGTGAGTCAATTATTTTAAAGATGGTATAGAAAGGTCTTCAAGATACCTAACTCATATTCTCTAACGTGGGCTCCATGGGAACGTTGGGTTATTATCTTGCATGAAAAAATAGAAAAAGCCTAAGAATAGGCACATAATAATATTTTAGTTTGCTTCATTTGTTTTGGATTAATTTTCAAGATGGGTGTGATTTTGAGTTTTGTGGTTATATTATTCTTCTGGGAGAGAGGTCACTATAAAGGTTTTTCTGGTTACTGGCTCAAGCATACGCTGATTTGGGAGAAAGGTTTTGTCTTTGCATCTTTAGAAAAAGTGATTAGTGCCTATCCACCTTCCAGAGTAACGTGGATCAGATGTGATAGAGGGAGGCCCCTCCCCTCCCCAGAGGACTAGAGTCCAGAGAATCAAACCAAAAAGATATCTTGATGATACTAAAATTTTGTTTTGAGATTTGTATATTACAGACTATACAGCCTTGGTGAGTCTCATCACCGGACATACTCAACTGACCTGCTTGATCTCCTGATGTCTTGGACTTTCAGCCAGATCCAGTCAGGACACAGACATCAGAGACTGTAATAATCATTGGTGTGGCCTTCTTAAGGCCAACCAACTCCCCCATTTCTTTCTACCCTTCCTCTCCCTTCAAAAATATCTCAACGCCCATATTCAGCTTGACGAAGTTATGAAGAGTTATCATTCCAGTTCCCTGGGCTTTGGGGCTGGAGGTTGTTATTCTAAGGTTGCCTTTCTGAGGAACATAGAAATGGTCATAATTGAAACAGGGAGAAAATAGCTGGAATTGATTGTGTAGCCATGATCTCATTTGGTAGAAATCTTTACGATAGTTACTAAGTTGAGTCATAATTTCTTATTTTGGTACAGGATTTATTTTGATGCAGAATCAAGTTTTCATAGATATAAATTTCTTCTATTGATACAAAAATTCTAAAACTGTAAGGCTTGGACCCAGTCCTTCTATAACTGTTATGATAAACCAATCTGAGATGTTTAAGCCTGTGCGTTAAGGGCCAAATAGCAAATTCATGGCTCTGAGTTTATTGTTAGGGTGTTTTCAGATATTTTAATTAGAAATAGCTGGGGGGTAGTTAATGGACAACAGTCCACATTACTTTGCATAGATAGATGGTTTTCAAAAACGTCAGAAATGCACAGCATGTGACATTTAATGTTATTTATTCACTTGCTGTTGAGACAAATCTGCTCCTAACACTCCCCATCTGTGAATTCAAAGAATCAGCTGAGTATCTATACCTCCAGGTGAGGCTGTACGTTGTGGCTGGGTGGCCACTGGGCAGACATTGACTATCCCTCCTGCAGGCCTATTCTGAACTTGAGAGGACACAAGTTGCAGGTTAGGACAGCTTAGTTCTGCCGAGACAGAATAAGCTAGTCCTTAACAATTCCTGTTTTTCAAGGTCTATCAGAATATCCTGGGCCAGAAGGCTGAAGACAGATGCTCTAACTTCCTGACACACTGGAGCTGTATAGGTAGGCAGCTGTCTCTGCAATTTGTCTCAGTTCTGGAAGCTGTGTTAGGCTTCCTATATTTTCAGATAGAATTTGTCACTCTTGGATTTCTGATGGGGTTGAAAGTCTACTTATAGTTCTCATAGCCAGCCGAGGCTATTTAACATTGGAAAAAGATATATTTGAGAAGATAGTTTTCAGATAGTATACAAGCTAAACTAGGACTTAACTTATGGATTTATAAGTCTTTTAAGTTATGATAGATGACAGAGTGTTCTATTTAATTTACAAAAACGACGGACTGAGTGTTAGTGTATCTTATACTTTATAAATTACAAAATGGTAATAGTTGTACTCAGTTTATATCTGAGATAAAAAAGTCTTTTAAATGGACAGAAAGGGGGAAGTGTTGTGGACGACTCACACTGGTTGTATTGGGATGTTAATTCCACTTTCCCAGGAGGGGTTGTCTGGACCACGGAATGAGTCTTGTACTCAGGTGACTTCTTGTGAACCTTCCTCTAATGAATAAAGGAACCAATCACTGGGTGAGTAGGTGGGAAGCAGGAGAGGGATAGGGTTTTGTTTGTTTGTTTGTTTTTGTTTTGTTTTGTTTTTAGATGGAGACAGGGAGAGGACAATATGTAGCGTCTAGTGTCTCCCGGTTTAGATGGTGAATCTGCCAGGATTCTCCACAGGAGGATTTAGCTTTAATATGGTTTACAAGATTAGGATTCTAGTTGTTGTGCCCAGCAATTTAGTTACCATTGTTTCTAAAAAAAGAAATTAATTAAAAAAGATAAAGAAAACACAATTGAACACAGAGATGTTAGACAAGTACTCTTTTAAATGGTTCCAAGATAGAAATAGAAGTGAAAGAGAGATCTTATTGCAGATTATGACTATTATCACATTAATAGTTCCCAATTTTAGCTTAATAATCATTTTGGCTTTCCAACATCTTCTCAAAGGAGAAACCTTTAGAGAAAAATTACAACATTTTATAGATCAGACTGAGAAAAATGCTAAAATATCAGAGATGAAACAAAATGAGAAAAATAAAAATTGGAAACAAACTTTAGAAAAAAATAGAAAGGTTTATAATTAAAAGTGAAAAAGATACAAAGATGATAATGATGACAGAAAAGGAAAAGGATGAAAAATGAAGATAAGTCTTAAAAGAAAATCTACAAAAAATTGTGATAGGTACTAATAGGGATAGAGGAAGGAAGGCCAGATCATACAACACCTTATTGTAACAATACTTCAGGGCAGTCTATATGTGTTAAAAAAACAAACAAAACAAAACAAAACAAAACAAAAATAACCTAAAATGATTTCACCAGCTTTAATAAAGGAATTATCAAGAGATGAGGAAAACCCACAGGGTTATCAAGAATTCAAATGGTTTAAGGAAGCAATAATGAGCTACAGCTTACACTCACCATGTGTCAAACAGATACCTAATAACTGGGCCACACATAGACATATAACTCCAAATGAATATGGCATTTAAAGATATCTTACTGATTTTAGGGATTTTTGACAATGAGACATGTCAGCTCCTGGAGCTCCCCATTTCTACTTCAAAGAAGATGATGAGCATTGAAGAACTTTCATTTGGAGTTTTCTTCAAATGTGACAAACTGCCACTGGGCAAAAACTGCCTTTGCTCAGACTGAAGGCAGAAAGCTGTCTGAAATGGTCAAACTTGCACGCAGGAAAGCCGATTGCCAAGCTCTGCCAAGGCACAGTAAGCAGCCCTTCATATTCCTGCTTCACAAATATACCTGTCATATGTGGGCCAGGAGGCTGAGGATGGATGCTCCAGTGTTATAGAGAAATTTTGGGTAGCTGTCCAGGCAGCCAGCTGTCTCTGTTTTGGAGGCTGCTTACTCTGTAGTTCCTGCATATTCAGGTAATATTTGTTTCTTTTCCAGTCTCTGATAGGGTTGAAAACTAGATCGTTATAGTCTTACAATTAAGCTTAAGTTGTTTAGGATTTAAGAAGATGTTTTAGATCTAGAAGATGCTTTTAGGTTAGTAATGCAAATTATTATAGAAATGATTTAGGTATAGAATGCTGAGCTCATCAAGATAGGATTGATAATAGAATACTTTCTTCGAAGTTGCAAAGTGCATATGGACAGGACATTGTGAATAGTTTTCATAATGGTTTCATAATTGTTATTGTAAGGAAGTTTATTGTCCTTTTATTGGACGAAAAGGAGGAATTGTAGAGAAAATATCTTGTGTATTGTATGATGTATCACCTGTCAACTAGAAAAAAACTATGGCCTATAGGAAAGGGTAGAATAGAAGGTGGGACAACTGGTAGGCGGAGAGGATTCTGGGATAGAGGCAGGTGTGGGAGAAGTCACCAGGGAAGACATGAGGAAGACATGCATGGTACCTGAGCAGTCATGTGGCAGAATGTAGATTAGATTAATAAGTTATTTAAAATTATTGGCGTGTCAGTCAAGAGCCTAGCTATATGGCCTAGGTATCCATAAGCATATTTTGAGTCTGAGTTGTTATTCTGGGAATTTGGGACTGGGAAGAGAAACCTGCATTTTAACAGAGGCAGCCTTGCTCAGGGAAAATGCTGATGGGTCGGAAGTAAATGTTTGAGATAGCAGGAACAATCAGGACACACTCTGGAAAGATGGCTCTGAAAATCTGTGAATTAGGCTGTCACAACTGAAAGCTTGACCATAGATAAGATTGGCTGGAGTGGGTTTTGAGCATGCTTTACTTAGACCTTGATAGAGTTAATGATAATGATGATGCAGTATTAGAGAACACAACCATGGCGCCTGATACTGTCCTTGAGGAATGAAGAATCTGATGCCAACAATGGAGAGGAGGAAGTGAGCATGGCTGGAAGGATTGTGTAGGGCAAGTGGGGTGTGCCACCAGATGGTCATAAGAACTGGTGAGAGTGAGTGAATTCAAACCCCAGGACTCTCAGAGATTTGAGAATGGCAGGAGAGGAGCTACTCCCTACCTGTCTCTGTACAGGCTCTGGAACATGTAACCATGACACCCAACTGAGAGGACCATGAGTAGTGAGTCACATAATGTAGCATCTGGAGTCCTTCTCCATGTAAACAGAGCATCAACAGCATCTCAAACTCAGCCAATAGAAAATATTTTTCCCCAAATCCCATCCCACTCCCCAAAGTTCCTATAGTACCTGTCCACACAGAATAAAGAGCACAAGTTATTTCAACAATGATCATTTGAGAGTAGCTATCTTTACTGAGCTTGGAGAAGAGCTCTCTCTCCCAAAGCATTCATCATTGGGTCTTGGGCCGCCCCTCCCCACCAACCTCTTTATTTCTCTTTTAAGAGGTGTAACACTTCTGGCATTTCCGGCCAGACCAGAGTCTTGTGGAACCTATTTGTCTTTGGCTCTGCTTCACCTCCTTGGTTTGGCGTACTGAGGGAAGTGGGCAGACTGTGGACAACAGGCTGGAGCTCGACCAGCACTGTCTCATGACTTCTGCTTATGGACCCTATGACTTTTGTGCCGAGGTCAACTTTCTAGTAGTGGTTTGTGGTCCAAAATGATTGTGGGAGTCAGGAGAATGTTGCCCATTCCTTCCTGGTTTAGTAGGTCCCCTCCAGACACACTTCAGACATCATGCTTCAGTCACATTGAGTTTGCACATCTGTGGTGGCTATCTAAGTAGTTGCACTGTTGTGAACAGTTCTGTGCTGAACTTCTTCACATATAGCAACAGGTGTGTTTTATTGACAGGAGCTGTGTGACAGGCACACGCTAACATGGTACCCATAACCTCAGCTCCCGGTATTCATGATTTTGTGGCACTCCCTTATCTTGATTATTGGTGAGATATTGAAGAAGTCAGCTCAGGAACTTTGGAAAATTCCACCAGACCCCTCCTCTCTTGGAAGGGAAAGGTCATAAAGAGCATAGGCACCCCTCCCCTTTGGAAGGGAGGAGCTGATTACATTCCACAGACCACAGGGAGGAGGGGCTGACCACTGGCCACCTGCGGGGAGGGGTAGACTCAGTCCAAGACCATTGACCACCTACCTCATTCCCTATAGACCAACCAGTTTAAAAGTCACACTGTTCTGCCAATCACATTGTGCCTAAGGACTGCTGTCTGGAGAACTGTATGTACTGGCTGGTTTTGTGTGTCAACTTGACACAGGCTGGAGTTATCACAGAGAAAGGAGCTTCCGTTAGGGAAATGCCTCCATGAGATCCAACTGTAAGGCATTTTCTTAATTAGTGATCAAGCGGGGAGGTCCCCTTGTGGGTGGTGCAATCTCTGGGCTGGTAGTTTTGGGTTCTATAATTGAGCAGGCTGAGCAAGCCAGGAGAAGCAAGCCAGTAAGGAACATCCCTCCATGGCCTCTGCATCAGCTCCTGCTTCCTGACCTGCTTGAGTTCCAGTCCTGACTTCCTTGGTGATGAACAGCAGTATGGAAGTGTAAGCCAAATAAACCCTTTCCTCCCCAACTTGTTTCTTGGTCATGATGTTTTGTCCAGGAATAGAAACCCTGACTAAGACACTGTATAAAGGTTCACTGGACAGGCTGTGCATGGTCGTTCTCTCTCCATGTGCAGGGCAACCCCAACATGTTGGAACAATAAATTCCTCTTGCTTTTTGCATCGATTCCCGACTCTGTGTCATTCACTCAGGGAGTCCCAGGTAAGCTAAGGCTCACCAGAGTCTTACACTGTGACTTGTTTCTGTCTCTGACAGAATATGACAGAGGTGAAGGGAGGCCACTACTGTAGTTACCTTATGCATGCCTCAGCGTTCCTATAGACCCGTTGTAGAGACTTCCTTTTTGTGAATGAAAAAAGAAATTAAAAGGGAAGGAACATGGCCTCTCCTCCGTATGGTAGAAAAGAGGGTTATTGAGATACGTGGGAGAGCATAGTCGGAATCAGGGACAGCTGAGAGAGTCCAGAGAAGGCTGAGCTGGCCGTGTGGGGAGACAGGGACATGTAGGCAGTAGTTGTGAAAGACTCTAAGACTCCCAAAGGGAGACACTCACTCAAGCCTCGGGACAGCCGCGCACCCAAGAAGACACTGAGACCGAACTCCGGATGTAGAGAGTAAGATTTTATAAAGCAACGACAAGAAAGCACATAAAAAGCACATATACCAGAGGCTCTGGGGTCGAAACTCATACACCCAGCATGGTGCAGAGGAGATTCGACGACCAGCCCAAAATTTTACAGGCTTTTATAGAAAACAGCCAAGGGGAAAAGTACAAGTTTTACGTCACTAAGGGGTTCTGCCAAGGGTTATTCCAATGGACTTTTCAAAGGGGCTTTACGTAACCAAGGGGTCATGTACTATATTTTGGCAATGTACCTGATCCATTGGAACATTCTGGGGTAGTACCAGGAGGCCCCTATCTCAAAAATGTTCTTGGAACAGTCTTCAGTTAGGAGGGGTTTGTTCCAGGAGACCCTTATCTAAAAAATGTTCCTGGAACAGTCCTTAGTTGGGAGGGGGCCGGACTCTGGGGTGAAGAGTTCAGGAAGAGTTCAGGAATGTACTCTGGGGTGAGAAGTTCAGGAGTGTTCCGGGAACAGTCTCTAGATGGGAGGGGTAAGAGGACCTGAGTTGGAGAGTTCAGGTGTCCAGTAATTTTCCTCTTTCAGTTGAAGCAGTTCCTGAGGCTGGACCACCAGGGAATAGTGTGGAAAGACTTTTGGGGTACCGCTTGGCAGGTGTCTGACAGTGGCCTAGGACAAGGAAAGTAAGCTCAGGCAGGAATCTGACATTAGGGCAAGATAAGGCAAGAATCCTACTTTAGGCTGTGATAGGGAAGTAGGATAAGGCAGGAATTTTAGTCTTAGGGTGGAACTAGGCCCAAGACAAGATTTTTGGGCTTGGACAAGGAAGTGGGCTCAAGTATTTCGGTCATTAGGATAAGCCCTTTTTAACAACTATCATAGGAGTTGCTTGTTGCTTTGTTAGCCGTTCCTTATTGTACTGCCACTTTGTTCCTTATTGTACTGCTTGCCCAAAATACTTGCATGTAATTAAAGTGGTATAAAAAGTGGGTTGGTGTTGCGGCCTGCCCGCAGTCCACAACACGAACGGTTCAACTGAGAATGGCAATTCACTGAAAAGAGAGGAATCTAGACGGGGCGGAAGAAACAATGGAGCTAAGACAACATCCTGATCAAAGCTCAATTTTACTATTTCCAGAAACTCAGTTATAAAGGAAGGGGGAGGGAACCCAATATCCCGCCAAGTAACTCAGGGTCCAGTAGCAGGACGAACACGTGTGTGCCTCCAGGCAGCAAAGGCAGGTTCCAACAGTAGGCATGGCAGGACGAATGAGCACGTAGCTCCACCCTTGAGCAAGCAGGTTCCAGGCTGGGGGAAGGGAGGCCACATTTCCTCCCATTAGTTAACAAAACAAAAATAAAAAAAGGGGGGTGGCCTGAGGCAGAAAAATTATCTATGTTCAATAGTTCTGCCTGAGTTCTTAGGGCTAAGGAAAAAACCTATTTCCGTGGGATTCCCTAACTTTTCTAATGGTAAACTGTATTTGGCTAAGACTGTCTTTAAAGCACTGATGGAATAGCAGCGCTGGGCTGTAGGCTCTGACTTTATAATGCTAATTAGTGCTGAATAGGTAGCTACCTGTTTGCATTTTAAGTAGGGCGTTGGAACCCTGGCTGAGTTTAACTAAACAAATTTAGAATAACACTGAGCTGATAATCCTCCGCAATTTTGGGTGACAGGCAGGGGAAACAGTGAGAAGGGGGTAAGACCAGCTCTTTAGTACAAGGCCAGTTGGCTTTTTTTTTTTTTTTGGGTGGGAGGCAGTGAAGGGCCTGCCCTTACGACAGCAAGGTCTCCAACCTCTCTCCCCCCTATTAATTAAGTTTAAATAGGCAATGCTTAACAGAGGTGATCAAATGATTCTTTTCATCCATAGATGAGTGGGCCTTTAACCTTGACTTGGGTGGACATTGACCTGATTCCTCCCGTGAGCATTATAACAACTCACATCTGTGGCTCTTGGTATCTTTTGGGGAGGGGAGGCAGAGCCTTAAGTATTTTTGGTTTTTAGCTGGAATCAGATACCAACCTCTTTCAAATCAGGTGTGTCGCACAGGGAACTCAGAAACGGTCAAGCTGGACCTTCCCTCCGCAGTAATCTCCTGCTCCAAGCGGTACCCATACTGTATTCATATGATTATGAATCAGTAGCGCAATTCTGAGTTATGCGCGGTCTCTATGAGACTTGTCAACCTCAGATTTAGCAAGGCCTAGACAAGAATTATGTCAGTATTAACACCATTAATTTTGGTTAAAATAGGAGCTGAAAGTCTTTCCTCTTCATACCTGTTATTCCCTAGCCTGAGGAACTAAGGACACCTTGCAGTAACAGCAAGGGTGAAAAGCCAGAGGCCAGCTAAGGGACTAAGCCCATCTCTATCAAAATAAGAACTAATCTCTGTAAATATATATGAAATTTCTACTTCCCTAGCTCTCCTGGTAAATCTAAATCTTATCTTAGACTAAAAAGCCACATGCTGGGATGTCCTTGGAAGGGAGATTAGCAGTACCACCTGTTTGCTCTTAGGGGCGGAGAACCGGAGAATGTAGATTGACCTGCTTGAGAAAAGGAAGAATTCTAAACAATGAGAGTGTAGCAATGTAAATTTTCTGTTTGGAGAAGTCAAGGTACTTTATTTAGATGCAAATTGTAAAACTAAAGCTAGTTTCAAATTAGAAGTAACTGGGTGCCAGTGGCGTTTCGCTGCAGACTGACCTTTAATGTCAGTTTGCAAAAAGTTTAGGACAAATAAGGTGAAGGCAAGATGAGCCTTTGGTGACCTTGGGGGAAATGCTCTGAATTAACTTTGCAAGGTAATTTAGAATATAGGAATCTCTAATAATTGAACTGAATATTAGACCAGTCTAAGATTGAGTTAGAATGGCTGGTCACACTGAAGAAGAGTGAAAAATCATTATGACTCTATTAAATGACTAATTTTACTAAGTCTGAATATACAGTCTCTGATGTACTATTGCCAGAAAGTTAAGAGGCTAGAAGCTAGTCTAAACTGGAAAAATGACAAGCAAGGATTAAAGGTAAACTTCCCTTGAGAAGCATTAGTTAATAAAATACTTTCCACTTAGGAAACAATATATACTGAAAGATTAAAACTTTTGGCTTCTTGTAAAGAAGCAGAAACAATAAACATTTTTCTTACATAATGTAAAGCTATATTAGCCATACGTAGAGGCAAAATTTTCTAGTGATTACCAGTTTACTAGAAGCAAAAATCTTTGAATTTAAGCATTATTTTAAACATCTGAATAGATCTGTAACACTGTTAAAAAGAAATTTTCTTGAACACAGGGAAAAACTTTTTTAGGCATTGTTTGCAAAACAAAAGAAAGGGCCACAAGCCGCTCTGGGACTGCCCAGAGCCCTGTATTGACTCAAAGGTAAAATACTTTTTAATCTGAGCATTAATCTTAAATTTGCAATCAAACTTCAAGCTGCAGTCAATGGAACAATGGCAGTTTTAACCATAATTTTTAAGTTTTTGTGCAAGGTTAGGATAATATCTACAACTTTGGGAAAGCAAAACCTATGTTTAAAACAATTAATCACTGTTAAAATCAATATTAGAAGCATTACTATCATATTACGAAGTTTGGATATCAATTAATACCTATGAATACCTATTAAAGCAAGCTTTAATGCTTTAATAAAGAGGCATTGCTTTATATCTTATCTTAAATTTTACTATTTAGGATAGGAACCACATTAATCATTATCTAAACTAGAAATATCTTAAGAGACTCAGCCTCTGAAGCTTAATCTCAAACTCTAACTCGCTTCAGGGCCTCACCAACTTTCTCCCAGGTTCCACAATCTATCGTTTCTTCTTCTTTGAACCATGGACAACAGCTATCTATCTTATCTAAAAGATTTCTGACTTTGAACCCTTCCTTCTTCCACCTAAGCAGCTTTCTAAAAAGCTGCGGCACACCGCCTGTCTCCGTATCTAGTTCCGATTAACGAACTACTGACCCCAAGCAGAAACAGTGTTGGGTCAGCACTGATTCAAACTTGATTCGTATCCTACCGCATCCTCAGCAACACTTTACAAAACTGAAATTTTAGGCTAGCGCTAGCATGTGTACCTGTCCGTTGCTCCAATGCTCCTCCGATACGAAGATCCTTTCCTTTCTTGTGGAGCTCCACACAGCAGTCGTTTCTCTTAGCATCCCTCTGCCATTCTTCAGGTCCCAGTTCTGGCGCCAACTGTTGCGGCCTGCCCGCAGTCCACAACACGAACGGTTCAACTGAGAATGGCAGTTCACTGAAAAGAGAGGAATCTAGACGGGGCGGAAGAAACAATGGAGCTAAGACAACATCCTGATCAAAGCTCAATTTTACTATTTCCAGACACTCAGTTATAAAGGAAGGGGGAGGGAACCCAATATCCCGCCAAGTAACTCAGGGTCCAGTAGCAGGACGAACACGTGTGTGCCTCCAGGCAGCAAAGGCAGGTTCCAACAGTAGGCGTGGCAGGACGAATGAGCACGTAGCTCCACCCTTGAGCAAGCAGGTTCCAGGCTGGGGGAAGGGAGGCCACAGGTTGGAAAATAAAAATTCACCTTCAGTCTCAGAATTGACTGGGGTCACGCTGCAATGTTGTCTAACTGTCTTTTTTTCTTTTTAATCCTCACTCCTGGGCTGGAGACCCTGTTGACTGACTGAGCAGGCTTGGTCAGACTAGCTGCTTTGAAGCTGTCTGGGATGCAGGTTTTGAGGGAACCTCTGGAGCTGCTGCTAGAGCAGGTCTGTAGTTGATTTGAGACCTATTGGACTGGATAGACTAGCGCCAGAAGGTAAAGCTAAGGAATTTAGGAGAAAGTTATTATCTTGGATGTACATTTGAAACTTTTATAGTTTCATGGTCCTGGTAGTTGGAGGAAGGAGTCACAAGGCCAGGGGCGGGGGTGGGGGAGAGAGAGAGAGAGAGAGAGAGAGAGAGAGAGAGAGAGAGAGAGAGAGAGAGAGAGAGAGAGAGAGAGAGAGAGAGAGAGATATCCCACCCTCAGGAGGATTAGGCACTGGCAGGAAAATCTAGGCTGTTGATTGACAAGAGTACTTATCTAGAGTCCACTTGACCCACGAAGGGTGGATCCAAGTAGATTTCTTGAAGCTTACAAGATTTTTTTTTTTAAGTTTATAAATAGAGACAAAAGTTTTAGATATGTTAGCATTACAATTATTTGCGATCTGTACTGAAATCCACATTGTAGAAAAGGCAGTAGACTTATGCTTTTGAGCTATAGTTGTAGAATAAACATGTGATCCAATCACATATACTTTTTTTCCCCATAGAATGGCTATTTTAAAAATTCAGTAAATGGGATGTTTGAATGCATGAATTTATAGAAAATACAAAAGCATGCATGAAAGCAATTTTTAACCACTTATCTTTAGGATAATGATTATCAATTTTATCTATAATGATGGTATGCAATAGGCAAATATCAATATTCTGCAGTAACCAATTTAATTGCTGTTTGGAAAAAGGAATAGATGCTTCGTCAGTTTTTTTAAAACACATTTTTTTTTGTTACAGTTTTCCTAAAATACATGAATTTATCTTACAATTCTTAATTAGTACCACAGCAGCCTTATAATAGGATGTTAAAACTTTACTTGGAGATGAAGAAAGATGATTTTACATTAATGTTTTTTTTTTTTTTTTGCCAAAGAATTGCTGTGGGCACATTTAATAACCATAACTAAAATAGGCAGCTAATATTTAATTACCAGTGATTATAATTGATAACAATTATAAAACCTTCTTTATTTTCTGCAAAGCCTTTTGTTCTTTACCAGTTAATTTGTATTTCTCTTGATAACATCCAACAAAGGTTTAAATCACCTTAATACCTTAAGGTGAGGTCTTAGCCAATTAACATCTCCTGGGAGCTTTTGAAAATAATTTGAAGCAAATAATTTTTCTTTCTTAAATTTTCTGTACCACAATTTTCTAGTATAACTAAAACCCTAAATATTAAAAAGATATTGCCTCTGAATCTTTTCTGGAGCAACAGCTACTCCCAAGAACTTTAAAGCTCACTGTATGAGATCAAAGATTTGAAGTAAACTTCCCTTTAGAGGCATTAGCTAATAAAATACTTTCCACACTGAAAGATTCAAACTCTTAGCTTTTTGTATTGAAGCAGAGACAATAAAAATCTTTCTTACATAATGTAAGATTAATAGCTTCCAAAACAGAGACAGCTGGCTGCCTGGACAGCTACCCAAAATTTCTCTATAACACTGGAGCATCCATCCTCAGCCTCCTGGCCCACATATGACAGGTATATTTGTGAAGCAGGAATATGAAGGGCTGCTTACTGTGCCTTGGCAGAGCTTGGCAATCGGCTTTCCTGCGTGCAAGTTTGACCATTTCAGACAGCTTTCTGACTTTTTTTTTTCTTCGAAAACAGTTTTTCAGTAGGAGCTACTCTGCTGTGCGTCACTCCTGGCTAAGGTGTGGGGCAACTTAAATCAGCCTCTGCTGTGTAAACCGAGACTGAATCAAGAGATGGATAGCCAGCAGATAAAGTTTTAACCATTTTTTCCCCTCTTTTCAACATGAAACATAGAACAACAGTCATTCAGACAACGAAACAAAGATAGACATGAATGGACACCTGGACATATTGGTGCACCAAACACAGACAATACAGAGAAGGTAGAGAACTTGATGTAACCAGAACTCAGAGTGTCTTCTGTAGGGGCCAGAGAGAAGGCCGGATGTCTCTGGATTTCTCTCTGTCCCTGGAAGAGTTCCGAAATCCATTTTTCTTCTCTCTTGATCTCTCTCTCTCTCATGTCATTTGTATATCTCCCTATTTTTTGAATTTTACTTATTTTATTTTATTTTATTTTATTTTATTTTATTTTATTTTATTATTTTAAGTCCTACTCCTCTCACCTGATGCAGTTCTTAACTGCGGACAAATGCCTGTTTTCTTTTTCACTCCCATTTTCTACTGTCAACCCCTAGCTGATATCAGCGCTGGGCCAATGCTGACTCAGTCTAGCTTGTATCCTTTTGCACCTACAGCAACAATTTTGAAAGGATGAAGTTTAAAGCCAGCGCTAGGGTGAATACATGAATACAAAGTGTTGCTCAGTGTGACGGATACATCTTCTTAATCTTCCTGTAGAGCTCTACCGAGACAGTGTTCTCTCAGTTGTCCTCCCATACTCAGGTTCCTGTTCAGACGCCATCTGTAGCCACCTGCGGCCACATGAACTGGGTGGGAGGCTGGAGCTGTAAGGGAGGAAATGGCGAGAGAAGAAATGAGACCAAGACAGATTTCTGATCAAGGCCCAATGTTTACTAAGAGTCTGTGCTTATAAAGGGGGGAAGCCCATCCCCTGCCATGCCAGGCTTCTTGATGCTTTGTTGCCAAGTTGTTAGCACTTAGTCTGCTAGAGGTGTTAGCACTAGGTCGCCAATTCCACAGGTTGTCAGCTATCTCAGGAATATTTCAGGAAGACAGGTTCAGCCTCTCAGCCGGTAGTGGTGCGCAGGTGACAGAGCAATAGAAGGGAAGATTCCACCACAGGTGGTCTCATTCACAGTGGCAACATCGGTCTGAATCACCCTGCTCAGGGCTGAGAGAGGCTACATATAGTAAAGCTTTGCGCACTGCAAAATGATTTTGGGTTAAAAGCATTAACACACTTTCCAGAATGCTGAATGTATAGGTTAGACAGAGATTTATTTTAGCACAGTGAGAAGCAGTTTCAAGTTTATATTTAAAAACAACCAATGGATATTTAAAATATTGAAGCTGTG
This sequence comes from Mus caroli, assembly GCF_978045245.1. Taxonomy (NCBI): domain Eukaryota; kingdom Metazoa; phylum Chordata; class Mammalia; order Rodentia; family Muridae; genus Mus; species Mus caroli. Next base: position 66,563,714 of record NW_028227271.1, read on the forward strand.
ATTATAACATTAACAGTAGTTTACCAGAACTAGATAAACAGCTCATTAGCACTCTGTTGATTAATGTTAAAACTTTGAACTTATGAATTTTTAATATAGCAGTAGCACAGAGAGTGTCGCTACCATCTCCGACCAGTAGAAAAGAAGCAACGAAACCGATGTCCTTCTCAAGGCAGTTTATTCAGGAACTTTACAATGTGCAGGAAAAAGGAATGCCCCGACCTCTCTCGGCCATCCCCCTTTATCCCCTCTTGTCCACTCCCCATCACCCCAGTCCATGTAGGCACAGTTCATTGGCTCAGGACTACATTTGTCACATCATCCGATCTTACATCATGGTGCATCTGTGCAATGCAGCTCAAGGTAAGTGGCTATCTTGAGGGATATGAGGAAGTCAGGTGCCAGTAATAAGACTTGGCAGCAGTCCTGGGCGCCATCTTGGGGCCACGGCCATACCTGCTCCTCACAAGAGAAGGGAAAAAATCTGGAGCATTTTTAAAAATATTTAGCTTAAAATACTTCGTTAGACCTTTACAACTTGTATTTATATACCTTAGAATATTTTTAGACCCTCAGAACGTATATAAACTTTAAGTTTTTAAAAATCTAATTATTTGCCATGAGACACAGTTTGTACATTACTGACAACAGTCATTGTAAAGCAAATTCATTTAAAGGAACATTAAAAATCTACTCTGAGGGGCTGTTCAGATAACTCAGTGGTTAAGAGCACTGACTGTTTTTCCAGAGATCCTGAGTTCAATTCCCAGCAACCATATGGTGGCTCTCAAACATCTGTAATGGACCCTCTTCTAGTGTGTCTGAAGACAGCTACAGTGTATCGTGTGTGTGTGTTAGTGTGTGTGTGTGTGTGTGGGTGTGTGTGTGTATAATATCTTTTTAAAAGTTACTTTAAAACGTGTTTTGTGAATTTATCTCAATTTGGAGTCTGGTAGCAAGGTAAACTGTCTTTCTCAGCGGAGTCTCAGGGTAAAGAAGACCTGGTTATTATATATGAAGGAAACGGAGAAGGCAGTTCATGCCTTGGGGAAGTGGCTAGTATGCTTGCTGCTGTTAAAGCTACAGATCTCAAATCATCAGAGATCTGAGAAAGATAAACTATAGCTGGAAGTATAATCTAACTGGCCTATGAATCAAATAAAACAACTGAGACCCATTACCTAGGTTACCGTAGACTCTGGTGATTTCCACAGTTTTTCTGGGGGCAGTGGTTGTAGGTCTTCAGCTGTCTACAGGCCAGCATTTAATCTTCAGGTGTCTACAGAACAGCATTGGCCTATGGCTGTCAGACCCAGGTCTTTTTCCTATAGAGAGATTTTTCCTATAGAGGAACTTGGAGAAATTGACTTGACTTTGATCAGGTAGAGTAGGGCAATCAACCCAAAAGTATCCACAGTTTGGGCAGAGCCCTGGTGGCAGGTGAAGTGTGAACCAATGGTTAGTATTACCATAATCCAGGTAGAGTCATTGTGCCCAATATGTCTTCCTTAGAGACCATGGGATTCCCATCAGGAAGGGGCCTGTCTATTATGAAAAACTTGAACATTTTAAATGCCATGTGCAGCAGATCTCTGAAGAGTCTGAGGACTATTATTTTTTTCATAACGTGTCCACCTCCAATAGCCTCCCCTGGGTGTGGGGGCAAGAGGGAAGAGTTAATAAAGGAAGCATATCCATTTTTTTATCTTTTCAAGTAAAGAAATGCAGTTCAGATTAAACTCTAAGCAAAATGGCCAAACAGAGAACTGATATGACCTGGCATTTGGATGGAATGAAGCCTATAGTGTGCCCTGACTCTTGTGGACCGTTGAGTTAATCACTTGTCCATCAATGTGACAAAATTCCCAGGCAAAGTCAACTTAAAGGAGGGAAGACTGAATTCGGCTCCTGGCTTTGGAAAGGTTTGGTCAATGGTTGCATGGCTGGATGCTGTGGGCTTATGTTAAGGCAGAGCAGCATGAGAAGGAGTTTGTGGTGAAACAAAGCCTCATTGGCAGCCAAGATCAAACCTCAGCCTTCAACGGTACATCCCCAGTGGCCACTTCCTCCAGTTGTTAAGAAAGGCTCTTCTTCAACAGTCTATGGAACTATGAACTCTGCTCCACAAAGTCTTACAGCAGCCTTGTAAGTCAGGCATTAGTATTCTACTGAGTATAAATGAGGATCCATCCCTGAGGTTCAGGGATGTGGAAAAAGTTGTCCAGAGTTACATAGCAAGTAGCAGGTGGCTGTCTGAAGGCACATACTTAACTTGAGCCTCATTAGCCTATTGGCTAAGTTAGAACCCCATGGTCCAATCACTTCTTAATGGCCCCACCTCTGAACATTGTTACTGGGGACATTTCATATTCAAACTATAATACTTCAGACTTATAGCAACTGAGGTCAAAATATCCAGGAAAAACTCATTCCTCTCTCAGGAAATGTACCTATGAGTTCTAATTAGTCATGTGATGTCATTTACTAATTGTCTTAGCTGAGATTTCTATTGCTGTGATGAAACACCATGACCAAAAGTAAAAGGGAAAGAAAGGGTTTATTTAGATTGTTCCTGCACATCACTGTTCATCACTGATGGAAGTCAGCACAGGAACTCAAACAGGGCAGGAATCTGAAGGCAGGAACTGATGCTGCTTACTGGCTTGCTTCCCCTGGCTTGCTCAGCCTGCTTTCTTATAGACCCTAGGACCACCAGCCCAGGGATGGCCCTACCCTCCATGGGCTGAACTCTCCCCATGAGTCACTAATTAAGAAAAATGTCCTGTTGGTTTGCCTACAGCCTGGTCTGATGGAGGCATTTTCTCAGTTGACTTCCTCCTTCCAGATAACTAGTTTGTGTCAGGTTAACATAAAAGTTAGGAAGGACACTACTAACCCATATTTTCTATTTTGTTAGGCTAGTAAATTCCAGATCACTATGATTAAGTCCCTGCCACTACACATTTCTGACCACCAGTCCCTCAAAAACCAAAAACCAAAAACCAACAACCAAAAACCAAAACAACAAAACAACAGAACTACACATTGTGCTTCATCATCTGAGTATGCAAATGAAACACTTTGGGAGCAATTTGATTTAGAAGCAACATTTTTGGATGGATGTAAATTTATCTTTTCTCTTGAGAGAACCCTACTGTCTTAGTCAGGGTTTCTATTCCTGCACAAACATCATGACCAAGAAGCAAGTTGGGGAGGAAAGGGTTTATTCGGCTTACACTTCCATGCTGCTGTTCATCACCAAAGGAAGTCAGGACTGGAACTCAAACAGGTCAGGGAGCAGGAGCTGATGCAGAGGCCATGGAGGGATGTTCTTTACTGGCTTGCCTCCCCTGGCTTGCTCAGCCTGCTCTCTTATAGAACCAAGACTACCAGCCCAGAGATGGTCCCACCCACAAGGGGCCTTTCCCCCTTGATCACTAATTGAGAAAATGCCTTACAGTTGGATCTCATGGAGGCATTTCCTCAACTGAAGCTCCTTTCTCTGTGATAACTCCAGCTGTGTCAAGTTGACACACAAAACCAGCCAGTACAATTGACCCCTTGTCAACTTGACACACAAACACATCACTAGTAAGCCTCAACCCTTACATTCTTATTCATCCCCAAGATCTAAATAACTTTTAAAAGTCCCACAGTCTTTACATATTCTTAAAATTTCAATCTCTTTAAAATATCCATCTCTTTTAAAATCCAAAGTCTTTTTACAATCAAAAGTCTCTTAACTGTGGGCTCCACTAAAACAGTGTCTTCCTTCAAGAGGGAAAATATCAGGGCACAGTCACAATGAAAGCAAAAATCAGTCTCCAACTGTCCAACATCTGGGATCCAACTCACGATATTCTGGGCTCCTCCAAGGGCTTGGGTCACTTCTCCAGCCATGCCCTTTGTAGCACACACATCGTCCTCTGGGCTCCAGATGCCTGTACTCCACTGCTGCTGCTGCTCTTGGTGGTCATCTCGTGGTACTGGCATCTCCAAAACACTGCATGACCCCTTCAGTCCTGGGCCTTCAATTACAACCGGGGCTGCACCTTCACCAATGGCCTTCCATGGCCTCTCACAGTGTGGAGCCTGAGCTGCTGTGTGACCTGTTCATGCCTTCAAAACCAGTACCACCTGGGTGACCCTTACACATTACCAAGTCCCACTGCAGAAGGAGTACAACCTTGCCTATCTCTGGAACACAGCCTCTTTGTGCTTTCAGATAACACTTCCCAGAAGATGTCACCTCAACGATGCTGGTCTCTTCTTAATCACCGCTAATTTCTTAGCTCCAGCTAACCAGCATCAATAGTCCCAGTAATGCAAAGTTTTTGCTTTAGTAGTTCTGGTATCTTGTTAATCACAGCTGATTCTTCAGCTCCAGCTAACCAGAACTACAAAATCTTCACAATAAAAACAGCAATGGCCCTGAAGAGAGTCTTTAATTTTCCCCCTGAAATTTCACAAACCAGGCCTCCATCTTCTGCACTGTTCCCAGCATTATCTTCCAAGCTCATACACAACATCTGACAGAGCTCTTAACAACGAATGGATCTTCAAGCCCAAAGTTCCAAAGTCCTTCCACAGTCCTCCCCAAAACATGGTCAGGTTGTCACAGGAATACCCCACTTCTGGTACCAATTTGTCTTAGTCAGGGTTTCTATTCCTGCACAAACATCATGACCAAGAAGCAAGTTGGGGAGGAAAGGGTTTATTCGGCTTACACTTCCATGCTGCTGTTCATCACCAAAGGAAGTCAGGACTGGAACTCAAACAGGTCAGGGAGCAGGAGCTGATGCAGAGGCCATGGAGGGATGTTCTTTACTGGCTTGCCTCCCCTGGCTTGCTCAGCCTGCTCTCTTATAGAACCAAGACTACCAGCCCAGAGATGGTCCCACCCACAAGGGGCCTTTCCCCCTTGATCACTAATTGAGAAAATGCCTTACAGTTGGATCTCATGGAGGCATTTCCTCAACTGAAGCTCCTTTCTCTGTGATAACTCCAGCTGTGTCAAATTGACACACAAAACCAGCCAGTACACCTACAAAGTTACAAAGTTTGGCAAATTTATCCAAGAAGGAAATACAAAATGATTTTGGCAGTTTCCCTGTGGCATTGTTATTAGAGAGCAGATGCTGTCTCTGCCTAAATGAGGACAAAGAATGCTTCCAGTTAATGAGACCTCAGATTTCAGACACTTCTCAGTGAGTATGCAAACAGTTTGATTATGAAGACACTTATTGCTTTGTGTGTGACGCTATGGTGCCTATTGAATTTAATTGAAAAACAATTAGGATTGTAATACCCAGATTTTTTTTCTAAACTCTTTTAAATAAAGCACTAAATCTCTAGTCAGTTGGTTAATGATACTGATCATATTGTTTGAAATCAGAAATCTAGGACATAGAGCCACTCTGGCATTATTGTAAAGATTACCATCCTCTCTCAGCCTGTGGATTGTTTCATGATTGAACCACACTTATACCTCCTCAGTTCTTCCTATGACGTGGCTCTACATAATAGGGGGAGGGGGGTAGAGGTGGAAGTGCTGATGCTGACATTTGATGATACAATTCCCAGGTTGTATGGCCTCATTATATATTTGATACAACCACACAAATAAGGGCTGTTATTCATCCCATTTTACAGAGGACGGAATTGGAGATCACTCAGAGAGATTAGGTTGTTCGTAGTCACAAGGCTGGTGAATGGCAGACTCAGGTGTGTTTGACTTCAAAGACTCTTGCGGTCATTTTACATAAAAATTTTGATATAACCTAGAATAACCTGGGAAGAGGTCTCAGTGAGATATTGTCTATATCTGGGAGTATATATAAGAGGCCTTTGGAAGTGTCTGTGGAGCATGTCTTGATTACATTAATTGAGATGAGAAGACTTGTCCAATGTGGGTACTACTGTTTCCTGGGCAGGGCATCCTGAATTTTATGAGTGGAGAAAGGTGGATGAGCACAGGCATGCATGAATTCATATCCTCTCTAAACTTGACTGTGGATGTAACTAGCGGTTTCAAGTTCCTACTATTGGCATCAGGACATCCCAAACCTATGACATCACATAGGCAACAGCGTGACCTGTGACCTGGAGACTGGTTGCCAAGACAACAGGCACCAAATTCCCAGCATGCACTTGGCTCACCTCCCACCTTTACCTGCGTTATGTCATTTTCTATATAAATAAGGAGAACACCTCTCCTCTCCCTCCCTCTCTCTCCCCTTCTTCTCTTTCTGCCGCCACCTTCTCTCTCTTTCCCCAATAAAACCTCTTCCATGTGGAACTGCCTTGGCCTAATGTGCTGTTGAGATGCGACCCTCCATTCTAACACATCACCTACTGCCTTGATTTCACTGCTATAATGGTCTGCAATCTGGAATTGTGAAGCAAAATTCCAAAAAACAAAACCAAGAAAACCTTCCCCACCTTAAAGTATGTTTGCAGTTTGCAGGGTACTTCTGTCTTAGTTAGGATTTTGTTGCTGTGAAGACACCATGACCAAGGCAACTCTTATACAGGCAAACATTTAATGGGTGCGGGCTTACAGTTTCAGACCTTCAGTCCATTCTCATAATGATGAGAAGCATGGCAGCATGCAGGTAGACATGGTGCTGGAGAAGGAGCTGAGAGTTTTATATCTTGATCCTCAGGCAGTCAAGAGAATAGATTCCATACTTGGCAAAGCCCATGTTGAGGTTTTCTTTTACTTTCTATTGTAACACTAAGTATGGGCCACCAAGATCTGAAATCTGCACATAACCCCTGTGACCTGGCCCCCAGTTAATTGTGATTGGTAAATAAAGACGCCAACAGCCAATAGCCTAGCAGAAGAGACATAGGTAGGGTTAAGGTTTGGGCTTGGAAAGAGGATCACGAGGGAGGAAGGAAGAGAGAGAAGTTACCATGGAAGAAGAAGAACATGCAGGAGGGAGATGGAGAGTGCCATGGGCTAAAGGCCAAGAGAGAGTGGCCTGAGAGATGCCCAATTGGGTTAAGAGCAGCCCAGGTGGAGCGTAGTCAATAGTAAGTGACAAGTTGGGGTTATCGAGAGTAAGGCAGATGCTAACAGCATGGAGGGTAGGCAGCTGCCCAGCTATTGTGCTGCCTAGCTATTTAAAAATATAAAGGCTCTGTGTGTCTTTCATATGGGAACATAAATAGTCTAAAGTGGGGAAGAAGCCCTGGGCTTGGATTTTTTTTTTAATTTTTTAATTTTTATTTTTTTTTAAATTTTTAATATTTTTATTACATATTTTCCTCAATTACATTTCCAATGCTATCCCAAAAGTCCCCCATAGCGCCCCCCACTTCCCTACCCACCCATTCCCATTCTTTTGGCCCTGGCATTCCCCTATATTGGGGCATATAAAGTTTGCAAGTCCAATGGGCCTCTCTTTCCATTGATGGCCGACTAGGCCATCTTTCGATACATATGCAGCTAGAGACAAGAGCTCCGGGGTTCTGGTTAGTACATCATGTTGTTCCAACAATACGGTTGCAGATCCCGTTAGCTTCTTGGGTACTTTCTCTAGCTTCTCCATTGGGAGCCCTGTGATACATCCAATAGCTGACTGTGAACATCCACTCCTGTGTTTGCTAGGCCCCGGCATCGTCTCACAAGAGACAGCTATATTTGGGTCCTTTCAGCAAAATCTTGCTAGTGTATGCAATGGTGTCAGCGTTTAGAAGCTGATTATGGGATGGATCCCTGGATACGGCAGTCTCTAAATGGTCCATCCTTTCATCACAGCTACGAACTTTGTCTCTGTAACTCCTTCCCTGGGTGTTTTGTTCCCAATTCTAAGAAGGGGCACAGTGTCCACACTTTGGTCTTCATTCTTCTTGAGTTTCATGCGTTTAGCAAATTGTATCTTATATCTTGGGTATCCTAAGTTTTGGGCTAATATCCACTTATCAGTGAATACATATTGTGTGAGTTCTTTTGTGATTGTGTTACTTCACTCAAGATGATGCCCTCCAGGTCCATCCATTTGGCTAGGAATTTCATAAATTCATTCTTTTTAATAGCTGAGTAGTACTCCATTGTGTAAATGTACCATAATTTCTGTATCCATTCCTCTGTTGAGGGACATCTGGGTTCTTTCCAGCTTCTGGCTATTATAAATAGGGCTGCTATGAACATAGTGGAGCATGTGTCCTTCTTACCGGTTGGGACATCTTCTGGATATATGCCCAGGAGAGGTATTGCTGGATCCTCCGGTAGTACTATGTCCAATTTTCTGAGGAACCACCAAACTGATTTCCAGAGTGGTTGTACAAGCTTGCAATCCCACCAACAATGGAGGAGTGTTCCTCTTTCTCCACATCCTCACCAGCATCTGCTGTCACCTGAATTTTTGATCTTAGCCATTCTGACTGGTGTGAGGTGGAATCTCAGGGTTGTTTTGATTTGCATTTCCCTGATGATTAAGGATGTTGAACATTTTTTCAGGTGCTTCTCTGCCATTCAGTATTCCTCAGGTGAGAATTCTTTGTTCAGTTCTGAGCCCCATTTTTTAATGGGGTTATTTGACTTTCTGGAGTCCACCTTCTTGAGTTCTTTATATATATTGGATATTAGTCCCTTATCTGATTTAGGATAGGTGAAGATCCTTTCCCAATCTGTTGGTGGTTTTTTTGTCTTATTGATGGTGTCTTTAGCCTTGCAGAAGCTTTGCAGTTTCATGAGGTCCCACTTGTCAATTCTCGATCTTACAGCACAAGCCATTACTGTTCTATTCAGGAATTTTTCCCCTGTGCCCATATCTTCAAGGCTTTTCCCCACTTTCTCCTCTATAAGTTTCAGTGTCTCTGGTTTTATGTGTAGTTCCTTGATCCACTTAGACTTGACCTTAGTACAAGGAGATAGGAATGGATTGATTCGCATTCTTCTACATGTTAACAACCAGTTGTGCCAGCACCATTTGTTGAAAATGCTGTCTTTCTTCCACTGGATGTTTTTAGCTCCCTTGTCGAAGATCAAGTGACCATAGGTGTGTGGGTTCATTTCTGGGTCTTCAATTCTATTCCATTGGTCTATTTGTCTGTCACTATACCAGTACCATGCAGTTTTTATCACAATTGCTCTGTAGTAGAGCTTTAGGTCCGGCATGGTGATTCCACCAGAGGTTCTTTTATCCTTGAGAAGAGTTTTTGCTATCCTAGGTTTTTTGTTATTCCAGATGAATTTGCAGATTGCACTTTCTAATTCGTTGAAGAATTCATTTGGAATTTTGATGGGGATTGCATTGAATCTGTAGATTGCTTTTGGCAAGATAGCCATTTTTACAATGTTGATCCTGCCAATCCATGAGCATGGGAGATCTTTCCATCTTCTGAGATCTTCTATAATTTCTTTCTTCAGAGACTTGAAGTTTTTATTATACAGATCTTTCACTTCCTTAGTTAGAGTCACGCCAAGATATTTTATATTCTTTGTGACTATTGAGAAGGGTGTTGTTTCCCTAATTTCTTTCTCAGCCTGTTTATTCTTTGTGTAGAGAAAGGCCATTGATTTGTTTGAGTTAATTTTATATCCAGCTACTTCACCGAAGCTGTTTATCAGGCTTAGGAGTTCTCTGGTGGAATTTTTAGGGTCACTTATATATACTATCATATCATCTGCAAAAAGTGATATTTTGACTTCATCTTTTCCAATTTGTATCCCTTTGATCTCCTTTTGTTGTCGAATTGCTCTGGCTAGGACTTCAAGTACAATGTTGAATAGGTATGGAGAAAGTGGACAGCCTTGTCTAGTCCCTGATTTTAGAGGGATTGCTTCAAGCTTCTGACCATTTACTTTGATGTTGGCTACTGGTTTGCTGTAGATTGCTTTTATCATGTTTAGGTATGGGCCTTGAATTCCTGATCTTTCCAAGACTTTTATCATGAATGGGTGTTGGATCTTGTCAAATGCTTTTTCCGCATCTAATGAGATGACCATGTGGTTTTTGTCTTTGAGTTTGTTTATATACTGGATTACGTTGATGGATTTCCGTATATTGAACCATCCCTGCATCCCTGGGATGAAACCTACTTGGTCAGGATGGATGATTGTTTTGATGTGTTCTTGGATTCGGTTAGCAAGAACTTTATTGAGGATTTTTGCATCAATATTCATAAGGGATATTGGTCTGAAGTTTTCTATCTTTGTTGGGTCTTTTTGTGGTTTAGGTATCAGAGTAATTGTGGCTTCATAGAATGAGTTGGGTAGAGTACCTTCTGTTTCTATTTTGTGGAATAGTTTGTGAAGAACTGGGATTAGATCTTCTTTGAAGGTCTGATAGAACTCTGCACTAAACCCATCTGGTCCTGGGCTTTTTTTAGTTGGGAGACTATTAATGACTGCTTCTATTTCTTTGGGGGATATAGGGCTGTTTAGATCATTAACCTGATCTTGATTCAACTTTGGTACCTGGTATCTGTCTAGGAACTTCTCCATTTCATCCAGGTTCTCCAGTTTTGTTGAGTATAGCCTTTGGTAGAAGGATCTGATGGTGTTTTGGATGTCTTCAGGATCTGTTGTTATGTCTCCTTTTTCATTTCTGATTTTGTTAATTAGGATGCTTTCCCTGTGCCCTCTAGTGAGTCTGGCTAAGGGTTTATCTATCTTGTTGATTTTCTCAAAGAACCAGCTCCTTAATTGGTTGATTCTTTGAATAGTTTTTCTTGTTTCCACTTGGTTGATTTCACCCCTGAGTTTGATTATTTCCTGCCGTCTACTCCTCTTGGGTGAATTTGCTTCCTTTTGTTCTAGTGCTTTTAGGTGTGTTGTCAAGCTGCTAATGTGTGCTCTCTCTAGTTTCCTTTTGGAGGCACTCAGAGCTATGAGTTTTCCTCTTAAAAATGCTTTCATTGCGTCCCATAAGTTTGGGTATGTTGTGGCTTCATTTTCATTGAACTCTAAAAAGTCCTTAATTTCTTTCTTTATTCCTTCCTTGACCAAGGTATCATTGAGAAGAGTGTTGTTCAGTTTCCACGTGAAGGTTGGCTTTCTATTATTTATTTTGTTATTGAAGATCAGCCTTAGTCCATGGTGATCTGATAGGATGCATGGGACAATTTCAATATTTTTATATCTGTTGAGGCCTGTTTTGTGACCAATTATGTGGTCAATTTTGGAGAAGGTACCATGAGGTGCTGAGAAGAAGGTATATCCTTTTGTTTTAGGATAGAATGTTCTGTAGATATCTGCCAGATCCATTTGATTCATAACTTCTGTTAGTTTCACTGTGTCCCTGTTTAGTTTCTGTTTCCATGATCTGTCCATTGGTGAAAGTGGTGTGTTGAAGTCTCCCACTATTATTGTATGAGGTGCAATGTGTGCTTTGAGATTTACTAAAGTTTCTTTAATGAATGTGGCTGCCTTTGTATTTGGAGCATAGATATTCAGGATTGATAGTTCCTCTTGGAGGATTTTACCTTTGATGAGTATGAAGTGTCCCTCCCTGTCTTTTTTAATGACTTTGGGTTGGAAGTCAATCTTATCAGATATTAGAATGGCTACTCCAGCTTGTTTCTTCATGCCATTGGCTTGGAGAATTGTTTTCCAGCCTTTCATTCTGAGGTAGTGTCTATCCTTTTCTCTGAGATGAGTTTCCTGTAAGCAGCAAAATGTTGGGTCTTGTTTGTGTAGCCAGTTTGTTAGTCTATGTCTTTTTATCGGGGAGTTGAGTCCATTGATATTAAGAGATATTAAGGAAAAGAAATTGGTGTTTCCTGTTATTTTTGATGTTAAAGTTGGCATTTTGTTCTTGTGGCTGTCTTCTTTTAGGTTTGTTGAGGGATTACCTTCTTGTTGTTTCTAGGGCGTGGTTCCTGTCCTTGTATTGGTTTTTTTCTGTTATTATCCTTTGAAGGGCTGGATTCGTGGAGAGATAATGTGTGAATTTGGTTTTGTCGTGGAATACTTTGGTTTCTCCATCTATGTTAATTGAGAGTTTGGCTGGGTATAGTAGCCTGGGCTGGAATTTGTGTTCTTTTAGTGTCTGTATAACATCTGTCCAGGATCTTCTGGCTTTCATAGTCTCTGGTGAAAAGTCTGGTGTAATTCTGATAGGCTTGCCTTTATATGTTACTTGGCCTTTTTCTCTTACTGCTTTTAGTATTCTATCTTTATTTAGAGCATTTGTTGCTCTGATTATTATGTGTCGGGAGGTATTTCTTTTCTGATCCAGTCTATTTGGAGTTCTGTAGGCTTCTTGTATGTTCATGGGCATCTCTTTCTTTAGATTTGGGAAGTTTTCTTCTATAATTTTGTTGAAGATGTTTGCTGGTCCTTTGAGTTGAAAATCTTCATTCTCATCCACTCCTATTATCCGTAGGTTTGGTCTTCTCATTATGTCCTGTATTTCTTGGATGTTTTGAGTTAGGATCTTTTTGCATTTTCCATTTTCCTTGATTGTTGTGCCGATGTTCTCTATGGAATCTTCTGCACCTGAGATTCTCTCTTCCATCTCTTGTATTCTGTTGCTGATGCTCGTATCTATGGTTCCAGATTTCTTTCCTAGGGTTTCTATCTCCAGTGTTGCCTCATTTTGGGTTTTCTTTATTGTGTCTACTTCCCTTTTTAGGTCTAGTATGGTTTTGTTCATTTCCATCATCTGTTTGGATGTGTTTTCCTGTTTTTCTGTAAGGACTTCTACCTGTTTGATTATGTTATCATGTTTTTCTTTAAGGATTTGTAACTCTTTAGCAGTGTTCTCCTGCAATTCTTTAAGGGATTTTTGTGCTTCCTCTTTATTGTCTTCTTCCTTTTTAGCAGTGTTCTCCTGCATTTCTTTAAGTGTGTTATTAACGTCCTTCTTGAAGTCCTCTATCATCATCAGGAGATATGCTTTTAAATCCGTGTCTAGCTTTTCCGGTGTGTTGGGGTGCCCTGGACTGGGTGAAGTGGGGGTGCTGGGTTCTGATGATGGTGAGTGGTCTTGGTTTCTGTTAGTAAGATTATTACGTTTACCTTTCGCCATCTGGTAATCTCTGGGGTTAGTTGTTATCGTTGTCACTATTTAAAGATTGGAGCAGAAGCTGTGTTCCACTCACCAGCAGTCTCTAAATCCTGCGGCGGGGGTCGTGGGTAGCTGACGGTACCCCGGTGCTGGTCCAGCCGGAAGAGGCCTGTGGTCCTACTCAGGCCGTTTTTCTGCTTCCCTAACTAATGCAGTCTCTGGTCCCGCGTGCAATTGGATTGGAGCAGAAGCTGTGTTCCACTCTCCAGAAGTCTTAAGATCCTGTGGTGGGTGTTGTGGGTAGCTGGTGAGTGTCAGCCGACCCTGCGCCCTAGCTGCCCCGGTGCTTTTCTGACCGGAAGAGGGTTGTGGCCCTATGTAGGCCGGATTTCTCTCTCCCCAACCAGAGCAGTCTCAGGTCCCGCGTGATTGGACTGGAGCAGAAGCTGTGTTCCACTCACCAGCAGTCCCAAAATCCTGCGGCGGGGGTCGTGGGTAGCTGGCGGGTGTCAGGCAACCCTGCGCTCCCGCTACCCTGGCGCTGATCCGGCCGGGTGAGGCCTGTGGCCCTACTCAGGCCAGTTTCTGCTTCCCTAACTAATGCAGTCTCAGGTCCCGCGCAATTGGATTGGAGCAGAAGCTGTGTTCCACTCACCAGCAGTCCCAAAATCCTGCGGCGGGGGTCGTGGGTAGCTGGCGGGTGTCAGGCAACCCTGCGCTCCCGCTACCCTGGCGCTGATCCGGCCGGGTGAGGCCTGTGGCCCTACTCAGGCCAGTTTCTGCTTCCCTAACTAATGCAGTCTCAGGTCCCGCGCAATTGGATTGGAGCAGAAGCTGTGTTCCACTCACCAGCAGTCCCAAAATCCTGCGGCGGGGGTCGTGGGTAGCTGGCGGGTGTCAGGCAACCCTGCGCTCCCGCTACCCTGGCGCTGATCCGGCCGGGTGAGGCCTGTGGCCCTACTCAGGCCGGTTTTCTGCTTCCCTAACTAATGCAGTCTCAGGTCCCGCGCAATTGGATTGGAGCGGAAGCTGTGCTCCACTCACCAGAAGTCTTAAGATCCTGTGGCGGGTGTTGTGGGCAGTTGGCGAGTGTCAGCAGACCCTGCGCCCCAGCTGCTCAGGTGCTTTTCTGACCGGAAGAGGGTTGTGGCCCTATGTAGGCCGGATTTCTCTCTCCCCAACCAGAGCAGTCTCAGGTCCTGCGTGATTGGACTGGAGCAGAAGCTGTGTTCCACTCACCAGCAGTCCCAAAATCCTGCGGCGGGGGTCGTGGGTAGCTGGCGGGTGTCAGGCAACCCTGCGCTCCCGCTACCCTGGCGCTGATCCAGCCGGATGAGGCCTGTGGCCCTACTCAGGCCGGTTTCTGCTTCCCTAACTAATGCAGTCTCAGGTCCCGCGCAATTGGATTGGAGCGGAAGCTGTGCTCCACTCACCAGAAGTCTTAAGATCCTGTGGCGGGTGTTGTGGGCAGTTGGCGAGTGTCAGCAGACCCTGCGCCCCAGCTGCTCAGGTGCTTTTCTGACCGGAAGAGGGTTGTGGCCCTATGTAGGCCGGATTTCTCTCTCCCCAACCAGAGCAGTCTCCTCCTTCTATATTTCTGTATGAGCCTATTTTAGGTTACCAATTTGTCATACCAGACTAAGCAATTCCAGAAATTCCCTGTAGACCATGTTCAAAAGATCCCAAGTTCTGCCCTAACATAGACTTTTTCAAATTTCTTTCAATGTATTTTTCTCACTCATTCTATTCTCTCTATCTTCATATGTTTGGATGCCATCTGAAGCAGTAGTATGTAATTCCACTCTAAACTTCCCAGTGGGTGTGTGAGTGCTCCTTGATACCTGGAATTCATGGACTTTTTAGAGGGTATATAAATGTTAGGGGTCTGAGATGTGGGGTGGGTTGTTGGTTGTTGGTTATTGGCTGCTAGTTGGTTGTAGTTCGTTAAATAATCATGTGCAAAGAAGGAACAGCAACAAGAAGAAATTACATATCCTGGCGATGAAGGTCAAACTTATCCCAAGAAACTTGACACTCATAATTGGCAGGAAGTAGTCTAATGATGTCACCCCCTTTCAAACCCCTGACTTCATTCAGGGATCTCTTCCCTTCCCTTTCTTCTCTATCCTTTTTTCTCTCTTATCCAGTGTTGGAGGTTGAAAGGGTCGAAGAAAAGGGGCAGAGAAAGGTAGAAGAAAGAAGAACCCACAAAGTGGCAAAAGACAAGCTACATATCACCTTGCTATACCATTGGACTTGTGTGCAAACAAGACTTCCCCACTTCTCACATACCCCACTGGCTAATTTTGTTCCAAGCCTATCTGTCTTAGGCTTTCCTGGAGTATGGCTTTGTCAGCCTCTTCCTCTTTTCTACCACCTCTCACTGTAGGACTTTGCTCAGGTTGATCTTTTTATATTCCATGAACTCATCTAGTCCTAGAACTAGGGAAACACAAGGTGCAAATTCACAATACAATTCCCTCTGACATGAACAGATTGCCAGGGTGCAGAAACAAAAGAATAGATATTTAAAGGAGAGAGTGGGAGGTGAGTACTAAGAAAACACAGTCTTTGATGCCTGGAGGTTTAGCCTTTTCCTGTTTCCTCTCCCAGCGTTGCCTGCCATAACAGCCTCTCTCCTGTTCTATCTACCAAACAGACAGATTTTATAAGGTACTTGCACTTAGCTGGCTCCTCTGAACCAAAACAGCGCAGAAAGTGTCAGGGGAAGGACATATTCTTGGACCACATTAGTATGAGGAAAAGGTGGTGGATAGAAAATGCAAACCGTGAGCTCAGCATCCTCAGTGTAGGATTCGGGGGGGGGGGTCTTCTCTGAGCTTTTCCCAACTGCAGCCTATGGGAGATGCCAGCAGGCTGAGGAGTGTAAAGGGAGGGGCTGGGGGAGATCTGAGAAACGTGTCTATAAGTAATGATCCTTTAGCTTCTCTGAAGAGTAAATACTCAAACGGTCCATGATGTTTTATCTTGATATCCCAGAAAGACCAAACAATGGCACCAAAACAACAGGAGACCAGATACAGCCTGGAACATAACACACTTGAGCACATTGTAAAGTTTCCTTGGTGACAGTAGCTGTTCTCTCTCTGTGTATCTGTGTCTGTGTCTCTGTCTGTCTGTCTGTCTGTCTGTCTGTCTGTCTGTCTCTCTCTTTCTCTCGTGTGTGTGTGTGTGTGTGTGTGTGTGTGTGTGTGTGTGTATGTGATGATGATGATAGGCTGTGACAACTTAGGGCATAGTAGAGGGTTCTGGCTAACACTGTTCTTTGTTCTTCAGGATTCCCCAGGAAACTCAAGACAGAAACCATCATTAACAAGAATTGTTATGCATTGTAGCCTGAATCACAAATTATAGAACACTGGACTGGGACATGGCTCAGTGAAAGAAGCCCTTGGTGTGCAAACAGAGGACCTGGCTCAGATCCCTAGGACCTATTTAACACCAGAGTAGGGGCATATGTCTGTAACACCACTGCTCCTGCAGTGAGACCTGAGGTGGAGCAAGAAAGTTTCTGGAGCCTCAAGGACCAGTTAGCTTAGTATTCACAGCAAGCAAGAGACCTTGTCTCAAAGAAGTCAGAAGGCAAGGACTGATACCTAAGGTTGCCCTCTGACCTCCACAAATGCTCTGTGGCACATATGCTGGAGCCTATATGTCTCTCACACACAAGAAAAATTTCAAAGGTGAAAAGTTCTTTACAAAGTCATCTGACTAGAGTCAGATTTATAGATGTCATTGGGCTCAGAGCCATCTTTGTACACTGGCAGAAGGCGAGGGTCATGTTTCTGGAGACAGCAGCATGATGGGAATCTCCCCATCAATTATCATGGATGGATGTGAGGCTGAAAGGCTGCCAGGCAGTTTATGCCATCTGTGAACACCTTGGAAAAGGTTGCCTGAGAGCACAGGGCCACACTCTCCACACTATATGCTGAGTTGCTCTTCATTAGCCAATATGGAGCATCAGAACGGGTTCCAGAAAGGATATCAAGATCAGGTGAAGGGAAGGTTGAGTCAGAAACCAAGACCGGGAGGCTTTATAACTCTGACCAGCTAGCAATCAGAAATTTTCATTATGTGGATTCAAAAAACATTCATGATTTCAAGAGATACAGATCTCATCATTTTGTCCTGGACATATGTTTCCAGTATGCCCAGGGTTACAGGATAAGCACAGATAGAAAGATTTTATTATCATCAGCCCTGTATCCTTATCCTAAAATTCTGCAAATCATTTTAACTTAAGCAAGCATAATATAGTCACCTGTTCTCTGACTAGCAGCACTTTGTAGTAGCAGGATGCTGAGACAGAGAGTACACAGAATCCAAGCAAGCCAAGGGAACTGTCCTGCTTTAAGCAGTATATTATTAGCTTTTAATGGTTAATCATATTGCAGAGTTTCAAGCTTAGGAATCAGTGTAGCTGTTATTTACAATCTCATAAGAACTTATTTAACGAAGGAATTCTTTTGCTTCAATATTAATTAACATTACAGCAGCCTAGTGAAAACCAATCTTTCTAAGAATGACAAATCCTAATACCTTATTCTTCTTATATTCTTTTATACCACTTATACATGCTATTGTCTTACCTTAGTCATTCTAGCTTTTCTTTCTGAGTTCCTACTAGGAGCTTAGTATATATGGTCTTTTATCTTGTAGTTGATAATTCTGAGAAATTCTAAATATACTGTAAAAGGAGTTCTGTGTTCTGATCCACTGTCATTTCTCCTGCCCTGCTGAACCTTATTAGCCTCCTCTAAGTTCAAACTATTCTAATTACTTTCTTTCATGAATTTGTATAGAGACAGATAACAATCTCCAAGGCACAGAGAAGATTCCAAGTAGGGTCAACTGAGGTGACGTCCTTGAGAGCAAGGAGAAGTACACTCAGGACTCTCAAGGGGAATACACAAGCAATCGTGTCAGAGATGTGGGTGAATCATTATACCAATGGCCTCCCCATGAGTGTAACACAAGGAGACTCAAACTGAAAGTAAAGGTCAACAATCTCAGCATGTGGGTCAGCTTTTCTGGTATTCAAATGGGTGACTTTCACTGTTTCCACAGGAAATGGCTATGCTATTTTCTAACATATTTTTATTGGCTATTATTGATTTGTTTGGGAATTTCATATCATGCACCTGGATCACGCTTTTCAGTCCTCTCTAGTATACCCCCCATTCTTGTGACGTCCCTCCAAAAAGGAGGCAAATAAAGAAGGACGAGGAGGAGAAACAAGAAGAAGGAGAAGAAAGAGGAGGAAGAGGAGGAGGAGGAGGAGGAGGAGGAGGAGGAGAAACGTTTAATTTGTGTTACTCATTTACCCACTGGAGCATACTCAGACTCCTAGTGTCCAGCCCCTTAGAGAAAGCTGTGTCCTTCCTCACCCCCACACCTGCCAGAAACCATCAATTGTGCAGAGCTATACTTCAGCATCCTTATCACAGTTTTTAAGAGTTCTCTTCTATGGCTTTCTGTCTACTCTGTTACTTTTTTTGGGGTGGGGTGGGGTTCACAGAAACCTTTTATGTGCCCTTTTCTTAGTTGTGA
The DNA here is from genome assembly GCF_978045245.1 of Mus caroli. NCBI lineage: Eukaryota > Metazoa > Chordata > Mammalia > Rodentia > Muridae > Mus > Mus caroli. Next base: position 66,582,250 of record NW_028227271.1, read on the forward strand.
ATCTGCAATCATTGATACCACTACAAATGTAACCTCCTTGCCCTTTACAGTCAGTGGGATCATGTTTTCTGGTGATAGCATGGACCATGGACACCCACATGGATAGCTTTCAGCAGTAGCACAGGCCAAGAACATCAACCTGGCCTCTGGGACAACAAGGGTCATCAACACCAATATGGTCCTGGCAGCAGCTGGGCCCATGGGCATTAAATGGCTTCAGATGGCAGCATAGGCCACAGAAATCCACATGGCCTTTGGTGGTAACACAGACCACAGACATCAACACAACCCTGAGGTGCAACAGGACCACAGACCCTATCATGGTCCACTGCAGCAGCATGAACCACAGACATCAGCATGGCCTTATATGGCTACACAGGCCAGTCACATCAAAATGGTCCCTGGCAGCAGCATGGCTCATGGACACCAACATGGATTCAGGTGGCAACACAGACCATGAATATTTGCAAGGTCTTTCTTTAGTGCTAACATGTGAGACAGACATCGACACAGTCCCTGGCTGCAGCAGGACTGTGGTCTCAAACATAGCCCTTGGTGGCAGCATGGACCATGGACACCAATGGCCTTAGGTAGCAGTATAGACCCCACACATCAATATGGCCTCCAGAGGTAACCCAGACCATGGACATCAACATGGCCTCCAGTGGTAGCCCAAACTGTGGACATGAATCTCAGATTTAACATGGTCTGTTGGGAGTGACCCTGTTTGAATGTTAACTGCCTTGTCAGCCATAAGTGCTTACTTACAAAGTCTTGGCCTTAGTGGAAAAGTACTAGTTTACTTGAGATTTCTGTGGGAAAAGTTGAGGCCTCTGTAGGAAAGTACTACCCCCAGTTAAGAACAAATAGCTATAGATCTTGTGGACAGGTACCGAGCTCTATTCTGTTCCTCCTGCTGAACTTTTTACCTAGTCAATATTCTGCTTTGGGGAACAGGTGTGTTCCCCAAGAAACAAAGTGATTCTGTGTCATCCCCCTCTCCATATCCTGCTTCTATGGGTATAAAACCTGCCTGGGAAAAATAAAATTTGTCAGCTTGATCAATCAGACTTGATGTCTGTTCTTTGTGTTTCTTGTCCCCCATTCTCTCCACAGGTGGTTCCTCAGACCCTGTTTGACTGTCCCGCAGGACAAGACAAACCTGTACCCAAACAGGGACCACAGGTGATCGTAGAGGAGAGAATGGCGTTCATCATTGGAGGGTAGACCTACCCACTCATCTTGAGAAGTGCCAGAGAGCAACTTTGGTTAGACAGGACACCATGGACCAACCCACCGTGAGACAGTCTGGGAGGAAAAAAATCTAGCGGTGCAGATCTTAGGAGAAATACGGCAACACATGGGACACGCATTTTTAAAACAGTCACTTTTTGTGATAGGGCTCAAGGAGTCACTCAAAACATGAGGAAGTAGGGTTAAGAAAAAGGATTTAATAAAATTTTTAGGTTTTGTGGGAGACATTTGTCCATGGTTGTCCCAAGAGGGGACAATTGATGAGAAATGCTGGCACAGAGTTGATGATTGTTTCAAGGATTATTATGAAGCATTTGAACCTACAAAGATACCTGTTATTACCTTTAGCTACTGGTCCCTTATTAATTACATTTTTAGAACCACCCCTGAATGACCAGATCTCCAGCATTTAGTGTCTGAGGGAGAGCTATTTCTTAAGGAATCTGCTTCTCCCCCTCCTCTACTGCCATAATCCCTGAAAGAGCAGTTTCTTAAAGAATCCCTGCAGGTGCAACAACATTATGAACTAACCAGTACCCCGGAGCTCTTGACTCTAGCTGCATATGTATCAGAAGATGTCCTAGTCGGCCATCACTGGAAAGAGAGGCCCATTGGACACGCAAACTTTATATGCCCAGTACAGGGGAATGCCAGGGCCAAAAAGTGGGAATGGGTGGGTAGGGGAGTGGGGGGGAGGGCATGGGGGACTTTTGGGCTAGCATTGGAAATGTAATGGAGGAAAATACGTAAAAAAAAAAAAAATCCATCTCCCTTCCTCCTTTTGTTAACCTAGCAATTCATACACTGCCTTTAAGAGAAGAACCTTTGCTGGCTCCACCTTCTGTGGCTGATGGCGTCACAGATTTCCTCCCTTTACTACCCGTTAAGGATCTTTCTTTGTCCCCACCTGGGGGTGGGGGGTGGGGGTGGGGAAGGTTGGGGCAGTGGACCTTTGCCCTTCCCTCATTGATCTTGGTGGCGAGCTGCCACCCGCTGATGGTGTGATTCTCGCGGAGGGGGTGGCTCATTGTGAGTCAGGGTGCTGTTGTGATCCACCCATGGCCACCGTTGCCCTGGCCTTGGCTCCTTCTCTTAGGGGTGCTGTCACATTCCCGCCTTTCTTTCTGCCACCACATTATGGGACTTTAGATGCAGTTTTTGATCCACTTGCTATGTCTGGCACCTGCTGTCAGTTGATTGCTAACATAGCATTCCTGAGCCATATGGTAGTGACCCAAAAGGAACAGGTACAACTGCTTGGGGCCCTCCCATCATTGGAGGCCAAATTGCATGGTCTAACACCCCCCCCCCCCAGCAGCTGCCTCAGGCCTCTGTTAAAACTAATAAAGATCAGAAAAAGGTCTTAGCCTTCCCCCTCTCCCTAAGGAGGGGAACCACAGTCCCTAGAGATCCCCTGTCCCCAAAAATTGATTTGAAGGAAAGCCAGAGGGCGGGTGAGGAGGAGGGAGAGACAGATGATGATGAATTTCAACCCAACTCGCAGGAGACTGAGAATGCTCCTGCGGAACCCAATGCTCTGCCCCGCTATTGTCATCGACCACTAGAGTTTTAGATCTTGGAAAAAAGCAAAGCAGCAGTGTTTAATTATGGTTCCATGGCTCCCTTCACTTTGGCACTCCTGGGATCATCTACAGAGGGATAGCTTACGCCTAAAGAATTTTTGTGCTCTCTTGAGTTGGACTCGCTGGCAGCGACTTTGTATTGTGGAAATCAGAAGTGGCAGAAACGGCAAAAGAGATAGAAAACCACGCACGACCAGACACTAAGTCATGGACCACGAGGAAGATTTTGGGTAAACCGCCTTATAACACCTTGGAGGCCTAAATGATCTATTCCCTTGGCCTCCTGGCTCAGGTCCACCAGGCATGCTTGGCCGCCTGGAAAAAGCTGCCTCCAAAATCGGGCTCCTCTGCTGTACTCACTAGAGTACTGCAGGGGGCTGACGAGTCTTATAATTCTATCATTATCCACCTGACAGAGACAGCTGAGCGCTTGTTTGGGGTCCAAAAGCCTGAGAACCCCTTTATCAAACAACTTGCTTTTGAAAATGCCAACCCTACTTGCCAAGACATTCTTAAACATCATCGTTCTAAGTCACTGGCAGAGTATATCCACCTTTGCGCAGGGGCCTGAGCAAGCCATGCCATCAGCTTGGCGATTGGTTCTGCTCTTCAGAGGGCGGACTTAAGTAACTCTCAAAGGACTTGCTTTAATTGTGAACAGCCTGGCCACTTTCTGTGGGAATGTCCCCATCCCTGCCAAATTCAGAGACTTCCCATTGTGGGCCAGGGAAATGGCCCTCCTGCATGAGCAACACCGACCACCCTCTGTTCCCACTGTAACAGGGGCCGACACTGGGCCAATGAGTGTAGATCCAAAACAGACAGCCAGGGACGTCCCTTACTGTCATGACATTTGGGAAACTTCCTGAGGGGGCAGCCTCCAGCCCCCTTCATTTCCAGGACAAGCCTCAGGGTGGTAGGGTTTGTCCCCCAGCAGATTTTTTTCACACACCCAGTCCATTGCCCAACTCTGGCGAGCTACAAAAAACAGCCCAGGATTGGACCTCTGCCACCTCCAGCACAATACTGACCCCTGAGGAGGGCATTCAGGCTGTGCCTATAGACATACTCGGCCCACTACCCCCAAATACCTTTGGCATAGTCCTGGAAAGAGCTTCACTTTCCTTAAAGGGACTCCAGATCACACGTGGAGTTATAGACCCTGACCATCAGGGAGAAATTCGGATTCTTGCAAGTACCACAGGTGGTCCTGTGTTTATACCAGCAAACAGACCTTTGCCCAATTTTTGCGTTTTCCCAGGGTTTCTACTACAAATCTCTATCATAAAGACACCAGGGCCCCAGGCAAGAAAGGAATAGCAGAGACCTTTTGGGCCCAAAAGATTACTTCCTCTTGCCCTATGCTTATCTTGAGACTAAATGGGAAAACATTTCAAGGACTCTTAGATTCAGGAGCTGATGCCACTGTCATTTCTGACAGGTTCTGGCCAGCTACCTGCCCACTGACAGATCCAGTCACCCATTTACAGGGGATTGGGCATTCCAAAAGCCCTCAAGTCAGCTCTCATACTCTTAGGTGGACAGATCAAGAAGGAAATTCAGGCACCGTATTTCCATACATTATTTGCAATTTACCAGTCAATCTCTGGGGGAGAGATATTGTCTCCCAAATGAATGTTTTCATGTGCAGCCTCAATGAAGTGGTGACAAAACAAATGCTGGAACAGGGATTCCTGCCAGGACAAGGGTTAGGAAAATAATTACAAGGCATAAAAGAACCTTTGATTCTGACACAGAAATTTGACCAGCAAGGCTTGGGATTTCAGCTTCAGCCTTTTCCCTAACGGCTGCTGTCATGCCTGCTCCCCAGATGCATGTAGAGAAAATTTCCTGGAAGGATACTGCCTCAGTCTGGGTTGATCAGTGGTTGCTAACTCAAGAGAAACTGGCAGCTGCATAACAGTGCAGGAACAGTTAGTTAGCAGCTGGTCACAGTGAGCCATCTTCCTCCCCTTAGAACACCCAAATTTTTGTTATTAAGAAAAAGTCGGCAAGTGGAGACTCTTACAAGATCTCCGTGCCGTTAATAAAGTTATGATTCCTATGGGAGCCCTACAGCCTGGTCTCCCATCTCCTGCAGCAACCCCAGCAAACCTTTTAAAAATTGTTATTGATTTAAAAGATTGTTTTTTTCTCCATACCCTTTCATCCAGATAATTGTCATCATTTTGCATTTAGCCTTGCTCAAATTAATTTTCAGGGACCCATGGACTGCTTTCATTGGTGAGTCCTCCCTCAGGGCATGGCAAATAGCCCTACCCTAGCTCAGAAATATGTGGCCCATGTAATCCAACCTGTTAGAAATGCTTGGCCACAAATACACATACTTCATTACATGGATGACATTTTGCTTGCGGCCCCTAATAGACCACAGGCCCTCTCATGTTTTCAGCAACTTCAATAGCTGTTAAGCTCGCAGGGACATAAAATTGCCCCTGAAAAGATTCAGATGAATGATCCTTATTTCCATCTGGGATATGAGCTTGAGTTGGGACAGGTCCGTACCCCAAAGACTGAGCTTCGGCTTTCCTCCCTTAAGACTTTGCATGATTGTCAACAGTTGCTTGGGAACCTCCAGTTTGTTTGCCCGTATCTAAAGATTCCTTCATAGGTTTTAGTTCCCCTCAATGAACTCTCAGGAGACTCCCATCCTTTGTCCCCCTGAGCCTTTACGCCCCAAGCCATCTCAGCCCTGCAGCAGATAAGTCAACCCATAACTTCCCAAACCTCATTTCAAATTCATTACACTGCCCCACTTTATTTTATAGTTTGTGCTACAACATATACTCTGGTGGGGGTCTTCTGGCAGCAGCCCCGGACTCCTGCAAAAAAGGGATGTCCTTTGTTATGGGTATGTCTCCCCTCAAACCCAAGTAAGCTCTCGGTAACCTATTACTCCTTGTCTGCCTCCATAATTGTCAAAGGAAGAAAAATGTTCAGACAATATTTTGGCAAGGATCCTGATATTATCATTGTCCCTATACCTCAGATCAAGTTGAATAGCTTCTTCAGTCTAATGATAATAGCCTGTGCCTCTTTTGTGGGCATTATATAAAATCAGCATGCAAATGATCCCCTTATACAATTTGTAAAGATACACTCCTTAACTTTCCCCAAAGTTGCTTCCAAGACTCCATTCTTTGAAGACTCCTTGGTGTTTACAGATGGTTCCTCAACAGGCAAAGCTGCTTATGTTATATAAGATCAGGTTACTTCAGTGCAGTCCCCATATTCCTCTGCCCAGCTGGTGGAATTGTTTGCAGTTCTTCAGGTTTTAAAAATGTTACCAATGACCCCATATAATTTGTATACTGACAGTGCTTACATGGCTCATTCTATTCCTGTTTTAGAGACAGTCACATGTATTAAGCCTGCTTCCACTGCTTCTAAATTATTTGAGGAGATTCAATCCCTAATTATTAAAAGGATGGTGCCATTTTTTTGTGGGACACTTGAGAGCCCATTCTGGCCTGAGTGGTTCTCTGTTGCATGGAAATGCCCTAGCCGACGCGACCACTAGAGCAGCATTTCCCACCCTACTTGATTCCATAGATTTGGCTAAACTGGCTCATGCTTTGCATCATTTAAATGCCAAATGTTCAAGATTTCTAGAGGTCAAGCAAGAGAAATTGTTAATTCCTGTGGTGGATGTGCCACTCTGCTGCCAGTTCCTCACTTGGGAGTCACCCCCAGGGGACTCATTCCTAATGAACGATGGCAGATGAATGTTACCCATTTTCCCTCCTTTGGAAGGTTAAAATATGTGCATGTTACAGTTGATACCTATACATGCTCTCTTTGTCCTTAACTTCTTGTCTTTGGATAATGAAGGCAGATCAGCAACTGACTGCCTGTGGCATTCTGTCACAAGATTCTCACGTATTAGTGCAATGGAGAGATCCCCTCACTGGACAATGGAAAGGACCAGATCCCGTCCTTATATGGGGATGAGGGTCTACTTGCATGACAAAGAAAATGCTGGCCCAAGATGGTGACCAGAGAGGATGGTAAAAACTGTTAACCTGTCTGTGTCCAGAATGGAGCAATCATCTCCTGAGACAAATCTTATTTCTTTTCCAGACACTGCTCATAAAGATACTCCTGATCCGACTCCTGATCCTGTGGCTGGCCAGAATGACCACTAATCTTCAACTGCCTCCACCCAAATCTTCTAACAATAGACGCCTCCCTTGGAATTATTCTTGGGTGGTCCTCTCAGAGAGAAATGATGTCTGGGCCACTTCCAAGATTTCCACCAATATTTGGTGGCCAGCTAGCCTTACCCCAATCTTTGCAAATTAGCGCAGGGAGTAGAGGCCCCTTGGGGTCTTGAAGATCAGCTAGATTTATCTAAAGCCCCAGAAGATAATATGCCCAGCACTCAGAGTTATAATCCTTATAGTTTTTTTTTTCTTCAGATCATTGGTCAGTCAAACCTGGCTGTGATAATTCCATTAGGTGAACCTTACTTCCATTCCATTGTGTATTCCATTGTGTAAATGAACCATATTTTCTATATCCATTCTTCTGTTGTGGACATCTAGGTTGTTTACAGCTTCTGGCTATCACAAATAAGGCCACTATGAACATAATGGAACACGTGCCCCTGTTGCCTGGTGGGGCATCTTTTGGGTATATTCCCAAGAGTGGTATAGTTGGGTCTTTAGGTAAATCTATTTCCAATTTTCTTAGGAACCTCCAAATTGATTTCCAGAGTGGTTGTACCAGTTTGCAAGCCCACCAGCAATGGAGGAGTGTTCCTCTTTCTCCACATCCTCTCCAACATGTGTTGTCATGCTCTAAGATCAAGAATTGATAAATGAGACCTCATAACACTGGAAAGCATCTGTAAGGCAAAGGACATAGTCGATAAGACAAACTGGCAACCTACTGATTTGGAAAAAATCTTCACTAACCCCACTATCAGATAGAGAGCTAATATCCAAAATATATAAAGAACTCAAGAAGTTAATCACCAAAAAACTAAACAACCCAATCAAAAAAATGGGGTATAGAAGTAAACTGAGAATTCACAACTGAGGAATCTTGAATGGCTGAGAATCACCTAAAGAAATGTTCAAAGTCCTTAGTGATTAGAGAAATGCAAATTAAAATGACCCTGAGATTCCACCAGTCAGAATGACTAAGTTCAAAACCTCAGGTGACAACACTTGTTGGAGAGGATGTGGAGAAAGAGGAATAATCATATATTCTTACTAATGATGCAGTTGCAGAGAACATGATTTTACTACCTGGAGATGGTGGCTCATGCCTATAGTTCCAGCACTCACAGGCTGAGGCAGGAGGATTTCAGCAAGTTTGAGGTCAGCTTCAGCTATACTGTGAGCTCCAGTCCAGGCTTGGCTACAGAATAAGAATCTTTTTCTAAAAGGTTTTTTTCCCCTGTTAATAGTAAGTTAATCAACTTAATTGTCTTATTATTCACATGTAATATTTTATTTTTATATTTCTCTTCAATTTTCTTTTAATAAGCCTCTTCCTTACTTATTCCTAGGATCTTGCTAACACACGAGTATGTAAAAATTCAGTCATGAATTGCAAATGAAACCCTATGTGCTTTCCATTTAATGTGGAACTTTATGTTTGGCTGTATAGAAATTATATATGGAAATACAATTATGTTTTGTTTGGTTAGAGCATAGTAAATTATTTATTTATTACTCATTCTATTAGTAATTGAACATTTAAAACATTTAAAATGTTCAATTTGGCTATTTTTAGTAAAATCACAAGATTTTACAATTGTTACCACTAATTCCAGGACATTTTCTGTGCCCCTCCTCCCAACCCTGTGTCCATTATTCCCCAACCTCTCTTAGTGTCTGGTGATTACTAGTCCATCACAGGGGATGCTATCATAGATACATAGGTCTCTGCGAATCTGGCTATTGTAATTACGCTGACTCTGTTGCTCTGTATGGTAGCATGCTCATCTTGGCTCTGTTCCTCTCCACGTCCTGGGACTTAAGAGATACATCAATTCCCAAAGTTCCTTCTGGGAAAACACAAGAACTCAAGTTTGATCCTCAGAAACCACATAGAGGCTGGGGGTGGGAAGTTTCACTATAATCATAGTGCTGGTGGAAGGGTAGACATCAGAGACAGGCAGATCCCTGGAGCTAGCCTGTTAGCCAGCCCAGCCAACCAGTGACCTCCACATTCAGTGAGAGACTCTGTATTAAAAAATAAAGTGGAAGAAGACACTCAACACATGTGTACACATACACACAGGAACACACACACACACACACACACACACACACACACACACACACACGCGGACATTTCTTTTGATGAGACGGCAGAAGAGTTTCAGTTAGAGATCCAGCTGGTGGTGCCTGGCATGTTGGGGCAGATCCCATCCTCTGTCTGTATTTAGGCTCTTACACAATGTTCAATATAAGATGCAGCTTCTTTCAATCATTATTCAAGAAGCCATGAGTCAAAGAGAAGGGGTGAGAACAGCTCGCAACACACAAGCAGGGTTTACTTCTGTCCCCACATGGTCCAGTTCTTCTGATCTAGAGGGTTTAGTTCCAAAGGGTGGGACATTTCTACCAGTAGCTAGATCCACATGCATTTGACCTGGAGCTGAGACAGCCACACTGTCATCTTGGGTTTCTTGTGCTTTGGAGTCATCAGACAGGTGTGGGGTGATCGATTCTGATTAATCCTGATTTCCAGATTAATTCCACATCACACCAGAGGAAGGGAAGGGTGAGTCGGAAATACAGAAGTTCATAGGATTTCTCTAAATCCTTCCTCTGGAGATGACAGTCAGTGAGAATCCTTAACTCTCAATTCAGACTGCGTGTGCCCCAGGAAAAAAGTGTGGGTTATCTCAAAAGGTAAAAAGGTTGTCAATTGCAGTACTTGCTAAGGGAAAGAGCAGTGGGATGAATTATATTAATACTGTGAGTTTTAATACAGAGACTGTATTTTTCTTATACACACATATACATAACACACATATTTTATGGATACTTGTCTACATCCATAGACACAGGATACTTGTCTACATCCATAGATGTAGGATACTTGTCTATATCCATAGACACCGGATACTTGTCTACATCCATAGACACAGGATACTTGTCTATACCCATTGTGTCCATTTGTTTGTTTAGTATTTATTGTCACAGATTTACTTTATTCTGCTGAGAATGTATTATTTTCTTCCCAGTTTTACTTCTTTATCGTCATCATGACTATTATTATCTTTTATTTTACTGATTCTTTGTGAATTTCACACTATATGCCCCAATCCCACTCATTGTTTAGTCATTCCATATCTGCCCCCTACCCTTGTATTGTCCCCTCAAAAAGGAAAAAAAAATACATCTCTCTGTGGAAGTTTTGGTGTGTCATGGTGTGTCACACAGTAGACCCTTTTGTCCAAACAGCTTTACTTGCAAATGTTCATTTCAAAGAATCATTGGTTTGGTTCAAGAACTCTGACTTCTGCTACACTGGATCCTTCCAAGACTCCTCTTGTATATCCTGTTGTTACCCTGTGTTATGGATATTCTACAGCTTTGGATCTGCAGGACTAGCGCCTTCACATGTTCCAGCAGCTCATAGATGGGGTAGATGTTGGGGTGGGCCAGCTCAGAGCTCTGGACCTGGGCCTGAGTCGATCAGCCCACCAGCTCTCTCACACCACTGGGGCTAGCTCTCCTGCACTGACCAGATGACAGGCAGGGACAGATCTCTAAAGTGCTGCCTCCAGCAAGGGCCAGGATCAGTTTTACCTCTTATTGTCTGACACAGCATGTTTGTGTGGAGAACAGTGAAGATGGCCTTGTATCTTCCTTTGGGGAAAGGGTTGGTTTCGTTTTGGTTGTAAACAGGATAACTGTATCACATTAAGCAAAAGTATGGCATTGCTTTTGTCTTTATTTGTAGATAAATAATTTAAGGAGATATATTCAAAATCGTGTTTTCAGGGGTGGAATGTGATGTCCTCTTGCCACGTGACTTCATTAGACTGAACTTCTGAGTTATTCATTAGCTCTCCTTGGTGTCAGCATGCAACATAGAGGTATTCTCTCTCTTCCTCCTCCTCCTCCTCCTCCTGCTCCCCCCTCCCCCCGCTCCTCCTCCTGGATATGATTTAAGTTCACAACCAATTGGCTTTAGGTAAGATAGATATCTTATTTAGTCAAATGACCTGTGAGCAGAGCACTTTGGCTTCCCAGAGGAAGACCAGATGTTGTCTGTTCAGCTGCTTCCTCTCAGGGTGGCTGTTCTGCCCTGACCTTCCTCCTGGTTTGGCCTGCAGCTCCTGCTCTTGGCTAGCCAGCTCCTGAAGTTGTGTAAACCCACTCCCTACAAGAAGCATTATAAATACCTCCCCAAAGTCTGATCTCCACTGAACTATGATGGGGGTGAACTGACCCAAGTTGATGTTTGTAATCAGGCTAATGACTACAAATGTAGTGATTGCTCTTCTTAAGATAAGATACAATTTGCTAAACGCATGAAACTCAAGAAGAACGAAGACCAAAGTGTGCACACTTTGCCCCTTCTTGGAATTGGGAACAAAACACCCATGGAAGGAGTTACAGAGACAAAGTTTGGAGCTGTGACGAAAGGATGGACCATCTAGAGACTGCCATATCCGGGGATCCATCCCATAATCAGCTTCCAAACGCTGACACCATTGTATACACTAGCAAGATTTTGCTGAAAGGACCCTGATATAGCTGTCTCTTGTGAGACTATGCCGGGGCCTAGCAAACACAGAAGTGGATGCTCACAGTCAGCTATTGGATGGATCACAGGGCCCCCAATGGAGGAGCTAGAGAAAGTACCCAAGGAGCTGAAGGGGTCTGCAACCCCTTTTTACCACTTTATGAACAGTGTTTCAGGCCTGTGTAACCTAGAGTCAACACCATCCATAAACACATCTTCAAATGGTTTCAGAGCAGCCATTATGGATGCCATCTTGCTCATCCCTGTCTCTGCTTTTAGACATTCAGGTAGTTTCCAGGTTCCTCCTGTGTAAACAATGTGATTGTGAAAGCTTAGTTAGAGCAATGGCTCCTCTCCTTAGGCCAATAGCTCTGAAGGTGTGTGTGTGTGTGTGTGTGTGTGTGTGTGTGTGTGTGTGAGAGAGAGAGAGAGAGAGAGAGAGAGACCCCCCCATGCCCTTCCCCCAGCATTGAGCAGGCTGCAGGCTGCTGAGACTTGGCTTGCCACAGTTGCTAGCCCACCTTGGGTGGAGTCTTTGACCTAGGTAAAGTCTATTGTCCTGCTACATCTGCAGCTTTCCTCCAAAATGTCACTACCTGCTGAGAGGCTGAACCTGTTCTCCTGACACTAGCCTGACAAAGCAGCAATCCTGTCAGAGCAACGAGATGCTGGCGTGATGGGGGATGGAATCCCCCACTTTATAAGCTCGGACTCATAAGTAAACATTGGCCTTGATCAGAGAACTTGACTTGGCTCATTATTTCTCTTGCCGCCTTTCCCGTCCCAAACCCCATCTTTCCTTTCAGGAAGCCAGTAACCTGTGGCTGTTGGCTACCTCTCCAATCACCTTGCTTTCTAACAAGCACCACTCTGAATTCACAGCATCCCTGAATAAGCACTTCCCCAAAACCACTTTCACACTGGACTTTCCTTCTTCCTCTCCCTCCTCTAGTTTTAAGGTATAAAACAGCAGTGCAGTTACTTTAAAATGTGTGTCCTTAATTGCAAGCAAGGATGTGGCTTCTTTTGTCTGCTGTCTTCTACCACTCTCAACTACATTAAATAATTTTCATTTATTTGTGTGTGTGTTTGCATGCACGTGTGTGTACATTCCTACAAAGATGCCTACAGCTTAGCCCCATGAGGCTGTGACTGTTACCTTATGTAGCAAAGGGAATTCTCTAGTATAGTTAAGGGACATTATCTTGGAGTTTCTGAGTAATCTGATCACATTTCTTTTCTTTTCTTTATTTTTTGTGTTAATTCTTCTTTTTATTTTTTATGACTTGGCTTCTCTGTATAATAGCCCTGGCTGTCCTGGAGCTATCTTTGTAGACCAGGCTGGCCTAGAACTGACAGGGAATTGTCTGCCTTTACCTCCTGAGTGCTGGGATCAAAGGTGTGTGTCACCATGCCTGGCTTTTTTTGTGTTAATTCTTTATTCTTGAGAATTCCATGCATGTATACAAGGACACGTGATCATATTCCTCACACACAGACACAGAAGAAAATTCAACTAGTGGAATATCAATGCCCATGAAGATGGAAGAAGAGACCATGAACTAAGGAATGTAGGCAGAGACCCTAGAACCTGAATAGGTTTCATCGGTAAAGCCTCCAGCAGGAACTGCTGTCACTCTAGTAACAAGAACTCCAGTCAGCCCTATTGACACTTGGATTTTTCATCCAGAGAGACCTGTCTTGTACTTCTGACCCACAGATTATAGAGTGCTGAGTTTCATTGTTCTGAGCCACTATGTTGATGGAAGTTCATTGTAGCAGCAATGCAAAGCTGATAGGATTAGATAATGGATTCAAACTTTGTGTGAAGAAGGAGAAAGATCAAGTGTGCAATTTAGAGTTTTCCTGGAAACATATCAGGCTGTTCAGATACTGTTCACACCTGTCTGTTGGCAAGAAGCGTATATCCCTGGAGACAAATTCACAATCTCTGGGTCTCCAGATTTTCATCTGTTGCTAGGAAAAAAAGGTGCACAGCATGATGAGAGATAACAACCGTCTCTCCCAGGATGCCTGTGGCAGCGTTTACACACCTGGGCTTTGGTGGGGACTCACATGTGGCTTCAGTGACAGAGCCTGGCCCTGTGTGGAGGTAAGCTCAGGCTTTACTCGTCTGTTGTCATCGCTCTTGAGGAATCCTTCAAAGCTTTCTTTCCTGTACTTAGAATATATAACCTTTAGCTACTCCATGAAGGGAAAGAGCAAGAAGACCAAGGGAAACCCAAGGGAGACTGACAGAGCTAATGAAAAAAGCCTCACTCTTCCCTCACGTGTCAGGTCAGCTGGGATAGGTAAGTCATGAGTTAGTTCTAAATCCCACTCAGACAAAACACATAAAAATCAGGACCTGCAGCAGGCAGATGGATTTTTAAAAATTTTACTTTTATTATTATTATTTGATTTATTCACTTTATATCTCACATTTATTTCCCCCATTCTCCCCTCCCCTTCTCTTCTGAGTAGCTGGGGGCCCCTGGGTATGCTCCATTTAAGGGAGGCTAGGTGTTTCATCTCCAACTGAGGCCAGACAAGGCAGCCCAGCTAGAAGAACATATACCACCATCAGGCAACAGCTCTTGGGATAGCCCCTGCTCCAGTTGTTTGGGACCCACATGAAGACCAAGCTGCACATCTGCTTCATATGAGTGGAGAGGCCTTGGTCCAGTCTCTGTATGTTCTTTGTTTGGTGATTCAGACTCTGAGAGCCCCAAGGGCTCAGGTTAGTTGACTCTGTTGGTCTTCCTGTGGAGTTCTTATCCCCTTCAGGGCCCACAATCCTTCCTCCTACTCCTCCATAAAAGTTTCCAAGTTCCATCCGTTGTTTATCTGTGGCCACCTGTATCTGAGCAGACGGCTTCCTATCTGAAGGGCTCTACAGACTGAGCATGGCCAGCACAGGTCTAAACACGGCAAACATGGAGCTGGCAGGCTTTGACGTTCCCCTTCCCTCTTCCTTGCCAACCTATTAGATTGCCTTCCTAAAGCTGACCACTGAGGTCTGTTCCTTGACCTGTCCACTTAGCTATGCCTGACCCATTCCTGAGGCTGATCACTATGGTCCAGATATCAAAACATCAAGTCCAGAAATCAAAGTTCATTATTTTGACTAACCTAACTAAAATATCCAATCAGAACTCAACATGTCCTAGCCCATTCTAACACAGATCTCTCCCTTTTCCCCTCTTAAAATTAACATTTGCAAGGCTACTTACTGCTGTTTCTGTGAAGTTCAGATTTAGTTGCCCTGTCTCTTTGCCTTGCTTGATAAAGATCTCATTGTGCTTGGTTAGTGCTCAGAAATTGGCATTTGAATGTGGTCTGTGACTAATCAGGGGTCTAGGGGTGGGGAGAGAAGGTGCTCCTGTCCTTTCCAAACAGTTCCACCAACAGAGTACCAAATGTTGGATCATATGAGCCCACGGGGGGCCATTCTCATTTAAACCACCCCATTATCCTACCAGGGAACTCTTGGAAGTAGGAGTCAACCATATTTCAGATCCTATTGTTCTTCAGTTACACATCTATTTTTGTAGTGGCAATATACCTACACTGCTTTGGTTCCCAATGGGTCATGTGCATACACCCTCCCAGGAGCTATCTGGATTTGAGAATGAAACACACACACACACACACACACACACACACACACACACACTCGTGTCAGTTAATTTTTGACATGCCGTGACTAGCTTAAAGGTTGGGCACTCCTAAATCCTCCTCTGCCAGCAAATGCTTCCCTCCAGTACTCCTGAGACTCTGCTACCCCAGGCTCAACTGGGAAAGTGGCCATTGGCCATTTATCTGAATTCTTACATGGCTGGTTGGCTTTCTCTCTTGCAGCTCTTACATTCATCCTTCTTCCCTGAGTCATGGCGATTCTCTGTCTTCCTTACTCCCAGTTCCTAGCCTACACTAATCCAAAGGTCCCACCTCAGTCCACCTGCCCAGCCATTAGCCATTGGCTCTTTATTGATCAATCAAAAACCAACTGGGGACAAGGACCTTCAGTGTTTGGATATGGAGATTCTCAATTTTGGCGACCTGATTAATTAAAAGTGTGAAACATTTCGTTCTTCCTATGAGATTGCTTGTGCTGACAGAAAATCACTTAGTAAGGTAAATAGAGTGGTTGGAAGAAGCATGCCATCAATAGGCAGAAGTGACAAAAGTGACAATGTGGCCAAGAGAGTCTTCCATTCCCAGGGCGACCCAAGTCAGAATGGAGGCTTCTGACTGCCTTGAAGGACAGCTGTCTGAGACATTTGCTGGAAGCCACAGGGGATCTCATGAGAGCATTTGATACCCAGAACAACATGGTATATCCCCAAGCATTACGAAGCATAAACTGACTACCTTCATGAAGACATTATTTTTTTAGGAGTTCACAGCTTTCCAGTGAAGCTGTTTGTATTATGAATGCTAATTATGTCCCCAAGAAACTGTTTGCATGAGGTCTGCATGTAGCTTCTGGGAACCTGCCCCCCAGGTTGGTTCTGATTGGTAAATAAAGATGCCAACAGCCAAATCTGGATAGGACAGAGGTGAGATTTTAGGATTCCTGGGCTTGGGACCAAGAGGAGGAGAAGGGAGTGTGAAGGAGAGGAGAGACACCATAACTGTGAAGAGTGCAGGACAGAGAGGGATGGCTGTCACATGAAGGATCAGGGAGAGCTCAGCCCAAAGGGCACCCAATTGGGTCTAAGGAAACCAAGATAGAACATAGGATTAATAAGTAGTAACTCAGGATTATCAGTGGGAGGTAGATTCTAGCAGCATGGCAGCTAGGCAGCTGCCCAGCTACTGTGCTGCACAAAGCATATTAAAATATAATGGCTGTGTGTGCATCTTTTATTTGGGAACATAGACCACTGCGGTGGGCAGTAACTCCGTGTTGGGATTTATTAATTAAATATTAATTCAACATCCCAGAAAAGGACTCACCCATCCAGTTTAGCTTAGCAAACATTTACTTGAGGATATCTAATAAAGCTCCCTTTGAATTGCAAAGAACATGCTATGTACAGGGTTCCTAGTGTGACAAGGTTATATTCTATGAGTATTTGGGGAAGGAATAGAGACAGAGCAGCCTCATGACCAGCTTTGGAAGGAGAGAAATTTGTTCTTTAGAATACAAGTTAGTTTTAGAAACTGACTTAGTTTTCTTTCAAGGAGTTAAATCTGTTTTTTTTTTTCTCCTTTCCTACATCTTTACTGGCATCTTGGTCACTCCATAACCTTTTCTACTCCTCTTCGTTCTCCCCAGTCGCAGCATGGAACACACCATGCTTTTGTTGTTTATGGTTTGTGTCACCTTGTGGCCTCTGTTGAGCCTTGGTAGCTATGGTGTCATGGCTTTGGCTTGTGTGTATGTGAATTGTAGCCACTCTCAACTTCTGGTTTCTTCTACTTTAAAACTCCTTGGTGGAGGTTAGAGTTCTGTGCTAGTGCTGTTCTAGGCATGCTCAGCGGAGGCCAGAATTTACATTCCGTCTCTTCCTCACAATTGCTCCTTGTGTTTTTTTTTGTTTTTTGTTTTTTTTAAACCAAGTTTTTCACTGACCTTGAAGCTCACTGCTTTGGTAGAAGTCTGGCCAGCAAGTCCCAGGGATTGTCTTATGTCCATATCCCCAGTACTGTGGTTATAACCATGTGCTAATGTGCCCAGTTTACATTTCCTTTATTAGTTTCTTTATTTACATAATATATTTTGATCACATCTTCTCTTTCCTTCCCTGGATTCTTCCTACCACTCCACCCACTCAACTTTGTGTTCTTTTCTCTAGAAACAACAAAAACCAAAAAATGAAAATCAGGATGAAAAACTAATTAGGGAAAAAAAAACAAGCCAAACCAACGAAAGTCCACAAAATTAACAAACAAACACATGAATTGTTTTGTGTTGACCAACTATTTCTGGACTGCCTGGAGCATGGTTGACATATGTAATGGTTTGTATATCCTTGGACCAGGGAGTGGCACCATCTGGAGGTGTGGTCTTGTTGGAATAGGTGTGACCTGGTTGGAATGGGTGTGTCATTGTGGGTGTGGGCATAAGATCCTCACCCTAGTTGCCTGGAAGTTAGTCTTCCAGTAGCAGCCTTTGGATGAAGATGAACTCTCAGCTCTGCTTGTGCCATGCCTGCCTGGATACTGCCATGCTCCCACTTTGATGATAATGGACTGAACCTCTGAACCTGTAAGCCAGCCCCAATTAAATGTTGTCTTTATAAGACTTGCCTTGGTCATGGTGTCTGTTCACAGCAGTAAAACCCTAACTAATACAGCATATTAAAAGATACTTCAGTGGAGAAAACTGATTTCCCATTTGCCAGTAGGCATCAATTGAAAATAGCTTTCTGGTTAGGGGTGGATGACCCTGTGTGGTGGTTTGAAAGGAATGGTCCCCACAGACTCATGTGTTTGAATGCTTGGCTCATAGGGAATGGCACTATTAGGAGGTGTGACCTTGTTGGAGTAGGTGTGGCCTTGTTGGAAGAAGTGTGTCACTGTGGGGGTAGGCTTTGAGGTGTGAGCACTACCTTTCAACCTGGCTGTGGCCTGGCCATGGCCTGGCTGGAGATGGAATAAAAAAAACCTTCTGTAAGCGGGGAGACGCTCCAGGTACAGAGAAAGTGTCACTTACGATCTCCTAATGGACACTCAGCAGGGTTCAGTTCTTTGCTTTGATACCTCTGGCCATTTTAGTTCAAAGGGTGACAGATTACAAAATTACAGTCCTAAAGAGACACGGCAAAGGCCATGTGGTGAGAACATACCTGTTTAATTTCCTTTTTCCTTCTTCAAAACTGAGAGCAGTAGTGAAGATATGTAGTTTGGGGTAAAGGAAGAGGTAGGCAATGGAAGCAGGTGCTGGATTCAGGAAATAAGGAGCCTCTAGGCTACAGGAAGGACTTGGGTTATGTACTAAGTGGGATAAGAATGCAGGGAAAGTTTTCAGTAATTGAGCCACATGGTCTAACCTTGTTTATTAAAATACTTATCTTTGGAAAGCCCTTCCTGTGTGTTGGTGGCATGGCCAGGTTTCAATATGGTCACTATGAGCCAGAAACCCACCCCTGATTTCCTCCCAGTCTCTTCTACCTGCCTGGGTCTAGCCTCATCCACCTTCAGCTCTGGCCTCTTGCCTCTAGCTTTTGCTGATGTGTTTCTGCTCTTCATTTTTCCTTTACTGTCTTCCTATCTACGTTCTACTATATGCAATTTGTCAAGTGCAAAGGCAGCAACCACTGCCTCTGTTCTAGAAGTGAAGCCCATGCCCCAGCTGGCTGTCTTCCCCTTAAGGTCTTTGCTTTCATCTTGTGGATGCCCTGCCAGCATCCTTCCAAGGGCTTACTTTGGCCTTCTGGATAAATCTAGTTTTTCCATACTTTGGAGACTACCTGTCAATCCTTGTACCAGTAGGAGGACACCACTGCTCCAGACTGGAAGCCAACCCCAGGGTGTTTTGTTTGTGGTTAACAAACTTCCAGTTTCAGCCTCTCTCTCTTGCTTTTTCTTCCATTAGAGAGTATTATCACTTCTGCCTTATCAAATCTATCCATCCTTTAAGACAGAGTGCACAGTCTTACTCAAAATGTAACTGTGAAATGTTTGAATGGCTCCTATGTGCACCCAGCTCAGAAGTCAAGGGGAGAGAGGAAAATTGGTATTTCAGCCTGATTTCAGCCACCAGCGAGTTCTCTACCCTAGAGGCTACTCGGTGTCTGCCATGTCTGCCCTTGTATGATGGGCCTTACCTTCTTAACCCAAAACAAGGTCTTCTTTCCTTAGGTTACTTCTTGCTGGGTATTTGGTGGTGGCAATGAGAGAACTAACTAATACAACCACCCTCCATTCCTCTCCCTCAGCCCTCCATTCCTCTCCCTCAGCCCCTCACAATAACCCATCTATTTTCTACAAACTTGCCTACTTTGGATATTTCCTTTTACAGTATCAACAAAGTTAAAAGTCCAAATTTAAGTCTCTTAATCCCTTATAACATCAAAATAAAAAAAACAGATCATGTACTTCTAATATACAGTGGCACAGGATATAGATTACTGTTCAAAAAGGAAACACAGTAGGGAAGTCATGGACCAAAGCAAGACTGAAAACCAGCTGGGCAAACCACTGCATTTTCATGTCTTATCGCAAAATGTTCTTCAGATCTCCTACTTCTTTCAGCTTTGTTGACTGTGACACATTCTTTCTCTTGGGCTGGTCCCACTCCTTGATGGCACCTCTCATTGGCAGGTATCCTGTGGGTCTGGCATCCATAATATCTTGGGGTCTCCAAGGCAATCTATATGTCACTTTCATAGCTTCATACAATGGCCACTCTGGATCTCCACGCAGAAGCACCCTTGACCCATTCCTGGCATCAGCTGCTCTTCTTAGTTGTAAAGGGAGATTCCATAACCCCTTTCTTCTGTCCTTGACTCAGCCAGAACCATGTGCCCAAAGTTGCCAAGTTCTGCAGCTTGCTGGGGCTAGAACTTGCCCCCCTTGTTCAATTACATCTTCACCAGCTTTCTGTTTTCTGTGATTTCCTTTACTGCCTAAGGTTGGCTGTCCTAAAGTTGCTCTATAGACTGACCTTGAACTCAGAGATCTGCATGCTTCTGTCTCTTGAGTGCTGGAATTAAAGGGGTGTACCATCATGTTTGGATTTAAACTGTTGTCTAATTCCTTTTCACAATATGTCCTCTTGTCCTGAGGTCACCACTCCTTTTATCTCATTTAATATCTTTAATCTGTTTACCTCCTTGAATACAAGATTTAGTTCCATTTCACTTTCTGGTGCCCTTTTCTCCTTGAACCTGAAAGAAAGAAAACTAAATTCAAGACTTCAAAACCCTAGCCAGAAAGTTTATTCAAGGACCACGACTCATGTGGCTTGTTAGTTAGGAGGGCTTTTGGGGCTTAGAGCAAAGAACAAAGGCTGTAAAGTAATCCCAGGAGCCAACTAGCCATAAAGATAGGGAAGACATACAAGAATGTCCGGACTGGCCCTGCGCCTCCCTATCTCCCGCCCTTCTGACCTAAGTTAAATGTTAAACAGATGCTCTGCTGTTACCTCGATCTGCATGTACAGTCTGCTGATGTTTAAATGAACCAATCATGTGAAACCACACCAATTCCTCCCCCAGCCCCAGCCCCTTTTCTATAAAAACGCCCAGCTTTCAAGTCTTGTGGTCGAATCCACTGTCTCCTGCGTGAGATACGTTTTGACCCGGAGCTCCGCCATTAAACTACCTTGTGTATTTACATCAAGACGGTCTTTTCGTGATTCTTTGGGTGCACACCAAACCGGGAATTGAGTGGGGGGTTTCCCCATTAGGTTCTTTCAAACTATACATTTTGTATTTTTCCTTGCTCAGCTGGCTTCTTTTCATTGAAACCCTCTTCATAAAAGTGAATCATAGGGTAGAGTCTACACTAGGCTGTTTTGAGATCTCCATTACCAATACAATTAATCTAAGTCTCTTCAGCTTTGCCTCAGGCAGACTCTTCAGAAAAGGGCAAAGAGCAGTCACAATCTTCACCAAAATATCACAAAAATGATCTCTAGGCACTATACTAAAGGTCTTGTACTCTGAAACCTATTGATCCAGACCTTCGTGGTTCAAATCACCCTCAGCATCACTGTCTTTCATATTCCTATTAGGATGGCCCATTAAATAGAGCTAAAAGCATCCCACTGCTTTCATAGTCTAAAGTTCCAAAATCCACATTCCTCCAAACAAAAACATGGTCAGGCATCTCATAGCAACACCTCAGTCCTAGTGTCAACTTATGTCTTAGTTAAGGTTTCATTTCTGTGAAGAGACACCATGACCAAGGCAACTCTTATAAAGGACAACATTTAATTGGGGCTGCCCTACAGTTTCAGAGGTTAGTCCATTATTGCCACTGTAGGGAGCATGGCAGCCTGCATCCAGGCATGGTGCTGGAGAAGAAGCTGAGAGTTCTACATCTTTATATTGAGGCAGCAAGTAGAGACTGTGTGCCACACTGGCATAACTTGAGCATAGGAGACCTCAAAGCCTGCCCCCACAGTGACACACTTCATCCAGCAAGGCCATACGTCCTAATCATGCCACTCCCTCTGGGCCAAGAATTTAAATACAATAGTCTTAACTACAGACATTTTTTTTCCTATTTGAACCCCTCCATCCCAACATGCCATTTTTTCTGCTTCTGGATCTGGATGGACTGCTCCCCTGTCAATGTAGGGTTTGGCTTCCCTAGTGGTCATGTAAGGACTGGGTGGCACAGCCTGAAAGTAGAGGGAAATTAGCAACTGTGATTAGGTTAATTGAGATGGGACCATCCTCTGTAGGTGGCATCATTTCCTACACTAGAATCCTGACATCATCTGAACACATGCTGTCACTGCTCCTGCTGCTGTGGCTTTCCAGCCATGGTGAGCTGTACAGGGATCTGTTGGATTAAAAAAGCCCTTTCTCCCTTAAGCTTTGTTAGGAAATTTCATCATAGCAGCAGGAAAAAGCAACTAAGACAGCTGCCTGTTAGGTAAGCCTCAGCCTACAGGGGATGGGAGAGATGAGATGAGATGAGCAGATGACTGCCACTCCCTTTCTTCTTGTACTGTCTGATGGATAGTTCCACTTTGTAGCCCTTCTGAAAAATCCTCACAGTTTCAGAAAATGAATATGCTTAAACAATGCTATATCTTGTATGTGTTTCTGTGCATATGTGTGTACATGTATGTATATATACCATGTGTCTGCATGTGTAGGTCTGTGTTTGTGTGTGTCTGTGTATATGCATATATATATATATGTATATGTCTGTGTATATATATATGTATATATATATATATATACATATATATATATTCTGTATATCTCTGTGTGTTTCTTTGTGCATGTGTGTATGTGTCTGTTTGGATGCATATGTGTTTGTAAGTGTGTATGCATGTATGATATAAGTGTATATGCATGTGTGTCTCCGTGTGTGCATGTATCTGTTTATATGCCTGTGTGCATGAGTGTGAGACTCTCAAAGAATAGGCTTCACAGTATGGAATCACTACTTCCACTCGTATTTTTCTTTACCTCAATTTCTTTTGGCTTTGTACCTTTCTAGTGACCCTAAGCTAAGGAAGATGTACTCAGTTAACATTGGCTGTATTCGTCCCTATAAGCACTTTTTATTTAACTTAACAAGAACAATAAACCCATAGTTCAAGGACTGTCATGTGTCCTATTCTGTCATGTGCTGAATATTCTTCTCTAATTTCTCAAACTCTCTGCTAATGACAGTGGATGTGGAAACTCCTGACTTAGGACAGACTCGATTAGAAAGGAACCTGACTGGAGGAGGAGCTTCATTTTGCTCCAAGTTTCCATAGTGACTGGATACAGGGAGCTTTGATACTTTTAGACAATAGACAGGTTGGGTCTTAGGGACTGCTATTATGTATTAGTTAGCAGTTCCAGTATGATCCAGGAACAGTGTCTGCCTAGTGGGTTCTAGGCTTCTTGCAGGGTGGCTATTGCTCTTCAGTCCTTGCAAATGGAGGACCTGCTGAAAGGCAGCTCATAGACAAAGCAGGGCACAGAGTGCTTTCTTCCCTAAGTGGCTCTGATTTTTCTGTAGCGCACTGAGCAGGAGTAAAAAGCTCAGAAATGTTTTAGGGTTCTTTTTTCCTTCAATAAGTAGGAGCTCATAATAAATAAAATAATTGCGTGTATGTGCTTCTGTTCCTGTCTGCAGTACTTCATGCCGTCAGATGAAAGCCTTTCTTCCCTGGCCTCTGTCTTTATGTAAATTAGGTGCAATTTATTTCCCTTTAGCCTCAGAAATTTATAAATATAGCCAGACCAAAAAGACTGTGAATAAATGCAGACCCTAGACATTAAGCAAAAGTGAGTTTCTTCTAAAGCCTTTCAATTTCAGAGCAGCAAATTATAGACTCTTTCATCAGCAGTGAGAGTTCAAGAGAAGCTGTCTGCAAGGGAGCCAGGACCTTCTTTCTTCGTAGGTCTCATTTTCTAGCATTTTCTGGGCCTTTCTCATAGTTTCCAGTGGTTTTTAAGGGTTTGTGAGGACATTCTGGTTACCATGCACATGAGACACCGTAAGCTGTCAAAGGTATCCTCCAATACCCCCTAATTTAGTTCAAGGGTATAATAGTGAAAACAAAGACCACTCCAAGTCTGCCACCACTGAGAGTTCTTGAGGATGAAGCGCTGCAGAAAGGGAAGCTCTGGGAGTAGGTGAAGTGAGGTGTAATAGGAGTTTTTAGATATCCCTTGAGCGTCTGCCTTGGCTTCCTGTAGCCTATACGCTAAATAAACCCTTTCCTTTCACAAGTTGCTTTTGGTCAGAGTGCTTTATTTCAGGAGCAGGAAAGCAAACTAGGGCATTCAGCTCTGTTGATTGTAGATATTTCAAGGTCATTAGCTGAAGGAACAGTTGAAGTTGGGTAGGCAGAGTGAGAGGTGGGGTATTGGATCTCGGTAGGAGGAGTGAGGGGTGGGGTATGGAAGCTGAGCCACCTTCCTGGTGGCTCCTTTGGGCAAGCCCATCTGAGGGGAAAGAGAACTAAGAGAGGAATGTGCATCCTGCTGACAGGAAGGGATCATATTTTGAAGGATCTTTCTAATCAAATTCCAGAAATCTATTTTATTATTTTTTTCCAAAGATGGTTTATTAGTAAATGTGATGGCTAATCTCTATTGTTAACTTAATGGGATTAAGAATCATCCGGGAGTCAAACCTCTGGGAACGTTTACTGCGGTGGGCACATCCACCCTGAATGTGGATAGCCCCATTCTCTGGGCTGCAACCAGGACTGCATAAAAAGGAGAAAATGTAAGCACGGGCATTCACCTGCCTCTGCTTCCTGTCCAGCCACCTCAGCTCCTTCCCTTGCCATGACAGACATCGCCCTCACCCTGTGAGCTCAAGGAACTCTTCCTCTCATAGTTGCTTGTGGGGAGCATTTTGTAACAGAAACAGGAAAAATAATGTAAAAAATATTTTAATGCTATATTGAGACATAAATGGCATGCAGTGAACTGCATCTGTCCAAAGTATACAATTCAAGAATTGTACCTTAACGTTTTTGTACATCAATGAAGCTTGTATCCTGAAGTCATGGACATGTCTATCACCTTCCAAAATTTCTTGAGTCTTTTGTCTCTCTCCCTTCCGGCCCCTCTCATCCATCTCCAGCTAAGTGGTGGTGTGCTGTTTGTCACAGATTGGTTTACATTTTTCAAAATTTTATGTAGATGTGGTTTTCTGGGGAGCTGGTATACTTCCTTTCAGTCAGCATAATTATGCTGAGTTTCATACATGTTGCATTCATCAGCTTTAGCTTTAATAGATCTTATTCCCTTATTTAGATTTAATTGTGTGTGTGTGTGTGTGTGTGTGTGTGTGTGTGTGTGTGTGTATGCGCTCAGGCACATGCACTCACATGCTCAGGGTCATGCAGGAGGTACAATAAATGGCTTTAGAACTGATGGAATTCTACCCACTGGTTACCACAGCTACATCTGTGAGCCTTGGAGAGGCAAACCCCAAGGACCACATGTCCTGAGGATGTCATGCTGTTAACGAGTTCTGCTCTGCTTGTTACCCTCACATCCCTCTTAATCTAAGAACTATATAAAAACTCATTGGGCAATATCACTGGCACTCAGAATAATAATGCTAGATCTTTCAGGCATTGCTGCTGGAGCCAATTAATGATCCAATCACCATCCTAGGAAAGAACTTAGAGACATAGTTTGTCAGCAATGACCACTGCCTTTAGAAAGCATTTGGAAAAATAAAATTGTTAGTGAAGATTTTGCTACTGGCTCTGATGTAGAAGATCTTAGGGAACAATTTCATGTTCAGAAAGACACACTCTTAAGAGTTAATCTAGAGACTTTTTCAGATCAGGGAACAAGAAGAATGGCAGCCCTGACTGATATGACGCTCACTGAGGCTGGACTGGTGATAATTGATAATTTCCCCTTCAGCTTCCTGATATGATGTATTAAGAATTGCTGATGGGAAGATATGCATCTTGAGGATTTAAAGTAGACATGACTGATTTTTATATATTTTATATAAAAGTTTAGATTTGTGAGTCTTTAAAAGATAAGTAATAAAATAACCCTTTCTTTGTAATCACAAATTGCTGCCTGGCAGTAAGAGAAACTGGCTGAGAAAACTATCTTCTTGCTCAGATTTTGTTAATTTATAACACTTTGTTTAGTTACAAATGTACATGGGTCCTTAGGAATAATTTGTTTTCTTTACCTGTAAAGAAATGTTTTTTTTCCTGTAAAAGTATTGGGGAAATACTGTTTTTCATAGTCATTCACTAGAAGAAAACTAAATTGTAACCACACTGTAATTTTATACTGCTTGAAAGATTTTCCTGGGATATATAAGCTATGGGAGAAGAATAAAGTTTTTGGAAGTTTGTCCCATCAGTCAAATCTGCATGTATGTATATAGGTAAAGCTTGTGTGGGTGTGTGGCTGGGGCTTGTTCCATCCACCAACTGTGTGTCTGTGTCTCTGTGTGTATGTGTGTGTGTGTGTGTGTGTGTGTGTGTGTGTGTGTGTGTGTGAAATGCTTGGAGCCTGCTAGGAGCTTTGCTTCACCCATTCAGTGTGTGAATGTATATGTATGATGTATATGCATGTATGTATGTATGTATCATGTATTTGTATGTGTGAGGTTGCTAGAGTCTGTCTTTTGCTTTATTCACTCAGTGTGTGTGTGTGTGTGTGTGTGTATGTATGTGTATGTGTGTGTTTGTATGTAAATTGTTCGTGTGTAAATTTCCTCTTTCCTTTTCTTTCTAGCCAGTCCCTAAGAGTTCAAAAGGTTTTGAGGTTTTGCTGGCCACAGGGCATGCCAGCCCCAGTGACTCAAGCTTTGTTCCCTCAGAGAAAAGTCTGATGAGTAATTTCTCTAATGCTGTGGGCTGCTCTCCGGACCAACCCCTGTCAGCCCCTCTGTGCTAACCCCTCTCAGCACTGACCCCTGCTGATGTCACACCTCACTGTCTCAGAGCCCAGCTGAGGTTGCTGGGGCTTCTGGAGCTGGAGTCACAGATAGCTGTGACCTGCCGAAAATGGGTGTTGCTTCACTCAGGTCCTCTGCAAGAGCATTGTGCTCTTATCTTCTGAGCCCTGTCTCTAGACTCTACATTCGCCTTTATTGACAAGGGATATTCAGTTGGTTGCTGACTGTACTAAACTCATTCAACTGTTGACGAATTGTTGAGTTATTGTGAGTTTGGGGATTTTACATGTAAAGCAAAGTCCTTTTGTAGACAGGGGCTCTCATTTTCCTTGGGTAAATACTTTGGGGTAGAAACTTTGGGTCTTGTGATTGGGACACACTTAATATTTTAAGAAATTATCATGCTACTTTGAAAATAGTGTTTATATCCTGTCAGCGATCAATGGGGGTCCTAGGGAATCTACGTCCTGGCCAAAATTTGCTAGGGTGCATATGGAGTTAATTTAGTGAGTGTGCAATTTAACTAACTATGGATGGCTTTGTTTTTTTTTAATTTTTAATATTTTTATTACATATTTTCCTCAATTACATTTCCAATGCTATCCCAAAAGTCCCCCATAGCGCCCCCCACTTCCCTACCCACCCATTCCCATTCTTTTGGCCCTGGCATTCCCCTATATTGGGGCATATAAAGTTTGCAAGTCCAATGGGCCTCTCTTTCCATTGATGGCCGACTAGGTCATCTTTCGATACATATGCAGCTAGAGACAAGAGCTCCGGGGTTCTGGTTAGTACATCATGTTGTTCCAACAATAGGGTTGCAGATCCCTTTAGCTCCTTGGGTACTTTCTCTAGCTTCTCCATTGGGAGCCCTGTGATACATCCAATAGCTGACTGTGAACATCCACTCCTGTGTTTGCTAGGCCCCGGCATCGTCTCACAAGAGACAGCTATATTTGGGTCCTTTCAGCAAAATCTTGCTAGTGTATGCAATGGTGTCAGCGTTTAGAAGCTGATTATGGGATGGATCCCTGGATACGGCAGTCTCTAAATGGTCCATCCTTTCATCACAGCTACGAACTTTGTCTCTGTAACTCCTTCCCTGGGTGTTTTGTTCCCAATTCTAAGAAGGGGCACAGTGTCCACACTTTGGTCTTCATTCTTCTTGAGTTTCATGCGTTTAGCAAATTGTATCTCATATCTTGGGTATCCTAAGTTTTGGGCTAATATCCACTTATCAGTGAATACATATTGTGTGAGTTCTTTTGTGATTGTGTTACTTCACTCAAGATGATGCCCTCCAGGTCCATCCATTTGGCTAGGAATTTCATAAATTCATTCTTTTTAATAGCTGAGTAGTACTCCATTGTGTAAATGTACCATAATTTCTGTATCCATTCCTCTGTTGAGGGACATCTGGGTTCTTTCCAGCTTCTGGCTATTATAAATAGGGCTGCTATGAACATAGTGGAGCATGTGTCCTTTTTACCAGTTGGGACATCTTCTGGATATATGCCCAGGAGAGGTATTGCTGGATCCTCCGGTAGTACTATGTCCAATTTTCTGAGGAACCGCCAAACTGATTTCCAGAGTGGTTGTACAAGCTTGCAATCCCACCAACAATGGAGGAGTGTTCCTCTTTCTCCACATCCTCGCCAGCATCTGCTGTCACCTGAATTTTTGATCTTAGCCATTCTGACTGGTGTGAGGTGGAATCTCAGGGTTGTTTTGATTTGCATTTCCCTCATGATTAAGGATGTTGAACATTTTTTCAGGTGCTTCTCTGCCATTCGGTATTCCTCAGGTGAGAATTCTTTGTTCAGTTCTGAGCCCCATTTTTTAATGGGGTTATTTGACTTTCTGGAGTCCACCTTCTTGAGTTCTTTATATATATTGGATATTAGTCCCTTATCTGATTTAGGATAGGTGAAGATCCTTTCCCAATCTGTTGGTGGTTTTTTTGTCGTATTGATGGTGTCTTTAGCCTTGCAGAAGCTTTGCAGTTTCATGAGGTCCCACTTGTCAATTCTCGATCTTACAGCACAAGCCATTACTGTTCTATTCAGGAATTTTTCCCCTGTGCCCATATCTTCAAGGCTTTTCCCCACTTTCTCCTCTATAAGTTTCAGTGTCTCTGGTTTTATGTGTAGTTCCTTGATCCACTTAGACTTGACCTTAGTACAAGGAGATAGGAATGGATCGATTCGCATTCTTCTACATGTTAACAACCAGTTGTGCCAGCACCATTTGTTGAAAATGCTGTCTTTCTTCCACTGGATGTTTTTAGCTCCCTTGTCGAAGATCAAGTGACCGTAGGTGTGTGGGTTCATTTCTGGGTCTTCAATTCTATTCCATTGGTCTATTTGTCTGTCACTATACCAGTACCATGCAGTTTTTATCACAATTGCTCTGTAGTAAAGCTTTAGGTCCGGCATGGTGATTCCACCAGAGGTTCTTTTATCCTTGAGAAGAGTTTTTGCTATCCTAGGTTTTTTGTTATTCCAGATGAATTTGCAGATTGCACTTTCTAATTCGTTGAAGAATTGAGTTGGGGATGGCTTTGTTTTGTACTTCCCTTGTTTCTTATAACTTGGCACCTCTGAGGAGTACCAGCTAGGTGTTTTGTAAAATGTTTCCTGGAAGGAGCTGTGAAGAAGTCTTAGCCCCTAAGACCCCTCTCTGTAGATACCATCTTTCATAAAGGGTCCTTGAAAAGACAATTAAGGTCTCTTAGTGTAGGCTGGCCCAGTGCGATACAGAGAATTGAGAGAAGGTCATGTGACAACACAAGGAAAAGATGGCTGACTCTAGGCCAGTGAGCAATGCTGTGGGAGGTGTGTACCCTCGCTGGCATCTTTGTTCTTGATGTTCTCATGGTTATGTTGTTTCTCTTGTATATTTGCATGTCTTGTTGGTTTTGGTTGAAAGAAAGCATGATATACTGGAAATACATCTTAGGCAGACAAGTTTGAAGTTAATATTTGCTAAATCATGTCAGAGTCTTTCATTAATTCTTTTACCATCCTCAATTTTGTCAGTCCTGTTGCCTGTGGGTTTCTGTAAGACCTTAAATAGTCCTAACCGTGCAATTCCTTCAGTCATAGTCTACTTTATTAAGTAGGTAGTAGCCTAGGTTCTTTGTGAGAACAGTTATGATTCTTAACTGCTAAGCCATTTCTCCAGTTCCATTTGTTGGCTTTCTGACTGACCCTTTTTTTCATGTTTTATGGTATGGTACAATTTTATATGCACTGTTCTACATACACTAAAGTCATTGTAATGCAAGGAATTTTTCTTCCTATATGAGTAATCTTGAAACTTAAGAGAACATTTGTCTATTATATTTTTGTCATAATTATAACTATGATGGTTAGTTTTAGTTAGCAAGTTGACACACTCTAGAGTCATGTGGGAAGAGAGCCTCCATGAGGAGCTGTCTAAGTCACGTTGACCATGGGCATGTCTGTGGGGATTGTGTTGAATACTAATTGGTGTAGGAAGACCCAGCCTAAAAATGGGTGGTACCATTCCCTAAATTTGGGCCCTAAATTGTAAAGAAGTAGAGGATGTGAGCTGAGCAGTATGCATGCACACATCAATTCTCTCTCAGCTCTTGACTATGACTGTGATGTAACTAGCCAGATGTAAGTTCTTGCTGCCTTGCCCTGCCCATCAGTGATGGGTTGTCACCTGGCATTGTAACCTCTCTTCCCTAAGTTGCTTTTTATCATGATGTTTCATCACAGTGACAGAAAAGAGACCAGGACAATAACCTTATTGACAACACATGATCTGAAATCTGTATTTCCTTTCTCTCTTGTCTCCTTGTGATTTTTAAAGTTCATCCTGCTCAGACTGTTGCTATTTCTGCCTCCCACTTCCTGTAATCTCCACTGTAAATACTTCCTGTCTTAACCCGGGCAAGTGGGCATGGCTTCTCCTGAGGACAACTTAACTGTGGCTATATCTTTTAAATACATACTTCTCTTGGTCAGCAATTTTACCTTTGGGAGCTTGCTCTGTAAGTATCTAATGGTCAAACATCCCAATCCCCAAAGTGATGGAATGAGGAGTTGAGGCCCGTGGGAGGTGATTTGGTTGTAGAGGTGGACCCTTCTTAAGTAGAATTGGTGCCTGTATGAAAAAAAGCTTCCTGGGAGACTCTTACCCACCACCATGAGAGGACACAAGAACCCATCACATATGAGCCAAGATATATAACCTTACCCTTTACTAAATCTGCTGGCATCTTGATTTTTTTTCATAATTTCTTGATTTCACAAGAAATCTGAATTTCTACAAATGTGAGGAATAATTTTTTATGGTCTACAAGTTATACAGTCTTGGGCATCTTGTGAGGGAATCCTGACTAGACAAAGTGAAAGGATTGTCATATATGCACCTAAAATGTATGTATGGAAATGTTCATTACAGCATTGTCTATAGTAACAGAAGTCTAAAAATTCAGATGTCTACTAATTAGGAATTGATTAAAATCAACACGTTACAACCACACTATAAAGATTCAGCAGCTACAAAGACTAGGGTAATAAAACTATGTATGCTCATATAGAAGTTTCTCCACACTTATTGTTAAGCAGAATGAAGTGTGGATGGCACAGGATCATGTGCAGAATTTTCACATGTATGCGGATCCATTCAAAGAATATTCCTGACACTTTATAAGAAATCAATGTTATTAAATCTTAAATAGGGAACTGGAGATTTGGGATGACTAGTGGTGTGGTATTTTACAGAGACTTTTAAAATTTTTTGGCTTTACCATGTTCAAGTATTTTTCAGCTTAAAATCAGATCTTCACTTCTGGAAATGGTCAAGTACCAAAGATTGAATCTGCCCTCTTGGATCAACCTTCTAGGAAGCAAGAATCTATGAACAGAGCTGTCCAGACAGAAGACAACAGCGAGCACAGGGCAAGGTCGTCAGAGAAAATGGAGCTAAGCATGATGAACCTACTAACTCAGGCTCGTGACCTGGAAGGTTTTCCCACCCAAGCTCAAGGGTCAGGAGCCCAGCTGAGAGCCCATGGTTCTGAGCGGAAGAGAAGCAGACAGGGAATTGGGATGCCACTGCAGGTGTCTAGGACTTCTAAGGTATATAGCTGAGAGAGGAGCTGAGGGAAGAAGACTTCAAGAGGCCAGGAGACAGCCTCCCTGAGACTTTGAGCCATGATCTGGAGATGAAGCTGGGAGAGAATATGATCAGCAGACTGCAGAGCACCCTGAGTGCTCACACAGACAGGGGCAATGGTTCATACTCCATCAGGCCAGAGTGGAAAAGCCTTGGAACGCATAGAGTGTTCAAAGGAGCCAGCTTCATGGCAGAGTAGGGTCTGACTGTGACTTGCCAAGCAAAGCTTAGTGGCATCAAACTGTTGCCAGGTTACTGAATTCCATCCTCATGCAGAGCTCAAGAGTAGTTAAATTAGAAGATATCTAAAACCAAAACTAGTGAAAGTCACTATATCTTGCATTCAATAAAGATCATCAGTCATGCAAGCCACAGAAAATATAACTTAAAATGGGAGTAAAAGTTAACCTATGTAATGAGACCTGGGGATGATACAGATGATAGCAGACAGCAATCATTATTATAACAATTATTATACATTTCTTCTAATGTGTTTCAGATTGTAAAAACTATTTATGTCGTGCAGATACATGGGGAAATGTAAGATGACCAAGGATTTAATTTTAGAAATGAAAAATGTACTAGGTAGTGTTAATAGCTAGATTGGATACCAAAAGAGAAAAGATGATTCAATCTGATGACATAGAAAAGTATGGAGAGAGGCAGAGAGAGACAGAGACACAGAGAGAGAGAGTCAGAGTGCTCTACTGTAAAAACAAAACAGAACAGAACATGATTGATCTGTGCAAACACTTTTTAGAACATCCCACAGATGTATTTTCAGTTCCTAAAGAAGGTGTGTAGACTGTGCTAAGAAAGAGTTGTCAAAAGTTTTCCAAATTTGATGGAAAAAACAATGTATCGATCAAAGAAATGGAATAAACTCCAATCACAAGAAACACAAAGAAAAACACATGATGCCTTATGTATCTTTGTAGCATTTTTTGAAATTAGTGGCAAACAGAAATGTCCCCAAAGTCATCATTGAAAGAAGACACAGGAGTCTGGAGCCTAAAAGCAGGCTTCTCAGGGGGAGCCAGAAGTCAGAAGATGGTGGGACTATTCCAAGCACGCAGAGTCTGCAGCTCAGAACTGTACGTACATCCAAAGTAAACGCCATGGAAGAGGCAAGATAAGCTTTCCAGACACGGGAGATCTGAAAGACTCTACTAACAGAGGACCCTCATCACAGGAAATGTTAGAGAAAGTCCTTCAGGCAGATGGTAAGCAAAGTCAAACTGGAGACAGAGGAGTGAAGGGACCAGGAATGAGAAATATAAGAGATAATATAAGACATGTTTATTTTTTAAAATGTCTTAAAACAGAATTGTTTAAATAAATTTTATTTATTTTTCTTCTTTACATAAGTACATGTAACAGAGTCTCAAACACATAGAGAAATGAGCTGAAGGGTTTGTTCCACAAACAGATAAATAACTTCAGTTCCATTTGGCAGTGTTCTCCCCAATTGCTTCTCTAGTCCTCTGGAACTTTCTCTTTACCCAACAAGTCATGTTGGAGGGAGTAATATGATGTTTATTTTCCAAATATTTGGGGAGGCTTAATTTCCAAACATTTCAGGATTTTGCAAGATAACTTACTGTTCTCCTAGTTTAACCTTTTCATGCTCAGAAAATATATAGGGCATAATTCCAGTTCTTATAAAGTCAGTAAGGCTTGTTTATAGGCAAGAATCTAATATATCATGGTTACTATGCCACACACTGCCAAGGACCAGCCTCATCTTATAGAGGGGTTCCTGAGAGAAAAGATGTGTCAGAGTGGCAAAAAATCATGGGTCCAAGCTGACAGCCTGTGTTCTGCTTGAGACAGCTTTCTCTGGAGACCTCCAGACAGCTCATCCAGATAGCTCAGCTCTCACAGACCAAGGCCCAATCTTTTATTTCCACATTAATTCAGTCATTTGTTCCAGCTTCCCTTTTGATTATCCCATGAATCAACATTCCATGACCCCAGCCCCAGATTCTTAGAAAAAGACAGCAAGCACATTTTTTAAAAACATTGCAAATGAATTTGGAGATCTACCTGCCTATGTAAACACAGACAGTAAGCTACCTGGGTGGGATCCCCACCACTCCTGGGCCTAAACTCGCTCTGTCCAGGCTAATCCTGAGCTCAGGAATCTGCCTGCCTTTATATTTTTCTGACAAGCTGGCTCACAGTGCAGCTGCCTCTGTTCTTTTAGGTTCATGAAGCCCCTCATATAATTCATATTGCATCCTTATATTTTGTATAGTTGAGAAATTATATAATTTTGAACTCACATTTCCAGAATTCTTTTCCACAGCCTTAAGGGCTGTCCTGAAGGTCACAGCATTTGCCATTTTTGCTGAGGACATAGACACACCCTCGACTCCTAGACTCATGCAGTCTCTGATTGTCATGGAGTCCTTAATCTTGGCAGGGAGAGCATTCCCTGATAGCCTTGGCATGGAGGAGAATATTTACTGATAACCTTGGCAGGGAGAATATTCTTCAAAGGAGGAACATGAAGTAATATATATTTATTTATACAAACAAGCCTCATCACCAGCAACTGCCAACACTCGTGAAGGCCCATACCCTGCTGGCTCTATTCCAGGGGCAAGGAAACCATGTCACATGGTTGCTTTCACATGGTCAAGCAGGTATTGGCAATATGCACTTAAAAAGGATGCTCATTATGTTACTGCTGTGTGGACTGCTCTAGTGTGTCAATATCCAGTCGCTAGTGCTGTTCAGGACCCGTGTGTCCTGAGGACTCTATTTCTGTGCATTCTGTTAATTACCAAGAGTAGCAGGTTGAGCTTTCTAGCACCAGCATATTTACTCTGCAGGCTTGAGCCTGTGGTCTGGGGCATGTAGCCCACAATAACGATAAATGTGCTCAACATGAAGCCGTAAACTGCAAGGCTCGCAAGTGTGAACTGTGTAGGTGGCACGCTGCAGTAGCACACAAAATAAACACACATGCATGCTCTTGTCATCTTAGACTTCCAGCTGGAGACTCTCAGTGGCTTGAAAAAGAATACTTTAGTAAGTGACACAGTTAACCTCTGGCTACTCTGAATTTATAATCACCCGTCTATACGTTTATATTTCCACATAGCAACCAGACTTCCTTGTGCTTCCACTTAAGCAAGTGTAAATGTTTTTACATGACCAAAAAGAGTCCTCACCATCTCAAGAAAAAATAAAAAATAAGAGTCAGAAAGTTCCTAGAATCATGGAGCCTATCTGTGAGGAAATGATGGACTACAGTAGCGAACACAGGGCCATATGAGTATTCTGGTACACAGAGGTAAATTGTGAAGTTAGCCACAGTTGCCAATCAGTGGATACGATGATCAGCAAAAGGTGGGAGGTAGAGTGAGCCACATCTCAGGAAATCCTGCTCTTTGGCACAGAAGTCTGAATTTGTGTCAGGCTTTGCTCTTAACTTGCAAAGTTTTTACTCAATCAGGAGCACCAACATATTTACTTTGCTAGGATTTCTTAAATAGAAATGGGCCCTGGGTGAACATAATTTATCCCCATTCAGTGTTATCCGTTAGGATTTCGTATAACAGAGACCCAGCCTCTAACACCACACCAGCACTGGCTAAATACAAAGTTTCTGAAGCTTTGAGGCCTGGCAGTTCTTAATACCATGGAGATAAAATGGAACGTCCCTTGATCAGAGCATGACAGGTAAAGGATTGTGCAGGTGCCTTTTAAATGGAAATGAAAGATGTGGTCTATGAGGAAATTGGTATTTAAATCACAGGGTAAGAAAGAGAGGCACGGGTTGGTCTTTCAATCTGAAAGAACTAAAGAGCAAGACCAAGCCTGCCTGTGAGTGTCTGTGTGATAAGGCTGCCCTGGATTTTAGTAATTTCCTTTTTGAATGCAGTTCAGAATATTTTACAGTTATTCCATTTACTTTGATTGATTCTTAAAGTTTAGCATGCTATCCCAGGACTCGAAAGAGATTTCTTTTACCTTGAAGCTGAAATAAATTT
Source organism: Mus caroli (assembly GCF_978045245.1). Taxonomy (NCBI): domain Eukaryota; kingdom Metazoa; phylum Chordata; class Mammalia; order Rodentia; family Muridae; genus Mus; species Mus caroli. The sequence goes on from NW_028227271.1 coordinate 66,617,999, forward strand.
GCCTCATTTCCACCTCATTAAACATGGCCTTGTTGTGTTTTGACATAATTATAAACATGTCCTGCAGATGTGTCGGTGAAAGACTACTTCAGAAATGCTCTTAAAAGAATACGTCTTTATTTTGAAAACCCGTGTATGGTACAGGTATCAGATCTCTGAAGGGAAAGCTCATTTAAGATGTAAAAGAAATGCTTTGTTTTTAAACATGAAAGTTGAAATCTAAAGAAACAACAAAAAAATTTAATTGTCATGCAGCAAAAACAAAGCAAGAAATCGAGCCCTGACTTCTTTGAAAGCACACAGGCACAGAAGATAAAACAGACTGGATGAAGTGGGGAACAGGGTCAGGGGGAGTCCAGGTAAACATTCCTGCTCCTCCATGCTGCGCCCAGCCACGCTGAGCCACAGGGGGACCTGGTAAATCTCCATTTCCAATCACTACATGAAGGAGAGAAAAAAAGATAAGATAAGATGCGCCTGTCCAAGAACCATAGCTTCTGAACAATACTAGAGGCAGGGCATCTTTTCCCAAGCAGCCTGTCTGCTTAAACGCTGGTACCGTTCTCTCTGTGTGCCTATTGTCCGTACGGTCTATGTATGCGGGGCTAGGGAGGCATGAGGGGAGTTGGAAGCAGATTTAGAGGAAATATGGGGTCAAGGCAGGTTCCAAACCCCGAAATCTCGTCTACGATCATCAGGAGTAGGATCAATCCCTCCCCTGCCCTGGGTCTGTGTCCCCCCACCCCCGACCCCCACCCCCAGGAGGTCATGTGGCCTAGTAGCCAGGTTAAAATTCCTCTCTCCTTCTAAGGTCATGTTCAGCAGCACCTGGAATTCCTGCTTTTGCTAATAAGGCAACGCCAGCACCCTGGCCCAGACGATGTTCCCTCATTTAAGGAGCTGTCTCACCGAAGGCCTCCTGAGAGTCATAGCGCTCAGCTCTCCACTGCTCAGCAGTCCTTCTCTTCTGTTTCTGTGGTAGCCTCCAAATTACTGATGCTAACTTTCTGCTGTTACTTGTCCTGCTTCGTGGAAGTCTCACCCAAGAGACTCCAGTGTGGTGTGCAGTTTGCCTCTTCGTTGTTTCCTCACCCCCTGCAAAAGCTCCCATCTTCCCTCCCTTCCATGGCAAGCGCAGTAAGCAGTCAGAGGTTTCTGAGCTGTGTCCCCCTGAAGCAAGCTCAGGGCTCCCTCCCAGTCTCTGGCTGCTCTGAGAAAATCCAGCCTGGCGTTAGATTGGCACTGCCCATAAAACTCCCTTAATGAAAATACCCTAAGGAGCTTGAGACAGCCTCCCTGCCTTTGCATCGCCAAAAACTAGCTCTCCCTCTGATAAATGGCCGAACTCTCCAGGTTCCTGTCCTTGGGACCTTAAAGAAATAACAAACTCAAAGAAGATTACGTCCCCACGTTTAAATCATAGAGAAATGGTAATCGAAGGTCACAGACAGTTATGGCCGGCCATAAAAGTTAGTTCCTGATAACCCCACAAAAGACACTCTTTAGTCCCCCTCCCAGCTTAAGTCCCGTCCCACCAAATGGTTTGAGTTACACCCTGCTGGCTATCCCTGCCTCCACTCCCCTTCACCCTAAGCATTCAAGGAATCCCTAACTGCACTGTATATAAACCCAATGCTTTCTGGACTCATTATCTCATGACAGTAGAGGCTGGCGATCTGAGTCCAGACTCGAAATAATAATAAAAAAGATTCTTTTGCAAATTACAGTGGACTAAGCAATTCTTGGGCTCATCTGGGTTTTCCGCTGACTCAGGGCATAACGCTCCCACTCCTGGATGGCCATTTCTGCTCTCCCCTCCTAGGATCCACTCCTTGTGATTGTGTGGGCCAATCAGTAGGGAAGAGGAGCCTGGAAGGCACTTCAGGGTGCAGCTTCAATCCCATTTTGTCTCTAAAGCTCTTAGTCTCCTCAGTGGATTGTGACATCATTGTCATGTAAGGCCCAATGATCACCACACTCCATTTTTATGTATGCCAATACATTTGACATTTACTTATTGTATTTTGTGACATTCTGTAACTTTTCATCTGGCCAAAACTGACGTTGACTTCTCAGCCTCTTTGCTCTTGGCTGGGATTACAAACATGATCCCTGTCTCCTGGTTTTCTGAACCTAGATATGTGTGCAGATATGCAGACACACTAGATATGCATTTTTACCAACTTGGCCACATCCCCAACCTTAGCTGTTGTTGAGTATACCTTGATGATGAGAGTCTGTTGGGATATGGTGGTGAGTGAGGCTGTCAGATAAGTGTCTCCTCTCTGTGGAGAACAACTCTGAGTGTGGGTGGCAGTGAGGTAGAGAATAGAAAACCAAGCAAATAGCAGAATGCACCATGCACTTTCTTTCCTGGTGCCTACCTAGAAAGGCATCAAGTACTCATAACTGCTGCGCCATCTCTCTACCCCCACCCTGATTATCAATCTTAATTCTACCTGTAATCTTTGATTCTCTGTCAGGTCCTGGGGATTGTGGTGGAATATCTATGGGGTCTGTTAAGTGCCCAGTGGCTTTATTATGAATGCTAACTCTATCACCAGAGCAGAGACACGGTCAAGGTCAATAATCTTTTCAAAAACTTTATTTAGTGGTGGGGTATTAGCAGAACCAATCCTGGGAGGTTTGGTGAAGAGGCCGTGTGTTTGTCTGGGACACACAAGCACTCAGTGAGTGTTGGCTGTTTTATTTGAAACCTTTTGCATAACAGTCCCCATATCCTTTTAGCCTAGCCCAGCATAGGAAGAATTCCCAAGAAGTGACTGGATTGAAGTGTGTCACCACTAAGAGAGGAAAATAAGTTTTTTCCCTAACCATAAGACAAATGAAAAGCACTGGACATGGGGTCAGGATGTAGCAATTTCCCAGCATGCATGGGGCCTTGGGTTTGATCTCCAGCATTACGGAGACCTCAATGACTTAAGTATTCTTAGATGCCTGATTGTTTCCTGTCTCATTTTCTTCCAGCATGTGGGACATCTTTCATTTCCTTTCATGATATCTTTTAAGAAGAAACAAAACAATCATTACTAAGTTAATCATTGGTTGTTATGGAAAGGATTAATTAAGAAAAATAATTTATTAATTTTCATCTTTTATTACCAAGGAAATGTATGAAACCAATCAGCTACTGCAGTTGAAAGTGAATAGTCTGGGTAGAGAGCAGCTGCCCTGCCCGCAGATGGGCTGTTGGGTGGTCCTGAAGGCTGTTGGGTTGCCCTACATCTCAGTGGAGCTGGCTGAAGCTCTGTGCTGATGAGCCTTCTGCCAGGGCCAGGAGTCAGGTTTGGCTAGCAGAACCCTGCCTGTGCTTTCTAGGAAGTGTGTGCTCTGTCCAGGGACATGGGCTTAAGTATGTCTTCCCTTAGACTCCAAGGTTAGTGAGAGTGGGTCTCAGTTTTGATTTCTGTATATAGAAGACCCCAGACTACCTGGCTGCTCAAGCTCCCTTCTCCACAGTGCATTCAGAAGCCGCAGCACCACTCTGTGTCCTGAACCATGTTGCAGCAACCAATTGTCAATTTGCAATGACATTTTTAAAGAGAACGGGCAGATCTGATGCTGACGAGCCATTCTGGAAACTGTTTGCCATGGGCAGATGGCCCTTTGAAGTCTCTCATCTTTCAAATTGATCGATTCCAAGGCTTGAAGACGAAGAAGACAAGTGACTATTGTAACACACAAGAGCAAGACTGTTGTATTTGTGAAGGCAAGCAAGAGTCTTTATGAATTCGAGCACATCTTGTGATGTTTTGCTGCTTTTAGTCAATAAATCTGGAGCTGAAGGAAGGAAAACACGAGTAAACACTTCTGTAGCACACAGCAGGTTGTCTCACAGAGCTTGAGATCTGAACAGTGAAGAAACAAGAGGCTCCTAGCCTACAGGTCTCCAGCACGCGATGAAGCTTAGGATGACCTGTGGGTGAGCAGGGTGTGCTTATGAATAGTGTCTCTAAAACACAGAAGACACAGAAGTCACTCCTTCCAAGGGAACCACCCAGGGTGCACTTCGTTATTACTGCTGCTGCTGTTATTGCTGCTATTATTATTATTATTATGGCCCAATACTATTCCATTTATTCCACATTGTGTTTTTCCCTCCGTCAAGTTTTGGGTGTGTAGGCTGAACTCATTTTCTATAATGACTAATGCTGTGTGGGTACGTGCTCACATTTCTTTTGTTTGGACCTTGGTGTGGAATTCTAACTTGTCTCTGACTTTATCCTTAACATTTCTGAGAAGCTGCCAGCGGTTTTCCAAAGTGAGCAAACCATCTGCCAATCCCATTAGCAATGGCGAACCCTCACGAGACTTTCGTGTTCATCATTTCAGGGGGGGGGGGCACCTGGGACTCCAGGAAAAGAGAAACACAAACAAAATGGTGTTCATGAGGCTAGAGAGACAGTTCAGTTAAGAGTAATTATTGCTCTGGGCTTGAGTTTGATTTCTGGTGTTCACTTGGTGGCTCACAACTATCTATAACTTCAATTCCAGCTATCTGATGCCCTCTTTTGGCCTCTGAGGGCACCAGGCCCATGTGGCACACAAAAGACACACACACACACACACACACACACAAGACAAGAAGCCCATACATATAAATAAAATAAAATAAATATAAATTTTAAATGGCATGTAAATGCATATGAAACCACAAAATGCACAGAATAGCCAAGGTAATCATAAACAGACGTGAGTAGAGGAACCACAGTACTTGATTTCAAAGTTCTAGTGCTAACAGCAGCATAGTCGTGGGATAAAAATAGACACATAAATTAATAAGATAGCGTGTCCAGAAATGAACCCACCAAGACACCAAGAGCACATAATAGGAAGGATGACATCTCAATAAACAGACAACTTGGTGTCAGTCTGAAGAAGGAAGTTGGCCATTTGTCTCTACTGTATTCAAAATTAACTCAAAGTGATTTAAAGACCCGAAGCTGAATTGCTAAGAGAAACACACGGGAGAGAGCATGCAACATTGGTTTGGAGGTCAGGATTTGACCCCCAAACACAGACAATGAAAGCAATAATCAGCAAGTGGGACTGTATTGACCTCAAACACTCTGTGGAAACATATCAACCTAAAATCCTGTGATGGAGGCAATAGCGGCCGCTATGGGCTGGGAGAAAAAAGAATGCAAGCCGTCTATCTGGTCAGGGTTGTATTGGTTACCTTTCTCATTGCTGTAATAAACAAAATACCAGACAGTAAGAACTGAGCTAAGGGAGGATTGATCTGGCTCATGGCTTCATTCAAATCAGGCCATCATGGCAGAGTCCATGCTGACAGGAGTGTGTGGCAGCTGCTGTTGACACTGCTGTAGACACGAGGCAGAGAGAAAGAGAGAGAGAGAGAGAGAGAGAGAGAGAGAGAGAGAGAGAGAGACAGAGACAGAGAGACAGAGAGACAGAGAGACAGAGACAGAGACAGAGAGACAGACAGAGAGACAGAGAGAGTGACAGAGACTCAGAGAGAGAGAGAGACAGAGAGACAGAGAGTCTCAGAGAGAGAGAGAGAGACAGAAAGAGACACACACAGAGAGACAGAGAAAGAGAGAGAGACTCTAAGTAACTTGTAAAGGTAACCCATCCTTGGATACTTTTGTTTTCCATTCAGATCCCAATCCCAAGGGTTCTAATATCTTCAAAATAGAGCCACCACCTGAAGACTGATTGTTTTTTAAATGAGCCTGTGGGAGCATATTAAATTTAAAACATAACAAGGAACAAATATCCCATGTATGGGGTTGGACAGGAGATAGCTCAGTAGGTAGAGGATGGTTACAACCAAGCCTTCCAACTTACATTCACTTCCCATTCCGTGTGTTGGGAGGAGAGAACCAACTACCAAAGGCTCATCATGCATGTGTGGATCACGCCTTCCCATCCATAAACAAGCAAGCAAGCAAACAAACAAACAAACAAACAAATAAATGTGATTTTTAAATTTTAAAGCAGACAAGAAACTCAAACTTACAGGGCTACATAATGAGATCATGTCTCAATAAAACAAAACAAAACAAACCAGGATGAACCTGAATATGGACATTGTTGTGAAGAAAGCACACGAATAGACAAAAGATAGATGAAAATGCCCATTATTGCTAACCATTAGGAAATGAAGGTGAAATGTCACCCACCACACAGGCTTGACTCTTTAGCACAGGTCCTCCCTCTCTGGTAGGCAGGAGCAAGTGCTCCCCCTCTGGCCTAGGAGGAAATGGTTGTTGGGTCATCTGAAGTCTGATACCAACAACTCCATTACAAGTGGAAATAGCCCTGGCTATGGCTTCACCTTCAGGAGCTGGCACATCAGCTAAGCTCATTCTGTAGTTTTCTTGGGAACTTACGGCAAGTTCAGAATGGCTAATGTGACATAAAAGTAGCCTTGCTTTTGTTGACTGACAGTTCTTTTGCTCAGGACAGAGAGAGCAACAAAGAAGAGTCCAAGAGCTGCTAGTTAGGGAGTCAGAAAGCTCCTTTTCCAACATCTTTGCTTATTTACAGACCAGGAACATCAGGGGTTCTTAGCACAGAACATAAAGAATGCACCAGTGATGTTGGTAGTGAGTTTAATATTTTTAAACAATGCTTAATACCTGTCCAGTGTTTCAAGAGGAGTGGCCCCCATTGCCTGTCTCACACTGTTGGTGAGGATACAAATTAGCTTACTCCTAATGGAAAACATTATGAAAATTCCTTTAAAAACTTAAAACAGAATTACCACAAACCCCAGCAATCTCCCTTCTGGAGTTATGACCACTATGCCCAAGAGATGCCCGGCCAGACTCCCTAGGTTCACTGCAGCGCTACTCCCAACAGTTCTTAAGGAACAGCTAAGAAGATTCGGGAGCCAACATGAACATCCATAAGATGCAAATAAAAAGAAAAGATGATATGCATGAATGGGACAGAATATCTTCCAGCTTTTTTTAAAAAAAAAAGCAAGTGTCATTTATGACAGCATGGGTGACCTCAGACTACATTATGCTCAGTGAAATCAGCAGTTGTAGGCACTGTCCCCTTTGGTCAACATTAGGAACTAAGTAGCTATTTTTTAATCAAGGGAGTAGCTAAATGTATTGATTTAGGATTAGTGAGATCGCAGTGCCAATTTTGTGCCCACTTATTCCAAATCATTTCCTAAGGGACTCCCATAGGCTCTCTGTAAAAGCACTAAACATGACAATGTCCTTGCTCTTGTGGAACTTATAATTTACCAAGAGGAAATAATAGACAGACATATGGGGGAAAGGGGATGTAGCAGATCAGTATTCATGTCAACAATTTGTATAGGCAAACACCTTAAAACAAATAAGGAAAGATCCAGGAGGAAACCATACAAAGGCTCTCAATTGGGAGGAAAATCCAGAGCCCACCCAGAAACAAAGCTAATATGGCTGGAGCTTACTGGATATCTTGGGAGTCTCTAGAAAACAGAGCCTGTGCTCAAGATCAGGCACAACAGAGGTGAGCGAAGTGGCAGGGAAGCTGGACAAAGAGCAGGGCCAGGAACTGGGCGAGCAGGTCTGAGACATATGCCACCCCCATGGTCGTTGTGCCGGGCTGCAAAGTCCTCAGCTTGGTAGCAGACTGTACGCCCATGACTGGCGAGGTTGGAAGGGTTTCAAGACGGGTGCTGGTTTCCGATTGTGTCAGTTAAATTTTCTTCTTGCTACAAGGAACTGCCTGACAAAATCAGTTCAAAGAAAGGAAAGTTTATTTTAGCTCACAATTTGAGGATACAGACCATCAACACAGGAAAGTCACTGCAGCAGGAATGTCAGGAGGCTGGTAACATCGCACCAGCAGTCAAGATGCAGAGAGCGCTGAATGCTGGTCTATATTCATCTCCTTTTTATTCCCTCTGGAACCCCGGCCCTGTAATCATGCTGCCCACATTTAAAGCATGTTTTCCTTTCTCACTAAACGGTTTTAGAAATGGCCTTACAGACATGCCCAGAGTTTTGTTACCATGGTGACTCTAAATCCCATCAAGTTGACTTTGGATTTCATAGAAACAAGGCAATATCCTGAAACTCCAAAATCCTAGCAAGATGGAGGAAGCAAGCTGGTGCAGGCTTCACTCAGCCAGTGTTCAGCACTAAGCACTCCTGAATGTGGTGTTAGTGGCACTAAGTAGGTATCTGCACAGTATCAGGGAAGTGCTGTAAGACTCTGGCGAGCCTTAGCCTACTGAGTGAACCACGTGGAGCCACAAATCGATGCAAAAAGCAAGAGGAATTCATTGTTCCAAGGAATTGGGGGTCATCCTACTCCAGAAGGAGAGATGGCTGGCCCCCAACCCCTTCTGCCCCCAGCCCATTTGGTCAGTCTTTATACAGTTTTCAGAGCAGCAGCCATTAGGCACAGTGATTGGTAGAACGGTGTGACTTTTAAACTGATTGGTATTCAGGAAATGAGATGGCAGGGTCTGTCCTGCACAATGTGTTTAACTGCTGTGGGCCTCCCTCACCTGCAGGTGGCCGATGGTTGGTCAGTCCTATGGGATGCTAATTAGCCTTCCCCTTCCAGAGGGGAGGGATCCGGTGGAATTTTCCAAAAGGTCCTGAACTGACATCTTCAGTGCCAAGGTGGAAGGCAAATGGTACTTGCAGGAAGAAAGGTACATTTGTTATACTCGAATGTACCTTGTGGTTAGGAGGACTAAGAGCAGCCATACAGCAAACTCCTTAGTCTGAGGCAGCAGACTGGTAGAGATGGCGGTTGGCAGCCAAGTTTGCTATGGCCCACTGACCCTTTATCATCAACCCAAGGTGATGTCAAGAGAATTTGCAACAGTGGACCAGGGTAGGGGGTAGGGTGTAAGGCATCAGAGTCAGTGGGAGATTTCTTTGAGGGAGGATGGCATTAACTCTAAACACAATTGTGGCATGGTTATATAATTCTGTGTATTTATGAAAAACGTTTTGTATTCTCAGGTTGTGTGCCCCCTGATGCTTGGTGGGAGCTGGAAACCTCAGAGACTATTGAACCCTGTATATACTATGTTTCATACAAGCATCCCGATACGCTGGCATGATATCCAGTTAATGACTCCTTTCACGTTTTATGCCCAGTTGCTTCCTGTGCCTCAATGTAGCTGCTTGTATTATGAGTGCTCATTATGTTACCCAAAAACTGTTTGCATGAGAGTGTCTTCAAGTAGCTTCTGGGAACTTGCCCCCAGTTGGTTCTGATTGGTAAATAAAGATGCCAACATCCAATAGCTGGGGAGGACGGACAGAGGCAGGATTTTAGGATTCCTGGACTTAGGACTAGGAGGAGGGAGAAGGAGATCCTCCACTCTAGAAGAGTGTGAAGGAGAGGAGAGACGCCAAGCCTGGGAAGAGTGCAGGACAGAGAGGCTTAGCCGCCACAGTGAAGGAGCCAGGAGAGCTTAGTGCAGGACAGAGAGGCAAGGGCGCCACTGAAAAGGTCAGCATAGGAACTTTGGGAAGGGCATGAAACACTCATCCCTCTGGAAGGGAGGGGCTAATTAGCATTTCTCAGACCACAGGGTGGGAAAGGACCTGCGGGTGGGGACACATTCCACAGGACTGACCATTGCTCGCCTTCAGACAAGGGAAGTCCTTGTCACCACCTCATTTCCTAAAAGCCAGAGCTATACAGAGAAACCCTGTCTCGAAAAACCAAACCAAACCAAACCAAACCAAACCAAACCAAACCAAACCAAACCAAACCAAACCAAACCAAACCAAAACCACTCCGTTTAAAGGATGCACTGTTCCGCCAATCATATTGCGCCTAGTTGCTGATGCTCTATTCTGCCCCTAGAAACCATATAAAAACTCGCTGAACTGGTGCTGAGGGTCGCCGCCTCCCCTTTGGGTCTGGGAGGACCCCAGTGCACTGGAATAATAAATTCCTCTTCCTTTTTGCATCGATCCCAGCTCTACGTGGTTCACTCAGGGGGTCCCCGATAAGCTAAGGCTCCCCAGAGTCTTATACCACGTGAAGGAGCCGGGAAAGCTTAGTGCAGGACAGAGGCATGGCCACCACGTGAAGGAGCCGGGAGAGTGAGGCCCAGAGCGTGCCCAACTGGGTTTAGAGCAGCCAAGATAGAACACAGGGTTAGTAAGTAATAACTCAGGATTATTGGTGGGAACTATATTAACAGTATAGAGGTTAGGCAATGGCCCAGCTATTGTGCTGTCTAAGGCACATTAAAATATAAAGGCTGTGTGTGTGTGTTTCTTTCAGGAACACAAACCATTGGAGTGGGTAGAAAATCACGCTGCTGAGAATAATTAATTAATTATTTTTCTACCCCTCAAACCTCCTGAACTTTGGGGCCATTAGTAAATAAAGGAAGGATCACACAGGCACTGAGATACTGAAGAGGTCGACAGGTAAATGGGTCTGACAGTGAGTGACTAGTGAGTGCTGTATGCCAGTGTGGATACAAAGGTCCATATCCTGGGCAGGATGCTGTGTGAGTTCATCTTGCAAAACACTATGCATCTATAAACTTAGGACTGGGTTGACTTCGAATAAATGGAGCAGGAAGCAAAACATCAAATAAGGAGAGACTAACACATTTGCATCTCAATAAAGCTTTTTTTTTTTTTTGAAAGTCAAGCCCATTAAATAATTACAAAGTGGATAAAAGCTCTCTGGTAGAGGAACAGCCACTTTCATCACGGCCTCCATCCATTGCTCTTCAGCTGTTTACTGAGAGCACGGGTACCCCAGACAATGAACTGATGGCTGGAGCATTCTGTGGCCTACAAACCCTTCTTTTTGCTTACATAGCCTGAAAATATCTTGAAATTAGTTATTATTTTAAAATTAGAGAAAAAAACACATTAAACAATGAACTTCTGACTTCTCTGGGAAAAAAAATAACCTAAACAAAAATAAAATGAAAAAAAAAATGATGGCTGTACCAGACGTGCACGTCTCGCACGGAAAAATGAGACTGCCCTCTTCAGAGCCACGGTGCCTTGCTTTAGTTTGTTTCCGTTGCCATAGCAGAATACCAGAGGCTGAGTAATTTATAAAGAAAAGGGTTTATCTTGGCTCATGGCTCTGGCAGTTGGAAAGTCTAAGTTGCAACAACTGCATCTGGTGAGGGCCACGTGTGCCTTCAACTTATGGTAGGAAACATGGAAGGGCAAATAGCATCCTGGGAAAAAACACACGTTAGGGCTAACTGGGCTTTTAGCCAGGCTGACAGTAACTAGCCAGGGCTCCAGAGATCTGAAACTCACTGGCCCCTCCCACTGGGAAGCACCTCCCAAACTGCCACACTGCGCAACTGTGGTTGGTATGAAATGTGGGAGGAGGCACTCAGATCACAGTAATCCCCCAATCCCATTTGCCACTGTAAACCCACAATAGGTCACTTATTCATCACCTACGTTCATCTCTAGGGACCTTTGAGTTTGCAATAGCAGCTGAGATCTTTTCTGGCCTCAAAACTGTGTTTTAGAGTTGTCTCAGGCTCTGTTTTCAGATTGGGCTAAACCTATGGTAGCGTCCAATCCCATATGTACCACAGACTCTCTGAGGGCTTTTGTAAAACAGATCCTTGTTAGGTCACACTCCTGAGCTACAAATCTGAATCCCCCAGGAGAGGGTCCAGGGCTAGCGCTTAAATACATAAACAAACAAACAAACACGTAACTCCAACACCCCAGGTAACTCCAGAGCTTGCCTAAAATGCTGGGTTAATCTTTGAATCTACTTCAGGCAAAAATCTGAATTTCAATTTGCTCTTCAATCAAATTAGACCTAGGGAAGAATGATTTCAGTTAGATGAACCCTTTGGCATAAATGACTGCAAGGATCTAAAAGTCTCTATCTGTGTGTGTGTGTGTGGGGGGCTGTGGGTGTGGTGAGGGGAGCTAGAGGTCACCCCTGAGTATCATTCATCAGTCACTGTCCACCTGCCTGTTTTGAGACAGGGTCTCTCATTTGCCTGGTGGGGTTAGCTAGTCAGGGAGCCCCAGGAAGGTGCCTGCCTCTACCTCCCAGCTCTGGTGTTAACAAACCCATACCATCACACCAGGCTGTTTTACATAGGTTCTGGTGATGGATCTGAGGTGGCCATGCTTGTCTGGCGAGTACTTTGCTGGAGTTATCTCCCTGGCTGGTAATGCCATTTCTCTGATCATATTATGAAGGAATCTTGCCAACACGCATGGCCAAGAATCTTGCTAACACGCGTGACCCAGGCACCGTTTCTTTACTGCTTTGTTATTCTTAAGTAAGAAGGTTTTTGTTTTTTTAATTGATGAAACGTCACCTGGGTTGACGAACAAAAAAAGTTAAAGTGGCTTTTCCGAGGTCATGAGTGGCCAACACAGCAAGAAGACACCTGATAAACACTGGATGATTGCATTGACAAGACCTTTGCTTCTCACGATCTTCACCAGGGACAGAGTTTGGTGACGTTCTGCAGGGAGGAATAGTGTAAGAAACACGCCCCTTTGCTGTCCATCTTTCCTGAGTGAGTCCTTGCTAAGCCATCCCTTGACAGAAAGCTCTGAGAAGAGAATAGGCCAGTAAAAAAGAGGAGGCTTCCCACCTCAACGTAGACCTATTGGTGCAAGAGAGGGTTTTTTTTTTTGGGGGGGGGGGCGGGATGGGGGGTGCTTTTAAAAAGGCTCTCGAAGGATCCCTTGAATAACTGAGAGGTGACAGGAACGCCAGGTCTCGCAATGAAAGCATGGGAAATAATTCTAAGTTGAATCTGACGTTAAGAGCACACAGATAACACCCACTGGGCACTGCTTGGCTGAAGCTTGCGGTGGGCTAGGATCCGAGGGAACCCAGCTGAGGCCAGCGGCTGCAGCAGTGCAAGGCGGGGCTGCCCCTGCACCTGTGCATCCCAGCTTCGGCTGGTCCCCTCACCCCGACAGAAGCAGCCGAGCCACATCCCACGGAGAGGCCACGGCCACGGTGGGGAGCGGTCAGCGAGCGAGGCTGGGGAGGGGGGCGCGGCTGCGGCGAGCTGTCCACGGGGAGGCGGGAGGAGGAAAGGCGCCGCCAGCCACCTCGCCCGCGGCGACACAGACGCTGGGAGCGGCCCTGGCGGTGAGTCGCAGCGCCTTCCCTCCTCTAGCAGGGAGCGGGAGCTGCAGCTGGGCGGGTTAGCAGCGGGACCCGAGCCGGGAGCGGCGGCAGGGGGAGAGGAGCTCTCGGTGAGGCGCGAGCCCAGGATGGCGGGGATCGCGGGCCCCCCCAGAACCCGGTCCTTGCAGCTCCTCCCCAGTGCCACCCACCTTGTCAATTTCCCTGCCTTCCCCCACAACCCCACGCCGGCGCCTTGCAGGGACCAACAAGCTTTAAACCGATATGCCCCAGGCTGGTGGCTAGAGAGGAGACAGCAACTTTGCTAGGGATCCGGCGAGGCGCGCTAGCTCGAAAGGGGGCGTCGGCGAGCCTGGCGGTCGGGGAATGTCTGGAGCATGCTCTCCCCGGGTCAGGGGCGTCGGTACCGGCCCGGGCCTGCAGAGTCCGCAGTGAAAAGCTGCAGGAAGCCCGTGGGGGAGGTGGGTGGCTGGGGAGGGGGTTAAGGGTCGCCGAAGGCGCTGCTGGTACCTGCGGCAGAAATCCGCTGCGTTTTAAAGAGAAAGATTCTCGTGTCTGGAACCTCGCGGGGCGGGGGAAGTGTGTGCTAGGGAGACGTGGAGAGTTTTCAGTGCATACCGGATTTATTTTTAGCTTCGGAGAAGCAGGATGTGCAAAGTGGGTTGTATCAGCCCGGGAGGGGCAGGAGGTCTCCCTGTCCGCAGGAAACAATACACAAGTTTCTCGCTGCAAATGCTTTCTGTAACTTTCGTGCCCAGAAGGGGGCGGATTGAGGAGGTGGGGAGGATGGAGGAAGACTTCATTTGCTCTTCCTGCTGGTCTGTCCCAGGCTGCAGGCTAGTCTGCCTGTGTTCCTAAAGGACAGCCCCCCAACTGAAGATGCAGGTTCAATTCTTCAGTGGACTGGTATGAAATACAGAAGCCGGGGTGCCAAATTCAGCTCTCTGAGAAGGAAACCACACAAGCCTTTGCTCAAAGTTTTCCTGATTCTGACTAATTGAAAAGAACAGTCATAGGGCACTGTGTTAACCGGGAGCTGGGTTGCTGGCAGAGTTTGGTCAGGCCGAATTGGCAAGGCTTGTGAAGGTTTTTACTCCAACTGGGAGATGCTTGAGTTTCATGCCCAAGGCAATGATGCCAGGGACTGCAAAGGAGGGGCATATGTGGTGGAGAGAAAGGTGAGGGGGGAGGGGGACACACAGACGCGGAGTGTAGTGTAGTGGGGTGGGGTGGAGAAGCTGTAACTCAATATCCAGATACCCAAGCCAACACCGCTGTGGACATTCCCGGCAAGGTTCTGCAGCCAGATGTTATACTTGAGTTCTGGCTCAGATCAGAACAGCTCTTATGAGCTGGCCGCCTTCGCCTCTCCTGTGGTTCCTGGAGCGAGAAGGATGCTGCTGGTAGGTATCAAAGCTACCTCAGGGATGCTGCACAAATTGGATGTGGCCCTCAGATCCATCAAGCTGGGTATAGGTAGAACCAAGTGAATGTGACCCTTTCCTATTTTCGTGGTTGTTGATTGATTTCCTTCTTGCCTGAATTGCTGCGGTTACATTCCAGCTGGCTTACTGCTCCCAATCAAAACCTTCTTGTTCCAGTTCATTCTACATCCTGTGGACAGTCATTCTGAAAACAAAAATCTAAGCTAGTCCCTCTGGCTGACTTCCTTCAAAGGCTTGTCAGAAGCTTTCCAGATAAAACCCAGACTTCAAGAACACATGCAACGGTGTCATCCTAATCTCACCAAGCCTTTCTCCGGCAGCACCCCGCCCCCATTAGCCGGAGCACCTGTCAGCCCCCTCCTTCCTGTCAACTCTTGTATCTATTTCCTATCCAGATGCTACCCACTGCAATCAGCAGGCGCTGGATACTGCCCTTCCAGGTGGCTGTCCCTTTTCACGCTGCTGTAGCATCCTAGGCATAGGTACACAGGCACAGAATCACCCTGCATAGTGACCTGTGGATCAATCTTCCTCCCTGCTAGGACTGGGAAAAGAGATTTGGGGTTTAGCCAGGTATTCACTGAATGAATAAGTTAAGCAAAATCCAGTCCCTTTCTCTCAAGCCAGAATTGAATACAGAGAGTATAAGGAGGAGGACCAAGCAAGTCTTTGTCCTTAATTCATTATAGGAAAAGCATCAGAGAGTGCTGGGGAGTCGCAAGCAGGGCATTCCACCTTATTTTCCACACGTGTCCTTTTTCTCCCAATATTTTTGAGGCAGGATCTTAAGCAGCCCCAGCCCCAGCAATGCTCTTTATCTGAGGCTAAGCTGCAGACTCACAATCCCCCTGCTCCCATAGAGTACACTCTGGGTTCATAGATAAGAGCTACTGGTCCAAGCTCAGATGCACTCTTCCAGTTGTGAGAGGCAGATGAGCAGTGGAGAAAATCCTAACTCCTCTTCCCTTAGCTTTTCCTCAAGCTTGGCTACAGGGTGGAAGAAAACCTATCAAGTTCAGGGGATAAGAAAGGTCAGGGTAGCCTGACTCTCTAGCCCTTCCTTGGAGTAGCACTTCCTTCTGGTGTGGGTTTCCGAGGGTCTGATGAGAGTAAGTCCTCGATGTCACGTTTCAGGCAATTTGCTGAGTGCTTAGGATATGTCTCAGAGCTTCCATTTCTGAACACTCTGCAGCTGCCCCAAGGAGCCTGCAGTAAGCTAAGATGGTACCTTGTTCTCCGCAGGCCTTCGGGCTGGCTTCAAGGCTTAGCAAGCAGGTTTGAGGGAAGAACCAGCTTTTCCCTGTTTTAAAGGACTATGAATGAAACAAAACAGAAATAAGAATGTGCAATACAGACTTCCTTCTTTTTAGAAAAACCTGGCCAGCCCCTAGGCTGGAGCCACACAAGTGGGTTTCATTTTACATGTCATCTCTGATTGATTGGTAGTGGCTGCTTAGAAAGCTGGGGCCAGGCTCAGCAGGAGAGGAGGCTGTGGTCAATTAGTGATGTCTGTCAGGGTATGGGATTTGGAGGTGGTGACAGCTTTTGTCCTCATTCTTCCTATCCTAGAGACTCTCACTGGAGGACAGTGAAGGCAGAATTCAGGGACAGAAGGGACCCATAAAAGAAAGCAGGAACTTTCCACTGTGATGATAAACAACCACACAGACAACACATTTTCTGTGAGCTCTGTGTGCTTTGCCTAGAGTGTAATATTTGTAGTAACTTTTTCCCTCTAGGAAACATTAATTTTTTTCTTTAGACGAATTGACTTTATCTTGTGTGTATGAATGTTTTGCCTGCATGTATGTATGTGCTGGTGCATGAACAGGTCAAAGAAGGCATTGGATTTCCTGGAACTGGAGCTATAACATGGGATCGTGGGAATCAAACCTGGGTCCTCTGCAGGAGCAACAGGGGTTCTTAACCCTTGAGTCACCTCTCCAGCCCCAGAAAACCTTATTTCAAGTAGAGCTCAAGTCTGTTGTGTTAGGAACTCCCCAACGCAGACTATTTTTCTATTTTATTTTATTTGTGTGGATGTTTGCCTGCATGTGTATATGTAACACACATGAGTCAGACCTCCTTGGAACTGGAGTTGTAACTCAAGCATCGTTAGCAGGACCTGCCCTCTTGCTCATCTTAGTTTGCCCTCTTGGAGTTGGTAGCATTTTGGACTCCTTCTTACTGTAGGCTATCTGGGGGGCACTAACCTATACATGGTCTGGGTTTTGTACATCAGGCAGGAAGAGGGAACCTCTATCTCAGCATTGCTCACAGTGGCTCGCTCCAGCTCATTGTTGCATCTTAGATCCTTTTAACTCCTGAGGCACAGGCTGAGGAGCAAGGCTACTTCTCTTGCAGAAACCTGATGTCACCAGGAGACAGGCCCTTAAATTGTGGGTTGTGAAACAGATGTTCTGTAGACTTCTGATGGCACATCTACATTCCAGATGAGAGGACCAGGCTTCGGAGAATTAAAAAACTTAAGGTCACATGGCTTGTAATAAGTGGAATTTGGGACTGAAGAATCACAATGTACGCACTTAGATATACACATGTATTACTCGTGAACAGAATGTTTAAAGGGGGGATTACTAGGGCTCGATTCTCTCTGTTTCCAAAAAGACAACTCCATAACTTTGAGAAGTTAAAAGTATCTCCGGGTTGGAGAAAAGAGGGAAAAGGAAGACACAGGCTTCTCTCTCTCTCTCTCTCTCTCTCTCTCTCTCTCTCTCTCTCTCTCTCTCTCTCTCTCTTCTCTCTCTCTCTCTCTCTCTCTCTCTCTCTCTCTCTCTCTCTCTCTCTCTCTCTGTGTGTGTGTGTGTGTGTGTGTGTGTGTGTGGCGGGGGTGGGGACTTCTCAAATCCACACATTCAAAGGATGATTCAGAGCAGTTTGGACCTGCTCTACACTGTGCTGGCTTCTTAGGATGCAGCCGAACTGGCTTGAGTTCCTGTGTTAGTCGTTTTGTGGCTGTTACCAAATACCTACTGTGGGTAACTCTAAAAGAGGAAGTGCATATTTTGCTTAGTTTCTGAAGGTTCTCTGTAGCTTAGTGCTGTGGGAACAAACTTTGGGAACTGGAGTGGCTGGCACAGACTGTTCACCTCATGATGGCTAGAAAATAGAGACTGGGATAAGAAGCAGTGGGGGGGGGGGGGAGCGGGGGGCACAATATGCCCCCACTGACCTACCCCACTCCCTCTAGCTAGGTCCACCTGAGAAAGTTTAAAGATTCTCCCAAAATTGCCCCACCAAGTGCAGACCTATGAGTCTATGGGAGACCCTTCCTATTGCAACCATGGCTTCTTCCTTTTAATTAATGCATGGAACAGATCAACAAGAGCTTGGGCCATAACGGCAGTAATGGCATAGCGTAAGAGCTGAGCTCATTTGGTGGGAACAAAGAGCTTTTATTTAAGATTTGCTGAAGTAGTCCCAGGAACATGGCTTGTTACTAAATGAGGAATACGAATTCCTTAAATACATTAAAAGTGTGACAATATATAAATGGTATAAAGTTTGCCATTTTAATCACTTTAAGTGGACTATTTTGTGTCACTGAGAACATCTGTGTTACTGTGTCTCTGGCCACCCCTCTCTACAGCCTGTTTTTTCTCTTTCTGAACTGAAGCTCTGGGCTCATTAACAGTAGTTCCCCATTCTTCTCTCTCCTCAGCCCCCTGACAGCCACCTTCCTCCTTTCTGCCCCGTGAGTCAGAGCATGTGATTGGTGTGGTGCCTAATATTCACCTTTTTGTGACTGGTTTATTCCACTTAACTGAATGCCCTTAGGTTCTCCATGTTGTGATAGATACTGGGATGTCTTTCCTAATTAAGACTGAGTATATTCCATTGACTGCATACGGCAGACTGGCTCTCCATTTGTCTGTTGCCGGGCATGGCGGCGGTTCCCATCTGTTGCTCTTGTGCATAACACACTACTGACACAGGCATGTAAGTGTATGTTCATGTTTCTCCTTTGATACTTAGGCTGAGCACTCAGAGCTGACACTGCTGGATGGCTTGACACTCTATATTCAATCTCTTGCAACTACCAGATTGTTTTCCAGCACGCCTCCATGTCTCACACCCACAGCAGGGCACAGGGTTCAGGTTTCTGTACCACTGGCTTTCCGTTTCTCCCTTTTGTGGATAACAGCTCTCCTTGTAGGTGTGAAGGGTTGGAGCCTTGAAGGCCGGTAGGAATCTGCTGGTGAGGGAGGGCAGAGTTTGTTGCTGATTCTAGAGATGTGGGGAGCCACTGGACAGCTGTCACCTCTGACAACGGCACCAGCAGAAGGATCCTGACAGGGAGAGGGAGGAGAGAAAAGGCTGCAGAGGTGTGAGGGGTTTCTCTCACACCCACAGGACTGAAACATCGTCATCTTTGTCCTGTGTGGTATTAAATTTGGGAGCAGAAGTAGACATGGATCTGAGGCATTTTCCTCAGGTAGGTTGAGCAGTTGTTCATGGTAAATACCTCCTGGAGTTCTAAGTGTGGATTCAATCTAGTCTGGCAAAGTCTGCCGTTTGTCCCATGAAGGGTGGCAGAAACGAAGCAAGCTTATGTTAATGGGCTGTTTATATAGCTGTTGGGATGGTGAATTGGCTATGTCTGTGTCTACGTGTGTCTCTGTGTGTTGTATGCATGTGGTGTGTGGGTGTGGTGTGTGGTACATATGGGGTGTGTGTGTGTGGTGTTTGTGTGCTGTGTGTGTAGTGTGTGCTTTGTGTGTGTGTATGGTATATGTGTGTGTGGTGTTATGTGTGTGTAGTGTGTATATATGGTATATGTGTATGGTGTTATGTGTGTGGTATATATGGTGTGTGTGTTATGTATGAGGTGTGTATGTGTATGAGGTGTGTGTGTGTGTGTTTGTGTGTGTGTGTTTGTGGTGTTATGCCAGAGGAGTGTGACATCAGTTTCTCGAAGTACTTTGGGAGTCAGGTTGGCTGCAGAGTGCTGCCCACAGAACTATGCTTTCCAGCTTTGTCCTGGCAGGCAGTTATGTAGTCCAGGAAGTACCTAGCCACTCTTGTTCTCACCTCCTGGCGCCTCCCAAGTGGCGAAACTGTCCTGACCATAGGCTAAGTGGGCTGTAGCCAGTGCACTGCTTGTAGTCAGTGCACTGCTTGAAGGACACAGAAGAAAGGCTGGAGGGTGGCAGAGCAGACAACATGGCATTTTGGAGCCCCGTGGTCCACCCCATGTAAAGGGTGAAGGGAACCAGGGCACCCAGAGATGGAGGGACTTACCAATGGTCAGGGATCAGGGAACAATCGGTAGAACTGGGCTGAGAGTCTGGGCAGACAGTGGAAATAGTAGGGACATTTCTTGTTCTTCTAACTGGCTCTACAGTAGCAGACCGTCTCTAGACCCAGGTGATCTGATGTTTAGTCTGGTTCTGGTGGACCCGGTCCCTTGAGTACTCAGGCATGGCTTGAGGGGTTCTGTAGCCCAAGAAAGCTCCATGAGAACCAGATATTAGTGCCACCAAGTGCATGCCATCTGAAGTGGGGAAAGAGGTTGGTCCCGTTGTGGGACTGGACTGAAGCCCTCTGTGCATGTGGAAAAGGCTGCTTTTAGAAGACTCAGAGCTTCCCTCCCTACTGCCTGCTAAGTTGATGTCATGAGTGACACACAGGGCTCAGGCCTTGCTTCCTGTGTCCATGGAATAGACTGTCACAGACTAGGCACCTTGACACAGTAGACATCGATTCGCTCACAGCTGTGCAGGCTCTATGTCCAGAGGTGGAGGTGTTGCTGAGCCCCACTTTTTCTAGATGATCAAAGAGAAATAATTCTTTCAACTATAATTAGTTAATTAATTAATTAATTAATTAATTAATTAATTTAGAGATGGGGCAGTCCTATGTTGCCAAGGCTGCTCTTGAACTTGTGGGCTCAGACGTTCCTTAGCCTTCTGAGCCTCTGGGACTCCGGGTGTGTGTCACCATGCCTGGTGGCTTGCCTCTTTTAGTTTCTGCTGGCTGTGGGTGTTTTGGGCTCCAAAGTCTGTCTTCCTCTCCTCTGTGGTCGATTCTGAGGATACTTTCCATGGGGTGCAGGCCCACCTTCAGCACCCACACTGGTCTTTTTCAGTATCCTTACTTGTATCTGCAAAGAGCCTCCCCCTTTTTTTTTCTAAAGAAAAGTTAATGCTCTCTGGTTCTGGGGCATAGTTTGGGGGCACCGTTCATTCTACCACCAGGCTTAGGGGTGCACATGCCTTTCTTGATTCTCTATTCTGTGTCAGATTTAGATTTTATCTCCCTCCAGAATCTAGAATACATCATTGTTTCGAAACCGAGTGGGGGTTTGGGGGCTGACATTAGCCCGACCTGACCTTCACAGGGAGTCTTCTGCACTTGGCTTTGCTGGATGGCCTTGGAGGGAATGAAGGGGAGAGGCTGTAGACACTTCCTGCTGAGGGCTTGCCCAAGTGCTTTCAGAAACGCCATGAGAAAGTCCGAGGGAAGGCTGAGGATGTTGGAGACATTTTAAGGAAGGAACACAGAAGCAGGCCAGACTCAAGTTTCTCTCCCTTTAGAGAACATTGTTCAGAAATGTTCTATACAGGTGCAGCTCGGTCCTCAGCCAGCCTTACCATGTGTCAGCACTCCCACCCTTGGGCCAGGTTCCTAGATACACGTACCAAGGGTACAAGGTACGGTTCAGTGCAGCTCTGTCATCTACTTTTGACTGCCTTACTAATTTGATGACAGGAGCCTATCAAGGGGGCTGTAGCAGGAACACCCATGCTAGTGCATGAATTACTGAGTTTTGTTTCACGCACCGAACACCTGCCCAGGAGAAGAACCTGAACCCAGTCACTGAGAAGCAGTTGTATTTGAGTTCTGTTTCTCTGGGGAAGAGGAGGGGCTGGCTGTGTTTGGTTTTCCAACCACTTTGCTGTTTGACTTTGAACTAGAGTAAGGAAAAGAAAGAGAAACAAAAAATAAAAGGTGAGCTACTGCTCTGTTGTATCCTGCCACACCAGCTGAATCTTCATTGCTTTGATCAAAGTTACTTAGAGAATTAAGTTTCACCAGCTCACCAACTGAAGGAAAACGTTTGCCATACAACAGGAGGTCAGCTACATAAACTGTAGGGTTTGAAAGAAATAAAAGACAAGAGTCATTGTGTGTGACAGAGAATGTGTGTGTGTATGTGTATGTGTGTGTGTGTGTGTGTGTGTGTGTGTGTGTGTGTGTGTGTGTGAGAGAGAGAGAGAGAGAGAGAGAGAGAGAGAGAGAGAGAGAGAGAGAAGTTCAAGTTGGTGACGGGAAGGTTGTAAGGTTGTGAGGCTGAGTCGGTACCCTTCTTAGTATGGGGTCCTGTACACCATGAAGCTGGCCTGGCCCTACACAAATGCTACTGATGATAGCATCCTGCTTTTGATAACTTATTTCCCAGAGAATGACCAGGGCAGCTTACTTTGCCTGTTTAGAGCACAGCTCCTTGGTAGGGAACCGGGCAGTGTATGGGCTGGGTAACTCCAGTTGTCTCTTCCATATCACCTTGGCTGGCTCCCGCCCCGCCCCACCCCCCCCCCCCCCCCGGCCCTGTGTCCTAGACGTAGCCTCGGTCAGTGGTATCAGTACTAGTGTCTGTCCTCTGATCAACACTGGGTCCAGCAGGAGACAGGTGTGTGAGGGGAGGCAGGGCACAATTCTCTCGTTCCTTTGCCGGTCGGCATGTTGGAGGCTGCCTGTGTCTGTATGCCAAGGTACACCAGTTTCTGCCAGCTGCCTTCTTCGTACAGCAGCTACAGAGTTCCCGTAGCCACTTCCTCTAGGCCTACAGGTGCAGGCATGCTAATGCCACCCTAGATCCTTACCCTGGGTTTCACTATTTACCTAAACCCCATTTCTCAGCAGGACCAAAGAACATCCTTGAAGTCTGGCTGAGATCCTAATGGACTCAGCAGCTCGGATGACCACACCTTGTGCTAATGCAGAGCAGAAAGCGAAGCCAATAATTTTGATGAGTTTTCCAGACGAGCTTCAGGAGCAGGACCGGACAGGCAGGCTGTATTAGTTAGCTTTAGTTACTGTAATAAAATAGCTACAACAATCTGTTTAAAAATAAGGTTAGTTTCTTGGGACTCGTAGTTTTGGAAATTTCAGTCTATTTTCATTGCTTAGCCTGGGGGAGCGCAGTGGCGGTAGGAAGCTGCTCCCTTCTTGGTGGCAGGAGGGCAGACAGAGAATGAGGGGGTGGGCCCTGTGTCCCCAGTGGCTGCTTTGCTCATCTAACTTTGCAACTCCTTGCTAACAGGTTATAAATGGTCAAGAAGGGCTTCAGGGGCCAGGTGGCAGGTGTGTGTGTGTGTGTGTGTGTGTGTGTGTGTGTGTGATCATGTGATCTAGCATTCACAGCAGAACCTGCTTGTGAGGGAAAAGGAGTGTAGAGTGACCGTTCAAGGCAGATGGCGGCTGTGCAGAGCCACCCTAGTTAACCAGGACAGAAGAGAATTTTCTAAAAATGTTTTGTTTTTGTTTTTGTTTTTTTTGAGACAGGGTTTCTCTGTGTAGCTCTGACTGTCCTGGAACTCACTTTGTAGACCAGGCTGGCCTCGAACTCAGAAATCCGCCTGCCTCTGCCTCCTGAGTGCCAGGATTAAAGGCATGTGCCACCACGCCTGGCTCTAAAAATGTTTTTATATTTTGCCAACCTACTACACTTTGGTTTATGAAATGAAAACATGAACTTTGAAAAACAGAAAAAAGTTAATTTTTTAAAAGTATTGTACTTATTATTGGTGTATGTGTGTGTGTTTGTGTGTGTGGGAAGGTATGCTCGGGTGCCAGGACACGGCTGAGGAGGTCAGAGGAGAGCTTTTTCTTCCCTTTTTATGTCATTTTGAGGACTTGAACTGGGTCTATCAGGCTTAGATTGCAACTACTTTAACCCTCTAAGTCACATTGCCAGCCCATTTAATTTAGTTTTTCATTTAATTAAAACTTTTTAAGTTTTAAAAAATTGTTTGAGATTATAACATAATTACATCATGCCCTCCTTTTCTTCCCTCTGCCCAAAGTCTCCTAAGTTACCCCCTGCTCATCTTCAAACCCATGGTCTCTGTCGTTAGAGGTTTTGTAAACATTTATTTATTTAGTGTGTGACTATGTGAATGTGTGCCCCACAAGGATACCACAAACCAGGTATCGGGGGCAGCAGACACCTATCAGTGCCCTCCTTCTACCCTGTGAGTTCTGGGGACTGAACTCTGGCCTCGAGGCTTAGCAGCAAGTGCCCTTAACAGTTAAGCCATCTTGCTGGCCCCCAAATAGTTTAAAGAATATCTTTCTTAACAGACTGGTCCAAAGTTGGTCCGAAGTTGAAGCAGTAATGTGTTCTGCCTCCTAGATAGACACCTTAATTGCCTTACAACTGTATACTTATTATTCATTAGTGACGTCCCCTCTATGCCTACTCTTTATATAATGTTCTAATTAATATATTTTATAGTAGTGATCATTTTTGTTCAAGAGATGGCAAATTCACACACACATACACACACACACACACACACACATGCACTTCTTCAAATACCTTCATATTTTTGGTTGCCTGGGTGGCATTTACAAGAGAATGTATGCTAATCTGCTATTATTAAAGTGGAAATGTGTTGGGAAATATTTTTAGGTCCTTCTATACCTCTCTCTTTTCTGTGCCAAACCATTTAATTGTTCTATTTATTTTTTTTCAGTTTTCATGATCCAAAGACCATGTATAGCTCCCTTCCTGTCATTCTAATCTGAGGCTCACTTCAGTTTACTTGACAGAGTGAACCAGTTCTTGCATTCAGACTGGCTCCCTGTGGATTTATGCCTGTCTCTCAGTTTGTGGACACTTGGTGTCTTTTCACAGCTTGGTCAGAGCAATCTTAAACAAAGGTCTTTTTTTTTGTTTTTTGTTGTTTGTGGTTGGTTTTTTGTTTGTTTGTTTTGTATAAGAGATAGCAAATGGGGAGGCTTTCTGCGGTCTGCCGTGGGGTGAACATAACCCCTCTGGAGCCAGGCTAGCCAGACCTCCCACTTAGTTCTGCATGTGGTAGCCTTGCGGACCCCATGGAGCTTGATTGCCAGGTGACAGCTGTTACAGTAGTAATGACAGTCCCTGGCCCACGGAGCTGTCCGGAAGGCTGAGAGAGGGAACTGGGTTTCCCTGTGCAGACACAGGCAGGATGTCTTATACAGGCTGCAGGCAGGATGTCTCATACAGGCTGCATGCTGCTTCTCTGTAAGACCAGAGGTGATCCTACCTTTTGGGAAATAATTGTACGTAAATTATTCTAGGTACCTGGAGTAAAGGGATGCTTCTGGAGCTTGCTGTCCTCCTTACCAAACGCTCCCGTTCTAACACATGTTCTGGAGACGTTCTTCTGAGGGTCAGTATTCATGGGTGTTGTTTCTAGCAGTATTGAAATGAGAAATCCCCATCTCACATCTGTGCTTTAAGGAACATAACTGCGAGGCTCTCATGCATGCGTCTGATGTTTGAAGGCACCCAGAGTTAACATTTGGGGTACTCTCTGTTATTATCTGCATGTAAAGACTTGTATGAGTCAATGTATAGGATGTCTATAGTGTAGCCACAGTGTTGTGGAAGATATTTTTGGAAGTCTACTTGACCACTGCATGCATTTAAAGGAGAACGAACCTTGTTCAGTACTAGGGACAGGGTGTGAGTTCTGCAGGTGAGGTCTTAGCTGCGTACATTAGGGTGAGTGTGAGCACAGAGGGAGGCTTTAATGTGTCTGGGCCAGGTGGCTTTGGTTCTCACTTTATTCTGGTGCTGGAGGACAGATGGCTGTGGCATTGCTGTAGAGTTTATCTTACTGCACGTGAGGAAAGAAGAGGGAGGAACCCATACCCTCCGCCCACATACACCACATACCCAGCCCAGAACATGAGCTGTTCGATGGGCATTTGTCACGTGACTTTGGAACTGGAGCGTGGGGAGGAAACGATGGACACTGAGTTCCCACTGCTTTGTCCTATGGAAGATGTGATGACCGTTTCCACACCGGACCAAAACTCGGACAGTGAGAATCAAATCTGTGCTGCCCCCTGAAGCCAGCACACATGCACAGGAAAGGCACAGGAAGACATTCATGGACTGTATCCCCAGCCCAGAAGCTGCTCCTCTTTGTTCTACTTTCTCCAAAATTATGAATATAATGCATTATATTTTCATAATGCAGAAAATTCGTAAGAAGAAAAAGTCACCCATAATCCATATATTAAGAGGCAACCTGGAGTGTTTTTCTAAATTGTTTTATTTGGTAACATTTCTTAGTTGCATGGTCATGTTTAAATGGAGACAACATTATTTTTTCATTATCTGTGCCAAGAATTTTCATTTTATTCTATAATCTTTGCAGACAATGCTTTCCTGCACGTACAATATCCATAAAGTAGGAATTCCTGCTTAGTGATTTTATTTTTGGTCATTTGGTTAAATTTTTCAGAAGTATTCTGGTCATTATGATTTTTATATAGAAACCTTTCTTGGTATACATTTCTAGGTTGAAGGTTTGAGCATTATGAAGATTCTTCACACAGTTTTGCAACTTGCTTTCTTTGTGGGTTGGAGCAATGTATGCTGGGTATTGTACTGAGCAGTCTGGAATACCATCACTAGAATATGTCTGATGACTTTTTGGAGCAATGCATGCTGGGTGTTGTACTGGCCAGTCTGGAATACCATTGCTAGAATACGTCTGATGACTTTGGAGCCACAGGCACTGTCTTCCCCTGTGCATCTCTTTGATTATGAATAAGGCTGAACGTATTTTTATTGGTGCATACCTGTGGCTTTTCTCCTTTCCCTGACTTTCAGTTACAGGTTCTTTGTCTTGGATGTCTTTCATGCCAGTTAAAATGACTTCTTTTCAAGTGAAAGAAGCAGAGTGTGCTTGCAATAAAGAGACACAACTCCGGGTGTGGATGTGCAAGATCCGGCTTGTCTGGGTTCATCTCTGCTCCTGGGTCTTAAAGGAGGCAGTGTTAGGCCAGGTGGGAGCTTTTTTTCTTTTCTCTATGTGCTCAAACAAACATGGATAGAAATACTAAATAAATAGATTAGTAGAATGATTTTAAAAATCAGAATTTTATCACCACTGAACATATTCAGGCTTCTTTGCTACCATTATCACTTAAACAATACCGTTTATCTATTAGCACTCACGGGGCACTGCTATGACTAGTTTTGAGATGGCTTAAATGAAGGGACATAGTGCCTGTGTCATGTGCCAAGACCATATGACACTTGAGTACCTGCAAACTTTGGAATCCATGAAGGAAGGGTGACAGAACCATAGTTTCAGTTGTCAACCTGACCGGAACCTAGAGTCACTTGAGAAGAGAGGACATCAATTGAAGAATTGCTTGGATCACGTTGGCCTGTGGCCATGTCTGTGAGGCATCTTCTTAATTGCTAGGTGATGTAGGAGGGCCCAGACCACTGTAGGCGATGCTATTCATACATAAGAAGCAGGCTGAGAAAATCACGGGGACTGAGCCAGCTAACTGCATTCCTCCAGTATCTCCACTTTAGTTTCTGCCTTGACTTTCCTCAATGGTAGACTTTCAGCCATAAGATGAAGTAAACCTTTCTTCCCCCGTTTACTCTTAGCCATGGTATTTTATCACATATATAACATGTAGCCACAATAAATACTTTTCTTCCAAGATGCCTAGAGGTTTGGCTCTCAAAGCCAGATGCATTGTTAAGACGTTAATCTGTGACCTGCTCCGCTGTCTTCACTTTAGATCTAGACTGCGGGCAGAAGCTCTTCAGCCACGTGTGCCTTCCTTGGCACATTTGCTGCGAATACTTTCGCTGTGCTTTTGCCAGTCTGGCATTATGGAAACAAACCTTCCCCTGCAATTTCTTCCTGAAGCACAGCCTGCTCTACCCTGTCAGAGTTGGATCAATATTCAGCAATATTTTGTCTGTTGATTATAAAATATTCTTAACTGCAAAAAAAAAATCATTCTTTAATTTGACTGTAATTCATTTTTATGTAGAGCGAGGAGGAAATGAAGATCAAGATTGCTCACTTTCCTTCTTTAACATACTTTCTTGAGCACTTTCTTAAACTGGAAACCTCTTGGGGAAGGAAGGACAGTTCTGTAGTGACTGGAGATTCTGTGGCCACACTGAGAATAACTTGGTCTCCAGCCCCTGTCTCTGCCTTGAGATGCTGAGGACCTGCATGATCCACAGTTCCCAATGTCACCCGGGTGACTTCTCAGACACCACCACTCTCTTGCTGGTTGGAAGGGACACAAAGACAACCTCATCTTCAGCTGAGAAGGCTGAGCAGACCTCAGGGGTCCCCTCAGGTTCGCCCTCCGCCCCTACCCGTGGCTGTTTGCATTCTGTAACTTAGCGCGTTGTCCCATACCGTTTACATTATCTCGGGTGCTCTTCTGATTCCTATTTCTCAGCAACACATTCAGTTTTGTGGCTTCAGTGGGATACTTTTGACCACTATGTGGAAAATGCAGGGAATTTCTCTGGAGATCAGGCTTTCTTCCCACCAGAGTTTTATTATTGTTCATCTGCATGCCACCATTGCGCCTGCGTAGTCCAGGGTGCCAACCAGAGGCTGTGGGAAATGCGCTTTTCTTTTCCTCAAAATTTTACTTTCATGTGGTTTTGGTTCCTTTTTGTGACTTCAGACCTTCACTGAGGGATATTTTTATTTTGTGTTGCACTCATCACACCCTTAGCCAAAGCAGAGAGGTGCTTTTCATCTCGCAAGTCTTGTGAGTCTCTGAGTGCCGTGTGCTATCCATAGATCAGCATGGGATGCTGGATGATGCGCAATTTATAAACTGAGGTGGCCTTGGTGATCAACTTCAGATGTCTAGGCCTTTGTTTCTAACCACACTTCTCAGCCTCAACGTCATCCTCTTTCGACATGTGGGTCAGCACGGGTGGGGTGAGAGGAAGGAGGGCAAGCCTTGACCACAACCGGTGTCTTGGCACTGGTGAGGCTGAGCAGGGTCAGAGGCACTTGGGATACTGTGTCTGAACTTGTCTGAACTGTGGGTAGACTATGGGGCTTATGCAGGAATGTGGCTAACCCTTGAGGAGCTCTCAAGTTAGAAAGCCCCCGTGGGGCGCCGTACACCATATACATTGTTGGGTAATAATTCAGGTTGTGAAGAAACAGAGGAACAGCTCATATGTCAAGTGGCTGGTTCTGAATGGAAAGCTGCATGGATTGTCTCTGTGCATAACTGTGGACCATGCCCAGTTTGTTCACTGTGAACCATGCCCAGTGCACTCACTGCAGACCATGCCCAGTGCTCTCACTGGGGACCATGCCCAGTCCTTTTTGTCTCCAGCGTCTCTGAAGTTCTACGAAAATTTCTTTAGTTTTTAGACTAGCAATTGTACTAAATCATTCATTCACTTCCTGATTTTCTCAGGGAAGAGAGGAGGAAAGGCCTTGAGGATATATATTTATTTCCTTATTACTACTGCCTTTAATTAAAGAATTCAGAATCAGTACTTGGGGCGGGTGTGTGTGGGGGGGATCAGGCTACAAGAGATCCTGCCTCAGCAAACAGCAAACAAACAAACAAACAAGCAAATCCAAGATTCTCCTTTCAGGATCGCCCCCCTCCTCCATTCCTCCCCGGCTGCCCTTGTTCTTGATGGAACCCAGGGCTTTGCACCTGACAGGTGTGTGCTGCATCACTGACTGACTTGTCACTGACTGACAAGCCCACGCACTTGCTTCTTACTTTTAGTGCATTTTAGGAAACAGATCTGAAGATCACTTCTTTGAAAAAGCTTCCTCCCCATGGAAATAGATTAAAAAAAATAAAGTTCCTTGCAAATTATCTGCACCATCCTCCTTTAGTAACATCGGTATATTTTTCTAAGCCAGAAAGCATAGATGAACAGCATAGAATGATTAAACAGTAGTTACCTGGAGAGGGACTGCATTTGCGGTCTTATGTAGCTTTAACAGAATGACACACACCAGTTACATGGCAAAGCCCCCAGCCTGTAGCTGGGTTACTTTCCAACCTCAGAAGAGATGGGTTCCTTGAAACAGGAAGTGATCACGGGACAGTGGTGTGGGTAATGAGAGAAGGGTTTTGGATCCAGCTGATCTGCTCTCCTCAAGTGGGAAGACAAGATGACTCCTGGAAACCCTCTTTCTCAAGCACGTGTGCGCTTCTGGAGGGTGATGCCCAGCCCCCCACCCCCCACCTCCGAGAGCAGGCAGCAGGGAACTGACCAGAGCCCAGATGCAATGGAGAGGAGGCTTAGCTTACACCAGTTGCAGAGGTCTTGGAAGCTGGTTTATGGACCTGACATGTACAGTAACTGGTACCCAGAGAACACTAGAGCAAGAGGATCTGGGCATGATACGAAGTGAAGATGAAAACAAGACATCCCCTTGCCTCTGCGGGCATGGGGCACACACAGTACACAGATAAGCATACAGGCAAATACCCATGCACATAAAATGTTTTTAAAGGTGGGTGGTGGGAACAATAGGAAGGCATCTAACAATGACTTCTGCTCTTCATATGCACACATACACATACATAAACATGCATACACATACATGTGCATACACACACACACACACACACACATATCCCTCCAGCTAGCCAACCATTCAGACAGACAGACACACAGATACACCTCCAGCCAGCCAGCCATTCAGTCAGACAGACACACACCACACACACACACACACACACACACACACACACACACACTGATTTAAGCTAACCATCTTGTAAATTAATGTTTTGATTTGGTCTTTTCAGAGCTAAGGGCTAAGATGTTGCTCAAACCACTTGGAGAAAATGGGGTTAACTGTAATAGAGATGACTACCACTCTTATTATTTTGTTCTTATGGGAAACCAGTGACTCACATGTTACAGCATGCAGGTGGAGGTCAGAGGGTAATGTTTGGGAACCAATTGTCTCCTTCTGCCTGTTGGTCTTGGGGATCACACTCAGGCTGCTAGGTCTGGGAACAGGACCTCGCTGGCCCATCTACTGTAAGGTGTTAGGGCTCAGAGTATGTGCTCTCAGCATGAGTAAGTCAGGACTCACGTCATGGAGGCCACTGTGGAGACGTGATCTCCAGCCACTGTTCTGCTAGGAAGGAACCCATGACTGAATCCAAGGGCAGCTGGGCCTCGCAGCTCAACAAGAAAGACTGGAAGGCTAAGAATGAAGTTGTTCTCTTTTTTTGGAGGTCATGTGGTTTCTGCTCAGTTAGTTTCTCTTTCTCTTCTACCATCTGTTTCTTCAGCTTTCATGTGGTCCCTGAATGATCAAAATGCTCCAGAAAGCTGAAGCTTGAGACTTTAAGCTCCCTGCGCAACTCTTGCTCACACCCATAAGCAAGCCACCCCTGTTGTGTTTTATAAAAAGAAAGAGAAGCCAGGGATATGTTTGGTGGGGGTGAGGTATGGTGTCACATATGACTGGCCCATGCTGAGGCATTCCTTCCCCCTGAGGTACCCTGAGGTATAGTATAGACTAGAGTTTATTTAGGGCATGGGGAGGGGAGTTGAGGGAGGAGGGGGAGGAAGGGAGGGAGGGAGAGAGAGAGAGAGGGAGGGAGGGAGGGAGGGAGGGGGAGAGAGAGAGAGAGAGAGAGAGAGAGAGAGAGAGAGAGAGAGAGAGTAAGAGTAGAAGCCAGCCATGAACACCTGTAGAGAGAGGGGGGAGGGGAATGGGGAAAATGGGGGAAGAGGGTAAGAAGGATAAGGGAGCAAGAGCAAGAGGAGAAGAGAAGAGAGTAAGGAGGGGGCAAGCAGGTCCTTTGTGAGTCAGGCACACCTGGTTGTTGCCAGGTAACTGTGGGGTGGAGCCTAGACTAAATGCCAATAACCCCCCCCCCCACTACTTCAGTTCTCACATCTAGGGCCTTGCAGGCTTTGGGAGGCGGCCAGCAAGTAATGACTTTGGACTGACTGCTGAGTCTATTCCCCAGTGCTTTCTCCTGGGCAGCGGGTGATGGGAAGGAGTTCACAACAGAAAAGTATTATTTCTAAATCGAACTACATTCGCATATCAATGAACATATCTGTTATCCGTATCAAATCTCAAATTAAAAGAATCCGTATCTGTTACTGGCCCATTTTTCTTTAGATGGAATATAGTAACCTAGCATCAAGGGGATGTAGGTAAAGTGAAAACTGGCTCAAAGGCAAAAAGCCTCAAATAGTAAAACCACCAGAGACCAAATCTTGTCACAGCTTTGGCTCCGTGCTTCCGTTGAGTGGCTTCATTCTGTGGTAGATTCTTGTTTCGTGATATCAGGAAGCCCCAGAAACCTCTAGCGTATCTGTCACTGAGCCACCTCAGCAGAGAGCTTGCGTTGTTACAACCGAATATCTCATGTTGGGTACTTCATAAGGAGGAGGTTTATCTATAGTAGCTCTGGAGGCTGGAAATCTAAGATCAGGTGTGCCATTTGCTTGGGTTCTGGTGAGTGACAATTTTGGTTGCTTCTCAAGGTGGCAGGGAATCAGAAAGTGAAGTTTCCTACCTTTTTACTGGCTACTTCATCCATGTCAGATAACTATGTCTCTGGGCCTACATAAAGGTATCCTCCAAAGAACAGAGAAGGCAGTTGGTGCTCAGAGACCAAGTTTGTCTGCAGAGCCCCTTTCCCCTACCAGCAGGGCAGAGGGCCGTCAGGGTTGCAGTTGAGCCCCAAACCCTGACCTAGACACTCTTCAAAGATAAGAGATAGAGTTTATCTGTGTCTTTGCCCCTGTGGATGTGGCTGGAGAGGATATGTTACATAAACAAAGTAGTTATAAATGGAGACTTTAAATACTGGAACCTTCCAATGACATGGCTTATTTTATAACATAATTCATTATTGGATAAGTGGAATGGCAGTTTCTTGTGTAGTCAGAGCTAGAGGAGCAAAGGAGACAGGAACATAATAGGGACGCTTTGAGCCAAAGGATTTTTAAAGCCTCCTCAGTGGAGGGCCATGGGTGGGACACCAGTGGAACCTGGGCACTGCGGAAAGTCTCTGATGGTAAAGAGAGTGAGTGAGTGGTCTCAGTGCCTGGACCAGAGTCCTGGTCTGCTAGCTGTGTGAGAGACTAGTTGTTTACCTTTTCGGCTTGCATTTCTTAAAAGGTATGGTCGTCTGTACCTGTCCCATAGTGATGGGAGATTAAATGAGATTATTCATGCAAGGGAGCAGAGCAAGCCACGTCCTAGTGAGTTCTCTACGGTGTTAGCTGTTCACTTTGTCCACAGGCAGAGAGTGGGCATTGAGTGTATTTGGGGAAGAGGGAGGTAGCATTTGTATGCTAGGGATGTGTGTGAGCCTGGGGTGGGCACAGTTCTCCTCCTTGTCTCCCCTTCCTCCTTGACCCCCTCCCACTTTACCCTCACTCCTAATCCTCTTTTTGCACTGGAGATTAAACCTAAGGCTTTCTGCACGCTAGGTGAGTGCTCTGTTGCAGAGCTACATCGCAGCACAGAGTTCATATTTACAGAGAAGTCTCCTCTTCCTGGTTTGGCTTCCTTCGGGCTTCAGAGCCAAGTACCATATCCTGACCCACCTATCATGTTTCTAGATTGTCCTCTCACAAACCGGCCTTCTGCTTTATCACTCAGTGTCTTGACCCTTGGGTTGGTGTGAGCCTGTCCCCCAGAGTGTCATCACGTCTGAGCAATCAGATAAGATCAAATTCCTTAATGTACAAAACTAATGACCTGGCCTTGGACCCATAGTGACCCCTATGAGGCGTGGGCATTGTAAGGTGTAGCAGGAAACAGAAAGCTGGCCCACCCATTCTTCTCCCCCTTGATCTTGTTTCTAAACTTTTCATAAACGTAAAAACTGCGTCTCGAACATCAGATGGGATTGGGCAGAAGCTGTCAGGTGCAAGGCGTTCACGTGGTGCTCTCAAATGATTGGGGAAGAGTGCATGTGGCAGGGCTCTGTGGGAGGGTGGGTCATTTCCTGAAAGTGAACGTGGGTTCCCAGACCTCTTGTTTATCATGTGCCTGTGGGCAGAGAGCTCTTAACTGAGCCCCAGCTGAGTTTCCTGAGCAGTGAGGACAGAACTTGAAGGTGAAGACAGCTGATGGGCCTCTGGCATCTCTGTCAACCTTATCTGACATCAAGCCCCACCTCCAAGTGTTGCCATAGCACTGCTGGTTTCCTTCCCAAAGCGAACCTAGGAGCCACAGGGAAGGAAGGCTATGCTGTCTTCTGGGCTTGAGTTCCTTCATGTCTGTTTTCCTTGTTGCCCTATTTGAAATGTGAGTTGATGAAACTTCTGCTTTGTGGAATGAAGAGTTGCTCAATTTTAGGATAGAAAAGAAAGCCAGTTAAGATAGTTTATTAGAAAACCATACTGGGCAGGGCGGGTGGGGGTGGGGCGGGGTGCAGGGGAGAAGGAATAGTGGGGGAGGGTAAAAGCAGGCTGGAATTAGTAGTTAGTTAGTTGTGGGACCTTGACACGACTCCTATTTCTAACCCACTACTCTCACGGGAATACTGAGCATATATAAACTTGTTACGTTGAGCTGACAATAATTAATTCAAGTTGTGTAGTTATTCTCAGATATCTGCTTCATCTATATGGTGTGCAATAAACATTAAAACCAGGTTATTTTAAAGAGCAGACAATGTTTCCGTTATCTAGTAGGTGTGTTTTGGTAGCATTTGGAGATAACTTACAGGAGCTTATGCTAAGGCATTTTATTACATAGAAGCTACCATTTTCTCGGCTCTATTTCCAGCTTCACCTTCATAAGACAGGAAGGAAAATGTGATTTTTTTTCTATAGTTCTCAGACCCCTTCATCTGTAAGAGCTGGTGTACAATGCTCTCAGACGCTCTCTATTCCCTTAGATAATACTGCTTGCAATTGTTATTTTACATTCTTCAGTGGGACAGTGAGACTTATGTGAGAATCCATCATACTAGCCAATGAATGAACAGCCTCTTCTTACACACTGAGTACAGAGTTGTCATGGAGACGGACAGGATGGCTCGGTGGTAAAGGAACTTGCTGCTGGGTCTGATGACCTAGTTAAATCCCTAGGACCCATGAAGTGGAGGGAGAAATCAGACTCCCAAGTTGCTGTCTGACCTCTGTAGGTAAAGAGCAGTGCTCCAGAAAATAA
This sequence comes from Mus caroli, assembly GCF_978045245.1. Lineage (NCBI taxonomy): Eukaryota > Metazoa > Chordata > Mammalia > Rodentia > Muridae > Mus > Mus caroli. The sequence continues at coordinate 66,652,707 of NW_028227271.1, forward strand.
GTATGCAAAAAAAAAAAGTTCTAGAGGCTCATGTTTAATATAAACAGAAATAGGACAACACACACATCAAAGCCTCCTTTCCACGTCAGAGTAAGGTTATGGCTGGAATGCGCCATCCCCGTGCCTCCTCTCATGAAGGAAAAGGTGGCATCAGCTGATGTATCAGGATTCAGTTTTCTTCCTGGGATCAATAGGGGAGGTAACAGTTGTCAACCTACTGTCTAAGTCAGAGACCTGTGCACACATTTTGTTTAATTTAAAATAATTAAAAATGTATTGCCAACTTAACAACAACAACAACAAATGTCTTATCTAAAAATGTGGCTTTGAGGCTTCTCTTGAAATATGTGCATATAATTCTGGGCCCAGTTACTGCATGGTGACAGAGTACACAGGCACAGTCTATATCCATTAAACAACTCCCATCTCTTCTCCCAGCACCTGCAAGACACACAAACTTCTACTTCCTGTCTCTGTGAACTGACTGCTCTGTGCATCTCATGTAGGATCAGATGGTATTTGTCTCTTATTTCATTTATTAGAGTAGCTGTAACTCTCATTCATATTTGTCCCAGGTGTTGGAATTCCCTTCCTGTCTGAGAGGAATTTTGTGTCTATTCATCACTAGTGGACAGACACTGGGTTGTCTGTTTTGAGTAACACACCCATGACCATGCTGGCCAAGAGCTGAGTCCCTGAAAAACAATGTTTTTTTTTTTTTTTTTTTTTCCTAAAGACAGGATCTTTGGAACATACTTTGTAAACTGGGATGAACCTGCAGCAATTACAGCAATCCTCCTGTCTCTGCTTCCTGAATGGTAGAATTACAGGCATGTGCCATCGTGTCCAGCTAACATTTCTCAGCTGTGCCCTCTGACCTCTCGGCTGCTTTCACACAGCACTGGAGCAAGGCTTCTAGAGGGAGAACTGAGAAACAGTCTCTAAGATATCTCATGGAAGTGACAGAGATGCTCAAATACTGTAAAAAGTCATGGCTGGGGGATGTCTCTAAGACTTGATATCACAGTAATAAAATGTCAGGAAACACCATCTTATGATTTATTCAGTCCTGGGTTTGGTTCTGACAAATTCCAGTTTGAGAAAGAAGTCTGAATGTGTTTGATTTTCTTGATCAGAATGAAGCTGGTTTGCCTTTCTCCAGGCACTGTGCATGCTGATGAGACCCTTTAGTTTTAGAGCCTGGAAGACACTGAAGTACAAATAATTTAGATTTTATCTCTGATTTTTCAGGTTGTCTCATGGTAGGGAAGATGTGGTTGTTTTTTCACTGTGTGTTCAGTGGGCAGAGCTTTAGCTCTTTGGAGAACTGCCTGTTTCTGAGATGGTTTTTAATAGGGTGTCTTAGTTAGGGTTTTCATTGCTATGAAGAAATACCATGACCAAGGCAACTCTTATAAGGACAATATTTAATTGGGGCTGCCTTACAGGTTCTGAGGTTCAGTCCATTGTCATTGTGGTGTGAAGCAAACCATGGCAGTGTCCAAGTGGACATGGTCCTGGAAGAGGTTCTATATCTGGTTCTGAAGGCAAACAGGAGAAGACTGGTTTCCAGGCAGCTAGGAGGAAGCTCTCTCAAAGCCCATCCCCACAGTAACACAATCCCTTCAACAGGGCCACACTTCCCCATAGTGCCACTCCCTGGGCCAAGCATATTCAAACCACATAGAGCACCATCAGTCTAAAGGCCATTATCTGAGGTGGGCGTATGATCAGCTTCATCATTATATGAGCAAAACATTGATTTCTATTCAGGATTTTAGAGACTTACACACACAGTGGGTTAGGATTTCCATTGCTAATAATTGTCTAGCATTTTAGATGAATGCAGTTTAAGGTGTAACTTTAAAATTTTATTGATGTACGGATTTATTTTTGTAATAGAATCTATGTAGCCCAGGCTGGCTTAAAGTTGCAATGCTTCCTCAGGCTCCTGTACTAGGGTTATATGCACAACCCTAGTATTTAACTAGCATTTAACTTCCTGAGAGAACACCTTGTCTTGGAGCAGCCACAGCAACGGAAAAGTGAGTTTGCAGGCAGCTTGGCATGTGGATCCGGATCCTCTCACTCTCTTCACTGTGGCTGGACTTCATACTTGCTCTCCAGGGGCTTCAGAGGAGTTTTAAAGCACAGCTCCATTCTAATGTCTCCTCGGAGCCTTATGATAACATTTCCTTAGAAGTGTTTAATAGCCTGGTCTCTCAAAGTAAGGCAGCAGACAGTTCAATATGCAGCTTAAAGAAAACAGACCTCTCTCTCTCTCTCTCTCTCTCTCTCTCTCTCTCTCTCTGTGTGTGTGTGTGTGTGTGTGTGTGTGTGTCTCCCTCTCTCTGTGGTTTACTCATATCAGCTTAAACATTAAGTCATATTTCCAGGGTCAATCCTATATCTTACAGGGACATATCATCTGATAAGTATTTGATCCCTTCTGATATGAAATAAGTGCATCAGTGGGGGTGGAGTACCTGGTGAGCCCATGCCAAGGTGACCCCTGAGAAATCATGGCACATAGCAGACCCAGTGTAAGGGGGGTTTATCTGGGGGAAGAGAGAGGAATGAGGACCTGGAGAAGGCATAGAGGCAGACAGACAGGAGCAGAGTCAGGAGGACAGGGAAGTGGGGACAGAGGAGGAGGAAGAGGAAGAGGAAGAGGAGGGAGGGGGAGAGGGGGGAAGGAGAGAGGGAGGGAGGGAGAGAGAGAGAGAGGGGGAGAGTGAGAGGGAAAGGGAGAGGGAAAGGGAGAGGGAGAGGGAGAGGGAGAGGGAGAGAGAGAGAGAGAGAGAGAGAGAGAGAGAGAGAGAGAGAGAGAGAGAGAGAGAGGAGAGAGATAACACATGGAAACACAGAGAGAGCTGGGGTAGCAGTGTCCTCCTCTTTGCCACCTGCACCTGGCAGGGAAGGTGACAGATAACTGAAACTGTTGCCAGGTTCCTGGGTGGAGCCTGGGGGAGCCCCCCCCCCCCGGAGATAACACCTCCAGCTTATTTATTTGTAAACTAACACATTTACAGGTCTGAGAGATAGCTCAGAGGGTAAAGGCACTTGCTGTCAACCCTGATGACTTGAGTTTGGTTTCTGGGACCTAAAAACTGACTCTCAAAAGTTGTCCTTCGACCCCCACACTTGCTGGGGCATGTGGGCACCTACCACCCTTCCCCAACACACAAATATACATTTAAACTTTAAGATATGCAGGGGAGACACCGGAAGTTAAGATCTAATCTTCATTAGATCTCATAGAAAAGAACACCCACCCAGGGCATTCTTTTCTACCTGCCCCCGCCCCCTTCCTCCACTGCCTTAGAAGTGGTTCACTTTCCTATGACGACTCCTGGAAGCCTTGCATTATGAGTTTAGCATGGGCTCAGCAAAGGAAGGTGCGTCTGCTGTTTAGAGTTGATTTGTAGGCTTTGGGGGTTCCCTGGGATGGAGGTGTCAGCTTTCCTCACACTGCCCTGTCTTTTTGCATCTCTATTGACCTAGGTCTCAGCCCATTTGCTCCTCACAGAGCCCACACACAAGGGTCACACTGCACACACAGTTTGGAGTGTGCAGAGTCCTCACAGCTCTTAGAGAAAAGGGAACGCCTATAAGCAGTTCTGATCATTTTCATGAGACACATGGAAGAGGCCCAGCTGAATCTCTTTCTCTCCCGGAGACAATCATTGTCACAGAAGGTAGAGGACTATGATTGGCCAGCCCCTGTCATGTGACTATCAGAGCACAGCAGGAGGAAGCAGATAGATTTAATCCAATCATATAATCTGTGTCTGAGAGACCCCAGGAGAGCTACTTACCTTCCTGACCCCCGCCCCATTTCCTTATTGGCAATGAGCCCAATGCCAACTTCCAACCTCTTGTAAGGGTCACAGAAATTATACTCACAGTTCCCCTGGCACACACCATGTTTCTTTAATGTTATCTTTCACTTGTTTATCTCTCACTGAGCTAATTTCACTTACACAAACTTGCCAATTGCATGCTATAAGCCATAGAATTGAGAGGTAGAAGTTATGGGGAGATGGGACAGCTGGCAAGCTGCTCACCACATGAGCAAGGGGACCTGAGCTGTCTTGAGTCCATGTAGCAATGCACAATACAACCCCAGTGCTGCAGGCAGAGAAGGAGGATCCTGGGGCTACTCGCCAGCAGTGCAGCGGAGCTGGTGAGCTCCAGACCAGGGCGAGAAGCCACCTGAGAAGGAGGTGGACTGCATTTCTGAGGGATGGCCCTGAGGTTGTCCTCTGCTCCACACACATGGTACATGCATGTGGGCCTGTGCACCTGTATGTACACTCTGATGTGTATATATGCACACACATGTGGAAAAGCTACAGATAAGTAACTTCCCAGTTCCTAAGACACTTGCTCTCGGAGGGACGCAGTTGGATTGATCAGTCCTGGTGAGTTTTCACTTCCGTGGATCCATCTCTTTCTTCCTCAGGAAGTTGCAAGGTGGAAGGAGCTGCATTTATTTTTACGATGGGTGGTCTCCTCAGTTAGGAAGTTTTGGGCTGCTGGACACCAGTTTGACACCAGCAGGTTAAAGGATCACTCTCATCTTTTTCTTCCAGAAACTGTCTGGAGTGATCAGAACCGGATCAGACAGTGTGTGTCCCTTCAGGACCCAGGCTCTCAGCTTCCATTGTCGTTCCGTTTTTAGTTCTTAGGTTCATTGTTAAAGAGTTAACGAGGGCCTTGCAGTCCAATGTGGCAGCTGCAGCTTGAAGCATCCTATCCGCCATCTTCTGAGTAGAGATTAGAAAAATCAGGCATACAGCCAGGTACCCCTGTCAAGTAAGTGTCTTAAGGATTTCTATACAAAGTCTTGAGACTGAAGAGAATTCCCTTTAAGAGTAAGGGTGGGCCCATGGTGGATCAGGAACCAGAAGTGCAGCCCCTCCCCTGAAAGGACACGTAATAACTCTCAAGTTGGTCTGAGACTCATGCTGGCTTGGACCATGGTGCACTCAGAAGTGACCCAGCTCTAAAAAGCATATTTCCTCAGTCCCCGTGCACTTACCTCAGTGTCCATACAAGCCCACTAAGCAGAGCTCCTTCCGTGCAGCTCTCCCCCTGCCTCAGCATTTTCCTCACATTCTCCTACTAACCCTACACCTGTCTGCTGGCTCCTCTTCTTTGCCTTTCCACTCTTCTTGTGTGAGATGAGTGCCGGAAGCCTCCAGCTCAGGGCTGCTTAGGCAGCCATCAGAAGCTTTAGCTTCCCAAGTTCAGCTCACCAAAAATCCAAAGAGAGGGGGAGGGGTGCTGGAGAGATAGTGTGGTGCAGCAGTTAGAAGTGCTTTGGCTTACAGAGGAGACCTAGATTCCATTTTCAGCACCCACATGGGGTAGCTGACAACTGCCGGCAACCCCAGCACTTCTCCCACCTTCTCTAGGTACATGCACATGGTGCTCATGCACGTACCACACACACACACACACACACACACACACACACTCCACACACACACACACATACACACACTCCACATACACACACTTCACAACACACTCTCCACACACACTCTCTACACACACACTACACACACACACTCTACACACACACTCTACACACACACACTCCACACAGACACACACTCCACACACACACATACACACACTCCACAACACACCCTACACACACATTACACACACACTCCACACACACTCTACACACACATTATACACACATACACACACACTCCACACACATACACACACTCCACAACACACTCTACACACACATTATACACACTCACACACTCTCCACACACACATTCCACAAAGATACACACTCCACACACACACACACACACACACACACACACACACACGTCAAAATGCAAATGCTGAGACAGACTCCAGTGCTCACACTTACACCAGCTTCACCTCTTTTTGTGGTCTCTGTTTCTTAATTTCGCTCTGTACAGAAGGTTGAAGAAGCATGCAAGAGCTTGGCCCCTTACTAAAATAAATAGAAGAAAATGGACATAACAGCAACTAGAAATGCCTGCTTCAACTGATCAATTCCGTCAACACCCTCCCTCTTCACAATGAAAACCACCTCTACTGTTCCATGAAAAGCAGCACTCCTGCCTCTTAGATCACCATGGCTGCTTAAAGGGACAGGAGGCAGAAAAGAGACAAGAGACCTTCAAGAGACATGAGGCAAGAGGCAGAGTCTCTCTTGAAGGAAATTCAATGGTCTGCCAGAGACAAAAAGACAACTGTGACTCTTTACAGGGGGATGGAGGCTGGAAAGAGTTGCAAGTCTATAGTAGCTCATGGTCCCCGCCCACTGTGGTCCCACCCTCCTGAAGTTGCTCACCCAAGGTGAGACAGGATGTCCCAACAGATATTTCTTTCCAGGAGAGCCAGGCAAGGTGGAGCAAGCTTGTCTGTAACCTTGCAGGAATCCTGTTTCACAGGTGAGGCACTCCATCACCATCCATGAAGAGTGACTTAAAGAACAAAACCAGCTAGGGGCTGGAGACCTGCCTCAGCAGCTAAGAGCACTTACCGCTCTTGCAGAGGACCAGGGTTTGATTCTCAGGACCAACATAGTGGTGTACAACAATCTGTAACTCTGTTCTGGAATTCCTATTCCTTCCTCTTCACAGGCACTGCACACACATGGTCCTCACACACACATGAAGACAAACCACTCCTACACATGCAATAAAATAAATACCTACAAGAAATTAAACAGACTAGTTCAGACTAGGTGGCAGAACACTAGCATACATGAGGCCCTGAGTTAATTCCTGGAACTGGGGGGAAAAAACCAACAACATGAAAACCCATACTAGAGTGACGGCATAGTTCTCTAGTGAGAATTTAGTACCCATTAGGAACGCCTTGCAACCTGCAAAGCCTGGAACATCGAGCAAATGCTCTACTAGACCTGCAGGTCAGGAACTAGCAGAGACACGTGGGCCAAAGATGCACTCATAAACACGAGGGTGACTGCTAGATTATTAAAGGCAGCTGCAGAGAGATGGAAGATGGAAAGGAAGAGAGGCTGCGTCTGAACTTAGGCAGGATCACATTCATCCAAGCAAGGGGGCAGTTTTGCCATTCAGTCTGTAAAGATGACCAAGGTACCTACAGAAAAAGATGGGATGTGGCCTCTTACTGGGGTGGAAACGACTGCCATAGTCAGCAAGGGAAGCTAGGATGTGTAGTCTTCCAGCAGGAAGTTATCGTTCCTAACTCTAAAATGTGAGGCAGGGGTGTTACAGCTGTCTTCTGTTGAAGAGGGTCTTTATCAGAGGGGCGGAGTCTTACCTTGGTGAGCTGCTGCAATAGATCAGGTGATTGCTGTCTTGTATTCCTGAAGAGACTTGGAAAATACTTGTTTGAGGGCCATAAGCAGATGTCTTGGCTATGGAGCGAAGCTGAGAGATTTCCTGGTGAGACTGAGGGATGAGGAGAGATGGAGTGGGCCAGTGAGAGAAAGAAGGCATAGAGTTGATTCAAAGTGACAGTGACTGGTCCCATTGCCAACACGCTTCACCGAAATGAACCAGCAGAAGTAGGCAGAAGCACGGAGCAGCAAAGACAGGGAGCCGGAGAAAATGGAGAGCTGATGTAAGGAATTGTATCTGGCCTGGGATGAAAGGCACGAAGTTCCAGTTTAGCCAAAGTCCTTGTACAGATGCATCAGGAGTAAATGGAACTGTTGTAGGGCGAGAGCTGTTGTGAGAGCTTGCTTGGAACATTTTGTTTGCGTATAATTGGGGGATGTTCAGTAAGTAAAACATTTTAAAAACAAGGTAACAACGGAAGTATGAGAATAATAAGGGCGAAAGTAGTGAGCCTGGGAGGAGACAGAGCGGGAGAGAATCACAAGAGACTTTAGCTGACCCTGGTTTAACCCAGTTAAGATTTGTTGGTGTGGAGGCAGTATGCTCACAGAGGAGGGCACAGGTCCTGTCCTCAGCAGCAGTCGCAGCTAATCCGTTTTAATTGTGGATATTGCAGCAGACAGAGACAAGCTGGTCCTGAGCTTTAAGCTGAGCAGGCTGGTAAGACAGAGATGTTAACTGATGCTTCAGTCCAGCTGTTTTAGTTCTGAGTCCCCCAAGAGTGGCAAGAAGGGATGAACTAGATGGTCCATGGCCCATCAGTCCCCTTTCAAAGGTCACCCAAACTGCTTTTAGTGGTCAAGGGGTATTGATCTCTCTGTGACTGCTTCAAGGCTGACAGAAGGGTAGCAAGCAGTTAAGAGTGCTCAGAGGAGGGCCCATCCAAGGAATCACGATAGAACTTAACAGCTGGCAAAGATCCAGAACCCAAGTCAGGAGGTGATGACTGCACAGCTCTTGGGGAGATATAAGAGCAAAGTTACATGGAGAAAGCGTTTATATCAAGATCACCATGAGTTCTGCAGAAGCATCAGGTAGCTGCAGTTAGCTGTTTGTTACACCAGGCTCCTGCCTGACAAGCACCTGAGAGCTTTGTATAGCACCCAAGGAGTGAGTCTGTACACAGTCTCTAAGGGATGGTCCTCGTTCACACGTATGATGAACTTTTCATATTTGTTTCAAATATTAAACAATATCGGGTATTATTTAATGAAGAAAAACAGAGAGTTTCAAATAAAACACAATTTTTGGTTGAGAACAATTTGCTAAGTTAAAATTTATAAACGGATTATTACCTTAAGTGATCTTATCTAGTATTTTGAAAACATAGCTTAATATATACTTGTTAACATTGAACTGTTATACCTATATTCTAAGATTATATAATAAATATCAAGCTGCATGAAGAGACAATTTAATTCTAAGTTGTATTCCCCACAGATAAATGATTTTCGATTTGTAATTTTATTTTATTATTATTATTTTTTTTTTTTTGGTTTTTCGAGACAGGGTTTCTCTGTGTAGCCCTGACTGTCCTGGCACTCACTTTGTAGACCAGGCTGGCCTCGAACTCAGAAATCCGCCTGCCTCTGCCTCCCGAGTGCTGGGATTAAAGGCGTGCGCCACCACGCCCGGCTGATTTGTAATTTTAAAAGTATACTTCCACAGATGGTGACTGCTTTGCCAGGAGTAAAATTTTACAAAATTTTCTAAAATTAACCAGATTAGCAGAACCTTTAAAAAGTTCTCTACATTTCAGTCTATTTACTCAACCAACAAATAAAAGATGAAAGCAGTCAGCCGTGTCAAATCTGTAGAAAATAATGTACCTGTAAGAGACTGAATTGACAAAGAAGGCTCAAGCTGACACCTTAATCCTTTTGTCAACGGACAAATCTCTAGGTCACCACATACTGACAGCAGTAAGCATATTTTGTGATATCACTCTATTTAAAATAGATTAGATGTTTAGAGGTATAATGTGTAAAGTAAGATAACCACATTAAATGAGCTTTAACCAATATTGGCTTTTGGAATTTCTTAGAAAACACAGAGAAAGCCTGGGCTACGTATTCCTGTAGTTTCACAGTGAGTCTAAGGGTGACCTTGGGTTCTCTATGTCGGTAGAGATTGAATTATCTTTGCAAAGAGCCATACGTAGCCCAGGCTGGAGAGACTCTCCTTCATCTAAGCCATCCTCTCCTGAAGGATCTGAGGACATCACTTAATAAAACCATTTGTTGACTCTCAGATGGAAAACCAACTGTCAAAGACAGGGTATTCTGAGTAATATATTCTAAAGGCTTGAATATTCAGAGTAACTTTCCGAGGTGGTGAGTTTGAGGACAGAGTGTCTGGGCAGCCTTCATTAACAAGGGAGCACGAGTGGTCACGGTATAGATCCTGGAATTAGCTTTTCAGGCTTGGAGGGCAGAGGAAGAATTGAATGACAGGGTATGACCAAGAGCACACAGGTCTCAAATCAGTAGGGTGGTTGGCTTAGGTACTAGGTTCCCCTGTTCATAGCATCCTCATATGTCAGTTTTGAAGACATTGAGGGCAGAGTAATTGCTATTTGCATCTCTGTTGTTTGAGACAGTTAGAGTGTGGGTGAAGACTGAAATCTTCCACTGGGCATGAGAATCTATCCCCTGTCAGGTGAGGAGTAATCTTTACCCTATGATGTTTTTCTTTGTGTTTTTTTTTTTTTGTCTGCATTTTTCTTGTTTGGCTACATAGCTAAGGCTTGTCAGGGCTTCACAGGTCTATGCAGCTGGGGGCAGAAGCAGCAGACTTCAGTCAGGCCTTGTTTCCCATGCATCCCTCCTTCCTGTGATAAGGCTGTATGCAGCTTACTCCTGGGGGACAATTTGTGTAACACCCAAGGAAATTTCTAGGGTGTGTCCTGCCATGCAAGTGTATGGTAATTTTAACCCATTTATTCAGTCATTCGGTTTTCATAGCTAATTTTTAATATTACTTTACATTGAGCAAACTTGAAGTTTACTTGCTTTGAGTTACTTGTTTTAGGCCTAATTTTGACAAAACATACAGAATACTGTAGGATGGAGAGATGAAAACTGGCCTCTTTCATCTTTCAGAGATGAAAACTAACATTGACTTTTTACTATTAACTCTTTATTATTATTATAGAATGTAAGCTAACTTTTCTGTTTGGAATTCCTTTTAAAATCACACGTACATATTTTGATATAATATGTGATTTTAGAATGTTAAAGATACAAACAGGATTTTTCAGGCTTGGAGGACAGAAGTTGTAGGCCAAAATCAGGAATCAGGAGACTTTTATTCTATCTCAGTTAGGAATAGATACAGTTGTAGGCCAAACAGCAGGCATTGTGGCTCTGACTGGGTTGTAACCCAGGGCCTTGAGAAAGATTAAAGTGAACTGTGAGTTCTGTGGGGAGGGACCTTGGACCACGGTACCATTCCATCTGGTGGAATTCTCTAAGTCAGTTTAGATAATTAAGAATTAAAGGTTCCTAATTTGAGTAACAGCAGCCATTTGTCCAGTATATACTGAGGCCAAATTTGCACTGAAAGGTTGAGGAGACCCCTCGGTTCCAATTCTACTGAAAATTTAGAATTACATACATACATACATACATACATACATACATACATAAAAATGGGTGAAATCAAGCCACCTGGAGCTCCCCCAAGTCTTGGGTTTGATCAAACAGGCCTGGAAAGAAGGGGGTGTGTCTGCACCCCTCCAATTCCAGGGAAAGTCCTGCCTCTTAAGATTGCAGGATCAGTCAAGGGTCTCAGTTTTCTGCTGTGGACCAATCTTAGCCAGTGGAAAGTTCTTGGAATTGTAGACTGTGTGAGTCTAGTACAGATGGTGCTCCAGTGACTTCCAGACCTGATTGAAGTGACCCTGAGTCAGGTGTAATGGATTACCTTGTCCAGGTGTTTTACAATGTTATACAATGTGTGTGTGTGTGTGTGTGTGTGTGTGTTTTGGATGGGAGTCGGATGGGGATAGGCAACCCCTGAAATCCTATGTGATGTGCCTCAGGCAAGAGATCAGCAGTTTGGTTTGGGGCAGTGGCTAAAGCTGTGTTTCCATGAAGGAGGAGGAGAAGGGGCGAGAGTGTCAGCCCAAAAATGTTGGACATGGGGAGTTCAGACCAAATTGGATAAATTTTTGTTTTAGATTTGGTGGCATCTATTCCCCCAGGCCTTGCGGAGATCCCAAGATTATGGAAATGATGTTCCATTCGACAGTTTGGGATCAATTGGTTTATTTGGGGGTGGTAACTTCAGACCAAGCATCTCTATGTCTTTGTATCAAAGTTTCCTCTCAAGCAAAGACCAGGTCTTTGTTCAGGAGTAGAATTAACTCTGATGAGGCCTTGACTCTGCAGTGGAAGCCCAGAGGGTCCTGGACCCAGATTAGGCAGTAACTGGGAACAGGTACTCTGGGAGGCCGAAGAAATGATGTTTCCAGACGGATGGGGCAGAGAAGTAGTCCCCGGATGGCCAGGAAAGACCAGAGCCATCGGACTGTAGACCCAACTCCTCTTGGATTTGGCGCCAGCCGGTGAAATGAGCCAATTTTATTCAAGCCAGATTTCAAACGTATATATGTAAACACAGGTTTATTGGGAAACTGCTCTCAGATGGACACATTTACTGACCCCAAGGAAGGAGGCCTGGAAATTTTCCATGTGACGGGAGAGAGAGGACAACGGAAGAGAAAGAAAGTGTGCATGCAGAGAAAGAATGATAGGAGAGAGAGTCCAAAATTTCTAGATTATATAGGGAAGAGCCTCCGGAGGAAGGCCAGCCTAACTCCTGGGCTGGAAAGCTCACAGTTGGGGGCAGGGTATACCAGGTAGGGACTGAGGGATGCTGGGAGAATCTGGAGGTCAGGTCAGCTTTGGTCTGTGAAATATGCGCCTCAGTCTCTTGTTGCAAGGTCTAAAGCCAAACAATGACAAAGAATTATGGAGAAAGGCAGTGAAAGGAATTCTCTTGGACAGTTAAGGAAGCCTGCTGATTCCATAGATGAGCCGCTGTGTTGGTTGATTTGGGTCAACTTCACAAAACTAGAGTCACCAGGTAAGAGGGAACATCCATTGAGCACTGACCTGTGAGCATGTCTATGGAGCATTTTCTTGATTAATCATTGATAAGGGAGGGTCCAACCCACTGTGGTTGGTACTATCCTGAGCGGCTGGCTGAGGCTATATAAAAATCAAGCTGAATGAGCCAAGGGGAGCAACACAAAGGCATCTGATGGCGATGGACTATAAACCCTAAGCAAAACCCTCACTCCCCCAAATCCAAACCCTTTCATTCAGAGTGTGTATCACTGTACCAGGAAGCAAGCTAGGACAGTTGGGATTTGGTGAATAGGTAGGAAATAACTAGTTGAAGGGGGTTGTGGGTAAATAGCATTCCAGTAATTCCACGCATTCCAGGAAGAAAAAATACTCCCAAGGAGAGCCAGCATGATGGGGCCTGGGAAAACAGTATTTACCAAGGCTGTGCCCCAGAGAGCAGGAGGAGCCACGTGAAAGTCTTCCTTTTGAAGAAAAAAAAGTGTGTGTGTGTGTGTGTGTTGAGTGTCTTTCTATTTTTCTCCACTATACTTTTGAGACACAGTCTCTTACTGAGCCAAGAGCTCACTGGCTTGGGTGGGGTGCCTGGCCAGTGAGCTCTGGGGGTCTGCTTGTTTCTGCCCTATGCACGCTGTTGTTGCAGATTTGTATCATGGTGCCTGGTTTTTACATGGGTGCTGGGGGACCTGAACTCAATTTCGCTGTGCTTGCATGGCAGGCACATACAGACTGAGCCATCTCCTTTACCCATCCACTCTTCCTTTAAGGACAATGACAAGCCACTGAGGTTTTAAAGTTTGTGTGTATGTGTGGATGTGTTGTGTGTCTGTGTGCTGGAAAATAATAATCTTGGTGTTGCACAAAGGAACACATGAACAAAGTAAAAGTAACTCAGCATTTTTTTGTTGTTTGTTTTTTTTGTTTTTTTTTGGGTTTTTTTTTGAGACAGGGTTCCTCTGTGTAGCCCTGGCTACACAGAGGAACCCTGTGTAGCCCTGGTACTCACTTTGTAGACCAGGCTGGCCTCGAACTCAGAAATCCACCTGCCTCTGCCTCCTGAGTGCTGGGATTAAAGGCGTAAGCCACCACCTTGGCCACAAAGTGTGTAAGCACACCCCAATCAGGGCTAGGAGTAGCACAATACTCTCCTCACTGCCTTTTGTCTTTTATCCCCAATGCAGGGGGACTTTGCACATTTCATACTGGCTGAACTTCACTCTCCTTCTGAATAGCTAATTTAGAAAGGAGTGGGAAAGAGAGGCAGAAAGTAAATTAAGAAATAGCTATGTTTAATGTTTAAGCTTTCCAGAATTCCAGGAAGTCACAAAGGCTTATCTGACAAAGGACTCCAACAGCAAGGACCCTGAAGAAGAGGGAGCCAGACACACAGCCATTAAACCTGTTTGTAAGGAAAAAAATTAATCTCTTACACGTATATGTGCTCCTGTATGTGTGTGCACATATGTGTGTGCACATATGTGTGTGTGTGTGTGTGTGTATGTGTGTATGGATGAATGTACGTGTGTGTGCACATATGTGTGTGCACATGTGTGCATGTGTGTATGGATGAATGTGCGTGTGTGTGCACGTGGACACCAGAGGTTTATGTTTGGCATCTTCCTCCATCTTTTTCCACTTTAGTGTTTGCGATAGAGTCTTTCATTGAATCTGGAACTCATTGATTGGCTAGCCTACGATCTGTCGAGCCCCGTCTCTGTCTCACTGGGGTTCCCGGTGCTTGCTACAATGTCTGACTTTTTGACAGATCGCTGTTCTGAGGTGGTCAATTTCATTTTCAGTATGGAAGTGGTTATATTAGATGTTTTAGTATGAACAAGGTCCCCTTCAGAGGCTTGGTCAGTGAGATTTGTTCCTGGTTTGGTCTTATAAGACTCTGGTGAGCCTTAACTTACTGGAGACCCCCGAGTGAACAATTCGGAGCTGGGGATTGATGAAAAAGCAAGAGGAATTTTATTGTTCCAGCATGCTGGGGTCACCCAGCACACAAAGGAGAGAGATCCTGTGCAGCCCTTTTGGCAAGTTTTTATGCAGTCTTCAGAGTAGGAGCCATTAGGCACAATGTGATTGACAGTGTGACTTTTAAACTGATTGGTTTCTAGGGAATGAGGTGTCAAGGACTTCCCTTGTCTGTAGGTGGTCGCCAATCGGTCCCCCCACCCTCCTGTGGTCTGAGGAATGTAATTAGCCCCTCCCTCGGATGCCTATGTGCTCTATGGCCTTTCTCTTCCAGGAGGGGAGGGGGCTGGTGGAATTTTGCAAAGTTCCTGAGCTGACCTCTTCAGTCTTAGTACAATATTTGGAATCTATTGCTCGAGTTCTTCACTCTGGGATGTTGGCAAAATGTGCACATGAGACTCATATCATGTTGCAAGGTCTATGAGAAATGCTTAGGTGATATTACTCTTGTCTTTTGAGAATTGTTATGTAAATGACCATGATAACACGGACTCAAATAGTATGTAAAAGCAAAGAGTGTTTGATTCTGCAGAAGTCCAGAATGCTGGGGTCTCTCATTCCAAGATGGAGACAACTAAGTGAGCTTTGAAGGCCCTATTTAAAGCACATTAGGGAGGGCTGGAGAGATGGCTCAGCAGTTAAGACTGCTCTTCCAGAGGTCCTGAGTTCAATTCCCAGCAACCACATGTGGCTCACAACCATCTGTAATGGGATCTGATGCTCTCTTCTGATGTGTCTGAAGACAGCTACAGTGTACTCATATCCATAAAATAAATAAATAAAAATCTTTAAAAAAAAAAAAAAAGCACATTAGGGGAATTCTTACTCCATCTCTAGAGACATTCCAGAATCATTACCAGGGTATGGGGGCTGGAAACTGTTGCTGGGGGAAGTCTGGAAACTGTTGCTGGGGAAGTCTGGAAACTGCTGCTGACCCATTGTCCTTACTTCAGGCCAGGTGGAGGGGCAGCTTTGATTGGCAGGGCAGTTTCTGACTAGCTGCCTGAAGTCTGGTTTTGTTTTTGTTTTTTTCCCCCCTAGTAACTGACTTGCCTGGGCTTTCCTGGGCTTGCCCAGCTCTTAGACCTAGTCTCCTGAACTGATGATTTGAAGCCTGTCATGGAGTCAGCCTTCTCAAATCCCTTCACTTAAAGAATATGAAAAGTAAAGGATTGAGTTGTATGTCATTAAACATGCCTCTTCAAACAGTGCTTATTGTTAGTCCTTCTGTGGTGGTTTGAACCTGCTTGACCCGTGGGAAGTGCTACTATTAGGATGCGTTGGAAGAAGTACAGCAATAAAACCTCAGCCAAGATACCTTTCTATACAGAACATTGCCCAAATGTTACAAACACCAAGAGTATGAGGGACAGGGAGCAAAATCCTGACACGTGAGGAAGAGTAACAGAGCTGGGGATGCAGGCAGCATGTGGGGAAGTGTCAACAAACTTGAGGTTTAGGGTTTTTGCATAAGTCTTACAGTCAATTCTAAGTGAGCTGGGGTTGTGCCCCCCCCCCAAACTCCAGATCCACTCAGCTATTGATGGCCCTGGATTGAAAGGACTGTGGCCAAAGAGTATCTGGCTAATTAGGGGCCAAGGAATAGCATAAAAACCACACCACAAAACCAATCTCATGCAAGAGATTTTCTGGGGGAGGGGAGGACACAAAATGGCTGCTTTTGAGTGGGGATAAAACAGCGGCAGGCCAGGCCATGATGGTAGACTTTGCAAGGAGCATGTACGTAGGGGAAGCATGGCAATGGTGGAAAGGTGTCTCATTGGCCATTAGTGAAGGTGGTATGCTGAACGGTGTTCATGTAGAAGCAAGGCAGGAATGGGAAGTTATGTGTACCAGGGGAACTGACAACAAAGGGGGAGATGCTGGCACCTCCTCCAACAAGGCAGGCTCCAGCACGCTGTGCACCGTGAGTTCCTCCCACTCTGTGGACACATTTCCACTTATCTCTTTAATGGTTGTGAATTATCACCAGAGGGTTGTGGAGCTTATTTTACATGGAGACTAGAGATAAGAATGGGGAAAAGGAAAAAAAAGCAATTCCAAGGAAAAAAGAATACAAACGACTGAAGGCAGTCTTAACAAGATAACTTCAGGATAGTATTATAGAAAATTAAGAGAGGCTCTCTCACTCTTTGAACCAAAATATTGCACTAGTGATACAAATGAGACTCTGAGAAAACAGAAATCATTGGAAGTTAATGCTATGAGACAATGAATAATCTTGAAGGGTTTGAGAACTTGTCTTTAACAAAACAAAATGAATAAAAATCTCAGAAAGTAGAATAGAAATACTCCAGGATAAGGAGGCAGAAAATACAGCAATGGGGGAGGGTCATTCTAACTGGTTGCCAACTAATGGAGATTCCAAAGACAGCATGGAAGAACCAAAATCGGGAATAGGGAGGGTGAGGAAGGTGGTTCCATGGGTAAGAACACTTGTTATGTAAGTGTGAGGACCTGAGTTGGAGTCCCCAGCATGCTGTCCTGCTGTAACCACAGTACTGGGCTGGGGTGGGGTGGAATCAGGTGGATTCTGAAAGCTGGCTGACCTGTTAGGGATGAGAGAGCCTGTCTCAAGGCAGTAATGCAGAGAGTCATGGAGGAAGACCTTTGATGTCCTATTCTAGCCTTTTCAGCCATGTGCACAACCATACATTTTTTTTTTCTTGTTGTTGTTTTTGTTTTTCGAGACAGGGTTTCTCTGAGGAGCCCTGTTTATCCTGGAACTCACTCTGTAGACCAGGCTGGCCTAGATCTCAGAAATCCGCCTGCCTTTGCCTCCCAAGTGCTGGGATTAAAGGTGTGCTCCACCACTGCCTGGCCACAATACACACTCACACATTCACACACAAACACACACACACACACAAACTTACATATACACACATATATACACACACATACACAAACACACAGAGACACACACAGATGCGCACACACATACACAAACACTCACACAGAGATGCACACACACACACACACGAGAGAGAGAGAGAGAGAGAGAGAGAGAGAGAGAGAGAGAGAGAGAGAGAGAGAGAGAGAGAGAGAGAGAGAGAGAAGCTTGCTTTAATTAATTTGGCCATGATGATTTGGGTCAATGGTCTTTTCTCTTCCCATCTTTGGCTCTCTCTCTGTGTGTGTGTTTACATGGGCTGTCTCCACCTAAGATGGAAAGACAAGACTTTTATAGCTCAGGGATAGGGGGTTTGCAAATGGGGGAATTTGGTGTGCAGAATAGGTGGGGCTGCCATAGCAGAACATAAGCATAGCAGGTTAGTCCTGACTGTAGGTTATTTTTTAGCAGTCATGAAATGAGCCAGTGTAAGCCAGAGTAGACTATATTAAAGGCAGGTTTATTGGGAAGATGCTCTCAGGCAGGTGAATTTACTGGCCCCTGGAGCCAAGGCCAGAAAGGTCACCATGAGGAGATTGGGGTGGGAGTGGGAGGGAGGAAAAAGAAAGAAAGAAAGGGCATGCAGTCAGAGAGAGTGAAGAGGTTAGCACAGCTGTTAGAAAATTTCACTGGACCTCCTAACCCCCAAGAGACAGGTCAGAGAGCACGTAGGCCAAAAGGGAGAGGCTGAGTAAGCCCCTACTATCTCATTCCCTAAAAAGACCAACCAGTTTAAAGGGTGCACTGTCCCACCAATCATATTTTGCTTAGTTGCTGATGCTCTATTCTGCCCCTGCAAACCATATAAAAACTCACCAAACAGGCTGCCAGGGGTCACTGCCTCTCCTTTGGGTCTGGGACAACCCCAGTAAAATAAATAAATACATTCCTCTTGCTTTTTGCATCAATTCTGGCTCCATGGGGTTCACTCAGGGGGTCCCCAGTACACTAAGGCTCACCAGTCCCTTGTCCTGGTCCAAAACCAAACTCTAATAAACTAACAACCTTCTGAAACAAAGGCATGGTCACAAGAAGGGTATAACACGGTAGTCATGACAACAAGTAGTCATAACTAGGTGGTAATAGGAGTTCATGTAACCTTTTAAGACAGAGGTAGGGTTGCAAGATGGTTATAAACAACATTTTGACATGAAGACGTGTGTTATGGTTTGCATATGCTTGGCTCAGGGAATGGCTCTATTTGGAGGTGTGGTCTTGTTGGAGTAGGTGTGTCACTATGGGAGTGGGCTTTAATACCCTAGTCCTAGCTTATAGTCTTCAGATGAAGATGTAGACCTCTCAGCTCCTCCTGCACCATTCCTGCCTAGATGCTGCCATGTTCCTGCCTTGATGATAATGGACTGAATTTCTGAACCTGTAAGCCAGCCCTAACTAAAGGTTGTCCTTATAAGACTTGCCTTGGTCACGGCACCTGTTCACAGCATTAAAATCATAACTAAGACAACATGGTTACCGTTTCCTGGAACAGGCAGAACCATTTGTAGTTTAGGTTACAGGTGAAGCATAGCCCAGTCCTTGAGAAACAGAGGTTTTATCATAGCCAGGAATGAGCCTAGTTTGTCTTTACTCTAAGATGGCTTTCAAGCCCAAGATGGAGGCAGGCTGGTTCTTCACCCAGATTAGATCCAATGGATATGACAAGAACTCATGACCTAATGTCATCATGAAATTTTATACCACAGTGAAAAAAGTCTTCTGAGCTGCTGAGAGAGAAAGAAATCAGTTTTCCAAGCAGCACAAGACTTCTCGGTGGGAGCCCTGGAGTCTGGCCGGCAGCGGATCCCTGACTGTAGCAGATTACTGCCTGCAGCATTTGGGGGCAATTGTTTTGGCTTAGAATTCTGTATTCCACATTCTTCAGAAAAGCAGCAAATGCAAAGCAGGAGTAAAGACATTTTCATTTTCCACACTTTGCAATGACGTGCATTGTACATTGTCCTGTGACACAGAAGACACTGGCACTCAAGTGCACACTGCACTTTGGCCACCCCTCCAGGTCCTCCTCTCTCCTACCAGCCCCTGCTCAGTCCTCATTGTTCATCCAGACAGTTTTCTTTTATATGCATGTCATATGCATGTATGTATGTTATATGCATTTTATATGCATGTCTGTTTAAAGTCTAAATAAAGAACGTATACTGTTCTGGGTCTGGCTTAATGCTCATTATTCGGTCATCTCCAATCGCACCCATTTTCCTATAAAATACATGCCTCCTTTCTTATATAAGACTGGAAATAATTCCATTATTTTTATATACCACACTGTCAGTAATGAAGACATATTCAAAGCTGCTTAGCTGAAAGCATTGACTTCCCATGGATCTTCCTGAGTTCAAGGGTCATGCAGACAACCCTGTCTCAACAACAAAACAAAATAAAAACAAACAAACAAGTCCCAAAGGAGTGTAGATCCTGTTTCAATACAAGTTCTTATTTCTGTGTAGCTCAGGCTACCTTTGAACTTATGACCCACCCCTAGCCTGTGAGTTCTGGGAGAAGCAATTGCCTATTTGATGTATACATCAGGCTCCTGGGATTTGGATGAAATGCTCAGAAGAATGTTTTCAAGGAAAACAAACAAAAAAAAAACTATGTAAAACAGTATCTGTAGCAAGAGGAATTTGATTCTTAGGGGAATTTTCAGGATACAGAAAGCTATGTGACAGTGTAAGTGAATGAAAAACAAGGCAAGGACAGATGGGGAGTGCATAAGAAAAGCAATCCAGGGCCATGGGGTGTTGGGGTGTTGGGGTGTCATTCACAGGGAGAGAGTGCTTTCCCAGGCTGTGCTCAGTACATACCCAGGGTATGATTCATCAGTTGATGCTCAACACCACAGACCCGAGAAGTAGCTGTGGATGCTGGTTTTGTTTCATACATACTGAAAAATCACACTCAGGTTCATGGGGCTAGATTTGCATCAAGGCTGTCTGGGTTCATGGTTATTGCAACGAGAATGTTATACTGGAGCAGCCATCCAAAGGCAATATTCCTGTGTAGACGTGAGACGCAGTGGGGAAAGGGAGGAAGTCTCACAGCCAAATAACGCTCTCAAAGCAGGAAATGACAGACAATGTCCAGATACAAAGGGAAATGCGAGATAAGATAGAATTTATTAAAAATATGGACTTGGAAGTAGAGTTGCCTCTGGTAAGGCTTGGTAGAGACTACATTTGCATTTTTCCTCTGGGTGTGCGCGCGTGCCTGAGTGTGTGTTTGTGGTGTGCATGCCCCCAGGTTAGATATCTTTCTCTGGCATTCTGTATCAATTTTGCTTGTGTGTTTGTTGTTTTGAGACCTGGTTTCTGAGCTTGAGCTCACTGGTGTGTGTAGGCTCACTGTCCCAGGATCTCCAGGGGCACTCCTGTCTCCATTTCCTTAGCACGAGGATTACAGATCCATGTTACCATGCCCAGCTTTTAAGTGGGTGTTAGGGAACTGAATTCAGATGCCTGTGCTTGCCTGACAAGCGCTTTGTCAACTGGGTCATTTTTAAAAAAATACACAAGTGCATAAGCATTAGTTTGATTAATATGGTAATTAAATAAAAATGGAAAAATAAAGGGGCCCTTCAGCTTGTGCTGGGCAGAGGCAGTTTGCTCCCTGCTTAATTTCAGGACCGTGGCTACGAGGCTTGGCTGCTCAGGAAAGATCTAGAAGGCATGTTGTAGAATGCTTTGTTTATTGCAAAAGATAAACCTAAACTATGCTGACATGCCTCGAATATCTACTGTTTATGGATTATTTTAAGGGAAGGAAAGTGCCTTAGTGACTTGAGTTTGTAGATTTGATTAGACAATTAAGAATCAAGGTTGTGGGTCCATCCACACTTTAGAGCTGTGTCAGGCTTTATGAGTTCATAAGCAGAGAAGACCCTGGGGTTAGATTCATCTCTGATGAGTATTTGGTTATTGTCTTCTTCTTCAGTTACTGGGGGAAAAAATCACTGTTAATCAATACAAGGAATGAAACGGACTGACTTTCTTTTGGCTTTCTGGAAGCAGGGAGAGAGGATGCTCAGACCTCAGGGTCATTCTTGACTTTGCTATGTTCTCTGTGACATTATTCAACATGGCCCGGTGAACAGTCTGAAACTGAGCCAGGGCCTCAGCTTGGATGGGACCCAAAGCTGAATCTGGAAGGAACTCTACAGCCCAGCACCACTGCACTCTGTTGAGGAAGAGAGTTCTGCTGCAGAAATGGATGCCTGTTTAAGAATAGGCTTCAACTTAACCCTGTGATGTCTGGAGCATATTTGATTGATATTTTTACTACTACTACTATCACTACTATATAGATGCTGACTTTTTCACTGCCTGGTATAAAGAAAAATGATTCTGGGATGACCGAGGAAGTTTGAATCTCCTGTATTCATCAGTATACTCTGTGGATGATGCTTTGTGGCTGTGTGAAGCCTAAGCTTTTGACCATTTGGAATGGAAGTAGAGGTGCTGAGGGGATGAGCTACTTTGTCTTGTTGAGAGATGCTACAATTTGTATCACTTTATGATAGAGCAAGAGACTCATATCTCAGTCTCAGAGCTTCTTTAACTGTCCAATGGATATGACAAGAACTCATGTCTCAGAGGGAGATCTGAACTGAAGCATGATAACAATAAATAAATTAAAAGACCTTTTTATTTCTTCTGTTCTTAAAGGTGCTTTTCTCTAACTTGCTGAGCCTGTACAGGAGACCAGAGCCTTCTATCTGTGAGAATGTGATAATAAATAAACAGATAAACAAACATGCAGGTGTCAGCCCTGGTCCTTGTCTCTTTGAGCTTATCATTTTAAATAAGCTTTCTTTGTTTTTGTTGCTCTCAGACACAGGTCTTGATAAAGTAGTGTCTTTCTGTTGGACACCTGGATGGACAAAGTTAGAATAGGGAGCCAAGGAATGATCTGGGAGTCTGAATGTGATGTGGATGAACAGGTACAGGCGTTCTGGGCACCATATTGCAGAGGCAAACCCACAAATCTCTTGGAACATTTTCCTTCAACCTTTGCTATCACTCAAACGTGTCTCACATCTGGGACCCTCAGGTCCTAGCATGTTCTCAGACACTTGGTCATAATGTTTATAAAGCAAGCGGGCAGCCTAGAGCTCCTTGAAGCACATGATGGCATATAGTCTGAGAACCATCCATTTAGTGTGACACATGCCACTCTCAGTGTGTCCTTGGGATAGCCCGAGTTGCTGGAGCTCCAGTCCCTTCCTGACCACTATGACACGTGTCCATGGACTTGTGTTTCCAGAGCCCACACATGGGCTCTTTCCTGGGCAGAAGGAACTCCCCAAAGACTTCCCCTTTGATGAGCAGGCGTACTTGCTGGATTCTTCTCCCTACCCAACCCAGACAAGAGTGCTCGAATCCTGTGGGGTTGAGGTTCCTTGAAGTTCAGTGACCAATCCTAAGAGGAACCAAACAATGGGCTACTTAGGAGCCCAGACTGCAGACCTGCTGTGGTGCAACTGGCTTGCCTTCTCCTGTCTCTGTCATCTGCAAGAACCAGCAAGAACCGACAAGAACCAGCTGTAACGCTTATTGTTGAAATGAATACTTATAGGAAGTTGTCAAAGTGAACCTAGTATTAGGCTAGGAAGGTCAGTTGGGGGTGGTTAAAATAAAGTCATTTACTTGGTGTCCTACAGAATAATGGAGCTCTTAAGCGAGACGTGAAAACACAAATGTTGCCGACAGCAACTCTACCATTAACCTTTCATGTGAAGTCATTGGAAGAGATAAATTATGTTTCCTGGGTAGACATTCTTTCTGGGAAGGTGGGTGGTAGCATGGATCTATTTTTATTAAAAAGGTTGGCAAAATTCAGTATAAAGGTTCTGTTTGCAATCAAGTCTTTCCTTGTCTTTGATGGGTGGGATAATTGGAGGCAGAGATATCAGTAGCTTGCCCTATCACGGTGACATGTCACTGGGTGGGCTCTGTGATGCTTAGGTAAGTTTGCAATTATCCTCATCTTCATTTTCTCACTTCCCTAAATATGATTTAATGAGTCACGGCGTGATAGGATTTCCTTAAATGCTGGCAGATTGCTTTATGTGCTTGTGTGTGCAAAGGGAAAGTAATCCTATTTATTAATTATGCTCTGCAGTTAATATTCACTTAGAGCTGTCAAATGATCAGCTGTAGGAGGCATGTGAGCAGGATGTACAAACAGCAGCAGTTGTTGCTATAGATAGGGCCGTTGCTGGTATGCCCAGAATCTTTGAGGAAATACAGAGGGTACTTTTTCAAGTGTTATTTAATGAAAATAAGCTCTGAGCAGCAGGGATGACTGAATTCCCTTCGTGGAGAATGAAGGCTGTCCAACACTGACCAACTGCCCAAAGAGTGGGTTTCACACACACAAGCATAGACTGTTCCATGAGAGGAAGGATCGGTCTACTCTGTTTTGTCATCTCACTCTGGTAGGGGCTACTGCTGTGGGGCCATGGAAAGGTGTATGCTTGTCTGACTCTTGATGTCATTCCCTGTAAGGTGGGAAGCACAATGGCTGCCCAGCTCATTTCTTCTGGCTGCAGTTTTGGGTCTAGAAAGGGAACAGAGAGCAGGGCGATGGGAGGCTTTGCAGAATCTGATCTAAGTCTGTGCTCAGTGTTGTTGGCGACAGAAAACATGACATATAGTTCAGATAGAGTAGGTTTTACGGCAAGGATACAACAGAAAACCTCCTAAAGGTAGGTCTCGCTACAGGCAAAAATGCTATGAGGTAGCTAGACTTACGGAAAGAGGGACAGGAGATGACTAGAATCAATGCTGCTAGTGCACTGGCTAGGCTTGTCTTTTTTCCTCTCTTTAGCTCCTTTCCCTAACCAGGTTCCTCCAGGAGATCCAACATGGCCTCCAACCTTGCATGTCTTTGACCCATGTGGTCTAGCCTTCTCCACTGTTTAGAGATACTAAGACTCACCTGCCTTCATTGACTAAATACTGAAGAGTGCCTACTGCATTTGGGCACAAAGCAATCCCCCTTAGTGGAAAGTTAAGGCAATGCTCAGAAAAGCAGAGCAAACAAGTCAACACAATGTTGACATGTAAAGAAAACGAAGGAGATAGAGGGCCATAGGAGGAGATCATGCTGTGCCACTTAAAAAACTCGGTCAAAGGAGGCTGCAGTCAATGCATGCCGATCAGAGCACCAAGGCAGAAATCCGAGGAAAGATGACTTCAGGCAGAGGGGTCAGTCTGCTCCAAGGCCCTGAGCAAGGTGACTTGTGCATTGAAGGGGCAGCCAGAAGCCATGGTGGCTGCAGTAAAGTGCACAGAGATGTGGAAGCATGGAAGGTCTGAGAGAGGTTGTAAGAACTCACAGAAAGACCAGCAGGGTGCTCTGGAATGTGTAGTTTTTCACCTCCTAGGAGTAAAGAAGGGCCCAGGAATTGAAAAGACCTTAACCTGGGGACTTGCAGTCTCTGTTAAAAGGTTACTCCAGTGTCTGTGTGAACAACAGGATGTAGAGGGCAAGAGCGGAAATGAAGAGGACAGGTAGAAGGTAATTAAAGGAATCCCCTTGAGAGGCAGCAGTAGCTTGGCTCTAGGATGCAGCACAGTTGTTGCAAAGCAGCCATTGGGATGTTACAGTTTGTGGGTGACTTGGATGCTGAGGAGAAAAGGATATATCAAAGTTGATGACAGAGCTTCTGTCAGAGGCACTGTCTGCATGGGGTTTTCATTTACACACAGTGAAGACGGGGAAAGCCAGAGCCGACGGGGAGGGGATT
The DNA here is from genome assembly GCF_978045245.1 of Mus caroli. Classification (NCBI taxonomy): domain Eukaryota; kingdom Metazoa; phylum Chordata; class Mammalia; order Rodentia; family Muridae; genus Mus; species Mus caroli. The sequence continues at coordinate 66,677,844 of NW_028227271.1, forward strand.
ACATTTGTATGGTGGCTGTGTGAAGTTTGTGATGCTGACTAGAGAACAAATGATGTCAGACTGCTACTTTGACCTGTGACTCCGAAGCAGGGGAGGGGCTAGGGCTAGGTAGTATCTAATTCTATAGACCCTAGCTCCAATGACCCAGCTGGAGTGTATACTTATAGGGTAGAGAAGGAGCCTGGGGCTATTTCTTGGTAGATTTGAAGATGTGACCGTCTCTAAAAACAGATCAGAGAGGGCACCAATATGTAGGAAGATCAGTTTCGGAGAAAGTGTCTGTCTTCATCACAGCACACAGGGCTCCTTCATGTCTGCTCCGACCTCTTACCCCAGTCAGGGGTGCTCATGAATGTGAGCCTGAATCATCTGTCTGTCATTCAGATTTTGTAGGCAGAACCAGATTTCTTGATAAAGGGCAGAGTTGGGATAGGCATTCGAAAACCAACCAAAGTCCAGCTGAGAATTTGCTGTCAGACTCTTAAAGAGATAGCTTCTTGCTGAAGATTGGGTATAAAATGTCCCCACAGGCTCACGTGTCACTAGCTGATAACACTTTTTAGGGGGATTGTGGATCCTTAAGAGGCAGAGTCTTATTGAAGGAGGTGGGTCGCTGGGGTGTGGGGCAATGGGCTATGTCTCCAGTTGAGTTGAGAGGTCTGAACCCCCCTGAAACCCGGTGGTGATAATTTTCACCTACATGGGACAGAAGGTGTTCCCTCATGTCTCCTGGACCCCTGGCTCCTGTCGAAGTTACCCCCCCACAGCCCCCACAGGAGAAGCATGGCTATTAGTCACATAGACAATGTCCCAAGCTTCTGAGCTTCTGGCTAGATACCTCCCAGTTACCTAGCAACAACAAGATATCAAGCCCACTATAAGAGGGGCTGTTCAGTCCCACCTTGCTCTCTTAAGCTTTTATTTCCTTACTCTCCCTCCTACTCTCTCTCTCTTTAAGCTTTCTTACTCTCTAGCCTTTCTTCTCTCTCCTTTTCCCCCTTCTTTTCTCTTGGCCATGGCTGGTCTCTCTCTCTCTCTCTCTACCTTTTCTCTTTCCCCCTGCCTTTCTACAATAAAGCTCTAAAACCATAGACTGTCTCTGTCCATCAAGGCTCTGAACAAGGACTCTCGCCTGCATGGGAACCTCTCTCCCTCTGCCCTCTTTCCGTATCTCTGGGTGGCCCCTATTCTGTTCTCATCTCCTCTGACATATCCTGCGTGCAGTGCCAGAGACTGAGAACCTGGTATGGGGGCTGCCCCTTGTCCACCCCCTGCCGAGTAGGGTCAGTGGCTTCACACAGCCAGATGTCTACCGGGGCCGGCCAAGTGGAAAGTGTCTGCAGTCCTCCCGCATCTGTCTGTCCAGAGCACAGGAACTCTGGCCCGATGCGGGCTCTTTCCCTCCCCCCTCTTCCCCAACACTCACAGCCCCACACTGGGAAGCACAGGTCCCAGGACTTATAGATGAGTCCTTTCCATTTCTGGGCTTTTCTGGTTGGCTGCTAAGATGTGAGCCAGCAACACTCTGAGCTCCTGCTACCTCAGGCAGAAGCTGGTCCTGCCACCATGCCTTCCTCGACACTGTGGCCAAAAGAAGGGCTTATTCCCTTAGGTTACTTCTTATCAAGATTTGGTCACAGGTATGAGAAAACTCACTCAATGTATCCTCTCTATCTTCTTTTAATTTGCTGCACTTAAAAAGGACTTATAGATATTCCATCTGACTTAAGATATTCCAAGGAAACTTAGAACACCTTGTCCCATAAATACTAGAATTTCTTCCCATCATTTTTGGTCCCCGTCTTGACAATGTTCTTTCCATGTGTATGCACACAATCTACTCCCAATACTCCAAATATCTGAACCCTATAGAGAAGCCTTATCACTGTAAGGCCATCATATTCCTGGTAGTCCATATTCCACCATATTATCATATTTCTGGAAGTGATAAAGTGGTTTTGCCAATGTGTACAAGTTCTGCTAGATTGAGCCTTTCATCTGAACATCTTAAGGCATCCAAGACAGCCACATGAACAGTTTCTCTCAGATAAAACAGGAAAGGGCTGGGAGAGGATGCTTGACTCATTAAGGAATCGTATCTATTCCAAAGCCAAAGCATAGAGTATTTGAAAAGGAAAGGCATTGCCGTTTGTCACACGCACTAGTACCTACTCATCAGCATCCGAGGCTAAGGCTCTCTCATCAGCACCTGAGGCTCAAGCTCAGAGACATCTTCAGTGGGGTTTCCCAGTTCCACTGCATCGCAGATGACACAGGAGCTGTTTTATGCCCATTCTCCCTGACTTTGAGCAGGGTCTAGTTCTCCATAACCATGGTGTGGGTAATGGAGTTGACCTTTCCTCCTCTGATGATTGAGTTCGACACCCTTGAGCCGCTGTGTGCCAAATGCTGCGTGGTTGTAAAATTCTTCCCCATCTCAGGGTTCCACTTCTTCCTGCTTTATTTTCAGGAGGCATCCTGTCCAGGCCAGGAGCGGCAGGTGGTCCAGCCTTCTCTTTCCGGGAGGGTGAGACTGAGTTTCCTGTCTGCAAACCTCTTTGGTCTTTTATTAGCTTGTCTTGGTGACTAAGGATAATTCAACTGTGTTCTCTCCGCAGAAAATCTCACAAAACTTACAGAGACATTTCAAACACTGGGAAGAGAAACATACAACCTCTCAACTCTTTCCAGTGAACACATTGTGTGTGCACACGTGCGTGCGTGCGTGTGTGTGTGTGTGTGTTCACAAGCACATGTGTGTTCATGCAAGTAAAAATCAAAGGGCAACCTTGGGGGTCAACAGGAGCTGTCCACCTTGGATGTTTGTTTGTTTGTTTGTTTTGTAAAGTGCACTTGTTACAGGGACAACAGGCTGACAAATGACGATTCTGTAACTCCACCCTTAGAACAATTCATGTCTGCATGATTCGAAGGGAAAAGCATTGCTGTTCTTGCACAGTACACATAAATCAGAAACTTCTTTCTAGTGGTTCTGAAAGCTAAGAGTCAAGATGGCGGTCCCAGCACATTAGACATCTTGAGAGTGCTACCCTCATGGTCATGCACTCTGCCTTCTTGTGGTGTCCTAGGCGGCAGATGCTGGAAAGGTGCCAGCTCTCTGGAACAGGGACACTAATTCCTAACCACCTCATGGAGGCCACGCCTTGCAATGCAGTTGCTGGGGGACTAGGTTTCACCATTAAATGGGCCTATACATTTAGTCTAAGCTATTTACACTCCTCATGGTCCAAATGTTCTATAAATTATATCTGAGCAGGTGGCCAGATTCAGCCCTCACCACCTGCTCCTCTTCACGATATGCAGTGCAGTCCTTGCCATTTTCTCCTAGTCAATTATAGCCACCTGGTCACAATCCACCAAGTATTTTTTTCTTTCAACACAGTTTTACTATGTAGCTCTTGAATTTGGTAATCCTGCTTCAGCCTCGCTAGTGCTGGGATTATAGGTGTGTGTCACTACAGCCAGTTCCCTACTTACATCTTTCTTGGTGTGATGCTCCCCTTCTTAAGTGTCCACCTTTTTAATGGGGACTGATCTGGATCAGAACAGCAATGGGCCCAGTGAAAAGTGCAGATTTTTATCTTACATCGAAGCTAGAGGGGGCAAGATGGCATAGTTTTGACCTATGAAAAGCAAGTAGAGACCCATGGTGCAGTCTCTTCTCTGTGTTTCGTTGTTTAGCCAGGGATGCAGCATTTGTGGATGGAAACATGGCAGCCTTCTGTGGGGCTGTGGGTGTGGGGAAAAGAGGGGAGTGGGAGAGAACCCGCATCCTGCCAGAGTTCCAGTGCTCTGAGCAGGTGGACGCAGAAGGACTGCCGCACGCTTTCCACACACCCCTGATGGGTGTCTGGCTATGTGAAGCCACTGACCCCACTCGGCAGGTGGTGGACAAGGGGCAGCCCCCATACCAGGTTCCCAGCCTCCGGCATTCCACACTGGATACCTGAGGAGCTGGGAACAGAATGGAGGCACTGGGGCCGGCTTATCAGGGGAGGGGAGGGCAGGGGGAGAGGGCGCTTGATGGTTCCCACGAGGGCAAGAGTGCTTTGTCCAGTCCCTGGCTGGAGCACAAGAAAGCCTTCTGGCAGGAGGTTAGACACTGCTCATTAGGAGAAAGCTTATCCCATCATTCAAGCATGGCAGGCCTTGATGATCAGAGAGTCTATGGTTTTAGAGCTTTATTATAGAAAGGCAGGGAGAAAGAGAGAAGATAGAAAGAGAGAGAGAGAGAGAGAGAAAGAGACTGGCCATGACCATGTGGAAAGAGGGAGGAAGGGAAAGAGAGAAGGGCTAGAGAGTAAGAAAGGTGAGAGCTTAAAAGGAGCGAGAAGGGGCCAAGCAGCCCCTCTTATAGTGGGCTATCAGGAACATACCTGGCTATAGTCAGGTAACTGTGGGGGTGGAGTCTAGCCAGAATGCCAGAAGCTTGGGACATTGTCTGCGTGACTAATAGTCACAGAATTATAGAGTTGGGGGCTCTGTGGTTTCAGGCACCTGATTCTGGGAACATGCCTGGCCTTTCCTTGTAGAGTTTTCTACTGGTTCACCAGAACAAGCCCCATTCATCCAAAATAGGCTGCCTATCACAGTCACACACAGCCTTCCTATAATGCTGCCACACAGGAAGGAGGTCACACAGGGCTGGTGCAGTGGGCATTTTTCACAGATGGCCTGATGGTAGCGGCATACCTAAAAGTGATTTAAAGTTCCCATTTTCATTTGTTCCAGCATGTATTTCCCATACGCTTCAAGTTCTTCACAGGAAGAGGTGTGTACAGTGTGCCTGTGTGCATGTGTGTGTATGCTTGCACGTGTATATATGTGAGCAACAAGTACCCTGCAAAATAAGAGCTTCCTTACTAGGAAGCTGACCCATGAAATGGTTGTGAAAGCTGCATAACAGTCAGTTGGCCATGAACTTACTTCCTGAGATGCTGTTTCTAGGGATTCAGTGTCACTTGTTACATCAAGGTCATGAGCTTCCAAGATGTGTTAATGATGTAGAAAACTTTACTATTGAATTTTCCCAAAGAGGTGAATTGTGACAGTGCTGGAGCCAGCAGACACCAGGCTGTACTTTCGGGCTGTTTCCTCTACCTACCTCCACTCAACCTAGCAGCAGAGTCCCCAGCTCTGGAAACTGGAGAGCAGACGACAGTGAGGACTTTGCCTTCTGTCACATGGGCCATGGCTAAGAGGTGGTTTGCATAGACCAGCTTCTGAACACACATATTTTAAATCTCACTGTTCCTCTGCTGTGCCTGCTCTTCCAGTGTGGGATCCTCAGATTTCACCAGTGGTAACTAACTCCAGGTGAGTCTCCATGGAGGATGATGGGAATAGCCCTGTGGTCCTGTCTACCTGGGGAGAGCCTCCGTTAACTGTCATTAGGAAGGATTACAAACCTCGTCATTCTGTCTTGTAAACCCTCAAACTCAATGGCTTCATATCCAGATCCTCCAAGTGCCCATCATAGCACTGATGCCACCTGGGTGAGGCAGAGTACGCATATGGTGGAAAATGACAGTGGAATGAGGTAGCCGAATGAATGTTATACAACTGTAATCCCCAACTGCCTTTTATACAGTTACAAATAGTCCTGGGATTCTGCCCAGAGATGTAAAGGCCTCGGACACGCTAGGAAAAGTTCCTGGCCATCAGTGTCCTTTGCATTAGGACACTGCTTTGCTTGCTGCTGTCAAGGGAAGTGTGGGCAAAGCGCCCATCACTCGTTGGCTTAATTTAAATGCTGCCTAATGGGTAGAGAGAGCTTTGAAAAAAAAAATACAGCCAATTTAACATTTAGTTCGCCCATGCTATTCTTAAAAAAAAAAAAAAAGAGTGAGAACCCTGAAAGTACGAAGAGAAAAATATTAAATGTAATCCTATCGTTTGGTACATTTCTTTTAAAAAATATAGTCTCTGTATATCTAGAATATATTTATTTTCTAAAAGAATGCATATATTCTAAAATATTCTCTCTATATTTATATATGGATTTAAAAGTAAATTATAACATTCTAAGGTTCTCATTGTTGGGTATTTTGATTATTTCAATGTCATATCTATATCTATCAATATCTATATCTTATATAAAAGTATCTCTAAATATATTTTGCGCTAAATATCCTTTGCATTTGTCTTTCTGATTCTTTTTTTCTTTATTATTTACATAATAAAATCCTAGGATAAATTCCTAGTGGTGAAATTATTGAGTCACAGAATTTGAAGGCTATGCAGAATCTTCCACATGAAGATGGGTTGCTCTCCAGAAACTGTGCACAGTGTATTCTGGGAAGGAATGTGTGAGTGTTTTCTCACTCTCTAGAGACGCGCACTAGGATTTGAAGAGTCTTTGGAATCGCATCGTAGGCCTTCCTGCCTATGACAGGGATGGCTGTGAGGCTGAGCACTTCTCCCCAGGCCCTTAGGCTTGTCTTCTGTAAACTGAGGATTCTCTTGCCCTGGGAAGAAGTTTTTAACTAGACAGGTTTTAATTAAGGTGTTCCCCAAATTAATTAATCAGTTAATTAATTAATCATTTAATTAATCAGTTCCCCAAATTCACAATGCTTCTTAAATGGATTATAGTTCTGTGATTTCTTCCTCCCTCCCTTCCTTCCTTCCTTCCTTCCTTCCTTCCTTCCTTCCTTCCTTCCTTCCCTCCCTCCCTCCTTTCTTCCTTCCTTTCTTCCTTCCTTTCTTCCTTCCTTCCTTCCTTCCTTCCTTCCTTCCTTCCTTCCTTCCTTTTTTCTTTCCTTCTTTCTCCTGCTTGCAATTTTGCTAACCTTTCTTCTCTCTAAACAGAAGCGTGACCTACAGAACTATCCTTGGCATTTATTTTGTATTTTATTTTAATTAGGCTGAATCATATAAAACTATCTTTTTTTTTTTTTTTTTTTTAGGAAGTTGAAAAATGGTTCAATGGCAGAAACTTTTGTGTGGATAAACCTGATGTGTTTCTCTTGGCAGTCTGACTTAAATGTCCTTCTCTCTCTAAAACAAAACCTCTTTCCTCTGTCCAGGGTCACCCAGTATGTAATGTTTATTGATTTCTCTCTCTTCATTGGACCAAATATGTACAGTATTGCAAAGAAGAGTCTGCTGCAATTTTGAACCAGTCTTAGTTGAATGACTTGGTCAAATTGAGAGAACTGATATCTTAGTAATTCACATGCCCACAGTATTATCCATTTTCTTGTGTGTGTGTGTGTATGTGTGTGTGTGTGTTTTAATTAGCTCATCACTATTGTTAGTATAGAAGTCTAGGCAGTATAGAAGTTCAGGCAGTATAGTTTGTTAACTGTAGTCCTACATATTTGATTTTTGAAGTGTGTAAGCTGTAGGTGTGCATGTATTCCTGTGTGTGTGCAGGGACCTGTGCACACTGAACCCAGAGCTTGCTGTTCTATCAATCTAGCCAGCCAGCTTGCTCTGGGACACCACGTCTCTGCCTCCTCCACACTTGTCCAGTTCTTACCTGGGTTCTGGGGACCAGTACTATGGAATTCAGTCTTTCATGGCAGTCGCTGTAAGCACTGAGACATCTTTTCAGATGCCCATCTTAGATTTTTTTTATTAAAAAAAAACCCCATTGTCTATTGTATTTTTAATTTTTTTTCTGATTGCCAAGCATGTAGAGATATAACACGCTTTGACATAGCAACCCTATCTCACTTGCCTTCCTAACTCATGTCTTAGATCATTTAAAGGTAGACACCTTTAGGTTTGCTAGAAACACAACATGTTCTCCTTCCAGCATCAATGTCTCCCTTTCCCACCATGGTTTCTGTGCATTTCTTTTATCCCTTCAGACTGTAAGCTACTAGAGGGGACAGACTTGGGGCTAACTTCCAGCATGACACTCTCAACGTGGAAACAATTGGCACCGGCATTGGCTGTGGATGATGACAGGGAAAGCGATGGAGTTAAATAGCAGCTTAATTGCAATCCAGTCAGTAAACCAACCAGGGAAAAGAATACTGCTCAAAACTGGTTATTTATTTTTATTTCTTTATTTCTTTATTTTGAGTTGTTACATCTGGATTCATGGCTCAGCTTGTGGCTCTCAGTGTGATGTTGGCATTCACTGTATTATCATTATTTTTTTCCAGACACTTTTCCTAGCAGTTTGAGACCTTCAAAATAGCGCTATTTCCCATAGCACAGAGCAAACAGATCCCTAGACTGCACTGCCTTCAATCCCAACTCCCCAAGCTTCTGTTGGTGTAGGGAAAAAACAAAATAAAACAAACAAACAAGCAAACAAACAAACAAAATAACCACCACCAAGAAACCTCGCCAAACCACCCCTGCAATTTCAATATTGCTGGAGTGAAGCCCTGGGAAAAATCTTGGCGCTCGGCCTTAGATTCTAGCACGCAGTGTTATTTTTAGATTTCTATTATGCACTCAGAGTTTGTGAATAAATCGTATTGAGGAGGGGAATGTAGCCCTGCATGGGTGGTTGGTGGTCTTTTTTCCAGTAAGCAGGAACCTTTGGGTTCTGAAGTCCTTGAAGCTGGGGTAGCAACCGGCATCCGGCATCCGGCATCCGTAAGTTACAGAGGACTCCAGGGCTGGGGGAAGAGGGGTGGATGTGGGTTGGATTCGGGGATAGTGGTGGGTTGGATTTCAGCATTTGGTTGCAGTGATCAAGTTTTCTTCTTTACCTTTCGGGAGTCTGAGAGAGTCTTGGCAGCTTTGTCTCCTGGGAGGTCCTTCCGTTGTTTGTCTGGAAGCTGCAGGGTGCTGTCAGGGCATTACACAGCAGGTAGGCAAGTCATTAAGGCAGCTGGACCCCAGGCTACAGGCTTTCTTGCCCCTCTGCCATTTGATCTTTTTCTGTCTGTTAAAGTCCTGACCTACAGATAGTTCCATTTTTGTGATCGAGTTGATTGAGAAAACTTGAGTGAAAAATGATGAGAACATAATAGAAAAGGAGAAGAATCAGAGGGAATCTCTTGGCAAATTTAGGTTAAATAAATGCAGAACGGTTTTGAAAATACTTGAAAACTTGAAATCCATACACATGTGATTCTCTTAAACATTTATGCACTGACAATAAAACAGAGCTCTGTGGTCGCTTGTATTTTTGTGATTGTTTGCTTCAAGCAACTGGCACAATCATTTGTTTCTGCCACCTAGAAATACTGTCTGTAACCAGTATGGAATAATTGCCATTGTTAAAGAGTCATGCCAACTATTTCCCAAACTTTAAACATATTGCCCATGTAGTCTAAAGGGCGCATTAGCCACCCAGCTAACACGTGTGGAGTGTGTCAAGAAATGCACAGCCAGAGTTTCAGTAGCTGTGGAGGCTTGTGCTGCTGCAGTTTGAAGTAAATCAACCAGCTCCTGTTAGTGGGTATTTCTGTTGTAGGTTTATTTTCTGCTTTTACTAACGTGAGCATTACAGTGAGTGCCAGACAGCAGTCTTGAGCTGGTTACTTCCTAGAGTAACTTCTCAGAGACCAAGGGCAGGACTCAACTTCAGTGTGTGTGTGTGTGTGTGTGTTTTACTTATACTGCCAACTGTAAGTAAATTTCTCTTCAGAAAATCTGAATTAATTTATATTCTCATCGACATTAAATTGAGAGTATTTTCTTAATTGCACTATTGCCAACATGATTTTTGTGAGTCTTTTAAAAGATGTAAACATTGATTTTTGTTTGGCAAATAATAATTGTATAAATGTATTGACTAAAATGTGGTATTTCCTTATGTGTTTATATCGGAAGAATGATTAAGTCAATCTAATTAATCTACTATTTAACTTTTTTTTTTGTCCTGTTGTGGTGAGAACATTTAAACCTATTTTGGCAATTTGAAATTACGTAATACATCATCGACTACAGTCTCTCTGCTGTACAACATCTGTCTAAGATTTATTGGCCCTGACTAACTTGACACTTGAGACTAGGTCTCCCTATTCTCCCGCCAGTTTCCAGCTTTGTGCCTGGACCTATGTGAGTTTAGCTGTGTAGGTCATGTGTGATTACTCAGTACGAGTCTTTCTGTGCCAGCTGTAGCCTAATGTCCTCCAGGGTCGTCTACACAGTCATAAACAATAGAACTTTATTCTCCTTTAAGGTCCACTAGTATCCCCTCCCCACCCCCACCACCACATTTTAAGAATCCATTTATCCATCATGTTGGTTCCCTGTATTGATTTCTGTGGACAGAGTTGAGATCAGCATGAGATTGGCAATGTGCCTTTGATAGACTAGCTTTCGTCTCTTTTTCTTTTTTTAATGTGAAGGCCTTGAACTCCTGATCCCACCTCTGTCTCTCCATGCCTGGGATTACAGGCGTGCACTGCCATGCCTGGTTCTGACTTACTACCCTCAAGAGAGCCTGCTGGGTCCTGGTAGTTCTGTGAGGATTGGCTCTGCTGTTTTCTGTGTTGCTATGTAAATGTATACTCCCACTGACTTTGTTCAAGGGTCCCTTTCTCCACATTCTTGCTTCGATTTCCAACATGTGACATGATAGAGCATTGCAGCTTAATTTGCATTTCTTTTAGAAGTGAAGGTGAATCTTTTTCATATAACTATTAAGTGTGCATACTTTTTTTTTTTTTTAAAGAAATGTCCATTTGGTCTCTTGACACACTAAAAAATATTGGTTCATTCATTCTCTTGCTATTAAGTTGCTTACTATATAAACAACTTACTGTATATACAGCATGTAGTAGCTCCTTATCCGATATACAGTATGAAAATGTTCTCCCAGTCTGTGAGAGCTTTCCTCGTTGCTTCCTTCGCTGCAGAGGAGCGCTTCAGCTTGGTGTGTTCCATTTGTGTATTTTTACTGTGCCTTTGAGATCAGAGATAATAAGTGATTGGTTAGACCATGTCAGGATTCATTATGAATTTTAGAAATTATTTCATTTTATGTTATATGTATGGGTGTTTTGCTTGCATGCATGGCTACCACTTGCAGGTAGTGCCACTGGAGGCCAGAAGAGGGTCTCAGATTCCCTTAAACTGGAGTTGTGAGTGTTGGGAATCAAACTCAGGTCCTCTGGAAGAGTAGCCAGTGCTCATAACCACTGAGCCATCTCTGCAGCCTCTACTGAAATGTTCACTTGAATTTTTGTGTATTTGTATTGTCGAGAGAATTATATACTAAATGAGTCAGAATTAAGTCAGAAAACGGGAAACTATACCAGATATTTCTCATAGTAGAGATATCCACATCCGGAATTGGCTCTATAGATGTTGACCAGCTAACAGAGCAAAAGGGACAGGCTGAAGCCCCCAGGGACAGCAGGCTGAAGCCATCTTTCAGATGGAGGGCAAGATGCAGAGAACATGAAGGGGAGCAGGAAGAAGACACAATCCAGCACACATCACCAGTATAAACAGGTCTAAAGCAGAGCCCGCTCTGCCCTCCCACACTCCACTAATGCTTTCCTTCCCATAACTGATGCATAGAACATAGGGTAACTAAGTAGAGGCGAGGCTAAATGGTGCAACTTCATATCCAAACAAAAAGTCAGAAGTCATCATGAATTTTAAGTTGAAGTTCCAAAGAAAATCTGCTAGATTTTTAAATGTCAGCTACTCTTGAATTCACAAATAGTTAATACCAGATGCTTGCAAGAATTCAAGGTGTCCTGGGAATCACAAAACTGATCTTTAAGCCAATCACCAAGGTGTAAGCCTGAATGACTTCATCATTTGATATTTCAGTCTTCCTGTTTGGTAGCGATAGTTTTAATCTCAGGGGAGTTGAAACCGTCATGCCGAGTAGGCTGGGGGTGGCTACTTAGTCAACGGTTTAAGACCACAGTATACTTACTAGTTTGAACTTGAGCCCAAATCCTCAGAACCCACATAAAGCCAGGCATGTGTGCTTGCTATCCCAGTGTCCTAGGGCAAGATTGGAGTGAGACTGAGGTAGAAGAATCCAGGAAGCGTGTGCTGTGGCAAGCAAGAGATGTGTCTCAAGCAAGACAGGAGCCAAGGATCAGCAAGTTGTCCCCTGCCCTCTACATGCATGCTGTGGTGTGAGTATCTGTCAGAGAGAGACAGAGACAGAGACAAAGAAAGAAGGAGGGAGAAAGACAGAGAGACAGAGACACAGAGAGGGGAGGAGACAGATACACAGACACACACACAGACAGACAGACATGTACATACAGAGAGGGAAGAGGGGAGAGAGACAAACAGACACGCACACACACATATGCACAGAAGCACACATAAAGACAGACAGACACACGGGAGTGGGTGGGGGAGAGAAAGAGAGATCTTATTTCTTTACTCTTCCTTGAAATAGCAGAAAGATCAGTTCAAGCCTACACACATACACAGGCACATACACACACACACACACACACACACCCCACAATTAAAAGTGTAGTTCTCCTGTAGTGCAAATATTTATTGAATAGTTTCTATTGGGAAACTAAGTATTAATTGAGAAGTTGAAATAAGTCAATAATCATGATAATCTATTTTAAAAACTAGAATGTTTTAGAACTAATAAATGGGATGAGGAAATCAGAGGGTGACAAAACCTAGCCAATAACTGGGCTGAATAACAAGAAGCTGCGTGAACCAGGTGACCAGGGGTGGCCTTGCTACAAAATAGTGTTTCACAGCAACCTGAGCTTAGTCAAGAGGGGAGAGAAGAGCATTATAGGCAGGTGCAAAGGCCCTGAGGTTGACTAATGCTGTGATGGTAAACCCTGGTTGTCACTTCTAGGGAATGAGTAATATAGATGTGACTGAAGGGGTGAAGGGAGAGATGGACAGAGGCCAGTTTACTCAAAGCCCACAGAGGAGTGCTCCTTTAAGGCTGCAGTGGGAAGGCTCCTGAGGGTATAATCAGGGGTTATTTATCTGTCCTGGTCTGGTACCTGTCAGTGTCCATTCTTCATGGCTGTTGTCCCCCTCTAACATAGGCCTGCATATAAAACTGTGAGGTGCCATCTTGCTCTCCATGAATACTTTGCTTGCTTCACTTTTTGGGGTGGTGGTGGTTTTTTGAGACGAGGTCTCTCTATGTAGTCCTTCCTGTTTCGTATCTCACTGTATAGAATGGGCTGGCCTGAACTCACAGATATCCTCCTGCCTCCCCAGTGCTGGATGTTCGTTTCACTTCTAGGGCAGGCTTACTCATAGGGTAGGGCTGGTCTCAAACTCATTATGTATTTGAGGATGGCCCTGAGCTGCTGATCGTCTCGCCTCCACTCCCTCAGTGCTGGGATTACAGCTGTGTACACCTGGTTTTATCTGAAATGTTTCCAGCTTTCTGTCACAGTGGACCACAAGATCAGTGAAATCCTGGAAGATAAAGGCAGCTGTGTCTAACAAGACCCACAGCAGCGCAAGACTGGAAAGGGGGGCGCAGTTCAGCAGAACTCAGCATTCTCGGACTGCAGAAAAGGCTTCTCACAACTGGGAGTCCAGATGGAAAGTAATATTGTTAGGAAAGGAAGGAGTAGGGCAGCAGGCACAGGCTGGGTAATATGAACAAGGCAATGCCCAATGAGATCGGTGAGGTCTTTGTTCTCTACTCTGCTCTGCTCTTTGATTGTGTACTTCCTGCCTGCAGAAGCCGAGGTGTATCAACTGCTGCAGCTACATGCAGGTTTTACTCACTCTTACACTCCCACTGTGTGTTGCAGGTGTGCACCATACGCCATACACCATTCGCTGCACACCATAGCCTGCCTCATGCGTGAGCTCAGCCCTGACTTGGCTGCATGCTTTTCCACAATTCAGAAGCTGTTGGTCTGCTCCATGCCAGGAGGCAGTTGTGGTATCTTGATGGGGTTTTCTTCCTTGAATGCCCTTTCTAAAAGGAAATTATGCCAAGGTTATGTAAGGGCAGTTGGTGTGTGTGTGTGTGTGTGTGTGTGTGTGTGTTTCACATATGCGCATGAACACTTGAAGCGAACTGATACTGAACCACTACAGCACAACAATGAGCAATTGCCATAGCAGAGGACAGCCCTTGAGCAGCATCTCCTCCCAGTGATAGCTGCTTTGAGTTTGATCTCTTGCCACGGGTGGCAAGCCTTTAGCAGTGTCGGTGGGAGTTGTGGGCCCTCTTCTCCCCGAGGCGAGGACCAGGCAACGGTTGGAATGACTCTAACTGGGGTGGCTTGATGGGTCAAGTGGATAACTTGATTTTGCCTTTTGATTTCTCAAAATGGAAATATTTCTGTCTTTGGAAATCTTCTTTTAAAACTGTAATCAATTTAAATTGACACAGATAGAAGGAAGAGAAATGATCTTATTGGGATTAGTGTCCAGTCTATGGAGGTGGGCAGAGCTTGGAGAGTTGAAAGGTCACAGAGTCTTGGAAAGATAACATTAAGAACCAGCACCCAGCCACCCAACTGCGTCCTTGAAGAGCTGGGGCACAGATGCCCTCTTTCTGTGAGGCTGTACGTTGTGATTTTGCTTGAACACAGATTGGCATGTTTTGTGTTGGGTGCTTTTGCAGGGCTCATGAAACTTTTTCAGAGCACAAGCATTAGATGACGCCTTCTTATTTGGATGCACCACAGGCCTGTGAACTTTGCCCTGATGCTCCTTTCCCCCCTTTAAGGGAAATTTTCTAAGTAAATGTATCTCTTTTTTAAATAAATGGCAGGGATAATAATGGAAGAGCTATTTGTGTAATAAATGGTTGTCCTTGTTATGCCCTAAGTCCTACAGGGACAAAGCTTGGTCCCTTACATTAGGTGTCTTGTCCTGGTACCACATCACTGGCAGAACAAGGATGCAGTGATAAATTGAAGCTGTCCTAAGAAGGACTGGGGCATGGCTTAGCGGGAGGAGTGCTTCTCTAACATGTACTATAAGCTGGGTTTAAACCCCAATCACAGCATAAAAACTAGACATGGTGACGTATACCTATAATTCCAGCACTCAGTGAGGTAAAAGCAGGGGATCAGAGGCTCAAGAATTTGAGACCTGTGTAGGAATTGAAATAAAGATCACAAAAAGCCAGAACTCAGGTATTCAGTATTCAATTACATATTGGAGAAGTGAGGCAGTGAGCCACCTTGAGGTCCAGCTTTTAATTCCAGCATTTGGGAGGTAGAGGCAGTGAGTTCAAGACCAGCCTGGGTGACATAGCAAGTTCCAGGCTAACCAGGGCGACCTAGTGGGACCCTGGTTCAAAACAAATCAAAATGAACGATTGTGACAATCCTGTGACTATTTTGCCTTTTACCTGAGTCTCTATGGGTCACTTCAGTGTTTATCGGTGGTAGCCAAGAAGGAGAATAAAGAAAACTGGTTCACTGTCCTGACCCTGTGCTGCTCCACAAAACTGAAACCCAACAGGCAAAAGAACCCCAGAGTGTTCTAAAGACTTTTCTTCCAAGAATAACTTGGAATCACATATACTTTTGAAATTACATATCAGTATAAAACATTAAAATCTCCAAAAGTCACCAGCCCTCTCTGCTTGGAAATGTGGTGTTATGGGAAATGGCTGGCTTTGTTTTCTTTGAAGAAAGGCAATGGATTTATAATTTATAATCTTGGTGCCTATCATAGGTAGCCTCTAGAGCCCCAGGGGAGTTTGAAATTGGGAACAAGATTGGAAGAGAAGATTCAGACAGTGAGATAAAAAAAGCTGAATTCCAATCAGAGCCTGCCTACTCTTTGAATGCGTTTTGAAGGCAATATGAGTCTAGGTTTTATTTTTAAGCTTTGAAAACATAGGAATATCCTCTGGGAAGGTTTGCAGAGAGAGTCTCTTGGGAATGAGCCTGTAGTCTGGACAGGGGGCAGGTTGCTACAGCTCCATCCCTGAGCGAATGGCCAAGCACCTTCATGGGAGGTGTTGTCTGCGTGTGGGACAGTGGAAACACGTTGGCGGATATGAGAAGGAAGCCTCGCTGATTGAATCAGGACCAAGCAGTGTGACTTTCCAGATTAACAGATGGAAATCTGCTGCATGTGCTCAGCATTTCTATTTTAAGTACAGAAAACATCTTCCCAACTGTTTCTTTCCTCTTCTCCCCGCTCCCTCCTCAGATCTCGAAGCCCCTCTGTGCTTTAGTTTTCTTATTTTATTGGTATGGGTTTGCTTCTAGCCTATACCTTGAGGTTTCTTAGCTGTTGGCCAGGGTGTGAGTTATCTGTTGTGATAATCAGTCAGGCAGGACTCTACAGAATCCCCTCAGACAGGAGCTGTGCTGGCCTCTCCAGGAATACTAGCTAGAAGACAGAGGGTGTGAGCACAGAAGGAAATTAGCTGAGGAAAAACTCCATCCAATAAAGTATAGGCCTCACTAGGCAAGCAGTTGGTGCTAGGCCCTCTGCTAGGGCGCCCCTCATCCGAAGGTCTTTGCATTGCTGGCTGGTATGACATCCTTGGATATTTAATTTTGTTTTAATTTTATTTTAAGTGGACGTATGGATGTTTTCCTTGCATGTATCTCCATGTACCATGTATGTGCCTGGGGTCTGTGAAAGCCAAAATTCGGCATCAAATATCTTGGAACTTGAGATGTGAGTTTCTGTGTCAGTGCTGGGAATCAAATCCTGGTTCTCTGGGAAAACAGCCAGTGCTCTCAAATGCGGAACCATTGCTCTAGTCTGATGTAGGTCTGTCAGTATGATGAGAACACTGGTTTAGTTACTATAGACAACTAAAACAGGTATCTGACTAAAGGGTCGGTGTATGCTTGCATGCACGTGTTCGCTCTGTCCCTGTCCCTGTGCCTCCCCCACCTCTGTCTGTCTGTCTGTCTGTCTGTCTGTCTGTCTCTCTCTCTCTCTCTCTCTCTCTCTCTGAATGCTTCTGAAGGCTTGAGTTGCTGTGTAGGTATCTGGATTGCATTTCATGAGTCCTAAAGTATGAAATCTTTCTAGTATTTCGAGGAAGGATAAAGAAATAAGACACTTCCATCTGTTTTTAATTTGAATACTTTATTTCTGGAGAAAACTAAAATTTAAAATAAGTCTTTATTCTTTTTTTTTTTCTTTTCCCCACGCAGGCCAACTTTGCTAAGTTGAGGCTCCTTAAGACTAAGCTGAAAACATCTATTCATTGATTTGTACAAAGTGCTTTTGACTTCATTTCTATGCTAATTGGTTACAGCATCTATGTGAACTATACATATCTCTATATATCAATCTAAGTGATGCTGTAGTATCAGCTGTGAGGCTCTTTCTCCCTTAAACTCACAATGCCCACTCTCTTCTTGGAGGATGCTTTATGCCTATTTTTAGAAATGAGCATAAATGCAGTAAAGATTCTCATGTTACATATGAAAAATCTTCCAGCAGCATCTCGGATGTGGCAAGAGGAAGGGCTTTATGACGTCCTTCTGAGTGAACTTAGTTAATAGTTCCAGCTAGTGGGTCCAAGTCTGGATGGACACCTGAGGTGTGCTCACACAGTATCTGCAAAGCACACCTTGAAGTGGAGTGTCGGAACGCGCGTCTTTACATCAAACATAAGGAAAGCAAAGCAGAGGCAGGTCCATCTCTGTGGGTCTGAGGCCAGCCTGTAAATGACAAGTTATGGGCTAGCCAGGGCGCCCAGGGAGTCTCTGTCTAAAAATAAGTAAAATACATACTGTCGTTGCTTTTATTTTCATGGCTTTCTAGGTCCCTTGGTAACAAGGAAAGAATGGAATGAACTGTGTTCCTTGAGAGCCGTCTGATGATCATCTCCCTTCCCATAAGGTGATGTGGGGGTTAAAAGCGGGGACTCTGTTCTCCAGGGCCTGTGGTGACCTTGGCCCGGCATGTCCTTGTCATGTGGAAGGCAGGACAAGGATTGGGTAGAAGCAGAAACTATTGGTGGATCTCCTGGGCTTTAATTTCTCCCTCCCACCCCCTGCTGCTTACCAGCAAACAGGACAAGCTACTTAGCATCTCTCTATTCGTTCTTCACATATGAAATTGGGCAGAAAACACTAAGGGCCTTTGTGAGGATCCAGTAAGCTAACACTTGTCTGTCCCCAGAACACTGCCTCGTGCCTAGCGGCACACCAGTGTTTGCCACTATTATCGATATTGTTACCAGTGTATTGGAGAAACACCTTTGTTGTGTTCTCAGTATACAAAATGGCAACTCCATTGTGTACTAGAGTGACCAGGTTTACTGAGCAGGACTGCACATGGTAGCACTTGCACTTGGCTCTGTTTTGAGGAATCTGAAAGCGACCTCCTGTGGCTATACCTTGATCCCTGGCAGTGGGGCGATTCTGGGGCTGCAGGGTGGCCAGGAAAGAGTTAACTCAGGGCTGCAGCCGCTGAACACGCAGTATAAACAGCATTTGGGGATGAGATCACTTCTGTTTTGGGAACCTAAAGGCAAACACAGTTACATTTGTTCCTGTAATCATTGCCTTGTTTGAGACTGTTTATGTTTAGAAACTCGTGTTGGAATATTTATCAGTCGGGGCTCTGAAACCAACTCTGGCTACTTCAGCCAAAAAAGAACAAAAAGAGCCATGGGACTCTTCCTGGGGTTGAGGGAAGTGCATGGCTGCAAGGGTGGCCTCAGACAGAGGTGGGATGCTTCTGAGGGCCTGAGGGGAGTCTTCCAGGACTCACTTCAAGCGGAAGCAGCAGCAACTATTTTGCTTCCTGATATTCTGTCACTGGAGCCTGAGATTCCTGGAAGAGTCTGTTGGTTGGGTCTGTTCCTGTGCCCTGGCAGGAAGGCCCACCAAGAATGCAAGTGGTTGAAGAGGGTGGAGGAAGTAGGCTCTCCTGTCTTCTAGGCATTTTTTTTTTTTTGCTTTTGTTTTTGTTTTCCTTTTGAGACTAGATTTCTCTGTGTAGCCCTGGCTGACCTAGAACTCCCTTTGTAGACCAGGCTAGCCTCAAACTCACAGAGATCCACCTGCCTCTGCCTCCCAAATGCTGAGATCAAAGGCATGTACCACAGCCACCTGGCTTTTGGTCTGTGTTTTAAACAGTCATTCAAAGGCATGCTTGAGCTCCAGAACAAGCTCGCTATTGTAGAAATGTGGGTAACTGTGAGTACAAGAAACCATAAGAACGACATGGAGGGGCGGATGCAGGTGCACATCATGGATGGGGCTGGCTCTGGGGGTCTCCACTGTGTGCAAAGAAGTGTGTGAAAGCTGCTGTCACGATCCATGCTGCTACTATGGCAGAATATCTCAGACTAGAGGATTTATGAAGAAGAGAAGGTTGTTGTCTCATAGTTTGGGAGGCTGGGAGATACAAACCTGAATGCCAGCAGGCTTGGTTGTGTCCTGGCTGCCTTTGTGTTCCATGGTGGGATCTTGCCAGTGTATCCCTGGGAGGAAGAAAACTGTGAGCTCACAGAGGCAGAAGGGCAACTGTGTGGACTGTGAAGTCTGCTTCGAGGTCTCAGTCACACTTCGAAGGAAAGCACCCTCACCACCTTTAAAGGCCCCAGCTCTGATACTACCCACTGGCCACCACATTTCAGTGCCTTAATTTTGAAGCCTGAATTCAAACCATAGCTCTGGTCTCAATGTTCCTTAAACGGGGGTTGGTTTCTCTGAGACTTCTCATTGAGAACTTTAAATACTTTGAGGTTTCAATGGAATACCTTTTTTAAAGGTCCATTTATTCTGGATGTCCCTTAATACAACACATGCTTATGTCCCCTCCCACTCATCCTGCTTGTAGGAGCTGGGGGGTAAGTAGGAATTCATTTCCAGTCATGATCTAATGAGAGAGATCCAGAAGCAGGCTAAATACAACAGTGCACTTGTGTGGCATGCAGGCCAGATGACATAAGAGTGCTGTCTCAGTTGGAGAAGAGAATTTGGAAGCAGGTCTTCCCCTGGCACACATAGTATACTCACTTTGGGCCTCACCAGTCAATGCCTTATGCAAGCTGAGAACAGCAATTTAGATTCAATGAAACAATAGAATCATTGGCGTGCTGCTAATGTTGTTTTGAGTTTTATTAGCTTTAAAGTTTTTAATTTAATTTGTACCACTGTTCTTAGAGTGCTGAGAAGGCAAACAAGGGTTGCATAAGTCATTTCGTATTTCTGTGTGGTTAGTTGAATTAAAATAAAATACCTTTGGTTAGCTCTGGAGGTCCTTGGGGTCCTTTCTTTCTTAAGTGGGGAGTACTTTATTCAAGGTTTGGAGGTGCTGCACCGTGGGAGATATGCCCCAGAGCCACCTCTTCACGAAAGAGTCTCCTTTTCCAGCTCTTGCCTACTGAGCCAGCCATGGGACTTGCTGTGGCCGGTAGGGTATTATGAGACATGGAAGTAGGCTTGAGAGGAGCTTGTGGCTCAGCTTCTCACCAAGTACTCCTTTTCTGTGAAGAAATATGCTGCTTCTAGCACTATAGATAACGGGAAGCTACCTGCATCCAGCCTATCCCAGTCAAGGCTAGCTAAACTCTGGCCAACCAATAGTGGGTGATCAGAAGAGGATGCCTGTGTTTGTTTGCTGGGAAGCATTGTTGGGCAAGAGCTGAGCTATACAGTCTAGGATACTGGTCAGGTAGCTACGCACCCTGGTGTGTGCATCTAGTTACTGTTCTAGTTGCTACAGCTAAAATGTGTGGTAGAAGCAACTTCAGGGAAGAAGGATATGGTTTGGCTCATGGTTTCAGGGGGTCATCAACCCACCAAGGTCTGAAAGGCTTGGTAGATCTTGGTACCTGGGTGATGGGCAGCTACAGTGGGTGCTCTTCTCATCTTCATGGACCCAGAAGTAGAGATGAGACTGGAAATAGAGCTGGTCTGTAGCACTCCAAGGTTCACCCTTGGCAACCTACCAGCCAGATCCCATCCCCTAAAGGTCTCATAGCCTCCCCAAACACTAGGACCTGCCAGGGGCTCATACCAGGAAGCTAAGTGTTCCACCACTAAGCTAGATCCCTAGTGTATAAACAATGGGCTTCATTGAGCACACTGATGGGGCAATCATAGTCATAGTCATTAGGACCACATCAGGGAAAAAGACAGATGAAGTCTCAGAAGGTCAATAATTTTTGTTTCATTATATCCGTATATTATAGAGATTCATTCCTCCCCTTCTTTTCTTGTATTGATTTTTTTTTTTGAGACAGGATTTCTATGTGCACCAGTCCTGGCTGTCCTGGAACTTGCTTTGTAAACTAGGCTGTCCGTGAACTCACAGAAATTCCCCTGCCTCTCAAGCACTGGGTGTGAACCACCATGCCCAGCTGATTTTTCTCATCTCACAAATCACTTCCACTCTGACACATTTGAAGAGCAGCAATGTTACCAGGGAGATGTGAGCCCACTTATATATGGATTTACACTGAGCAGAAGAGTCAGAAAATAACAGGGCTATGTTTTTCCCATTGCCACTGAGACCACCGTCAGTAAGGCTTTTGTTCCTTTTTGACTCGTGGATAGAAATGTCTAGGAAGAATGTAAAAATAGAAGATAAAATGAAAATATCATTTGGCTCTACCAATTTCATTCTTGGCTGATTTTGCTTCATACAAAGTTTTGACTGGGTTCCGTAGTTAAAAATAACTTCCCTGTGTACGTGAAACTTCTCTTGGGTAAGTGGCTGTGTATCTGCTTATGTTTATGCATGCCTGGAAATTCTGCCGACTACGGAGGTCTGCAGCAGCTGATGTGGAATGAAAACAGTCCTGGGAAGAGAATTTGAATGAAGTGTTGAATATATTTAAAAATATTATTCAAATGACTGCAAAAGTTCAGTTTCATAAAGTCAGAACAACTGGAGAGCTGGACCAACACTTCCTATTTCTCGTTTTCCAAGGAGCCGTGACATAGCTGACATGCCCAGCTCTCAGCAGCCATAATGTTGCAAGTCCCATTTTGGATTTTACTGGAAAGGGAGATGCCAGTGTCTCTCTGCTGGTGTTGGGAGGGTAGTCACTGGCAAGAGGCAACTGCAAACACAGTAGATGACACTTTGAAAGGCAGTGGAACTGGGAACTTTCTTGCCTGTATGACCAGCTTTCTGTGTGTGTAGGCCACAGTGCGGGTGGCCTCAGACTGGTGGGGAGTCTGTACACCTGGGCCTGTGGCTCTCTGTCTTCCTGGGAGGTATGTTGGCAGGGGTGTTTGTGTCTCCCAGTGAGGACCCTGTCATGAACCCCTTGCCCACTCTGCAGATCTGACCTGCTATTATCATTCACACGAGAGTCCCTGTTTCCTCAGGGCCTCTGTGTTTCACCCACCTTCCACCTCAGAGAGAGGGACTGTGTGTCTTGGGATGGTTTAGGTAGAATTTTTGGATTGTACCAGGTTTGCAAGACTAGGGATATGGAAAAAATAGGGGGGATGTGAGCATGGCAGAGGTGACAGGAGGTGAACAGTGTCTCTCATCCATGGAAAGGCACAATGGAACTTCTTTCTACCACAAATGCCCTAATGTGAAGGGTGGAAATGAGGCCAATCAGTGCTGATTTGCTTCCAGATGGGATGATGCAGCCAAGGCCTGAAACAGATTTTGGAAACAATTCAGTCAGCTGTAATGTGAACCCAAAGACATTGCTCTCAAGGCTGCTGGGTTTTCCACACTTGTGCAGCCTAGTGCTTCTCAGGCCCAGCTGCTGCTGCTGCTCTGTCTTATCACCAAGCTCTGGGGTTCAGACAAGGGAAAGAGAGGTGTTGCAACAATTCCTGGGAAAAGGACCACGCACTGAGGGCAGCTGAGGAGGTGCTGAGCTCTATTAGAAAGGCTCTGTGCTTAGGGAAGAGAGGAAGGGGTTATTTTCCCCTCATTCACAGTGGCCTGGGGTGACGCTGGCCAGTACCTGGGCTTGGAGGTGAAGTCTGCATAGTCTTCCAGAGAAGCCAGAGGTGGTCAGAACCTGAGAGCAGGTAAGCCAGGCCTACAACAGTGGCTGTCAGGCTTCTTAGGATCACGCTTGCCTATCCATCACACACCTGCCTCCCCTGGGATCCTCAGGGCTAGGCCATCCAAACAAGCCCCATGCACAAAGTTGGAGGACCACAGCACTATAAATAGCTAGAATGCTCAAGGGATGGCCAATATGCCACACAACCTGAGGGTGGAAGGTCACCCAGGTCTTGTCATGGAGAAAAGGGCTTTCCCTTCTGCCTAACAGTTAGTGCGTGTGAGGCTTTGTTAGTTGTAGTTAAACATGCACTCATGCATTCACTGTCATGACCATGGAATGAATGTCTGATATGTGATAAAACATGAACTAAGGGAAAAGGTATGGTCTTGGCTGCCAAGGATAGGGTATTATGGGAAGATGGTGGGGTCTGTTTACAACCATCACTATGCCCACTTAAGGTAGCTGCACAGAGACCTGGAAGCACATGTTTTAGAGTGACTACGTAACCTGACTGGAACACAGCTTCAGCTAAGCGTTCATGGAGTGACTGTAGCTAAGGAACATGTGGGCGGGGGAGCATTTGCAGTTAGTCATGGTGAGGAAGAACACTCCAAGTGGAAGAAATACAAACAGGACCATGTTTGTCCTGAGAAATTACCACAGACTTGATATCTGAAATACAAGAAACTGACTTATTATTCTGTAGATCTGAAGGCTGCCATGGGTCTCACTGGGCTAAAATCAAGGTATTGGCAGGATTCATTCACGTCATTCTGGAACGCTCTAAGGAATTATGTATTTGTATACCTTTGCTAGCTAAGAGGGATGCCCGCATTTCAGAGACAGAATCTTCACATCACCGCTTGCCTGCATTTCTAGACTCATGAAACATATGAAGTTGTTAACCTTAATCATGGCCTCTTTCCTGGTGATATAACAATTCAGTTTTCTGAGGAGAGAAACAAGAACATCTTTGAGGCCGCCATTCTGCTCACCATAAGGGCAGCATGGGTGTCTGAGCAGGTGGAGAACGCAGGGCAGATATGTTATGGCTGGAGGGAATGAGGGCATTCTGTTTAGGGACAGAGTGTGTAGGTGGCGGTGTGGGCCATTGAATTCTTATGTTTTTAAAAACCACAACAATAATAACAACAAACCAAATGAAACAAGAAAGGAAACTTTTGGGATTCGAGGGATGGATCAGTGGCTAACACATCGGCTGCTCTTCCAGAGGACCTGAGCTTGGCTCCCAGCAGCCACATCAAGAAGCTCACAACTGCCTGCAATTCCACCTCCAGTGATTCAGCTTCTTCTCCTGGCATCCAGGGGCTTCCCTAAACACATGCACATACATGCACATGCACAAACACCCCCCCCACTCATGTACACATACTCACATGCATATACACACGTGCACATGCACACACATATACATAAATAATCTTTAAAGTAATAAATATGAATAAATACTAATCTTATAATAAATAATACATCGTTTTAAAAATTAATACAAAGCAAATATATTATAATCACATGACCTGGGTGTCAGTACATCCAGGCTGAGCAGGAGCCTCTGTTGTGTGGGACTGTGCCTTGCTCACCTCACTTGTCATTGAATCATTTTGTCTGTGGCCTCATCCTTTTATCTGCTCTCCTTCATGGGAGGGGAGACCATCACCTGCAATAGAGACCCTAACATTGAAGTCCTTCAACTGGGCCATCTTACTTAGAACCTGGCATGCATTTTGAAAGGATCAACGAATATTTGCTGAATACTTATGCACAATGATGAACTCCCAGTTGGTCATAACCTATACCGTCTGTTCTTCAGTGAGTGCTTTATTGTAGTAAAAGATCAGCTTCAAGGGCTTAGTGTTCAAGGGCTTCACACGACCAAACTGTCCTGCGTGTAAGTAGGTCATCAGTCTTTAAAAACTTCCCCTTTATGATTCCTGCTGAGGGGGAATGGGAGAGAGGGAATGTCAGGTATTGAATGTTAGGGGAATCTGAGAGAGAGACAGAGACAGAGAAGCAGAGAAGGAAGGAGGGAGAGAGGGAGAGAGGAAGGGAGGGAGGGAAAGAGAGACAGTGACAGACAGAAGGAGTGGTATAGAACCAAAGGACTTCACGGAAATCAAAGCCAAGGATAGTGAGTCAGGATCCTAGAAAGGTTTTGGTGACGCTGAGTGTGTGGGGGGGAACCCATAAATTTTGGATGCACACTGGCTTACATTTAAATCCTATCATGTTGGGCTAGCAAGATGGCTCAGCAGGTAAAGAGATTTGTGGCCAAGACCAATGACCCTAGGTTAATCACAAGGACCCACATGGGAGAGAATTGACTCCACAAAATTGTCTTCTGAACTCTACATGTGTGCCCTGGAGGGCACACCCTCTCCACACTAAGAAACATGTAGAAATGGAAAAATCAAACACACTTTTAAAAATAAAGGCTGGAGTTTGAGAATGTGGGTGGTGTGTGTTTCTAGCAGGAAACCGGTAAACTATTGCCAAGCGCCCGACAGACAGTGTGCGCACAGCCATTCACTGTGTGTTCCCACAGAGTTCCCTCGGTGGACTCCCAGATGTTGAAGACCCAAGCTGAGAGAGTCTATAAATAACTCTCCTTTCCTGCTTCAGTCTGGAAACGATTAAGGAAAAGATGCAGGAGCCAGACAGATGAGGCAGACATGCTCTGTACATTGGCTTTATCACTGATAATGCCACTGGGCTGAAGGAGGCTTTAGAGGTGAGGCTCCATGCGACTGCTGAGAGGCCACTGTCAGACTCGTCCTGCCTAAGACAGAGAGAAGGGCCTGGAAGGGTCTGCAGAGGGGAGGCAGGGGCAAGTTTGGTCAGCACTGCCTGTCAGTCAATAGCTACTCTCTGCCTGCTCTGCTGAGGCCCACTCATGTGTCTCCTCTTCCCAACGCAGAGCCTTGTCCTTCTTTGTGTCAACCGTAAAGCTGAATTTTGCATTTTCCTTGCATATCCTCCATGAAATTCACTGAACTTTTCCAAATGGAGTTGGGGGGGGTACGGTAAGGGGTAATATCATACACCTGATAGTTTTTCCACATAAACAAAACAAAACCACAAAAACAGACCACCACAAAAACAATTAAACGTTTTACTCAAGACTTGATTGGCAGTTGGGTTTTTTGTTCCCTTCTATCATATCCTGCCAGATCTTTGTGTCCTCCATTGACAAATTGCTTAATTCTTATCAATTCATTCAACCCTTTGCTATAGTTGATGCTGAACCCAGAGCCTCACACACAGAACATACCACTGAGCACACACAGCATACACCACTGAGCTAGCCTGGAGTCTTACACACAGCACACACCACTGAGCTGGCCTGGAACCTCACACACAGCACACACCATTGAGCCTCACACAGCACACACCACTGAGCCTCACACAGCACACACCACTGAGCCTTACACAGCACATACCACTGAGCTAGTCTGGAGTCTTACACACAGCACACACCACTGAGCCTCACACAGCACACACCACTGAGCCTCATACAGCACACATCACTGAGCCTCACACAGCACACACCTCTGAGCCAGCAGAACACTTATTCAAGGCCTTGATGTTTTAGAAACGCTATTCTCTTTATAGCTCCAGCTAGACTCAACTTCTGTGCCCCCAGAGCTGGAGTTACACCGCTGCCCTTAGCTCTATGACCCCTTAACTCTGTGAGATATCCCCTTTCCTTTTGCTCAGCTGGCAAGCGGCAGTCCAGTGGTCATAACCTACTGAAGATCCTTGGAGGTGATTGACAACATAGACATTTTTATACATCTGTGACTGTGGGATGTTAAGTTTTAAAGGAAAAACCATAAAAATTGAAACTCCCTTCTGTTTTCTGTGGTTTAGGTAAAATTAACAAAATGGCTATAAAGCTGTGTAGAGCTCTGCTCAGAGCACCATGGGATTCATATTTTGTTTTTTCTTTTAAAAGTGGCGCCTGGAGTTAGCACAACAGAATACAGACAGTCTTTGGAGCCTAGATTGGCCACGTGTCAAACAGGCTACACCATGATGGTACAAAGAATATTATGTTCTTCGTTTTGAGACAGTGTCTCTTATAGCCCAGGCTGGCCTTGAACTCACTGTGCAGCTCCCCTTTACCTCCACGTTCCAAATGCTGGGATGGCAGCTATATTACACCAATTCTGTCTTTGCTGTGTTTGCTTTGGAAGGAGAAGTTGATGCCCAGGGACACGTACCAGCTTCAAAGGTTCTTCCACCAGCTTGTGCTTGCAGGTCCCTTTCCCCAGACTTTGGAGAGGGGGACTCTTCTGTCATCTGAGACGCAGGGCCCTAGAGCTGGCACGGAGAGAGTCCTTTCTTTCTCTCTTCCTACTTGCAACAGATTACTGCTCACTCTTTCAACAGTTGCTTAGTTCCAGTTAATAGGTAGGGAGGGCTAACTCTGAGCAAGACTTTGTGTAAAGCTTCTCCCTCAGCCCATCTTCCTGTGCTTCTGTGTCCCCACTGTGAAGATGGTGAGCTTCTCCTTTGTGTAAAGCTTCTCCCTCAGCCACATCTTCCTGTGCTTCTGTGTCCCCACTGTGAAGATAGTGAGCTTCTCTTTTGTCTAAAGCTTCTCCCTCAGCCCATCACCCTGTGCTTCTGTATCCCCACTGTGAAGATGGTGAGCTTCTCCTTTGCCCCTGAGAACCGTTTTGTGGGTGATTCTCTTCTAGGGGACCCTGGATAGCTGTGGCTGCTCACTGCAGCCTCATGCTGAGAGGCCACTTCCGGAAGGGTTTGCTCCATTGCCATTCTTCTCAAGAGTGAGTGCTTCCCAGGGCACCTATGTAGCTGCTCACAGCCGCAATTTTGTATTCGCTTGATGGATGCCTCTATCCTCCATTGGCTGTCCAGGGATAAAGTCTTGTCTGTTTATTCTCCCCATTTTATTCCCAGTTTCCAGGGAATCCTTACTACATTTGTCAAATGAATGGGGGGGGGGGAACATAGACATCTGGCCATCTGGAAGAACAGACTCTTAAAACAGAAAACTAAGATAAGATATAGTCTTGTTCCATATCATAGCAACATGGGCTACTGTAGAAGTGCATAGGCACATACTTACCCAGGAACTCATCTCACTGAGCTGTGCCCATCCCGTCAGGTACCTGAACATGGCCGGTGCACTGCGTCAGCCTCCTGTCTCCAAAGTCTTTAAGCCCCAGTAGCTACAGGGCAGGACAGAGGAACAGACCCTAAGTGAGACTGAGACCATTATTAAGAAGGGGAGAGGAGGAGAATGGAGTGGAGAGAGGGGAAGAGGAGGGGAGGGGAGAAAAGACAGGAGACAAGAAGAGGCATAGCTCAGGGCATTTTTCCTGAGCCCAAAGAGCTTGGGCTGGAGACAGAAGGCTCTCGTCCATGGGGCAGCCCAGACTCCTCAGTGTAACTGACCAGCTCCACAGAAGATTCATGGAGAACAGGGGGTGTTTGCCACTCATATCCACAGTCACACATAGATTCTTTCATAAGCACATTTACTGCATTTTTAAAATGTGAAATGTAGGTGTACCGACTTTGTAACAAACATGGAGGGAGACATCTGCTATCTTCCCCCTCCACCCCTGCTCATAAATATGAGGACAGCACTCAAAGAAGGTAGTGGATTTCCTGAAGATTAAGGTCTGTTCAAGGGTCAGCCTGAGAGTTATGACTTACCATTGCTTACTGTTCAAGTTCCTCAAAGACATAGCAAACAAATGGAATTCCTATTGCCTGCCCCACCGTGCAAGAAAGTGCACACACAAGCAACCACCTGCAAGTGTATGTCCCAGTGTGCCCTCAGAGTCCAGAGGAGAAACTATGTGTCCTCCTTTTCGGTCTTTACACCTTTGAGACAGGGTTTCAGTTTTGCTAGTGGCCAGTTTACTCCAGTGATCTTGTCTCTGCCCTCCTTCCCCACAGCACTGGTGTGGGTTAGAAATGGTGTCCTGAGTCCCTTGAGGCTCGGGCTGCTGGGCGAGGTGGGATGAGGGAAGTGTGACTGGCACCCCCGGGGCTGTGAGATGCTGCAGGACCCCCGCTACAGGGGTGGGAAGGCATAGTCTGAAGTCCCCACAGAACTGTTGGAATTGGCTCGGGGTCCCCAGGCCTGCACAGAGGCTGGGGATGGCAGGTTCTAGTTCCTGTACACTGCCAGAGTGTGGGCCCACAGGCAGGCTCTGTTCCTGGGCCAAAGGAAAAAGGGCAGGGGGAGAGCTCTGGCTGGGTTCGAAGGGAGAGTCCTTGTCTTGCTCAGCTAGCTTGGTTTGGAGGAAGCCCTGTCTGGGAACGCAGGGAGGCCTCCCTCGGGAGGTTAGATGCCCGGCTTGGCTCATTAGGGGAACACCTGCTCCATTGCTCCAGCACTGTGGATACCAATGAGAAGAGGTAGTCCATAGTTTTAAGGTATTTATTATAGAAAGGAAGAGAGAGGGAGAAAGTAGAGAGAGGGAGGACAAGGGAGCGAGAGGCAAGAGTAAGAGAGTAAGAGAGAGAGGAGGGGGCAATCAGCCCCTTCTATAGTAGGCCAGGCCTACTTGGCTGTTGCCAGGTAACTGTGGGGAGGAGCATACCTGATAGGTAACTGTGGGGGTGGAGTCCAAACAGAATACCAGGAGCTTGGGGCATTGCCTACATGACTGATGACCATGCACATCCCTGAGGGGGACTGTGGGAGGCTGTATCTGCAACAGGAGCCAGGGGCCCAAGGGGTGTGGCCAAACACCTGGCTGTTCCTTGAAGGCAATAGTCACCTGCCAGGTCTCTGGGGTTCAAAGCCTGTGCTGGACTGGGAGCTAGGCTGCCTGTGCACAGCTCACCACCCCACACACTGGGACTGTGTGGGTTTGTGTATGTGTTTGTGTGTGTATGCATGGGTGTGTATGTGTCTGTGTGTGTCTGTGTGTGTGTGCATGCATGTGTGTATGCATGGGTATGTGTGTCTGGGTGTGTGTGTGCATGTGTATGTGTCTCTGTGTGTGTATATGCATGCCCTTCCTTTTACATGTGTGCTTGGCTATGATCTCAGCATCTTAACGCTTGTGTAGCAATCACACTTTCATTTCTCAAGAACTCCAGTTGTTCTTACTAAAATACTTAGAGCACCAATTCTCTTTCAAAATTTGAGAAAATGCAGTTAAATCCTTCTACACTTCTGGTTTTTTCGAGACAAGGTTTCTCTGTGTAGCCCTGGCTGTCCTGGAACTCACTCTGTACACCAGGCTGGCCTCGAACTCAGAAATCTGCCTGTCTCGGCCTCCCGAGTACTGGGATTAAAGGCGTGCGCCACCATGCCTGGCTCTCCTTCTACGCTTCTTATGATATTATTTATGATTTTGAGTACTTTTTAAAAATGTGGAATTATCTAATCTGAAAGTAATAACTGTTAAAGCTTTAAACATATTCTGTTGAACTGATATCTTAAAAGACCCATGTTACCTTCCAAGGATGCATGTTCTTCATTACACGAACCTCTATTGAAAAGAAATAAGAAGGTAGCATTCTGCACTCTGGGTGTTTGCTGGCAACCCATACTCCTGGTGTCAGAGTCTAACATTCTAGCTTTGCTCTACAGCTACAGAGTTGTGCAAGGTCATGCTCTAACCATAGCATGCCTCCATAAAGGCTCACTGGGGAATAAGAAGACAGGCAAGGACACCGGTGGATTTTAGCTTGGTTTTCTTCTATTTGCTGCCTATCATGGAATTCCACACAGTGGGGTGCTGTGTCCTTAAGAGCAGGTGGTTTATGTGGTCCATCCTTTTGAATGGGCAGAGCTAGTTTAGTAGCTATCTAGCTAAGTGCCATGCTTGCCAGCACACAGCATGCTCATCCAGCCCCACAGCAGTGGGTCTAGCTTGAAGGCCCATCAGTCGACATCCCAAGCTGGTTAACAGGTGAGGGTACTTTCAGCTTCCTTAGAGAGTGGTGGGCTGCATCCTAGAGAGGTTGTAAAATCTTTCCTCAAAACAGACATGTGAAAAGCGCCTGTGTATAACTCTTCAGTACTTGGAGAAATGCAATACTTCCTCCCATTGTTTCTTGTGGACTATCATGGGGAGTGTGAATTAGTCAATACTCTCCAAAGCAATAGAAAGACAGGACTGTTGCACCATGGTGGTGTGTACTGTCACCTCTCAGCATCCAGGGCGCTGGCTCAAGGCCTCCTGTAGACACCATGTAAATGTGAACATAGAACCTATACCCTGTCCTCCAATACACTTTGTCATTTACATTATTTATAGTATTTAAAATGCTGTAAACATTTCTTATACTGTATTATTTAAAGAGTAATGACACCAAAATGTTTATATTTTTGGTTAAGCTGCACGTCTTGTGAAATATGTTTGATTATTGAAAAAAGATTCAGAATCCATGAATACAGATGAATATCTATCCATAGATAGATATTGTTAACATATATTTTTACATACATATATATGATTTATGTGTGCAGGCATTTTGGCTGCATGTATGCATGTAGCTTGTATGTGCCATGCCTGTGGAGGCCAGAAGAGAGAATCAGATCCACTGGAACTGGAGTTATCAGTGTCCACGTGGGTGTTAGGAACTGAACCTGGATCCTCTGTAAGAGCAACAAGTGCTCTTAACTGCTGAACCACCTCTCGAATCCCTCTTGCATATACATTTAAGTTGCTAAAAAAAATCAAAAGAAAGATAATACATAAAAGTGATATAAAATTCAAATTTCAGTGGTCAGAACTTTATTAAAACATAGACACTGTGCTGCTTCTGTCTTCTCTGCTGCTTTTGAGCTATCCCTGCACCCTTAAGATGTTTGGCAGGCACTATATCGCTCTGCAAATCCTAAAATGCTTGTTGTCTGATGTTTGCAAGGAAAGTTCATCAAATCCAGTTCCACACCAAGTTCAGGGGAAGAAACCCAACGAAGAGGCACTGGGTTTAAGTCAGTTGAAAACCAGGTATCAGGGAAGGGAACTGATGGAGCTGTTGTGTGTAATTTTAAAATCTTGCTAGCTTTCTCAAGAGCTCTGCCAGAGCTCCCACAACCTCTTGCAGCTAGCTTCACCAGTCTGGCAGTGATCATCCTTCTGTGCCCTTTCTCCTGCCCACCTTAGTTGTGTGAATGGAAAACACCAGGCGGCCTTAGTATTTTAAAACTAGAGAGATAACTCAATGGCTGGGCGAAGACTATCCTGCCCCATCCTCCTTGGCCTCCGCCCATGGTGGAACCTACACACTATCAATGCCCCTTAACCTACATGTCTGCCACTTCCTCTGCTCCACCACCTGCTCTGCCCCTCCCTCTCATCCCCTTCTCAAGTTCCACCTTTTTCCCTTCGCCCAATGATTAGCTTCCACGGTCTTTATTGACACAATCAACAACCAATGAGGGAATCAACACCTCCCTCTACATGGAGCCTCTAAGTCAAGTCAAGTGCCTGGATTAGATATGGATTTGACCACTTCAAGTCCTACTTATGGTCTGAGACAATGTCATGAAAAGACTCTGAGGGGGTGAAGCAGCCTGTGAGAGAAAAGTCAATACTCGAAGAGCTGCCATGGGGAGGCTATCATGGTGTGGAGGCAGCAGGAGGAAGTCAGTGAATGGAATTAGCCATTTTCTTTAGGCCCAAATACACCAGATAAAAAGGGCCAAATCCCGTGGGAGGGATTTTCTGTTTCTGATATTCCCTGGCTGCAATTTTAACTCTTCATCAGGATTCATCAGCTGTAATTACTGAAATCTGAGGTACACATTCTCAAAATACCAGAAGAAATGTATTATTTTCTTCAGAAAATCATCCTAACTGCCAACTGTGAAGTGCTTCCAAAGTCCGACAGCCCGTGTATAACTCTGTGAAGTGCTTCTGAGACAGTCACCCTGTTTTCTTTGCTGTTGATAAAAACAAAAATCCAAGGAGCATGGAGGCAGCTTCCCCACAGGTAGGGAGTTCTGGACGGTGTGCTTTTGGAGGCTGCTGCCATTTGAAATGTTTCTTCTCTCGCCTCCTCTAATTCTACTTTCCCTCAAGCTTTTATGGAAATGTCTTCCTTGGCTTAGCAGTCCATTGTTGTGTAGAATGATACTTTCCAGAAGCTACACATTTTTAAAAACATAGAACAAACCCAACATTAAGTTGGTGTGGATTCTGAGTGGCACACTTGACCTCTGACTTCTGTGTTCTGCCAGCTGGGTTGGCTGAGACTGTTCAAGGTGTGCGGAGTCCATTCTATTATTTATTATTGCTGCCTTCCCCGGTTGCACTTTGCGTACAGTGCTTCTGGATAAGACCGATATCCCCGAGGTCAGGAGCTGGGGACCAGCAGTCAGTCCACGGCTAGGAGAAAGGAGAAAGATCACTTTGCAGATTTAAGACAAGGGGAACACATACCCCATCAGAAGAGTGACCTAGGCACATTGATGTGACCAAGAACTGTGAGTGGGTACTGACAGTGTGGATTTGGGTTTATGCTTGCCTTTTATGTGCATTACATACCTATATGACATTTTCGTGCACTTTAAATCAAGATCTGGATGAGAGGCCATCAGTTAGTGTTTGTGGGGACATCTGAGGGATGGGCTCGTAGAGGTCAGTCTGAGACTCCCGTTCAGGTTCTCAACACTATGTCCAAAAGAGGTTATAGAAATTCATTGTAAATGCATGATGATTTTACGCAGAACTTGCTATTTGCATATAGTTGAGTTTATCTAAAAACTTTATGTGAACTCTATGTACTAGATGTAAACAATAAATGCTACATATAAAATACATACTAAATAAATAAATACTATAATATAAAATACACTGACATAAATCATGTCACTAATGACATGATTTATTTATTGATTTATTTATTTATTTTTGTTTTTCTGAGACAGGGTTTCTCTGTGCAGCCCTGGCTGTCCTGGAACTCACTCTGTAGACCAGGCTGGCCTCGAACTCAGAAATTCACCTGCCTCTGCCTCCCAAGTGCTGGGATTAAAGGCATGCGCCACCACGCCCGGCTGGTCTTATTTTTAAAATAAATGGAAATGCCATTTTCTTGTCCCCCAAGTAGCCCTGCAGCATATAAGAGGCAACATTATTCAATCATCAGATAAACTAAGCCCTTTACTGACAAATAGGTAATGTCAGCATTCATCTTCCCTCTTTGCCATTTCAGTCATAGGAAGTTGGCTCTGTTTGTCTCAAGCACCAAAACAGATACATAGTTAATTACAGACAGATAGTTGTTTTCAAATGGTGTTAATACAACAATGAGGTCTAGAGAGGTGGCTCAGTGGTTTGCCATGCAAGCACAGGGTCTGAGGTCAAATTTGTAGGACACATGTTAATCTGGGTGTGGTAGTGTGTGTCTTTAATTCTGATGGTTCTGCAGAGAGATGGGAGATGGAATCAGGAGAATCCCTGGAAGTGTGTAGACCAATGAGCCTGTGTAGACCACAGTGACAAGCAACAAAAAGAGGCACATGCCTCACCCATTGGGAAGACAAGGATTGATAGTCAAGATTATCCCCTGACCACGACACACAGCCAGGGGGTGTGCACCTCCCCCCCCCACACCCAAATATATGTCTATTACATATCACCTGCACACACTCAAAATAAAAAGCCATAAACTTATGGAAAGCTTTGAAAAGATATACTGAGCAAAGATCTTATTCAGAATTTTGTAACAAAGAACTATCAGAACTCAATAATAATAAAAAAACTTTCAACTTAAAAACTGTATGAAATATCTGCATAGAGACTTTACCAAAGAAGATAAACAGTCACTACATAAGCAATGAAAAGATCAGTATATTTTTTCATGAGAGATGCCTACACACTAAAAGCCCAAGCCTGATAGCACCGATGGCCGACGGTGCTGTTGCTGCCTATGGAGTAACCAGAGGGCTCCTTCATTCTAGTGGAAAGGCAAAGCTAACACTCACTCACTTCGGAAGAACAGGATTTCAGTTTCTTGAAAAATTAAACACACCACTTAAAAAAATTTATGATTAATGTTCCTCTGTGTGTGTGTGTGTGCTTGAGGATGCCAGAGAGGAGTGTTGAATTCCCTGGAATTAGACATACTGGTGGTTTTGAGCTGCCATGTGAGTGCTGGGAACTGAACTCAGGTTCTCTGGAGGAACGTCAAGCTCTCTTAACCACTGAATTCCAGCCTCTTCCTTTAATTTTATCCCTCCCCCATCTCTACCCCCACTCCAGAGCTGAGGCCTTGTGCTTGGCAGGCCAAAACACTGAGCAAAAACCCCAACCCACACTCTTAACCATACGATCTAGCAATCACTTTCCTTGGCATGTGCCCAAATAAACTGAAAATACATAGAAAACATTAAAAAGCCTGAACGTTAACATTTGCAGTGGCTTTATTTGTAAGTGTAAAATCTTGGAAGAAACCAAGAGGAAAGCAAATGGATAAACAATCAAATACTGTGTCAGTGGTAAAATGTGAGCTATATATCCAGAGGAGAATAAGGAACCCTGGATGTGTGCTGCTAAGTGAAATAAGCTCACCAGAAGAGCTACTCTCTGTAGGATGCCATTCATAGGACCTCCCAGAAAAAAGCCAAACAAGAGTAAAAAGACAAGGGGTTGCAGGAGAGGGAGGCATGAGTGAGGGTAGCACAGAAGGCTTCTTATAACTGGAGACTTTCTGCTATGACATTGTGGTGACTGATATATGCCATTACCTAGTTGTCAGAACCTGTAGCGTATAGGCTATGACTAAACTCTAAGGTAACCACTCATCAATTATGACAGGCATCGTGTGGATATACTGCCAAAGCAGGAGGAAATCATGGCCACAGGGACGAGTCATGTGAGAACACAAGTTTCTAGCCCAGGTTTTGGTCATTCAAAATTCCTCTAGAAATATGAGAGAGAGAGAGAGAGAGAGAGAGAGAGAGAGAGAGAGAGAGAGAGAGAGAGATGCTAGCCCTGATCCATTAATACTCATTAACTTTGAGACTCTTAAACCTAATTATAAGAGAACAGTTTGTGCCTGCTCACGTAACCAACCAAAAAGCATACTTAGAATGTCTGTTTCCATGTTTCAGTTTTGCTGAAATGCATGAGAGTGGGATGAACAGATGCACGGGATAGACCCTTACAAAGAATCCTGAACAGATGCCTGGGATAGACCCTTACAAAGAAATCTGAACAGATGCCTGGGATAGACCCTTATAAAGAAACCTGAACCGATGGATGGGATAGATTCCTATGAAGAACCCCCTGGGGCCTGCAGTGCTTAAGACAGAGGGTGAGGCCAAGCCAATGGTGAGAGGTTTTCAGGATTTCTACTCCATTCTTGAGTAAAGAATATATGTGATATAGCCCAAAAGAAAGGGTGGGCGGGAGTGTAAAGAGTGAGCCAGCCAAGCTCTGCTGAATGTGAGCCAGCCCAGGGCATACAGGCCTTTAAATAGATGTGTTCCCCTCATCAAAGACTGCAGTCGAAGATTCTGATTTCTTTTTTTTTGAGAGAGAAAGACTACTCACATGTAGTCCAGGTTGGCCTTGAACTCGTGAAGGCAAGCATGACCTTAACCCTCTCTTCCTCCTGCTCCAACCCTTCAAATTCTGGGGTTACAGATGTGTGCTCCATACTTGGCTTCAGTATGGATACTTTGATCATGAAATCGGGGTAGACAATTTTAGATCCACTCTAGCTGAGATGCCCACTGGATGTGGCAAAGAGAACTGACCCACTCATGTTGTCCTCTGACCTCTACAAGTTCACTGGGGCACCTGTGCCTCCCCAGTACACACATATAAAATAAACAAATAAATAAGATCGATAAATAAACATTGTACTGGCTAGTTTTGTGTCAACTTGACACAGCTGGAGTTATCACAGAGAAAGGAGCTTCAGTTGAGGAAATGCCTCCATGAGATCCAACTGTAAGGCATTTTCTCAATTAATGATCAAGGGGGAAAGGCCCCTTGTGGGTGGGACTATCTCTGGGCTGGCTGGTAGTCTTGGGTTCTATAAGAGAGCAGGCTGAGCAAGCCAGAGGAAGCAAGCCAGTAAAGAATATCCCTCCATGGTCTCTGCATCAGCTCCTGCTTCCTGACCTGCTTGAGTTCCAGTCCTGACTTCTTTGGTGATGAACAGCAGTATGGAAGTGTAAGCCAAATAAACCCTTTCCTCCCCAACTTGCTTCTTGGTCATGATGTTTGTGCAGGAACAGAAACCCTGACTAAGACAAATTGGTACCAGCATAGTGGGGTATTCCTGTGACAACCTGACCATGTTTTGGGGAGGACTGTGGAAGGACTTTGGAACTTTGGGCTTCAAAATCCATTTGTTGTTAAGAGCTCTGTCAGATGTTGTGTAGGAGCTTGGAAGATAATGTTGAGAACAGTGCAGAAGATGGAGGTCTGGCTTGTGAAATTTCGGAGGGAAAATTAAAGACTCTTTTCAGGGCCATTGCTATTTTGGAGTTTGATTATTCTGTGGTTCTGGTTAGCTGGGGCTAAAGAATCAGCTGTGATTAACAAGATACCAGAACTTCCAAAGCAAAAACTTTGCATTACTGGGACTATTGATGCTGGTTAGCTGGAGCTAAGAAATTAGTGGTGATTAAGAAGAGACCAGCATCATTGAGGTGACATCTTCTGGGAAGTGTTTTCTGAAAGCACAAAGAGGCTGTGTTCCAGAGATGGCCAAGGTTGTACTCCTGCTGCAGCGGGACTTGGTAATATGTAAGGGTCACCCAGGTGGTACTGGTTTTGAAGGCATGAAGGGGCCACGAAAAGCAGCTGAGGCTCGGCACTGTGAGAGGCTATGGAAGGCCATTGGTGAAGGTGCAGCCTCAGTTGCAATTGAAGGCCCAGGACTGAAGGGGTCATGCAGTGTTTTGGAGATGCCAGTACCATGAGATGACCACCAAGAGCAGCAGCAGCAGTGGAGTACAGGCATCTGGAGCCTAGAGGATGACGCGTGTGCTACAAAGGGCATGGCTGGAGAAGTGACCCAAGCCCTTGGAGGAGCCCAGAAGATCGTGAGTTGAATCCCAGACATTGGACGGTTGGAGATTGACTTTTGCTTTTGATTGTGACTGTGCCCTGATATTTTCCCTCTTGAAGGAAGAAACTGTTTTAGTGGAGCCCACAGTTAAGAGACTTAATTGTAAAAAGACTTTGGATTTTAAAAGAGATGGATATTTTAAAGAGATTGAAATTTTAAGAATATGTAAAGACTGTGGGACTTTTAAAGTTATTTAGATCTTGGGAATGAATAAGATTGTAAGGGTTGAGGCTTACTAGTGATGTGTTTGTGTGTCAAGTTGACAAGGGGTCAATTGTACTGGCTAGTTTTGTGTCAACTTGACACAGCTGGAGTTATCACAGAGAAAGGAGCTTCAGTTGAGGAAATGCCTCCATGAGATCCAACTGTAAGGCATTTTCTCAATTAGTGATCAAGGGGGAAAGGCCCCTTGTGGATGGGACCATCTCTGGGCTGGTAGTCTTGGTTCTATAAGAGAGCAGGCTGAGCAAGCCAGGGGAAGCAAGCCAGTAAAGAACATCCCTCCATGGCCTCTGCATCAGCTCCTGCTTCCTGACCTGCTTGAGTTCCAGTCCTGACTTCCTTGGTGATAAACAGCAGTATGGAAGTGTAAGCTGAATAAACCCTTTCCTCCCCAACTTGCTTCTTGGTCATGATGTTTGTGCAGGAATAGAAACCCTGACTAAGACAAACATCATTCTTTAAAAAGAGAAATTATGTTGGGGCTGCTGTGTTGACAAATGACTTAGTGAAGACAAAGCTCCTCTCCTCAGAGAGGCCTTACTGAAGCTACTGCCTAAAGGAGAAAGAATGTGCAAGTGTGTATTTGTGTGTGTGTGTGTGTGTGTGTGTGTACATGTGATGTGTATGTGTGAACACATGCGTGTTTGAGTGTGTGTGCATGTGCATGAGCGAATGTGTATGCATATGGGTATTAGCATATATGGGCATATATGTATTCACATGTGTGTGTACATATTTATAATTATTCTCCAAATAATAAAAACAGGCAAATGAAGGAGCAAAATCCACAAATAAGTTCAAGACCCTTAATGAGATTTATCACACACACACACATACCCTGTACATATATACACTGTGTGTGCACACACAAACATACATACACATATACCATACACATACATATGCCTTACATATACATGCACCATGCACACACAGTATATACACACTGAACATGCATACATATATACCACACACATGAACTATGTACACTACCATATATACACCCTATACACACATATATCAACACAACACATACACCCCCCACAATATATACACACATGTACCACACACAAACACACTATACATGTACCATGCAATCATAACACACACATATGTACCATGCATATACCATGAATGCTCCCCATATACATGCATTATACACACACCCCTCATGCATATATATATATGCATGGACTATGTATGTACACCATGTGCATACATGCACACACTTTACACACAGAGATTCAGCTCACTTTCAAGTAGGTGGCAATAAGCAGTTATTTTTAAAATCTCCCACTCTGGTATAGAGAAGCTCTGTCATCCCGCCAAGTGGCCCTTGGATCATTTCCTTTTCTTCTGTTCTAAGTGGAGGAGGATGTGCACCTGAGCTCTGAGAGAGCGTTTCCAAGGGCCAACAGTAGCCAGGGACATGAGAGTCGCTCAGAGGTATGCAGAGCAGCGCAGCGGAGTTAGCTCTGCTGTGAGGAGAGCACAGCCCAGCTTCTCTCCTGACAGAATGGCTACTTTGCTGAATTGTCTGATTTTATGGAGGAGGAGAGAGACAAGAGTTAGATGTTTGGTACGTTTGGTAAAACCTTAATATTAGTTTGATTTTTGTTAATTTATGTATGATATATGTGTATGTGTGTGTCTGTTTGTGTAGAGGCCA
The DNA here is from genome assembly GCF_978045245.1 of Mus caroli. Classification (NCBI taxonomy): domain Eukaryota; kingdom Metazoa; phylum Chordata; class Mammalia; order Rodentia; family Muridae; genus Mus; species Mus caroli. The sequence continues at coordinate 66,717,578 of NW_028227271.1, forward strand.
GAAGAAGTGTTGGGTGTTCTCATCTGGTCCTCTTTGCCTTCATCCTTTGAGGCAATCTTTGCCTGATCCTGGAGCTTATACTTCTCTGGTCAGGCAGGCACCCAGCAATCCAGCGACCTCATGTGTCTGTGCAGCGCTCATATAGTAGGGCCATAGTCAGCTCTTTCCAGAGATACTGGGATCCGAACCATGTCCGTGTGCAGTTGATGCCTTTCTGATCTACTCACCCATCCCTCTAACCCCCAGCTTGATTATTTTGTCAATAAAGAACAGATTCTCTGAATAGCCTAAAGCCCGATGCTGTTATTAACTAACAAATTATTACTATTTTTTCTTAGCTGGGAATCTTTGGTCAGTGTTCTGTCTCAGAACTGAGTACTATAAAAGCTTTATCCCATCTGTTTTCCTCCCCCCTAGGAATTTCTGCACATTATGATCCTTACATGCCTTATGAATTCTAATCTATAAGCTGCTCAAATAGTCTCAGAGGCAGGCAGGAATAAATCTTAAGTAAATGTAAAAATAGTAGCATGTCCTCAAGTGGGCAGAGTCTACAAATCTTAAATATGATTAAGTTCTAGTTCACCTCTTGAACCCAGGCCTCCTCTTGAAATCACAGACACATTTGTTACTGGAGCTGGAAGTATTCTCTGTTGTAGATTTCCCCTTTCTTCAGAGGCCAACCTTGGCACTAAGCAGAGATTTTAAAAATGATAATTAAAAGACAATTTACTCTTAAGTCTCTTAGAAGCAGCTTGTTTTCATATCCTCTGAAACCAGAAAAGAACAGGGTGGGGTGTGTGTTGGGGGTAGGCAGAGGAGAAGAGAGGGGGAGGGAGAGGAGAGGAGAGAAGAGGGGAGAGGGGAGAGGGGAGAGGGGAGAGGAGAGAGGAGAGAGGAGAGGAAGGAAGAGGAGGGGAGGTGGAGGGAGGGGAGAGGAGAGTAGGGAAGAGGAGGGGAGGTGGAGGAAGGGGAGGTGAAGAGAGGGGCGGGAGAACAGCAGTACTGTGGGAATAGCATAGCTCTGCTCTGGGTTCTAAAGGCAGACTTGGATTTGAATTTTAATCTTAAGTGTATTGACAATGGTGTTTCTACAGAAAGACAGGCAGAGCTTTACCACAGAGGATTGCTGAATGAGTGAACTCCGTGAGCAGCCTGTTGTAACTGTTCTTATCATGAGGGTCGATGACATGTCCTGTGGTAAATGCTCTCTGTCTGCACTAATGTTTTGTATCATGTGTGACTGTATATATAAATGAAGATGAGATAGAAATAGAACAGTCTGTCTGTGTGTTAGTCACAGTCCAGAGGGTTAGCCCAGCACTTGGCCATGGCTGCTGTTCAGTGCAGCTGCAGCGTGGAGCCCCTGTAGCTCGAAGCCCCTGTGGAAACTCTGGGAAGTCACTCTTCTCTGGGGTTCACTCAGCTCTGGAGAAACCTGGACCTCATCGCTGAGCTTTCTACTATTGTCTAATTTGTGGAATGAACAGCAGACTGGACATGTCTGTGTTAACATTCAAAGTGCATACTACGAGATAAATTCAAGTACATATATGATATAGAAACCATGGTGCGTGTTAGGTCTCTCCACCTTGCAGAATGAGTTGGGCCTCAAGCTACTCTTGTTTAGTTCTTATAGCTTATAAGAGGATAGGGCAGGGAACATGCGGCTTAAACTGGAGCAAACACTGGGAAAGAAAGCTCGCTTTCACCTTAGTGAAGGTATGTCTTCCTTTCTTCCTTCCTTCCTTCCTTCCTCCCTTCTTCCCTCCCTCCCTCCCTTCCTGTCTTCCTTCCATTTTCCCTCCTTCTCTCCCCTTCTCTCCCTTCCCCTCCCTTCCCACTCCTTCTCTCCCCTCCTCTCCCCTTCCTTTCCTTACCCACTCCTCCTCTTCCCTCTTCTCCCTTCCCCACTCCTCCCCTTCCCTCCTTTCCCCTCCTCTCCTTTCCATTTCCATCTCATTCCCTTCCCTTCTTTTCCCTTTCCTTCCTCCTTTCTCTCCCCTCCCCTCCCCTCCTCTTCCCTTCCCTTCCTTTCTTTCTCCACTTATCAGTTGCACAAGTAAAGTGGGCATATAATAGTGCCAGCATCTGTTCAAGGCCTGAGCACTCCTATGAGGTCAAATGTGTTCACAAAGCCACATGAGACATCAAGCTATGGTTTGAACTCACTGTCTTCAGTTAATGGGCTAGAACACCGTATTATGCTTTAGGAGACCTTTGAACAGGCAGTTCTCAACCTCTTGACCATTGCTTTATGACCCTGTCATCTCCTACAGCCATGCTAAGTGAAAGGAGATGAAACCAATTCGATTCTCTTTAGTAGTGGGCTGACCCATGATCCATTATGGCAGAAAGCTCTGAGTTCAGACACAGATAAGGTTGAATCTAACACAGAGCAGCTGCTGACCTTTGAGCCACAGCGTTCTCTTTCTTCTCATTCATATTCTCTCTCTCTCTCTCTCTCTCTCTCTCTCTCTCTCTCTCTCTCTCTCTCTCTCTCTCTCTGTAGAGCTGTTGTCTAGTTAAGGGACACTGCCTCAAATTTCCTACCGTGTGATGTACTGCCACACTTAATTCTTACAGAATGTTCCCTCTCTCTTCTGTCAGCGTCCCTATTCTACTGATGTTTAGCCTGAGCTCACAAAACTACACATAGCAATGTTGGCCCATGTGGGCAGCCCATATAGACCTGCCCAGAGCTAATCACTAACCCTGATGATGCCCTTAAGTTGTTCTAGTTCAGTTTTTGGATATCTCTCCCCTCCCTCCCTCCCTCCCTCCCTCCCTCCCTCCCTCCCTCCCTCCCTCCCTCCTCTGAATTTCCTCTCTTCATTTTTTCAGTGCTTGGGACCCAAACCCAGGGCTTTGTGCAAACATTGAGCTTCTCTCCATCTGTGTCCCCTCTGAAGACTCATGACTTTCCTTGTGAGCTTGTAGAAGTGTCCACTCCACCTAACAAGGCCACACTGTCACTGCCTTCATTGCCATCTCTGTGTGGAACCAGCAGGAGCTTTTCCCAAAGCACCTGCAGCTATTGTTTCTCTCAAGCCTCAAGCTGGAGGAGCTTCGGTTTCCAAGTATCCTCCCTCTGATCCAAATCCTGTGTCTTTCAAGCCCCACTGAGGACCAAGGTTTCTATCTGTTTAATTGAATAAATGCCTACTTCTTCCAGCCCTTTATAAGAATAAATCCATTCTTCTTAAATTCTCCTTCAGTCTTTTAACAGAATGAAATACAGTTTTCTTTACTTATTTTAAAGAAATAAGTCTAGTATTATTTTAATACATGTAGTGATTTTCCCTAGCATTGCCGTATTCTTCTTATAATGAGGCTAGAAATGGCTGCAAGGGAAAATACATTGAAATCCCCAGTGTAGGTGCTCAGAGAGTCTGGCAGCATTTGGTGTCAGTCCTGTGAGGCCAGCCAGAATCTGAACAGATCTTGGATTCCTTTTCTTCCCCATTTACACTTACAAGCAGAGTCCTGGAGCTCAGGAGCCACTGCCTGCCTTCTTTTGGGCATGGCCTTTTAAGATGGAGTCGGGGAAGCAAAGAGAAACAGGCAGTGTGTTATCTCTTCCCCCTCCTCCAGCTCCAGCCTGCTCTGGACAGCTCACCTGCATCTCACACCTCAGGACATTCCTCAAGCTTTCCGTTTCATCGGCTTCTCTTCTCTCCTCCTTCCTATCTTCCAAACTCCAGATCCACAACTTTGATTTTAAGAGGATTTTGTTCCCATTCAGAGTTTCAGTTTGTGACAGGCTTTCATCTGGAAACAAGAACACAGACACATGTTGCTGGGGTGGGGGCAAGACCACGGTCAATTCTATGGGAACAGTGTCAGAAAGGTGCAGAAGGAGTGTCAAATGTCTCGGAGCAGAAGAACTCCAACTCCCAACCCTGGATGCTCTAAAAATATTCCACCGTTTACACTTATAGAAATAGTATCTCAAAATGGGAGCATCTAGTGGTTGGGGAGGTAGATGGCTCAGTGTTAAAGAATCTTTATTGTTCTTGCAGAGGACCTGGGTTTGGTTCTCACAACCACATCCAGCAGCTCACAACCACTTGTAATTCCAACTCCAGGAGATCAGACCCCCCACCCCCAATCTGGCCTTTACAGGTACCTAGCTGCACGTGGTCCATATGAACTCATGCAGGCACACATACTTAGACATAATAAATAAGTACAGCACATAAGTAAATCTTTTTTTTAAAAAGGGGGGGTGGTGGCGGCTGAAGAACACCTATGGGTCATACTGGGAAGTAACTTTTAAAATTTTTTTACTTATTCACTTTATATCCCACTCACTGCCCTCCTCTTAGTCACCCCTTCCACAATCCTCCCCCTCCCCCTTTCCTTTGAGCCCATGGGGACCCCCTGGGTATCATCCCTCCCATCACTTCAAGTCTCTGCAAGTCTAGGTGCTTCCTCTTCCACTGAGGCCAGACAAGGCACCCAGCTAGTAGAACATTCCCCACATACACGCAACAGCTTTTGGGATAGCCCTGGCTCCAGTTGTTCAGGACCCACATGCAAACCAAGCTGCACATCTGCTACATTTTAAATGCACTTTGCTGTGTGGTGTAAGGATAAGGTTAGAACAAGAGGGGTTGACCAGTGCAACTCCCTGGTGTGAGGTGAGGTTGTTTGGAGTGGGGGATGCTTTCTTCATTTTGCTTGTGGTGTGCGTGTGGCTGGAGCACACACAGTTGGCCGGGTCTGTGTCCCCTCCACTATCTTCTGCCTCCCTTGCATCTTGTCCTCCATATGCAAGGATGAAGGGAACCAGAGAGTTTCATTTTGGGGTCATTGAGGTAGGATGGCTTTGTACTCTCTGGGTCTCCCATGTGTTTGTCTGGATTTTTCAGGCTCCTTCCCATCATCCAAAACACGCCCTCCTGCCCCTGCTCACGATTTTGCCTTCTCTTCTCTAATTCTTTGCTCTGAGATCAGCAAGTTGCCTCTAGCTTTGTTTTACTGAGGTTTCAGCATGTTTTCTGGTACCCAACTGAGATCCTGAGGTACCCAACAGGATCAGACACCAGCTCCCTCTGGTATGTGATCTACAGAAATGCAAGAGGGTGAGAATGGGGGATGGGGGAGGGATAGGGTGGGGCGGGGGAGGCACTGCATTCCCTTCTGGTGCTGCTCTAGATTCCTTGGGAGCTTCTAAGGCAGCAAGGGACCACTCTGAACTCACAGGAAAGGGAGGCTGACAATTTTCAGAAAGTAGTTCTCATTCTGATTTTATCTTTGAGCCCCTCCTGCCTCTGCCAAGGTGTCTTCAATCCTTGTCACAACTAGCTTGGGTCAAAGGTCATCACCACCAGTGGCTCTGGGCCATACATGGTCTGCTGGTACATCCTAAGGTCTGTAGCATGCTCCTTCTGACTTTTTATTTCTCCCTAGGTTTGAGCATCATGTCTTCTGTCTTTGCCTCCTCTGGCATCTTTTTTGGACATCTTCCCAGTGAATTAAAGTAGACCCTGAAATAAACCAATGTACCTTTGCGTGAACAGGAGATCAGATAAAGTGCTTTTAGCAGTGGCTTTTCATTTCCTTTATCAAAAATTGTTGTTGGGAGGATTGAGCTTCGGAAATAAGAAAAAGATAGAAAGAAGAGATTGGCCATGTGTATGTCCTGCACTGTGCTGATGAGAAAGGGGAAAATTGGCTGACCATTGTTTGTTTGTTTGGAGACAGGGTCTCACTGACATGTGGCTTGCTGTCAGGTGTGTCAACTGTTAGAGGTCCTTCTTCCAGGTGGACTTGTCATTGTGACAACCAAAAGCAGCTCACCAAACAGTCCTGAGCAATTGCCAGTGGGGCAAGAGCATTGGCAATGTCTCCTGTAGGGCTCCCAGCTATGCACAGTGCAGGAGGGCTGCCCACTTACCCCCCTTCATAACATAGAAACAGACTACAGTCCTGACTAACCTGGAACTCACGTTGTAGACCAGTCATGCTTTGAACTCACCTCTGCTTCCCAAGTGCTGGCCCACACCCGGCTAGGGTTTTACACTTCAGTTGTTATTACCTCTAGCAATAAGAGCTAGTCTTTAAAAACAGAATTGAGACATTAGGAGACTGGGTGAGGGATAACCAAGTTGGCCTTGGTCAAATGCATCTGTAGTGAGACACCAAACAAATCTAGGCAAATAGACCCTTTATTCCTAGATTCTCACAAAGTCACAGTGTCCAGGAACCAAAGCATGCCAGGACAGAACAGTAGCCCTGACACAAGCATTTCTCTGGTCTGGTAGTAATCCTGGGTTGTGACATGTTGTTTCCTGAGTCTGTTTCTATGTTATGAAGGGGGTAAGTGGGCAGCCCTCCTGTACTGTGCATAGCTGGGAGCCCTATAGGAGACATTGCCAATGCTCTTGCCCCCCTGGCAATTGCTCAGGACTGTTTGGTGAGCTGCTTTTGGTTGTCACAATGACAAGTCCACCTGGAAGAAGGACCTCTAACAGTTGACACACCTGACAGCAAGCCACATGTCAGATTATCCATGCTACAGACAATGACGCAAGCCACATGCCATAGCGGCAGGACCCACTTGTGTATGAATTCTTACCTCAAACCCAGCAAACTATTTGCACCAAGGTTTTATTTGCAAAAAAAAGTGATTACAGTCTTTCTGGAATGTGCAAGCAAATCATTCATGCTGATCGGTATCCTTTGCTCTCCCCCAGGAAGCAACTGGAGAGCAGGATTCCACTGTGCTAAGCTCAGAATTCCAATTCTCTGGGATAGGGCAACATCACTGCTGTGGAACCTGGGAGAATCTTAGCTGTGTGACTCTCCTAATGTATTTAGGTAGTGCCATTGATTCCCGTGACAGGAAAGCTCATCTGGAGCAGGCTGTGGAGAGGTTTATGTAAAAGCACTGAGGTCGTCCACGTAGGATGTGAAGGATCTCAGGCAGAGGCTGACTTTCTGTCCTGGGCCCATGTGGGGGCAACAGAAGAACAGAGAGTCAAATGAAACTGCCCAGCATCAGTCTTTGTCCTCTATTACTACTTCCTGGACTCTATCACAGTGATGTAAAATACAAAGAAAAATGAGTATAATTTGTTAGCTTCTGACTCCTCTTCTTTAGGCTTTTCCAGAGTGAATTGCTCTGGATGAATGCCTTCTTCCCATCTGAAGACAGAGAGTATGATAGCATCAGCAGCATGTGACACTAGCCATTGCATTCCTTTTTTGTTTGTTGAGACAATATCTCTCTCTGTATCCCAAGCTGCCATCAAAATCACTATCCTCTTATCTCGGTCTCCCTGGTAATGCACTACAGATGTGAGCTGCTGTACCTGTTTTGCATCAGTTTATCTTTCTGTATAGTAAATTATTGCAACTCATGCCTTGAGTCTGGGAAGCACAGATTGGTGACCACACAGTCTGTAGGGGTTCAGAGTCCAGCACAGGTCAGCTAAGGAATCCAGCTCCTCTGTCAAGGTTTCAAAGGCCTGAAATCAAGGTGACAACTGGGCTGCGAGTCTCAGTGGACTCTCAGGATACTTGGCAGCTCAGGGCTGTCTGGCAGGTTCCATTGCTTCAAGTTGGAATGCTGAGGTTTCTGTTTCTTGCTGGTTGTGGTGGGGTCCCCTTTTTATCCACTGGCACCCACAGTTACCAGGACAGTTTGTGGCACAGACACTGACTGTCTTTCAGACCAGCAGGGGGTGTGATTCCTGGTCAGCTGGGATGAGATGGCTAGCCCATGGCCACTGGTCACACGCTGAATACTCAGTGAGGAAGTCACCATCCCCACAGTTTCACAACCACCACCTACTTCTAAAGGGTGTCATTATACAATGTGCAGATCTTGGACGCCATCTTGGAGTTCTACTTACTGGAGCTGACAGTTCTGGGGAGTCTCTGACACATTGCTAAGCGAGTTGTGAGAAGTTTATGGAATTAGTCACTAACTAATGGCCACCAAGATGTGTCCAGATGCTACTCTGGATTAATCTATAGCATCAGGAACCTTTCCACTCAAGGCATCCTAGCCCATGGTTGCCATGAGGGACAATCAAGACCACTAAGTGCCAGGTAAAGTGAAATTGCTGATGGGTGTGGTCCTGATGGCAGTCAGTTTCTTATAGACTGTGGAATCTGGGTAAAGCCTTGGGTGATGCACATTTTTCATCTTGATTAGACATTAAAACTACAAACATATGTATGTGTGTGTGCACGTGTGTATATATGTGTGTATGTATAGGATCCTGCTGATCCTTCATAATTGTTCTTTTTTTTTCTTCTGGTATGGGAAGAATCTGTGGGAAGGAGCTGCTTTTATTTCTGTCCCATCTTTTGTTGTTGTTGTTTTGTTTTGTTTTTGTTTTTTTTATTTTTTGGTTTTCTGGTTTTTTTTCCTGGGGTTCTTGTTGTTTTGTTTGCTCGTTTTTTGTTTTTTGTTTTTTCCCTCAAAGCAATATTAATATGAAAGTTGATCCAGTTGTACATTGCCATGGAAGAACTTCAGAGTCAATTAGTAACAGCGAGGCAAAACCCATACGACATCCGTGTGAGTTGTTTGTCCCTCTAATAAGCGGCACTATCTTTACCAAGCAGAGATTTTAGACTCCAAGGTTTAAATGTCTGCAGACTTTAAACTCAGGTGACCTACGGGTGAAGCGAGGAAATACAGGTGCCTTATCTAGGCATGTGGCATGCACATTGAAATCATAGGTATTGAACTAATAAAAATCTTTCATTGATGTGAGGTTTTTATTTATAAAATGCTGTGAGTTTCCATCAGCATCCTGTGCTCTTTCTTTTCAGAAAACCCCGTGTCTTAGATAAGAGCTGAGACACACAGACTAAGCTCTTCAGTTTGTCCTCAAATGGCCAGGCTGAGAACTCTTATCTCCGAAGTTCTAGGCTGAAGGCAGTGAGCTGTTGGGAACACTTATGGCGATAGTAAGAGCGTTCTTGCATTTGCTATGATAAATATAATATATGCTAATTATAGAAGGTAAAATTGGAAAAATAGAAGAGGTGAAACAAAAGTCCCTTAGTTCCTGCACCTATATAACAACTGTCAATATTCTAACATGCCTGTAAAAATGTATAATATATACATATTGTAGGCATAAATTTTTACAACCTACTTTAATAAGTGTCCAGCCTGTCCTCTAGCGCATCACCCAATAGAGGTAGTAGGAGAGAAAAGTTATTATGATGTAAGTGAAGTGGACCTGTTTATTAATAGTTCCTTGGGGGTGAGCTCCATCTTCTTTGGCAGCAGTTCAATCCTGTAGCAAACACCAAATACAATTTAGCAGCTTCAGACCAGTCCTCTAGGCAAGCAGACAGCAGGCACAAGCCAGCAGCTATAGTTCAATCCTAAAGAAACCACAAAGCTCCCCAACCAGCCTGAGGCAAGGTTTCTGAGGCAGCATTGCCACAAGCTGAGCTCAACCAATATAAGGCAAACCAGTATATAACATGTCCTTAATGAAAAATAGTGAGGCAGAGCAAACCAAACCAATGCTCAGTGCTCATCTCCCACTGTCTGTGAGATCATGTTTATACTCCTTCATCAAGCCCTCTTTCATGTGTTTGCTATATCCAAAGTCCTTTCACCCGTGTCTACTTCAAAAAAACTCTTATCTTTCCCGTGACTGCTCCAGCAAAACATTCTTCCACCTGTATTCCCCAGCAAAACATTATTTGATATAACTTACTTTTCAAAGAATTTGAAGTTTCTATTTCAACATATATAATATATAGTATATAGTAATTTATAAATACTACAAATTATATACATGTATATAGTATACACATGTATATATGTACACACATATGTATATATTCATATATATGCATGTATTTACATATATGTATATATGTTATATACAATCAATTAATATATTATTATATATTATACTATATTATATCATATACAATATGTTATTATTAATATATTTGATATAATATATTATGTATAATATATTCACATATATTAATAAGCAAATAAATATAAATTAATATATCAACATATTGGTACAATAATATGCTGTCATATCATAGTAATAATAATTAATATGATATCATATATCATATATCAATCATATATCATATATTATATTATATTATCTATTACATATTACATTTACTTATATGTTAGATAATATATAACATTTATACATTTTATATTATATATACTTATATATAATATAGATAAATTATATGTAATTACATATATTAACTGCATTAGTATATATACCACATGCATTATAATTATAATTAACATATAATATATACATATTTACTTGTCTATGTTGTGCTAAATATATTCAACATCTGTTTAGTATAGTTTGGTAGCTTTATTTAAAAATACTATAGATTTATGTTTTGAAGTTTTAAAATGTTTAAATTAATCTCTATGTGTGTGCATGCTTGTGTGGAGTCTGACTGTCAATGTCTGGTGTCTTTCTCTATTGCTTCCCATCTCATTTTCTCAGACAGTATCTCTTCCTGAACCTGGAGCTCACTATTTTTACCTGACTGGCTGGCTATTAAGCCTGGAGAGCCACTTGTCTCCCCACGCCCAAGCATTGGGTTTAGGCTCATTTTGCAGTAAATCTCTCCATCCCATGTTTGCCCCGGGAATGAAAACACAACACAGTTAATATGATTACATGCTATGCACCTAGATTGGGCAGATTTACCGCTATGCTACCATCTTCCACAGCTTATGAGACCCCTTAGAACTTGCAGTTTCTCCAGGCCATGTGCTTCTGCTCTGCTTTTCTCATTCTTCCTCCTTCTCTGCATCCTCTCCCTCTTCCATTTTCTCCTTCTCTCCCCCACCTTTTGCTCCACCTTCTCTTTTATCTGCTCAATCATCAGCTCTCCTTTATTTTACAAATTGAGGTGGGAAGCAGGTTTATAGGAAATCACCTGAGTGCTGACTCAGTCCTTGTTTTGCAGCCACTCACAGGAGAACGGAATTAACATCAAATATAATTAGCCTTAGGGCTATCCATAACAGCTTCCCATCTCATTGTTTCAGACAGTATCTCTTCCTTAACCTGGAGCTCACTATTTTTACCTGACTGGCTGGCTATTAAGCCTGGAGAGCCACTTGTCTCCCCACACCCAAGCACTGGGGTTAGGCTTATGTACCCAGCTTGTATGTGCGTGCTGTGGATTAGAACTCATATTCTCATCTTTGTGCAGTTTACTCATTGAGCCATCTCCCCCCCGCCCCAAAACCTTGAGATTTTAACATGTAACTGCAGTGAGCATTTTGATTTCTTTAAACTCAGAATTTTATAGGTATGTGGTTTTGTTTTAATCCCAGGTGTAGGATATGGGACTGCTTCAGATTGTCTGTAGCAGGTGACTATGATTTGCCTCATGCTCTAGCAGGGCTGTGATTTGCCAGCTGCAGATAATTTTGGCAAATATATGCTGTTTTGGAGTCTGGGGACTTTTCAGAAGATGTATAGATGCTAGAGCCCTGATAGAAGAGGCTGGATGGCTGTTTGGTGGTTAGTTGCTGTTGGTTTTGGTTTGTTAAGTGGTTGTGCATAAAGAGATAAGAAGGAATTGAATATCCTAATGATGAAGATCAAATATGCCCCAAGGAGCTCGATGCTCCTACTCAGAAGGAAGCAGTCTAATAATATTGGTGCCTACTTTCCCCTCTTGTCTTCTTTCTCTCCTACCCAGTGTTTGGGGGGGGGGGGGGTGGTTGGAAGGGATTCGGGTGGAGAAGGGTGGTAGAAATAGGGACCTATAAAATGACCAAAAGTCTGCTACATTTAACTAAGTAAAGTATCCTTCCATATAACTAAGTATCCTTCAATATGACTAAGTGTCCTTCCATATAACTAAGTGTCCTTCCATATAACTAAGTGTCCTTCAATATAACTAAGTGTCCTTCCATATAACTAAGTGTCCTTCCATATAACTAAGTTTCTTTCCATGCTTAAGATAACAGTGGTTAGGAATGAACACTGGGAAGTCAGAATGCTCAAGTCTGAATGAATCCTGGCTCATCACCACTTTCTTTGCCTTGTGCTAGTTATTTAACTTCTCTGCATCACACCTCCCCCCTTTTCTCTGTTAAAGATAATACTACTACTTCATAGAATAAGAGTAAAGAATAAATGAGTTTGCTTAAAATATAGCCTGGCACATAGTAATTGCTGTGTAATATTTTGCCTTGTTGACATTACATACAGTTCTCACTGAGTTCTATCGATAATTTACTTAACATGTGCCAGTGTTTCAGTGTTCCCAATTTTGATGGTTAGAAATGATTCCAAATACACATTTTTGTGTGCTCATTAAAATTATTTTTGTAAGTTACATGTTAGGAAGTAAAGATCTGTGACCAAAATATAGACCCCCTTTTAAGGTTTTTGTCTTTTGGGGGCAGTTTTTATCCTGTGAAAGTCTGCATCAACATACACCTCCATATGTGTGTATTTCCTCTTCTGTTCAAGCCTAAGGCCACAAAAGTATCTTGTGTTCTTTAATTATGAGCTAGATAGATATTTTCCATGTGTTTAGTTGCAATATTTGCATATTCATAAATTATCACTCCCTGATCTTTACTTGGTTTTACATGTCTCTATTAAAGTGACATGAAGTGGTTTCCATATATCAAAGATACTTAGTGTGTTTAACCACTATAGTGTTGAAGAGATGCTCAAGGCTTGTAGCATATATAATGGACACAGACTGTGGCTTCATGCACACTGGTTCCCCTGCAAGACTGGTGCTGTCTCTGACCTTCTACCAGAGACATGCTGTGATGGTCTGTCACTTTGGTGGCAGAGGTATGTTTGTACAGTGACAGTATGAATTTCTCATGTAAATCATACATGCAGTTAGTTAAGGAAGGGACAGTGGTGCATGGTGCTACAGAGGTCACACCACCAAGACAGCACCCGGCCCCTGTAACTTCAGCAATCACTTCATATCCCTGGGCTTTGGGGGATGAGGTTTCATAAGGAACAATTGTCATCTTACAATTTTGATAAATACTGTGAGTTCCCTGGAAAGAGCCTTTTGATTTATTAAGAGATGTGGAGCTACCTAATCGAACACTGTCAGAAGTCCCTGAACAGGTGGAGGAAGACTGACTTTTTAAAGCACAATTGATCAAGAGAGAGCACACTCAGCAAACCAGGACTTAGTTACTTCCTGATTTCTGTCATCTACACTAGTCTGGGAGACCTCTGGCTTTGTGGTCTGCTGTCCCTGGGTGCTAGATGTTATTTGAAGCTGATATCCTGTTTGAGTTTTGAGTTTGTCTTCATGAATCTTCCTGTTAACTGCAGTGTAAAGTACAAGGGAAAAAAAAATGTGCTTTTAGCCTAAGCACAACACATGAACTGGGGGTGATGGAGGGAGTGTGTTCTGATCTGGAAGTTGCACCTAAGTGAAAGATAGATGGTTGGCGATTGGCTAATGTAGGGAAGAGCTTGTTATTACAGGAAGCAGCCATCCATGGCATGCCTTCCCAGCAGCCCTTAGATCTCTGCCAGCAGAACGCATGGTACCAAGAAGTAAAGGTTACTGAATTAAAGATGAAAAAGTAGGGATCCATGCCAGGCCTCAGAGTAGATTGCTTTTAAGATTTTCTTAGCTCCAAGATTTTTAAGTATATGAGGGTTTTTTTAATTTGCTGGCTTGTTTGTATTTTAACTTGAACCTGTTTTGTCTACTGTAGTCACTTTCGCAAGATGGAGCACAGAATGAGAGTCCCCAGGGACAGAGAGGGGAGGTGTTGCTTTGTGAGCATAGACATTTGGATTTGTGGTAGCAGGAAGTTCCGGGGATGCATACAGAAGTGAACATACAGAAAGTTACTGGGCTGTGCACTTAAGGATGGTTGAGACAGGGCTGGCAAGATGGCTTAGTGGGTACAGGCACTTGCCGCCAGGCCTGAGAACATGAGTTCATTTCCCCAAACTCACATGGAAGAAGAGAACTGACTCCTGCAAGCTGTCTTCTGTTGTCTACATATATTATATGGAGCATGTACTTGTACATGCAAGTACGTGTACACACACACATATACACAAATGCAAAACAAATGGTTAAGAGGGTACATTTTATGTTGTGTGTTTATTCTTTTTACACAATAAAAGAATGAAACAAAATGGTAAACTCATGTGCCTACTCTGAATTAATCCTGGGCTGGCTAATATAGGTGACACACAAGTCCAGGGCAATCCCTGCTTTCTGTTGGTTCACAGTTCAGTTCTATCACAGCTAATGTACCAGGTAGGATCCAAGGACCCCACATACAAGCCAGCTTTGTGGTCTTGGTAGACCCAAGGCCCTGTCCATTGCCCCTTTGTGTCTTCTGCATCCATGCACAGCCTTCAGTCAAATGCAAACTTGACGAAACAGCAAAGATGAGCTAATGCTTCTGCCAGGAGGCACCCAGCAGAATCCTTGTACAGAGGAGGGCTACTGCCCAATGAAGATGGCACCAACCCACCAGTCCATGCATCCAGTTTCTGGTGGTGGTTCCTCTCACAAATTAGTCTATGCTCTACTACTCCACTTAGGTTTTAATGAAAGTCTAAATTGTAAATTTAACTATGAACTAATAGTCTTTATGTGATACACTGGGAGAAGAAAAGGAAAAGGTGATTTCTAGTGTTTTCCCTCCCGAGTATTGGGAATCAAACCAGGGTCTTGCTAGTGCTATACCAAGCCTACAGCCTCAACTGAAGACATAAGTATATATGTTCTGTAAAAGGAAGAAACACTGTAGCTGATATGGTTCCTACTTCTGTAATAGATGACAAAGTCATCATGGATGTAGGTATGGTATATAGATAAAAATCGGGTGCATATCAATGACCATGTATAATATAATATAATATAATATAATATAATATAATATAATATAATATAAAATATATGTGATATATATGTGTGTTTGTGTGTGTCACACATATCTCTGTGTGTGTGGGTGTATGTGTTTCGTTTTTGGCAAGATTTTTTTTTTCATACAAGCCTTCATTGCTAAAGAGTTTGTATCTTTAGTCACATTCTACCAACTTTACCACTACACATGGAAGAAACACACAGCAGCCTAGAGAATCCTCTGGATTCCAGACATTCTTTGTTGTGCCTTCATTTGTCAGCAGCAATCTTGTTTTACCTTAAGAACTGTGACCTTAGCCGGGCGTGGTGGCGCACGCCTTTAATCCCAGCACTCGGGAGGCAGAGGCAGGCAGATTTCTGAGTTCGAGGCCAGCCTGGTCTACAAAGTGAGTTCCAGGACAGCCAGGGCTGCACAGAGAAACCCTGTCTCGAAAAACCAAAAAAAAAAAAAAAAAAAAAAGAACTGTGACCTCACTACCCCGAACCCTCTCTGTCATTTGCCTCAAAGACATGAGGTACTTAATATCACTACATGAGGTAGTGAGTGGATAATGTACAACCTGCTTCCAGATACACTGAAGAGCATCCGTGAAACATAGCTGTGGAGGTTGATCATGACAGTCAACTTAGTGGAATCCAGAATCTCCTTAGAGACAAATCTCTGGGCAGTGTCCTGAGGGATTATTTAGAGTGAGAATGGCCTTCCCTAAATGTGGACCGTGCCATTCAGTGGGCTGGGTTCTCGGACTGAAGAGAAGAGAACTAATCTGAGCACCAGCGTTCATCTCCCCACTTCCTGACTGAAAAGGCAGTGTTGCCAAGTTCCTGCCACCATGACCACCCACCATGATGGATTGTATCCTGGAGCTGTATCCCAAAATAAACCCTTCTGCTCTCACACTGATTGAGACCAGATATCTTGTCACAGCATAATAAGTAAGTAGTGCAGCATCTGAATCCTTTACCTCTGCTGTCACTTGGTTACATTTATATCATATTGAAGTTCCAGGCATGACTTGAAAGAGAGCAATGTAGGATCAACAGATAGATAGATGGCCTTACAGCTTACTCTGGTCTTCAGGACCTGCTGCAGACTCATGGATCACTTCCATTGGGTGGCAGAAGCCACTTACCTGATGTTGTGGCTTGGGGGATCAAATGATGATCACTTAGATAACAGGGAGTCGCTTGAACATAAGCTTGCCAGATGCCCAGAGGGTTTAAGAATTGGGTTTTTGAGAGGGAATGTTAGCAGCAGCTGCTTCTTAAGTGAAGAAATTAGCAGCAACAGCAACATGCTTCACATGGAAACCTCGGAGAGTTGACTCCCTGATACTTGGCCTGGATATAATTCCTGGATGTCTTTTGTGGATATGAAGCTCCATGAGCTGAGAAGTCAACAACTTAATGGGTATCAGGCTGCTCCAACTCCTTCCTGACCTTAACTGACCAGTGAATTTGTTTGGAAGAGGAGGGAACACCCTCCATGCAAAGGGAGTGGTAGTTTCTGTTTACAAAAGCGGCTGGTTTTGTGTTTAGAGACCAGAACACTGGTTTCCTGGTGGGCTATTCTCCTTTGGAAATGAGATTGCTTCCTCATTGTTGTATATCTTTTCTGGAAAGACCTGATATTAATAGTTCCCTCTAGAATGACTTATTCTTCTATGAAGCAGGAAACCCTGTTTAGTCAAATATCTGGGATAAGATTGTGAATGCTAGAACATCATTTCCTCCCAAATTCACTTCGTAAACCAATAGATACCTACAAGTCAACCTTTAGGGAAAAGCGGATAGAGCCTATTAACCATGTGATTGTCTCAGGCTTCTTTGTATACAAGAGAAAGACCTGAATTTGAAGCGCACTGTGCCTTGGGAATGTCACTGCCCATCCTCAGAGGAAGCTGATTGCATCTCCATGCAGTCACCTGCTGCTCCTTCATCTCAAATGGTATTTCTATTTCTCATTCTCCGGCTTAGACAATTCTGAGCCTTTTAACTCTCATTCTTGTTTCTGTGATGCAATGCTCTGGCATTTGGGCTATGAAAAGGTTTATGAAGCAAAATTGACAGAATTAACACTTGACCCAGCACATAAAACAGAAAATTCACAAGAGAAAACAAAGGTCATTTTTAATAGCTAGTGACATCTTTGTCTGTGACAGTTGCTTTTGGTGTGTGCAGCTGATGTCCATGGGCTTGTGATATGGATTTGTACTTCTGACTGTTCTTGAGGTAGGAAGCCCTCTGTAAAAGATGGCTGACTCTTCATACCTATAGACATGTCTAAGGCCTCAGCAATCCTTTTGCTGCCTTTAAGAAGATTTTCTCTCCAGACTCATTTCCCCATAGTTCCTATGGCCTCATCTTGGGATGGGCAATGGTACATTTTTCTACTCCCCCCACAGCCCTTGCTTCTCTTTTTGGATCTTTGCTCACCCAATTCCTAATAACTAGAATGATCCTGCCTCTTATTTCCACATAGGACATTGCTATTTTAAGCCCAAATGAAATTCTCTTTTCTCCATGAAGCCTTCCCAATTCTTCCAAAGGAATGTCTTTAGCATTTCTTTAATTCCAAACAATTTTTTGTTAACAGTTGTTTTGTATTATTTTATTTTCTGGTTAACAGTGTCTGTCTTTTATTTACATGTTTGTCTTTCTCTTGTGATGTATGAACAGTATGACCAAGGGCAGCCCCCATTTATACCTAATGTTGGCCCCATCTGATAGAAAATTGGCTGGTTACTGTTAGGACAAGTGGATGGAGGTATGGCAACATCACACTCACAGAATGGATAAGGGAGCTGGAGAAAGAGGTGACAGGACTGGGCTGGGACCACTGGGCGACTCCAACTCCCTCATTTGTATTCATTCTTCTCTGAATGTCTTCCTAATGACACTCACTGCCCAGTGGCTCCTATTTCCTGTCAGAAAGTTGGGTCTCCTGGGAGTGTAATGACAATCCTCCCAACTGGAGGTCTGTGGACATTGTTTCCCCTTAGAGCTTCAAAGAAGAATACTTGGTATTGTGCAAAATATTTAGTACACATGTGAAAGAAAATTTGTTATTTATTATATTCAATTTCTTCGTATATTAAATGTTCATCTACAGAGAAGTTGACAGAACGATTGACAGTCCCTGCATTTTGCTACAGTTGTTTTTGACTCCTTTCAGATACATGCACACACATATATGTACATATATACATACATTTAAGCTTGTATTTAAGTAAGATTTACCTACAAATTTTCAAATTCAATTTCTAGAACACTAGATTCACTTGAGTAGTGTCTTAGTTAGAGTTCTACTGCTGTGAACAGACACCATGACCAAGGCAAGTCTTATAAAAACAACATTTAATTGGGGCTGGCTTACAGGTTCAGAGGTTCAGTCCATTATCATGAAGGCGGGAGCATGGCAGTATCCAGGCAGGCATAGCACAGGCAGAGCTGAGAGTTCTACGTCTTCCTCCAAAAGGTTGCTAGTGGAAGACTGACTTCCAGGCAACTAGGGTGAGGATCTTATGCCCACACCCACAGTGACACACCTACTCCAACCAGGTCACACCTATTCCAATAAGGCCATACCTCCAAATGGTGCCACTCCTTGGTCCAAGAATATACAAACCATTACAAGTAGGCTTTAAGGAAATCATTATACTTCACTCTATTTCTATATACTTTCCTCCAAAAGTGACCCCCCCACACACACACCATCCCCCCACATATTAGCATTATTTTTATCTAAGAAGTAAGTAATAATTTCATAAAACTGTCAAAAATATGCGGATTTCCCCAAACTGTTTTTTGGATATGGATTCTACTCGATCCATTATGTCTCTTTAAGTTTTTTCTTTTTTACAAAACAAATTCAAGTAATGTCTGTCTCTCTGCCTATCTGTCTGTCTATCTATAGTCTATATATCTAAGTATCTATCTATCTATCATCTATCTATCTATCTATCTATCTATCTATCTAATCTATGTATCTAAGTATCTATCTATCTATCTATCTATCTATCTATCTATCTATCTATCTATCTGGTGTGTATGTATGTTCATGCACACACATGCCAGTGGAGATCAGAAGATAATTTATGAGAGCTGCTTCTCTTCTTTCATCATGTGGGTACCAGGGATTGAATTCAGGTCATCAGTCTTGTGGGCGAGCACCCTTTCCTTTTGAGTCATCTCATGTGTCCTTTTAGGCCCTTAACTGCAACATGCCCTTCTGACTGTTTTCAGTTTTGTGTGCGAGCTGGGGCTGGGAGACAGGACCCTTATTAATGCATCTTCTCCTTGTTAATCCCAGAAATCTGTCTTTATCTACTGCGCTCCGTGCTCCCCTCCTCTGCTCTGAAGAGAGCTGACCTTTATCAGGTTTTCTCCCTGGTCTCCAGTGAGAATTCTGAGATGGGTTCAAGACCGGTATGGACTAGAAATGTTCAACCAACATTAATCCTGGGGCTTCAAACAGACCAAGGTTCTTTCCTGTTCCCTCTCCCCAGCCTGAGACTCCAGAGATTGGAAGTAAGTGGAAAGGTTGGAAGGGGTTTTCTAAACAGTGCGATCACGGGTCTTGGGTTGGTTTCTCTTCATTCCTCACAGATACCAGTCAGCATTAGGTTCTCGAGACCTAAATGTTACCTTTCCCCTTGGGATTTCTAGGCCTCAGGGACAAGCCACACACAGTCCTTTCTCTTCAGAGGCGAAAATAACATCCATAGGGGAAAAGCTTTCTTGTGCCTCTGCTCTGGTGCCTTAGACGACATGAAGAGGATTTTAGCAGATCAGAGGTCTATGATCTAAATCAGGGTATTTCTGATGGGGCGATACTTACATAAAATATAATTTAATAGTGAAATCCGGTAGTTAGTCCAGGGCAGTAGACTTTCGACAGAAGAGTACCTGACAACCCAGGGCACATGCTCAACCTGGTAGTTATACCCCTGCTACTTGCTTTACAAAGGGTCTTATTCAAGTGAATAAATACAGGAGGCATGGAGGTCTTCATGCTCACCGAGAAGCATTAGGAGAACCTGGAATGCTATGCATACATGCTTGTTACCTCAAGGGAAGGAACGCAATAGCTGTTATCTACCCAGAAGGCTGGAACCAGAAGTGCTTATGAGCGACAGTATACCTCTATCACTAGATACTTCCCCAGGCTCTTATCATAAATTAGTTTCTCTCAGTAAATATATAGAACCAGTCTTTATGGACTTTGCAAAGAGTTTCAATGTAGTCACATCCAATTTGTATTTAGCTTACTTTGTTCCTCAAAGAAATTTATGTATACTTCATTGTACACTCGGGATTGAGCTAATTATCACTAGAATACATTTCACTGAATTGGGCTGTGCTAAATATGCCTAAAATAAACTACCGAAGCCCATTAAGGCTGCAAGGACCCCTGCAAATAAAATTATAAATAAACAGAGTGGGAAAATGTGTGCATATGCTCTGCCACACATTAGCATCAGACAAGACTTGCCCTACAACAAAGGCAATTTAATTGGGCTTAACCTAAAAAAGAAGTTGCTTGTAGAGATTTAAAATTTTTGATCTGCTTTCTGTTTCTTTCTCTACCTGGTAAATCCTTTGATGGGGAGAAACATTCAGTTTTCATTACTTATTTATTTATTAACCTGTTTATTCACATGCTCATCTAGCTTTTATCAAATGCCTATAACTGTAGGCATGGTGCTGGATTCTGAGGAGAGACCAGAGGGAGAGTACCTAAAAATAGTGTGACATATGTGTGTCCTTTTTCTCTTGTTCCAGCTAGAAATTACCTATGAATAAACACACACAGTAGGTTCATGCTTATGGTTTATGTTGGAAAGTCCTCTAAATTACAAATGTACAAAATTATCTCGTTCCCGTTATTTTGAGCCTTCACACCTGACACCTATAAATTCATAGGCCTCCTTCTGTACCTCTTTTGTTATACTCAAAAGATCTACATGTCTGAACACTCTGGAGCTGTACTAGGTCTCATGGGTGCTCAGATTTATGTCAGCACACAGCCCCCATGAGCTGCAAGGAATATGGCGGCCCCTTTGATCTTAATGGTAGAAACCATCTAAAGTCTTTTGATAAAGAAAGAGAGGAGGCTGGTGCTATCACATGGTGCTTTTAAAAACTGAATTGGGGTAGAGTGATGGCCCAGTGGTCAAAAGCCCATGTTACTCTTGCAAAGAACTGACAATCAGTTCCTGACACTCATGCTGGGTGGTTCACAAACACCAGGGAATCTGATGCCTTCTTTTGCTCTTTGCTGAATTTTGAGTTAATCCTATAAGCAATGTGCTACCTTCTCACATATATGTAAATAAAATAAAATCTTTAAAAAAATGTTTATTAAGTGCTAACTGTGTTAACCTCTGGGGATAAACATGAATCTGAGCCATTTCTCCTTCAGAGAGATGAGTGTGCCTTGACTATGAAGAGCTCTGAAGCAATAGCCACACTCATAAAGTCATAACCATCACTGTGGTGAATGCGACAGAAGGCATGCATAAGAAATACAAGATTTACTTCTTGAGATCAATGGCCTTAGGGAAAGTCTCTCCAAGGGAATCACATTCAACCAAAGTCGGGGGAACAAATTCAAGTTAAGCAAGAGGATGGTAGTTGAGAAAGGTCTCCTTCATGCAGAAATGACTTTGCTGGTGAGGAAGTAGTTCTCGCAGAGGGATGACTAGGGGAGGGGGTGGGGGCATGGATAGGAGAGAGAAGGAGGGGAGCAGGAGGGGACTGAGAAGAGAGAAAGAAGGAATAGGATGGAGATAGGCAGAGAGAGCTCCTCTGGATGTGAAGTGGGATGACTTGGCTTGTTGAGACAGGAAGTCTCAAGTGTCATAGCTAGAACGCTGCAAGCACTTTCATAAAACTGCAGCACAGACATGAGGGAGATCACCAGGCTGAAGGCTGAGGTTATCCTATAAGCAATTGAGTGGGTAGGATTGAGAATGGTTTGTCAAACTTGAATTTGTAAAAGGTAAGTTTCAGAGATGGATGAGTTCATTGAAGACATTGAAGTCTGGGAGATCTGGCATATGTCTGGTGAATGATGAAGGCTGCATCTATGGCAGGGTGCCTTTTGACATTGCAGTATGACACTGTGGTTTACAAATACGTTAGTCTCTTTCAATGTTGCTGTGAAATACAGGAGGATCATGGGACACAGGTAAGGTACACCTGACTTAAGGCCATGGTAACCAAATGGAGAGTGGGGGACTGGGTTGCTCAGTAGGCACAAGCTACAGAATTCCCTTGCTGAAAGCTGGTGCAGGAGGAACATCACAGGATGTGCAGGTCGCTGTCTTATGTGATGAAGAGGTAGGAAGAAGATAAGCTGACTCCATCAAGGGATGGTACGGTCAGTGTGCCCCATAAGTGCTCAGTGCTCATGGGAGAGCTAGCCTGACATTATGAAGTAACCCATTAGTTAGTGTTTCCTGAGGTTGATAATGTTCTGACTGAATATCTTTGATATGTTAACATGGTATTTACTGAGGGAATTGGAGGCATGGGAACTATTTATAAAGAGTGTTTGCATTTTACTTGACTTGGAATGACTCATGACAGACTTTTTGCATGTGTTTGAGAGATATTCAGCTTTGTTAGATTTGAAAATATGTTATTTCTGGCCTTTTTAGAGGGTGGTTTTTTGTTTTGTTTTGTTTTTAAGAATTAAGTCTTACAGTGAAGCTTGCCACATTCTGTTTCCTTCCCATTCGGTTTCCCATGAAATCCACAAGTCAACATCTGGCATTTGTTCTTCTTTATAAGGACTCAACAGGAGTTAGACAAAATATCTAGTTGTAACGTTCTTATCCTGAGCTGGGTCAGCAGCTGAACCAGACAGGGCACTAGGAACAGCACTGGATAATGTTACAAAGGCCACTTAGGCAGTACTTTTTACTGCAGACTGAGAGGTCTTGGAATGCATGGGATAGCTGATCTGTATGGCATCATCCAAGGCTGAGGTGGGAGAGTGCGGGCACTTAGTCGGCATCAGGCCAAGCGAGTGCATAGAATTTTCTGTTCTTTGTCAGGTGGGAAGCGTCGGCTGACAATGACAGGACATTTGCTCCTCGGTCTTTAATGTCTAATCCTTGGACTCTGAACTTGAAAGTCTTTTTCCCAGTTCGAGAGTCACATATTTTGAGAGCTGGAAGGAACCTCTGTAATAATCTTAACCCAAACTCCTGGGGGGAAAATGTCATCCACAAAGAGAGTTTAAGCAACATAGTTACGGTCTTTTGGTTGGCTAATTAGTGAACTCTCTGCCCCAGATGAACTTGTGTAGAGAATGGTCCACCTTCCTCTTTTATTTGCCAAATAACCTCCCTCTGTTATTTGCCAAAGTCTTATCTACTTGATAGAGTCTCTCGGAATTAGTCCCAATCATTGGGAAGACAACAAGTGCTTTTCTAGGGAAACTAACTTTTGCTTCTTTCCAGAAGGATTTTTCACTCTAACCCAGCATGACTCCCTACTTTCACAGCTCAGCATGGCATCTCTCTAATAGCCTTCCTCCTAGTTGGATATCAGTATAATGGTTCCAGCAAAACTCCATGTTCTATAGCAAGCATCACCTCTAAATTCAGGACATAACAGGTGTTGGGGACTGCTGCCAGTTCATTCAGTGCTGGCGGTGCTCCAAGCTCCCTTGGAAGCTGTTATGTGTGCAGGGGAAACTTTGCAAAGGATCCCGGAATCTTCAAATTACAAGGCTTATACTTTCCTGGACCTGTGTGGTTCAGTAACTTCTGGATGTCCGTGGGCCTTAGTCAGCACTGGCAAGAAGGCACTCACGAACAAGTGACAGCTGGGGCAGCAGCCCACTCGAGGGAAGGAATAGGAGCTTTAGAAGGAGGTGTGAGCAAGACGAGGGATGGGCTTGTTTTACCCATTGGCACTTACCATTTACCATCTTGGATTTGTGGGAAAGGATTGGGAGATATGCTGTCTGTGGGATCCTGTAGTTCTCTTCATCCTCCTGTTCCAAAGAGTCAACATTCTCATCAGGATGTATGTGCATGGATGAAGGAGACTGGTGAGTCAGGATATGTGTACAAGGATGAGGGAGGGTATTGAGTTAGCATGTGTGTGTGCAAGGGTGAGGGATGGAAATATGAATCTAGATTTTCTCATTTATGTTCTGAAATGACCTGGCTTGCAATTCAAGAGTCTTTTCTTCATTCTTTATTAGAACTGGATTTTGAAGTGGTGACCACTGACTGGTCTTACAAGATCTTGCTTCCAGAAAAGTGGAAGGCACTGGGTCAGAGGATATAGCAACCACTTTTCTTTTAGCTATGATTAAAATGTTCTGAGCAAAGCAACACAAGGAAGAAAGAGTCTATTTCTCTGCATGCTTCAGGTTATAGTTCATCATGGTGACAATGTCATGCTGGCAAGAGCTTAAGGCAGCACCCTCAATGTATCTGTGAATGCCTGTGCATGGCTTACTTCAGTCTTTTATCCCTTTGGGATCTCAGTGGACAGAAGGGTGAAGCCTGCAGTGGGTGGATCTTTTCATCTTAATTACCCTCACAATAACCCTGTGCAGATGTGCTAACAGTTTAACCTAATCTAGATAGTTCTGCCCAGACATGCCCAGAGTATATGACCTAATCTAGACAGCTCCTTACAGATGTGTCCAGAAGCATGTCTCCCCAGTGATTCTAGATCCCATCAAATTGATAACCACAGTGTGTGTTAGTGGTTGGGGCTGTCAAGAAATGAACAGCACTTTCTGGTTTAGTTCCTTCTCTGTTGCTGTGATAAAACACACTGACAAAAGCAATATAGGAAGAAAGGGTTTCTTATGACTTCCTGAAGGTTAGATTCCACCACTGTGGGGATTTTTGTGGCAACAGGCAAGGACAGCACAGTGGCAGAAACTAGAGGCTGGCTGATGACATTCTCGTCCACACACAGGAAGCAGAGAAAGGACAGGAAGTGGGCCCCTCAGGAATCCTTCCTCCAGCAAGCCTTCACATCCTAAACATTCTATAACAGTGCTACCAAACAGTACCTACCAACTGGTGATCAAGTCTTCCAATACAGGAGCCCACGAGGACATTTCTCATTCAAATATCTGTACTAGCTCATAACAGAATGCCACTGCATTGGTAAGGGTTCAATGAGAGAAAACTAGGATCATTTATTATAATGTGTTTACTTAACTGTTTCTGGAAGAGCAAGTGGGCACTGCCATCCAAGCTGTGTGACTGAGTGAGAGTGACTGTGCACACCCAGAAGGAAGAGACCATGGACAAAGCACACCACATGAGGGGAACCACATTCTGGTGGATTTCCTTGGGTCTTCAGAATAAACCTCAGACATTTCTTTCTGTATAGCAGAACTTAATTGAGTTCCCAAATGATCATGAATATTGAAGTTCCAGCAGGAAGTACCAATACTGCCTTTATACACCTTGTAAACACTTCCCTTCATTAAAGCTCTTATCTAAGCATGTCATTTCCTTCCTGCTGGGGCACTGGGCAAAATATGTCACCTAACCCTATATGTCTGTAACACAGATAAGGAAACAGAGTCACAGAGAAGACTAATGGCCTTTGTCTCTTTCTGTCTGTCTCTTTGTCTCTGTCTGTCTGTCTCTCTCTGTGTCCCGGAACTCACTATGTAGACCAATATCAGTCATAGTGATCTAGCTGCTTCTGTCGAGTTCCTTTTCATTTTTCAAACAATGGTTGAATGTTCATAGACTGAGATCTTGAGGTCATGAAGTACTTAAGATTAGGAAGTCTACAATATATGAACTGTATTTAAGAGCTGGAGAGATGGCTCGGTGGTTAAAAGCACTGGCTGCTCTCCCAGAGGACCTGGTTTTCATTCCCAGCACCTACATGGCAGCTCACAATCTTCTATAACTCCAGTCTCCAGTACCTGGAGATCTGATACCTTCTTCTTTTAGTTGTTTTTTTTCTTGTGTTTCTGATAGCAATCTTCCTGCTATGTCCTGTCAGAGTGACAGTTTTTGATGTTCTTTTCTCCTTGGAGAGGCATAGCACTTATTGTATTGATCATTGCCTTCTAATAGACTTAAATTGGGGCATTACTTTAATGATTATAAGAGTGATATTTACCGTGATTTCCATATCGTACAGCTGTTTTCTAACATTTAAAGAGTCATTTTCATTAAAGGAAAATGTTGGTTGTAGATAAAAATGCCAATCAAAAAAGAACAAAGCTTGAATCAAAAGAAGCCAATAAAAAAAAATCACAACCTGAAGTTTAATAGGCAAACTGAAAATTCAAATCTTATTCTTTTCCTGAGTTTTGGTATTTGACAGTCTACTTTGTTTACACCTAGGAAATTCATGCCTATGGTGGAAGGGGCATGGTAGGAGAGGTTATTCCTTGGTCTGGGGAAAGGGAAAAAAAAGGTGTGCTTTTCTCAACCAGAAATGTTTTTGTAAAAGAAAGAAAGAATCAAAGAAACAGTGAAAGAGAAAAATGGAAACATTCAAGAATGAGGCAACAGAACAGACACTACAGATCCAGTTAAGAATGAGGCAACAGAACAGACACTACAGATCCAGTCAAGAATGAGGCAACAGAACAGACACTACAGATCCAGGCTCCACAGAAGAACCTTGTGAAATGAAAGGTCCCAAAGGATTGCTAATGACTAAGGAGCTAAGGGGTGTGTCATCCCAATTCCAGACATAGCTGAATGATGTAAGGCCTTTTGGGGGAGTGAACACCTCAGCTCCCCAACACCTTTCCTGCCTCCTTCTCTCCCTTGTTTATTTTTGAGACAGGATCTCATGTGTAGGCCAGGTTGCCCCAGAATTGTTTAGCACAGGTAATCACATCTTAGTCTCTCCAGTGCTCGGATTATAGGCACGAACTACCACTATTCCATGCTTGTCATCTCAGTTCATTTCAGTAGCCATTCTGGGGCCACCCAAACAGCATCCATTAGAAATACAGAAGCGTGGGCTGAGTTGTACACAGCACAGGAGTAGGGCACTTGCCCAGCGTGCACAAGGTCTCGATCCTCAGTGTGGTGGAGGGGTGGCAACATGAAACTTAAAAAGGAGATGCAGCATTGCAGATCCTACCTCAGACTTAATGAGCCAAATCCTCATTTCAAAAGATTAATGAGAGTGGTTCTTAAGCACTTGAATGTTTGAGGAGCAGTTATTTACATAATCGCTATTTCAATTTTTTAATAGTAGCATGTACTTCTAGTAATAAGATTAAAATAGTTCATATCAAAATATTGTGAAGGTAATTCTATGTGAGAACACCCTGGGGTATAAGACACAGAATTAAGACATTTAAATTCATCTCACAGTCAGCTTATTCACTTTAACTGAACAATTATCACTGGCATTCATGTTTAAAGCTTCTTATTTTCCATCATCCTTTGAGCTTTGTCCCTCTGACTAACTCTCAAAAGCTCAGCTCTGTCTTCTAACAATAATATTTCAGGTGCTTCCTCCTTGAAAGGGTTTGTGGATAAACCTACTGCTGTGGTCTGCATCTCTGTTACCCCAAATGCATGCGCTGAAACCCAGTTGTGAAGGGACAAGGTCAGAGGTAGAAGTGCTGGGAAATGACTGGAGCCCAGTGAAGTCCTCACGGATGAACTTAGTGCCTTTCTAAAAGCAGCCAGGGGAGCTCATTTGCCTGTTGAAGAACTTCTTCTGGGCCACCAAGTACTGACTCTGATAGCTTTTCCTGTACTAGCTTTACAATGAGGAATGTCATATTGGAAAATGAGCTTTAGTCGTGTGGAGGTTCAGCTAGATCAACCGTTCTACTACTTCACGACTATTATCATCTTCACTACTGAAATCTTTCGTGGAAAATAAAGCTACCTGTGACTGAGACAAGAAGCTGAAAGAAGGAAGGATGCTCAGACTTGTAGGCACTTATCCTTGTGCAATCTGGATGATTCTAGAATTTGCTTCCTTGAGAACTGAAATAATGCAATTAATGGGAAGAGGATTTCAAGAAGACATACTTATTTTTATTTCTGTACTCAGGCACTAATGTTGGGAAGAAATGGTACTGAACCTCCTAATCACAGCCATTCTATACTTATATCATCTATATCTATGTATATAAGGTCTCCCTGCCTCTCTGTACAGATAACTATAATTTTATTATAATGTACAACTATGTATATGATGACTGGGTCATAGTTTTTGATTTATGTAAGCTTCCCAACTCCTGCTCCTCATGTCCTCCTAGTATAGATGGTAATCTGTTACGGAGGCCAATAGGGGAACAGTCACATGGTACCTGTATAAAGGAAGTGGGCATGTTCTGCTTGTTAAAGATGTTAAAGGTATTATAGAATGGGTAGAATGGCCCCAGGTAAAGACAGACTGATTCAGGATGAATAAACACCCCAGGCCATGAACAGTGGACTTCAAGCTACTGCAGGATTTTTTTTTTCATTTGATTTTTCTGCACAGCTGTCTAACACACACACACACACACACACACACGCACACGCACACGCACATGCACACACACACACACTCATATACATGCATTTACACTCTCACACGGTCCTACTCACACATGTACACACTCATACACACTCACTCACACTCACATACCCTTACACTGGGCAGCGGGTCCTCCAGCCTGCATGCTGCTGTCGCCTCACCTGAGCAGATGCTCACTGCTGCTGGAAAGGGGCAGGCTCTGTGCCCCGCCTTCTGTCCTTGTCATCCCTGACTTCTGCTGCAATGCTGATTTATAAATTCCTAGCAGCTAGCCCAGCTCCTCACAGAGACTCAGCCTGGAGCTTAAGTCGACAGATAATTGTCATCGCTGATTGCTTTGCTGACAAGAGCTTTGTGGCTATTTTGGTTTTTTGTTTTTTTTTTTTTCTTGAGAGTTCCTTAATTAGAGGAAATATCGTGGTGCACTGTCCAATCAGCCTCTTGTCAGATATTATTACATCTGTAGCAGTTTCAGGCGACATTGGGTTTGTTCCTGCCAAGCTGGCATGAGGTTGGCAGCCTGTGCCATAATTTGCTGCCAGAACAGTGGTCCGTGCCCAGCTCTGAGGTTTGTTGCTGGGGCACCCAGACAGGCAGCAGTTCACAACAATGCCACACCTCACAGTGGCCATTGCCTGTTGGAATGCTCACTTTGTTCTTTGGGAAATTATAGACTGCAGGGTCCTTTGGTACTTGCTTTTATATCTAGCAAGGGAATCCTCTTTTCTTCTTCCATGAGAGAAATGCAGACATTATCTATGCTTGGTTTCTCCTTGGGGAAGCGTTAGAGGTGGTTTCCCTTTCAGTCTATTGTAATATGGATACCAACTTAATTGAGAGGAAAATTTGTCTTAAATTAGAAAACATTTGAGGCTCAAAGTTTTCAGGGTTTCATAATTCTGGTTAGTAAATGTTACCAGAGTACCTTTTACCAGCTGATAAAGGGGACACATCAGATTCAGGGCTACTTCACTCGGATGCTTTATTTCAGACTAGCGTGTGTGCAGCTCATGTGTGTATCTGCACATAAACTGCACATAAATGAGATTGCCAAGTGTGCACTAACCCTTCCCATCCCTTATTTCTGGAATTAACTCCTTGCAGCAAAGGTTGAGTAAGCTTTCTGGGGTAACCTACAGTTAACAATGTAAACAGTCTCCAGTCTCAGGAATGTCACACTGAATGGCGAGTGGTCTCTCATGGCTTCCTCCAAGGTGTCTGTGAGGGTGCACTTTTTTTTTCCTGGAATTTTCAAACATTGGAGTAGAGAACAAAGAGTGCAGAATTGACTGAAGGCTTGACATTGAGAACTCCACAGAAATTCTATCATATTCTTGGATTATACAGAGCAGGAGAGAGCAATAGTAAGTTTGTGTGTCTGCGTGAAGCGAGGGTTGGTCATAAAGAGGAGAACTTGGTTAAACGACATGGGGGCGGGGTGAGTAGAGTCCATGAGGCTGATAAGCAGAGAGTGGGTAAGATTCGAGGGCGTGGCTTTCCCTCTTCCGTGTCTAGCTTTGCTTCCTCAACATAGAAACAGCATAAGGCCAGGCAGCCTGCTTCAGGATGACGCTCATGATGACCGCACACGACACACAAATGCTGGGGCAATTTGGCCCATTCACAGGATTTGTGAAAATCAATGTCAATGACCAAGATTCTTTACATACGTGAAAATCGCTTAGCTGTTCTTTGGTCCAGGTGCATGTTGGGCTCTGTGTAATTTGTGAGGTAACCTTACCGTGGTAACTCACCCAGACACTAACTCCACGGGAGAGTAAGTATGTATTGCCTGTGACACGTCTCCCTCATGCTTTCAAGGGAGGGGTGTGGGAGGGGTGTGCAAAGGGTGTGCTTTCACCCTGGGCAGTCTGGGGAGCTCCATGCCTGCCAAGCCTTTGCCTCACCACTGAAGCGGAGCCAGGGATTTTGCATCTGCAGGTCCACGTGAGCAGCTTGAACTCCTTCCTGGTTCTGCCACTGTGCCTTAGCGCAATCCACAAAAGACTTTCACAATTAAAGTCAAAGCAAAAACTAGAGAAAAAATTTAATTTAAAAATTGAATATAAAAGTTCAACATCTGTGATGACATGCTGTATATACATTCTTGTATATTTTTTTAATTGAAAGATGTATTTATTTATTTATTTATTTATTTATTTATTTATTTTTACTTGTTGTGTGCTTGTGTGTGTGCTCATGAATGCAGTATCTGTGGAAGCCAGAGGAGAGGATCCCTCTGGATCCAGAGTACAGATTGCCCAGTATGGATGTAGAAAACCTAACTCAGGTCCTTTGGAAGAATAATATGTGCTAAAACTACTAAGCTACCACTTCAGGACCAATATATTCTTTTAAAGTATTTCTAAAGTTTTTAAAAATTGTATGTGTGTGTTTTGACTGCATGGATGTATGTGCATCATGCTTATGCAGTGCATAAGTAGAGGGTACAGGATCCCCTGGAACTGGAGTTACAGATGGTTGTGAGCCACCATGTGGCTGCTGGGAATCCGACTTGGTTCCTCTTAAAGAGCAAGTGCTCTTAACCCTGGAGTACTTTTTCAGCGCCAGTGCCTGTGTGTTTTATAATTGCTGTGCTCAGGCTGTGTGTCCTTTGAGATAGGATCATATCTCACTGTAGCTCTCAGGTGCTGGAAACTCAAAGGCCTAGAAGCAAGTGTGTCCTGTGTCCAGTGTGTGTGTCCTGTGTCCAGTGTGTCCTGTGTCCAGTGTGTCCTGTGTCCAGTTTATTCCTGCCAGGGACATGTAGCCTCAATGCTTTTTTTTTTTTTTTTTAGATAATGTTTTAAAATCCCTTAAACTGTCCTCTAGACAGGACGGACTTGACCGGAATCAGGTAGTTACCATGGCATCCAAAGACAGTCTCTGGAAGCCCATCGACTTCTCCAGACACAGAGCCGGTAAACTGCTTTGAAGGAGCATTCTCTACCTCAGCGGACAAGAATAGAAACAGTATTTATCCAAGGCACTGAAACTGACTTACAGGGCTCCTCTCTAGAATAATTCTTCTTCCTATTTCGCTGAAAACTGTTCAGTGGTTTGTGCACCTTGGCGTTGACTGGCAGCAGCTTTTCTTTCATCTCTCTAATCTGAAAGCTTCTTTCTGAATAAAATAGAAATGCGAATGACCCTGGCTAGGAGATCCTTTACGTTTCAGAGAGAGGTTAAAGCAATTGAGCCGTTCTGTTTATTCAGGAGCTAAACGAGTCTACCCAGGAGAGCAAGACAGATCCCTGCTCTTCCTGAGCAACCGCTCCCTTCTGGCGGAGCTCTTTGTTTCTTGAAGATAAAAATTATTATGTATATTTGAGGTTTAAACCACAGTATGAAGGCATAGATGATAAACTGGCTGCTATTGTGAAGCAGATGAACAAATCTATTATGCAATAATTTTTTTATTGACACGAGCATCAAAAATTGACTTTAATGAGAATCTGCAACACAATGACGGTTTATTAACTTTGGTGCTCATCTGTGTGTTAGAGCTCAACTGATTACCTTCTGTACCGGCTGCGTCGAAGCTCCAGCTTCATCTCTGCATCTTCTGGCACGCCCTTCCCAAAGCTGTTTGCTTTTCTGTGCTGCCCTCACTACTTGCACTAACATACAACATATTCTCACACAGAAGCAAGATTATACTGTTCTTATTTTTAGTGAAATAATTCTTTGATGTTAATCTAATTTTCATTACTGTCTTGCTAAATTATTGAAAGGCTTGGGTTTTTATAAATTCTCATTGTTTGAAACGTCTGCTGCATGGTAAGGCTCCGGACCACCAGCTTTTTGCCTTAGAGTTAGGAGGCAGGGACTGTTTAAGCCAGTGATTTCTATTGTGTGGCATTCATGTAACACTTGGCTGTGCCAAGCACTTTTTAAACCACTGTTATTTGAACTACAAGGGGGGCAATAACCTCCTTGAGGCAGAGATGGGAGGTTTTTGTTTGTTTTCAGGCCCTGTCTTCTTCAGATGAAAGGATTAAGGAACACATAGGAAAGGCAAATGTCTCACATTCCACTCCTTTGTTTGTTTTCTGAGACTCTATCTCATGTAGCCCAAGGTGGCCCCAAGCACTCTGTAGGCAAGGATGACCTTGAACTTCGGGGGCTCCCTGCTTCTACCTCTCAAGTGCCTGGGCTACAGGTGTGCACCACCAGCCCCTCCCCCACCTTCCCTTTTAGAGTCTCCACTTCTGCTCTGGCCTTGAGAATTACACAGACCTAAACACATGGTCAGCAGTCAGATGAACACTTGGCTTTAAAGCAAGTTTTACAGGACACAGGAAATGAAGCCCCTTCCCCCTCCTCAAGAGGCAGGAAAGGCCAATCTCAGACAGTAAGTTAACAAAGGATAGTAAGCTATGGGTGTGACAAGGCAGAGGCCTTGGGCTAGGTCTGTACTTGGGGGGAAAGTTTGTTTGTACTGACACCTCTCCCCACTCCCACCAAGAGTCCCCCACTGTGCAGACATGAATGATTAACTGTCCTGCTGGTATATCTTACAGGGGGGCAAATTCGAATTCTGTTTTATAAGGAAGCCAACTGAAAGTCAGAGTGGTCCTGCATCTTCTTTATAGTGCCTTTGATTCAAAATATCTCTGAGCAGCACAATTTTCGGTGATATAGTCATAACTCAGAAATGCCTCTTTTAAAGCCAGTTTTTCCTAGGAGGCAGAGTTGGAGCAACAGCCCGCTCTTCCACATTCAGTCTCAGGCTGTCATATCATAGTGGGTGTGGGGTAGGGAGCACCCAGAGCTCGCTTGAGAATCTTGCCCTTATTTGTCTCCTCTTCAGTGCTCAGTTTGCTTTAAGCTCCCCCAAGCCAGACCATTTTGTTTCCTGTTGCATCCTTTGAATTAGGACAGCACCCAGCACACAGTAAGAGCATTGTTCAAAGGATAATTCTGTTAAGTAATGAACCAGATACGGTGGCACTGTATGCCAGCTCTCAGGAATCAAGGGAAGACAGATCTCTGAGTTGTAGGCCTGGTTACATAGTGAGTTCCAAGCCAACTAGAGCTGTATAGTGAGACTCTTTGTCTTAGTCGGTGTTCTATTGCTATGAAGAGACACCATGACCATAGCAAGTCATAAAGGAAAGCATTTCATTGCGGAAGACTTACAGTTTCAGAGGTTTAGTCCATTGTCATCACGGCAGGAAGCATGGCAGCATACAGTCAGACATGACATGGGAGTAGTTTACAGCTCTACATATGGATCTTCAGGTAGCAGGAAGAAAGAGACTCTGCGCTTGGAATAGGCTTTTTAAAAGCTCAAAGCCCATCTCCAATGACACACTTCTCCAACAAAGCCACACCTCTTAATCCTTTCAAACAATGTCACT
This sequence comes from Mus caroli, assembly GCF_978045245.1. Lineage (NCBI taxonomy): Eukaryota > Metazoa > Chordata > Mammalia > Rodentia > Muridae > Mus > Mus caroli. Next base: position 66,751,324 of record NW_028227271.1, read on the forward strand.
TCTTGGTAACCAAGTTTTTAAATCTATGACCCTGTGGACCTACTCTCTTTCAAACCACCACACCTGTCTTCAAAACAGACAGGAAGAAAGAAAAAACAGAGAAAGAAAGAATAAAAGTAATACCAGCACTGCACATTCCAACCCCGCCTCGCACACTCCATCCCTGCCTCTGCACACTCCACCCCTGCCTCTGCACACTCCACCTCTGCCTCACACACTCCACCCCTGCCTCTGCACACTCCACCCCTGCCTCTGCACACCCCACCCCTGCCTCTGCACACTCCACCCCTGCCTCTGCACACTCCACCCCTGCCTCTGCACACCCCACCCCTGCCTCTGCACACCCCACCCCTGCCTCTGCACACTCCACCCCTGTCTCTGCACACTCCACCTCAGCCTCTGCACACTCCACCCCTGCCTCTGCACACTCCACCCCTGCCTCTGCACACTCCACCCCTGCCTCTGCACACTCCACCCCTGCCTCTGCACACTCCACCCCTGCCTCTGCACACTCCACCCCTGCCTCTGCACACCCCACCTCTGCCTCTGCACACTCCACCCCTGCCTCTGCACACTCCACCCCTGCCTCTGCACACTCCACCCCTGCCTCTGCACACTCCACCCCTGCCTCTGCACATTCCACCCCTGCCTCTGCACACTCCACCCCTGCCTCTGCACACTCCACCCCTGCCTCTGCACACTCCACCCCTGCCTCTGCACACTCCACCCCTGCCTCTGCACATTCCACCCCTGCCTCTGCACACTCCACCCCTGTCTCTGCACACTCCACCCCTGCCTCTGCACACTCCACCCCTGTCTCTGCACACTCCACCCCTGCCTCTGCACATTCCACCCCTGCCTCTGCACACTCCACCCCTGCCTCTGCACACTCCACCCCTGCCTCTGCACATTCCACCCCTGCCTCTGCACACTCCACCCCTGCCTCTGCACACTCCACCCCTGCCTCTGCACACTCCACCCCTGCCTCTGCACACTCCACCCCTGCCTCTGCACATTCCACCCCTGCCTCTGCACACTCCACCCCTGTCTCTGCACACTCCACCCCTGCCTCTGCACACTCCACCCCTGCCTCTGCACACTCCACCCCTGCCTCTGCACATTCCACCCCTGCCTCTGCACACTCCACCCCTGTCTCTGCACACTCCACCCCTGCCTCTGCACACTCCACCCCTGTCTCTGCACACTCCACCCCTGCCTCTGCACACTCCACCTCTGCCTCTGCACACTCCACCCCTGCCTCTGTACACCCCACCCCTACCTCTGCACACTCCACCCCTGCCTCTGCACACTCCACCCCTGTCTCTGCACACTCCACCCCTGCCTCTGCACACTCCACTCCTGCCTCTGCACACTCCACCCCTGCCTCTGCACACTCCACCCCTGCCTCACACACTCCACCCCTGCCTCTGCACACTCCACCCCTACCTCTGCACACTCCACCCCTGCCTCTGCACACTCCACCCCTGCCTCTGCACACTCCACCCCTGCCTCTGCACACTCCACCCCTGCCTCTGCACACTCCACCCCTGCCTCTGCACACTCCACCCCTGCCTCTGCACATTCCACCCCTGCCTCTGCACACTCCACCCCTGCCTCTGCACACTCCACCCCTGCCTCTGCACACTCCACCTCTGCCTCTGCACACTCCACCCCTGCCTCTGTACACCCCACCCCTACCTCTGCACACTCCACCCCTGCCTCTGCACACTCCACCCCTGTCTCTGCACACTCCACCTCTGCCTCTGCACACTCCACCCCTGCCTCTGCACACTCCACCCCTGCCTCTGCACACTCCACCCCTGTCTCTGCACACTCCACTCCTGCCTCTGCACACTCCACCCCTGCCTCTGCACACTCCACCCCTGCCTCTGCACACTCCACCCCTGTCTCTGCACACTCCACCTCTGCCTCTGCACACTCCACTCCTGCCTCTGCACACTCCACCCCTGCCTCTGCACACTCCACCCCTGCCTCTGCACACTCCACCCCTGCCTCACACACTCCACCCCTGCCTCTGCACACTCCACCCCTACCTCTGCACACTCCACCCCTGCCTCTGCACACTCCACCCCTGTCTCTGCACACTCCACCTCTGCCTCTGCACACTCCACTCCTGCCTCTGCACACTCCACCCCTGCCTCTGCACATTCCACCCCTGCCTCTGCACACTCCACCCCTGCCTCTGCACACTCCACCCCTGCCTCTGCACACTCCACCCCTGTCTCTGCACACTCCACCTCTGCCTCTGCACACTCCACTCCTGCCTCTGCACACTCCACCCCTGCCTCTGCACATTCCACCCCTGCCTCTGCACACTCCACCCCTGCCTCTGCACACTCCACCCCTGCCTCTGCACACTCCACCCCTGTCTCTGCACACTCCACCTCTGCCTCTGCACACTCCACTCCTGCCTCTGCACACTCCACCCCTGTCTCTGCACACTCCACCTCTGCCTCTGCACACTCCACTCCTGCCTCTGCACACTCCACCCCTGCCTCTGCACACTCCACCTCTGATTCTGCACACTCCACCTCTGCCAGCTATCTTTGTCACATTTGACACTAGCCTGCACCTTTCAAGGTTTTTCTTCTTTTTTCTTTTAAGAAATTTAATTCAGCAACTGAAGAATGAATCATTCTAATTAATTGGAAAAGAAGATGAACTTTGATGTAGTTTCAATGGGTTCTTCTTTAAATAGTCAAGTAATTATGTAATAATTTAGCATTAATAAATACTATTTTCTGAGTTCTATAGGAACATATTTTTCAAAATTTTCAATTAAGGATCAACTACTGAAGCTCTAACTCAGGGGCTGAAATTTTATTTTTCTTAAGTAAGATTTTCCTGGGGGCAGATCTGGAGAGATGGCTCAGCAGTTAAGAGAACTTATGATCTTGCAGAGGTCCTGAGTTCAGTTCCCAGCACATTGGACAGCTCACAACTGCCTGTAACTCCAGCTTCAGGGGATTGGTTCCTTTTTCTGGCCTCTGCACACCTAAACTCACATGTTCATACCCACATGCAGACACATGCCTACATGTGCACACACATAATTTTAAAGGAAAATATTTGGTTTCGGAATAATTTTTTTTTTTTTTTGGTTTTTCGAGACAGGGTTTCTCTGTATAGCCCTGGCTGTCCTGGAACTCCCTCTGTAGACCAGGCTGGCCTCGAACTCAGAAATCCGCCTGCCTCTGCCTCCCGAGTGCTGGGATTAAAGGCGTGCGCCACCACGCCCGGCTTCGGAATAATTTTATATTTACAGCAAAGCTGCAGAGAAAATGCAAAGAATTCCTAAGCTTCCTTTCTGTAGCTTCCCCTAACGTTAATGTCTCAAATAACACAATGTGTTATCAAAGCTAGTAAGCAGACATATATTTCATATTATTACTGTAAATATTAAATATGTAAATATAATATTATACACTATGCTTCAGGCTGCTCTGACCACCTGAATGTCCTACTAATGCCCCTTTCTGTTCTATCTTAGATGTCTCTTGGGCTGTAACTGTTCTGTCTTCTTAGCTTTCTTAGGTGCATGGTATTTTCTTCACTTCTAACAAGTTCTGCTTCCTTTTGAGTGGTCCATTTGCACTCTTCTCCCAAGCTCAGCTCTTATCAGTCAGGGACCTAGCAGAGCACGGAGGCACACATTAGAGCATCCTGGAGAAAATTGAACAAAATGTTGTTTACTGAGGTGGAGATGGGTAGAAGCGAATAGATGAAGGTTGTTAAGGCAACCAGGAGGTGTCTACAAGCTTTCCCTCTCCTCTGGAGCCATGCTGGGAGCAGAACTACCCAAGCAAGTAATGCAGATGCCAGAGATGTGTATTGGAGAGGTAGCCACCTAGAGAGTCTGGAGCCCTGAGGTCCAAGTGTGTGGGGAAAGCAGTGTGTGGGCTTTAACTCCTTCACCTGAATCTCCTGCATCAGCCTCATTTTAGTAAACCCAACTTGACAGTGATGGCAGGGGTGGGTGTTTTATTTCCTGGTCACAAGTACAAAGGGGAAGGTGAAGAATTAAATACATTTCAATTTAGCCTTAGAAACTGTCCAGTTTATCACCATGTGGCACAGTCAGCAAGTACAGTGTGATGAAAACTGTTCTGTCCAGCTAAATAAACAAACATCCAGACCGGGTAAGAAAGCACCACCTCTGGCAGCTGTGGAATTGATAACAGGTTTTAGAGAGAAATCAGCAACCTGAGGACATTTGCATAAAACAGTGCCTCTCTCTCTCTCTCTCTCTCTCTCTCTCTCTCTCTCTCTCTCTCTCTCTCCTATTTTATTACTTGGTTCTAGGCTTTGAAAAAGTGATGGCCACTTCTTCCTAACAACAGCAAATTAAAATTTGGAAAAAGAAGATTTTGAAAATGTAATTTGCTTTTTATTTGAATTGCACAGTAATAAACCCAAATGGGCTCTTGTTGCTCAAGGTGGAGGTGCGGGGGGGGGGGGGGTTGCAGGGGGTGGAGGGGAACACAGGGATGAACGACTTCGTTGATGTTTGGTCACACTGCTGGTTTCTGCTGTGCTGTTAGTTTTGTCAGTGGGAATGAGTGGATGAGATTTCATTTCTTTGTTTCAGATGAGGAGTAGAAACTCAAAAGGCTGAATATCAATCCATGTTTGCTGTTTTGACATTAAATAAATTAAATTTGCCCCAAACAAAAGGCTCTGTAGGGATTTGTTGCTACCTCCCCTTTCAGAATAAGCATTTCGCATATATGGGTCTTCTGTATTGGCTCCTTATCTTCCTCCCGGAGAGAATCCCTTTTGCATTCATTTTGAACGTGGTTGCATTGGGTCTTTCGCAAGATGGAGACTTTTCTCAAGGCTTGAATGAAGAATGTTAACTGAAAGAACTACTGTAGACTTGAGGGCCGGATTACAGAAATAGATGAGGGGTCTCCGGTCGGAAATCAACAGGAGTGGGAAGCCATTTTTATCTTGGTTCAGAGGGATGAAAGAACAAATAATGAGGCCTGGTAAGGGTTGTAATCCCAAGCAAAAGGCCACTCAGCGGAAACCACATCTGCGAAGGACTCTACAGTGTGAGGAAAGAAGGGAAGCATCAGCCTTCGTCTGCGTCCCACCGATGGGAAAACCCAGAGAAGTGAGAAGGAAGGAGTGTGAGCGGTACCAGTCAGGGGAGGGGTTCTGTGTGGCGTACAGGATACCACTAACTGGTCCATCGTTATGCATCACCTCCACCCCCACCCCCGAATCCTAGCTAACTGGCTCAGATAATTGTAAATTTAGGTTTGGAGGAGATCTAATCTAGATCTAGTAAACTAATAGGTAAATTCAGTCTTTAAAGAATGGTTTTAGAGTTTTAAAATGAATTATTCTTCCCCTAGACTACTGAGATTATAGTTCAGAAAACCCCTATGTCCTTGAGTTGCTTAGTCTGTAGTATGCTGAGAAAGATGTCATCTGTCAGCACACAATAAAGGCCATTTGTTTCTGTGATCATGCCCCCAAGCCAGCAGTTGCCCTAACTGGCATTTTCAGAGTTAAAATGGTCATCACAGCCTGTGTGCTATTATCGCCCTAATGGGTTGTTTCTGTTAGAGCTAAATGTAATTACTAAATAATCACTTCCAGTTGCCCATTGATTGTTTGCGCATGAAATATGTAACGAAAATAGACCCAAATGCTGCAGCCATGGAAAGACCCACTTCTGGGAAAAAAAATTTGTATTTTCTCTCTTACCCTCGTTGCAGGTTATCTGAAAACAAACACAGAACGACCTTGAATGTTTGTGGTAACTCACACAAAACCTGATTCCAGGATCACTGTAGACCTTCAGGTGTAAGGCTCAGGGACACAGAAATAGTTAGCGTAGCAGTTTTAGGGAGGGGACTAGAAGATTTCTTCTTTACCATTGGAGTCAGCAGGTAAAATGCATGGCAGCTCATGGCAACGCACCTCCGAGAAAGGTCATATAGGATTTCCCTTTTCTTCGTAGATGGTCTCTGGAAAGCCTTACTGTCTGCTTGTGCCTGCTTTACTGTGATATACTTATTCTAAAGACCCCAGCGCTTCCTTCCCATGTTGGTGCTAGATTCTCTATTTAAAGTTCCTGAAAGCAAAGCGCATGCTCATTAAAACATTATTTATTCATGTTGTACCTTTATGTAGAATCTTATTAGGTCAAACTCTGCTTTTATTGTTCCTTAGCCCAGAAAAGATATCTGGCTTATTTTTGTTTTCAGCCATGCAGGAAAATTTGGAGTTAAAAGATTTAAAAATGATCATAAATTCACAAGCGATTCACTCTAGTGGTCAGTGAGCCCAAGCAGAGTTCAAGGGTCTCTGACTCTCATTGCTTAAAGGAATTTACATGAAATTTAAACAAAGCTAAAAATAAAATCTGTCTAGCATACTTGACAAAGAGACTGTCATTGTTTCCCATTGTTTCCCACTTATCAGTAAGTGGCTCACCTTTGCCTACTCTAAGTAAATACCTAGACCTTTGCTGTTGTTTTGGTCTGACCTGAGGCACACCAAAGCAGGCAGTGCTGAAACCACACCATGCTGGTTGCCCGTGACCCAAGAGTCCGAAGTCCTTGACGTCAGGCGTTGGCTTTGTATATAGATGCTCTCTGACTTTTGCGGTGCTTTTTGCTTGGTTTCAAGATGGCTTCCAATGTCAGGAGGTGGCAATCACAGCTCAGCTTGAGTTCTATTGCTCTTTACATCCCTCAAGGTCAGCTGGGCATCATGCTATTCTTCCTTGGTCCTTTAGATAAGACCCATTTCCCTTCTTTCTGTTAGCTCTGTAGTCAGAGCCCTTCCCTTGGCCGGAGCTATAGAGCAAGCCTCTAGCCAGTTTGCCTGTCACAGGGTCCCCACCTGCTCACAGGGTCCCCCTAGCTCCTGCCACCAATAATCTTCTTGGACCATCACATGTATCAGGCTGTGTCTCTTCTTAAACATGCTCAGTCGCTTCAGTTACAGTTGACAGAATAAGATCCTCTGTCAGTAACCAACAGAAATTTCTGTTTGCAAATGCTATGAGCAAGACCCTGTGTGAGGTCCTGTAGGACAGTGACTGGGTCACCTTGCTGGTTCTACACTGTGTCCTCATTAGTTTGTGATTTCCTAGATAACAGGCATTGTCCTTGTTAGCTGTAAATGGGCAAGGCCAATCAGGTTTCTAGTCGGCATTCTTTACTATATATTGCAATCCATGATCTCTGTAAGGTGAATAGCTTGGAAAATCATATACATAGCCCTCCCGAGGTGACCCAATGGGGCCTCTGATATTTTTTTTAAACTAGAGTTCGAATTTGCAGGTCATAAAAATTTTGCATTGCTGCAATCTTAATTTAAGGCACACGTTCCTGGATGTCTACCTATTACCTGGTACTGTATCAAACCCTTGGCATATACAACATGTAAAGTCCCGCCAAGAAAGACAATGGGGAACCCACCGTCATAGACAAACATGGATTTATTACCATGCGGCAGGACGAAAAGATGTCTGTCCTGGAATGGTGGGAATATTAGGAGGAGCATGCGCAGCGTGTCCAGGACCATGGAGCATGCGCAGCGTGTCCAGGACCACGGGTCTGAGACTGGTCAGAATTTGCAGACGAGCACGTTTCTGAACACTCGGAGGTCTTATCCTTAGGATGCAGAATTGTGCAGAGGGATAGGCTTGATTGCAGTCATACTGAGAGCCACGGGGCTGAATGAGCTGGGTCTGTGTGTCTGAGCTTAGGTCATCTCCCATGCTGCGGTTTTAGCAGTTGCCTGTGTTATGAGTCACGGTTCACTTTTACAAGCTGTGGCTTTTGCTTTACTTCCAGTTCCCATGTCCCATGCTGGTTATAATGGCTTTACTATAAAAGTAGAATAAATACCAACACGGTGTCTCTCTCCAGGGAACCCCAGTTTAGACGATCGCGATTTGGTATGTGTTGCAGTAGAGTTAAGAACAAGGTGTTCCTGAGCTCAGAAGAAGCAACTTAGGTTTTTTTTTTTAACATGCCTTTGTTGTTGTTGTTAGTGTTGTTGTTGTTGTTAGTGTTGTTGTTGCTGCTGCTGCTGTTATTTTTTGAGACAGAATCACAATTAGCTCAGGCTGGCTTTGAGTTTGCTTTGTAGCTGAGACTGGCCTTGGACTCTTGACCCTTCCTGCTTCACAGTCCAAGTGCTAGGATTACAGGTATGTGCCACCACATCTAAGCATAGCATTTTATTGAAATTGTATAATTTTCAAAGCTCTGTGCACATTATACACTAAGCAAATTACACACATTATTTTCTTTAATTCTAACAATCGGAATTGGGTGATAATTTTCTTACTCTTATTTTAAAGTAAAGAAACTGAGAGGCAAATAGGTTGAATAAGCATTCCTGGTCACCCCACCGAGACATGAGGGCCTTGGACCTTCTTAGACAAACTTTTACAGGGCACTCTCCTAGTGATTCTCGTAATCTAAGAAAATACAACTTAGAAGTAGCCATTACCATGAAGGGACCTGAGATGCAGGAATGTGAGGTAGCTGCCCTGGGATCACAAAGCAGAATCTGGACTCAGGCAATGAGGCTGCCAGTGAATTCACAGCTTCTCTTTAGCCTTTCCTGTGGGGTCTGGTCTTCCATATTTGTGTTCTTGGCCACTGAACAGCTCAGTGCCAGAGGAAAAGGTTCACAGAAGCATCGAAGTATGAGCCAGGGCTTGAAGATAAATGAAATTATTTCTGTATGGATCGTGGAAAGCAGGCTCTGATATTCCATCAGGAGCAGGGGGCCTTGAGTAGCCCTGGGAACCAGGGTGGTGCTGCTGGGCCAGGAACAATGACGTTCTGAATGAAGAAGATGGAGGAACAGTAGGGAGCGTAGGTGGCAACCAACAGAGCTGGAGGCAGGAGTGAGGACCAGAGAGGGGACTTCTCATTCTTCACATGTGGTACAAAAGGATGCACTTCTCAAAGGCACCCCCAGCTCCAAATGATCATTCAGGAAAGGGACCAGCAAGGCTACTCATGCTGAAGGCACCTCCAGAGTTCTGAGATTGTAGGAAACAAAAGGAGCGGCCAGAAGAAGTGCTTAGAGGCGGTCCTGACGCTATTGCTTTGAGGAGCACAGCACACATTTTAATGTCTATGTCCCTGCAAGCTAACGATAAAATGATGAAAGATGTTACTGCTTTCAATCAGTCTTGAGTCTGAAAGCAATTTTTTTTGGGGGGGGGGAGTTCTGGGGAGGTGACATGCATTTAATGTTAACATCAATCTTACAGGGTAGACTGTATTCATGTCCTAATTATAGAAATGAAGGAACAGGCTCAAAGACTTCAAGCATTTTGGTAACTTACAGGATGGTCAGAGTTAGAGCTAAGGCTTCCAACCATTTTGATTCTAGCGTTTGTTCTGTTGCCTCAAGAGATTTGTGTCCTAGGAGATGTGTGCTTAGGAGATGCAAAAGGCCTCCAACACACAGCAATGTTGTGTCCTAGAGAGGCCAGGGTGGCAGTGGAATCAAGGCAAGTGGGATTTTTCAGAGTGGGTTTTCCCTTCCCACTTTCGGCTCAGGATGCCTCCCACCATGGAATTTCCTGGCTTCAAATAGTGGTTTCAGTAGATTGTCAGTCCTAGACCTCACGTCACTCTCTGGAAGCTTCTGACTGAAATCCCGGTCCCTGCTGCTTGATGGAACTCCTCCGGGGGACACTGGTTCATTGCTCAGTTATCAGTTAACTTTGTGCTGTCCTCCTTCTCAGTAACCAGTGCTTCACTTATTTAACTAACAAATAACAGGTGCCCTCATAAGGAGGCACAGTCTTGCGATGGTATTTGCTGGCTAGGGGCTAGTAATGAACTTAGTCAATTTTGAGGTTGGCGTTCTAAACACTTGCAGTAGCAGAGAAAAGGTGGAGATGACACACAGTCTTGAAGTGAAGGGACTGTTTGGTGTAGGTTTCCTCCACCCTGTAGAATGCACTTATAGATTGGCTCAATTAATTACCCTAAAAATGACTTTCCCTTCTGTCCATATTTATTGTTAATTGCAGGTGGAGTGGCCCATGGGAGCCTGAGCCAGAATAAAGACACCTTGGACCAACCTTAGTAAGTTTCTTAAACTTTCCGCAATGACTTCATTCATTTTTCTCTGCATGTGTGTATGTGTGCATGTGGAGGACAAGGTTTGACTTCAGGTGTTGTTCCTGGCTCTCCCCACCCCCAACACTGGGATTATGAGCATGTACCGCACCCAGATTTTCACATGGGTGCTGGGATTGAACCCAGGTTTCTGTGCTTGTGTGCAGACACAACACTGACAGAGCTCTTCCATTCTATTTTGGTGGTAATAAGAAGACGTAACCTCACAGGTGGATCCTGATGACTAGGCTAGACAATCTGTGAAGATCACTTGGCAGACACATTACTCAGTACCCAGTGAGAACTCAGCAAAAGACAGGAAAGTAAACACCCAGGAAATGGCTGCTGTGTGGTAGGCTTGGGTGTAGGTTGTGTACTACCTAGCTCCCAAGATGGGAGTGGTAGACATGGAACCCCTGACATCACCCAGATAGTGACCTTCCCCAGAACTCCCTTGTATGAACTCTTTAATCCTCATTCCCACCCATTTTTATCCTTGCTTATGATCTAGACACAGATGCCCACAGCATTCTCAGGTTTATCTGGCTGTCAACGCTGTGGGAGAGCCATTTGTACTATTATGGCATGAGTCTGTATAGTTGAACTCTTTCCTGTTTGTCACAAGAGGCAGGGACAATCTCAATGGTCTTGTTTGTGTTTCAATTATTAATATATAATATACTGGTTGTAGTCATGTATTTCAGTATTTCTTAGAATATGCTGACATTTTCAACATATAATTTTGGCTTTAAAATTACATTAATTTAGTGTGCTGTGCCCTGTGTGTGTTTGTGTGTGTATGCCCATGTGTGTGTTTGTGTGTGTATGCCCATGTGTGTGTTTGTGTGTGTATGCCCATGTGTGTGATCTAAGTATATATCCCACTTGTGAGCACATGTTTGCATATGTGCCATAGTGAGTTTTATCAGGCTTGGTGGCAAATGTCTTATTGCAATGAGCCATCTTGGCAGCCCCATATTCTAGCTTTCCAATAATTTTAATAATAAAAAAATCATAATTCAACTTGACCTTGAAAAGTGATTACACTTCAGCTTAAGAGAATTTAACTGTATGTGGTCAGCACAAGACAGGAAAAGGAGGAAGCAGAAAGGGGGGGAGGGGAGTAAGATGAGTCCTTTGGTCATTGAGCTCGAACCAGCAGTATGTCTGTCTGTCCATCTCGCTCCAGTGAAGGCAGAGGCAGTTTCTGGGCACACTCACTACTCAGTGGCTCTTGTCTTAGTGGTTTCACTATGTGAGCATATTGCTACATGGTGCTTTAGTCAGGACTCTGCATATAACCTGACTCATAAGCCAGCTACTTAAGCAAGTTCTTATCCCAAGAAATTGGAATCTAGTCCAGGTTCTAAACAGAAACTCAGAGCTGCACTGAAATTGCTGACAACTGGCTTGGAAAGTTCCCATGAGATATGTTGTGAATAAGTTTTTAACATGTCTTCCTTTCTGCCTAAGCTTTAAATCAAGCTATTTTCTACCATTGCCATGCTAAGAGCTAAATTAAAGCCAAGCTAGGATAGCTGGAAGAAATTATTTTTGTTAAGAGAGACATCAAAGTATTGGAAACGTCGGGAATTCAAGGTCCGTACCTAAACATAAGAAAAGTAATGTAGAGGCCGGGCGTGGTGGCGCACGCCTTTAATCCCAGCACTCGGGAGGCAGAGGCAGGCGGATTTCTGAGTTCGAGGCCAGCCTGGTCTACAAAGTGAGTTCCAGGACAGCCAAGGCTACACAGAGAAACCCTGCCTCGAAAAACCAAAAAAAAAAAAAAAAAAAAAAAAAGAAAAGAAAAGTAATGTAGAGCAAACCAGTAGCCAACATCAAGCTAAATGGAAAGAAACTTGAAGTCATCCCACTAAAATCAGGGGCTAGACAAGGCTGCCCACTCTCTCCCTATATATTCAATATAGTATTTGAAGTCCTAGCCAGAGCAATTAGACAACAGGAGGAGGTCAAAGGGATACAAACTGGAAGGGAAGGAAGAAGTCAAACTATCACTATTTGCAGGTGAGATGACAGTATCAAGTAACCCCAAAAAGTCCACCAGAGAACTCCTACAGCTGATAGTCAACTTCAGCAAACTGGCTGGATATAACATTAACTCAAACAAACCACGTGTTACAAAGCTGATGCAGTCATTTAGTCGGAGGAAGAGAAAGGACTTAGAAAGACAGGAGAAGAAAGTGACTTAAGCAGAAAACGTGACTTAATCCACAGCGAGGCTATAGCACAAGATGTCTTTAAATAATATTGTTATTAATTCTTTGAGAATTTCATAGAAGAAACTTTGATCAAAGTTACCTCCCTACACTTCTCTCCCTAACTCCTCCTAGATCTGACCCAGCCTTCCTAATCCGTAACTTCATGTCCTTTTCTCCTTTAAAAAATAATTCACTAATAATTTTTAATTAGGGGACTCTAATTTGGGCAGTCCATATATTCCTGGGTGTAGGGCCATCCACTGGAGCATTGTTGACCTACCAGAAGCCGCCCCCTCGAAGAAAACTGACATCCGTTCCTCTAGAAGCCATCAATTGTGCATGGCTTTCACTTAAGGCTGACTTGATTTTGTGCAGGTGACCACAGCTGCTGAAGCCATTAGTGTAGTGGTCCTGTCATATGCAGTGGTCCTGTCATGTGCAGAAGACAGCTACCCTCTAGTCCTCCCCAACTGCTGACTCATACAGTCATGTCATCCCCCTGTTCCAAGGAGTCTCCTGACTCTTGGGAATAGAGGGCATGCTGTCCCATGTGCCCAAGCCCTCCTCTGATGCTCCCTCTTCACGTGGACCAGCTCTGAGTTTCTGCACTAACCACAATTCACTGAACTATGAAATTTCTCTGATGGGGACTAAGCTGCACTAATAAAGATATAAACTTGAGGGCAGTTTATACTCTGCCCATTTGGCAGAACAATAGACACAGGTTAACTCCTGACCTGTGATCTCCCTAGTCATGGGCTCTTGGCCAGATTTACAATGCCAAACCTGTGCTTCCTTTTGTGAAATATAACCCATGATTTTACTTGTTTGTTTGTTTGTTTATGTGTGGGAGGTGGAGAGGGTATGGACATGCTACAGTGAGTGTGTGGAGTAGGACAACTTTCAGTAGGTCCTTTTTATCCATCCATCACATGGGTCCCTGGGATCACAATGAGGTCATCAGGCTTGGTGGCAAGTGTCCCAACCTGCTGTGCCATCTTGCTGGCCCTAGCCTCTAACAGGAGCCATGACTTTTTAAAAATATTTCCTGTGTCCTTTAAACTGAATATGAGGAGTTCCACAGTTAGCTTTGGTATCCTGGGTTTTTACAAGGTAGCATACATACATCATAACATTTCTTCACATTGCAAAACTAGTTTGTTAAAGTCATATCATTCTGTTAAATCAGCGTGCTATGATTTGGTTGCGTGTTTCTACTTTTTTTTAGCTGTTATGCATCATGCGTCTATGGGCATCTTGCATGCACCAAGTTTCCTGTGTTGCTTTTAGATGACTGTGTGCTACGCTTAGAAGGAAAGACAGATCCATGGCTCTGGATACCTAGTACCACAGGACTTTTCAAAGGGCTGCCATGGATACATCCCAGGAACATTTAGCTCCCTTTGAATGCTGTGTGCCCCGTTCAATGAAATGATACTTACCATTGTATGATCATATGTTATTATTATAAGTCTGAAACCATGTCCTCGAAATTATATTCTTGCTACCATTTGCCATACTGCCCACTGAAGAGCTGGGTTCCCATCAGGGTCTCAGTATAGCAATCAGCACACACAATAAATACCCAAGCCAATGAGAAACACCAATGTCAGTTATGTTTAGCAAAGTACACGTCACAAAAGTCCTCCAGAGGCACTCTTTCCTTCCCAGTCCAACCATGTGGAGTCCGCCCCACAGGTATGCTATCTCGGTTCTGATTGGCCTTCCCACTGCTTTCTGTTGCTGCTTACTGTCGAGCTCAGTTATTGAGTTGTCTTCCTAGAAGCCTTACCCATGCCAGCTCACTCTAAGACATGACTCTCCTGGATGTCTAGAATCTTCTTTAGGAAGGAGTCTAAGTATCTTCAGAGAGAGTTTGCTTATACTCATATTTCACACAGTAAGAAAAACTTGTGGTGTTTTGAATGAAAGCCCCCGATAAGTCTCAGGCATTTGAGTGCTTGGTTCCTGCTTGGTAGCCTTGCCTGTGGAAGCTTAGGGGGTGTGGCTTTGCTGGAGGAACTGTGTCACTGGAGAGGAGGTGTTAAGGTTTCAAAAGCCAAGTGGCTGTGTCCAGTGCACTCTCTGATTCATGTTTGTGGTTTGAGATGTGAGCTCTTAGCCCTTACTGCCACCATGTCTGCTGCCATACTCCCTTGCCAAGGCGGACTCTTACTGCTGTGGAATCCTAAACCCCAAATGAACCTTTCCTTCTATCCCTTGCCTTGGCCATGGTGTTTTACACAGCAATGGAGATGGAACTAAGACAAATGTCAACACTGAGCTGATGAACAAGTATCTGGCTTCCTCTGGAGGAGAGGAGGGGGTTTCCATGGCCACACAGTGACACATTTGTCTCTGACACAGATAGCAATGGCAATAGTAACAGCAGCACTTTCAGTATGACTTCTACAGGCCAGACAATGTTCCCTGATCTTTACAGCTTCTGTCACCCAGTGCTCACAGCTATGACTTAACTCACGTCATCATGTCTTTGCTTTCCATGGAGAAACTGACCGAGAAATGTCTCAAGGATCTTTCCTAATGTCAAGACAGTATGCGACAGAGACTCAGCCTGTCTGGCTCTAATGCCTAGGTTTTAAACTATTGTACCCACAGCTGTGGTTTGTACGTACAGTTGGCTCTCAGCGTTCAGAGGAATTACATCTCGGACCTCCTTCACTATCAAAATCCTCAAATGCAGAGGCCTCTCATAGAGCATGGTGTAGTATTTACCTATGGCTATGTATATCCTTCTGCATAGTAAATCCTCTCTGGGTTGCTTAGAACACCCAAAGCATTGTGAATGATTGTTCTATTATACCATCTTGGGAATGATGACAAGGGAGAAAGTCTCTGCATGGTCAGTAGAGATGCAGTTTGGGGAGGAGCAGATTCTTGTCGGTCAGCTCAGCAGTGGCGCTTGTGTTAGTTCCTTCTCTATCTTTTTCAGTCTATGGTTTGCTGAACAGGTGTAGACACTACACACATGGAACACTCATTGCTTAGAACCCTCCCCATCCACATGGGTATACACATGTTACATACACATTACATATATGTAATCATTTCATATTTCCCTTCTTTTTGCTAAAATAGAATTTGAAAATCATAGAAATTACCCATTTCTTATAGGTTTCTTTTAAAAATACTGTTTAGGATTTTTTTTTTTATGCTATCTATGCTGTCTGCCTGTGAGATACTGTTGCTCTGGGTCTCCATATTGCTTTCATTGCTTCTTCTTATGAAAGGGATGCTTTGCAGTCAGCAGAAGGACACCTTGGAGACTAGCTATACACTCAGTGGAAGGGTCTGAGGTGGCCGACAGGTGCCCAGTGTCTTAAAGGAAGTGGCTGGCGACTTAAGTTGATTTTTAAAAAGCAATTTCTCCAGTAAATGTGTGAATCCTGCCTAGGTTCTTGGTTCCGTCTTTGTATGGCTCCTTGGGATACGCTAGTTCTTTGGTCTGGTCACGCTTTCTGGCGGAGAGACCAAGTGTGATACAACACTCAGATAAGAATCCCCTTTCTTTTGCAAAACTTGTTCGCAAGTTAGACGTAGGAATGCTTTTTTCTTTTTCCTCAGTCAAAAAAAAAAATAGGCATTTTGTTTCTTTTTGTATTTGCTTGAGAACAAATTGTCTAGCAATTGAGGTCACACCTCACAATCAAAGCTGCTATTCAAACATCACTCAAATGTTCTGTCTAAAATGCTGCTAAATCCTGCTCTTCAGTGAGGGGTGCTGACTGCAGTGAGCAGCAGTCATTTGGCTTCTTTTTTTTTTTTTTAAAGATTTATTTATTTATTATAAAATAGTGAGTACAAGACATACCAGAAGAGGGCGTCAGATCTTGTTATGGATGGTTGTGAGCCACCATGTGGTTGCTGGGATTTGAACTCCGGACCTTTGGAAGAGCAGTCGGGTGCTCTTACCCACTGAGCCATCTCACCCCCTGGGACTCACTGGACAGCCAGCCATACCTAATTGCCAAGTTCTCGGCACTTAGAGACCGAAGTGGGAAGAATGTTGGGATAGGTGTCAGGAGACCTGAGGTCAAGGCCATTTCTGTTGATAGCCAGCTGTTATGGGCTAATTACTTAGCCTTTGTTTTACTGTCTTTATCTATAAAGGCGAGGCTTATACTAAATGCTTCCTATCACTAACAGTTAACACAAGATAATGATGAGTGCTGGAAAACTTTAAAGTCTTGTCAATGATGATATTTTTCCAGGTCTGTGGACATATCTAAAAGGGGATCAGGACCCACCCTCACACATGGAGTGAGTCTCACATTCACCTCATACTATTCCAATTGTCTGGTCCTGGCTCGAAACTGTCCAATTAGATAGTCTGTCCTTAAGATTAGGCAGTTGTTAAAATAAAAATACTCCCTGAAGTCTCTTCATTAGAATGTGTCATAATTATTTAGTTGATTTAATTCAATAGCAATAATCTAGCATAAAAGAGATTGCCCATACTGATCTGGGTTTGGTGGGGTGGGAGGAGGTAGAGATAATAGGATTTGGCTTTGTCCTTCCAGAACCTATAACAGTGTCTCTCCAGGAAGTATATAGTAACAGACAGTGAGTGCTGGACTGACTATTGCCAGTTATAAAGTTGAAAAGGGGAGTGGGGTTTCTGTCAGTACAGTAGCCAGGGTTTCGTTTCTGCTTTTTGTTTTTAAAAATCACAATCAGGCTTGAAGGAGAAGGCAGACTGATAAAGAAATAGGTAAGGAAGGGCTTGTGGCCTGCGTGACTCAAAGCTTAGAGGTGGGACCTACTGTGGCGGTTTGGAAACAATTCAACAGATAATGATACTGTAAAAGATGAGCAAAGGAAACTAGCTTTAGCTCAGCCAGCAAAAGGGAAGAGGACCTCTTTCATAAGACAGGCATTTTAGGAACTTTATATGGTAGGCATATGCAAAACAGTTTTGAGAGGAAAGATCTGGGAAACCTGCAGAGCTCCAACCTCTGCCCTTAACTGCTAGTAAATGGGTTTTCCAGAATTTGACCTTGTGGTGTTTCTAGGGATAAATATCGAGTACAAATACTCTTGCCAGCAAAGATAAATGGCTTGGGAAGAAGGAGAAGTCCCAGGGATCCTAAAAGGCAAGGGTGGGGCTTGGGCTGTCCTGCATGCCTATTCTCCATTCCCAAAGATCTTAATCATTATCTCCCTTTCTCTCTGATTTTTCTAGCTCTCAAAATTGACAGTTTCTCAAGCGGTAAAAGGTCACGGTTGCTTTGGGGAGCTATATTTAGATCGCCATGCTTTTAAAAGTACAAAAGCTATAGAATCTGCAGCACTCCACATTTCTCTGACCAGTAACTAACTGGGTGAGGACCTATCTGACAATTCCGAATTGGGGTTAGCTATTGCCACATAGCAAAAATGACTCCCAAGCCTGGGGACTTGCACAAACTCACTTGTAGATCTTACCCCTCTGATCTGAGATGGTCTTAATGGGAAGGATCAGCTCTGTTCATACCCCAGATGGCATGCTAACATTGCTGCCAAGTCTGCCCGGCTGTTAACAGTGTTTGAAGGTCAGGGGTAGAAATCTTTAGATCAAAGGTTATAGGAACATTGGTTTCTCTGTGTGTGAACCTGACCATGGCTTCATGGCTGTCATATAGCTTGGTTGCTCTTGCAAAGGGGGAGAAACATTGTGGTAGGAGAGAGAGAAAGTGAAAGAGAGAGAAAATGTGTTCTATTACATTTGCATTAACTGGTAAGTTAGCACCATGGTTTCTACCACATTTGATTTTTTTTTCCATAAGTCACTAGAGGCATCTACATTCAAAAGAAGGGAAATTCAAGATTTCTTCAGATGGAAGTAAAAACATAGAATTTGTCAACGTGGTTTTTTTTAAGTGTTCATGAGATTACATTTTCTTCCCTATTTAAGTGTGTCTTTCAATATCCCTCAGACTCATTCATAGGATAAGGGAAGAGGGATGTGGGCCCAGAAAGCCAAGACAAGAGAACTCAGATTCCCCAGAGCAAATGGAACCCGCCTCCCGATCTACCAGCCAGGCTCTTGTGGCTGTGAAGAAGCAGGGTCACTATCATACTGCCCCTAGACTCTGTCTCTGCTGCCCAGTGAGTGTCCTTAACTATTTTTGAAGGGCTTCATAATGAGGTAACACAGAGTTGGAAGTACTTTCATTCTGAGGCTGTCCTTCCTATTTGAAGATGGAGCTAAACGGCAGCCAAGGACTAGGAAGGATGCAGGGCTGACCTTGTTTAGAGGATGTTTTAAACACACTAATGAAGTTGATTGGCTTTGGGTGGGCTCTCAGGTTCACGCTCCTGAGTCTAACTGATGACTTTTGTCATGGGTCACCAAGAGGACTGATGTCTAGGAGAGGTGTCCAACCTCCCAATGCATGGGATGCCTGAGCTGTCACTGATGGGAACTGAGTCACAAATGTGCCATCTGAGACAGTGGCAGGAATGGATTCCTTGGGTAGAGTTGTCCCTCAGAGTCTTACCATTCCTTGCTTGGAGGGCATCAGTGCGGTTTTTTAGCACCCTTAACCTTGCCCTTAAGGAAACCAACTAAGTGAGTTGTAGTATGCTTTTCTCAAACAGGTTCTGCCCATCTACCCCTATGCTCGGCGACTCCTGGCTTGTCCCTAACTTAAAGCACAGAGGAGAGGGGATGTCTGGAGTCTGGTGAGCCCTGTCCACTGATGGGAAGAGCATCCCTCAGTACTTGTTGATCTCCCGGGTTTCTTAGAGTTGTTTAGCATCATTTAGAAGTAGTTGAACACTTTCCGAATTGAATTCTAAACTGTTCTCACTTAACAGCCTCCACACTTATCACCTCTTCCAGAGAGCAGGATTTTACTTTTATTATTAAAGGTTTTTACCACTTATTCTGTACATGATACTGTTTATGCCAGTGATAGCAATTTCTATGATGAACTGTATTAAATCTGTTTATGTCATTATACTATAGGCTGGAAGGTGTCTACTTATAAACCATGTCTCTCATTAAGTAGAGATATTTTGGCATTAAAATCATTAGACAACTTAAAGAATTTGAGATAGAGAATCATCCAAGGAATAAATAAAGAATGGGCTATTTTTATAAACTATATATAATCAATTGATTTCTTTCCTCTTTTTCTGGACCTTCAGTGTACATGGTTTTTAGAAATGTCACATAGAGGCATTTATGAAGACTACAAGACTGAAAATAACATTGCAGATTCCAGGCAAGAAAGAGTTACATACTCAAAATTAATTCAAATTTAAACCTTGTTTGCAAAGGTGTTTCGGTGACCACACAAGGATGTTAGGGTAGAGGGGACATAAGGCAATGACTGTACCTTCAGCAGAATGGCATGCGGCCCTGCAAGGAAGACTGTCAGACAATATCTTCTTTTTGATTAGCTGTAGAGGTCCTTCATGGAATATACTAACTTCAACCCATAGAGAAGACAAGAGAGCCCAATGCCACATTCCATAACATTCAACCTTCTTATAGAGAAGACTGGAGATGGTTAGAGAATAATTTGGAGGGACCAAAGACCACTATCCACCACAGTAGGCCGACACTGCTCTATGGTGTTGACTTGCAAGTTGTTATACACAAGGTCAGGATCCTTAAATGGGTCTAGCTGCATGGTGAATTGAAAACAGGTTTCTGTCCAATAGGGTAAGGGTGAAAATTGTGTAGGATTCTGGAGGAAAATAGCAGACCACAGCCTGGGGAGGTGGCCCAGTGGTTAAGATCATGTACTTCTCTTGCTAAGAACCAGAGTTCAGTTCCCAGCACCCATGTTGGGCAGATCACAACTGTTTGTAATGCCAACTTGAGGGGATCTGACACCCTCTTTTGGCTTCTGTGGGTATTGCACTTACAGTGTGCACACTGCACCCCACCCCATGCACACAATTTAAAATAAACAATAAATTTTAAATAAAAATAAGGAGCAGAGGAGAAAGGTAAGATAGTCAAAACTTTTCCGAAAGAAAGATTTTTTTAGCTGTCCAAAATCTTGGGAAAGTCCCTGAGATGGCTGTCGGAGAGGGAGATAGGGACACACAGCCATCACTTAGAGAGTGATGTTTAGTGCTACCTAGAAGCAGAAGGACAGGGCTCTAGAGGTAGGTGAACTTTTCTGACAAATGTGCCCAAAAGGGAAAACCATTATAGCAAGAATTCAACCTGCCTTTGGCAGTTATTTATCTGGTAGAATCTAGTCGCTTGTGGGTATAGAGTTGTTGGTTCTATAATTTCTTTCTTCCTTGGACATGGAATTGTCTCTATTATGCATGTTCTGTAGGTTCATGTGGGCTGCCTTTGGGTGTTAAAGAAAGAACATGTGTCTAGTGACACTTTTATAGTTTCTGTCATGTGCTAACATGTGAGGCTGCAGAACTAGGCTCCATGGAAATAGAATATACACTTATTTATGAAAAGAGATCATAGGAATTTTCAAGGTTAAGACATTTGATAAGAAGCCCAAATGCTCAGTTAAAGTTCAGCTGCGGTACTCGTGGGGATTAAAAGGGGTTCTGTGGCTATGATTTATTTTTGTGCTTGAAGATAGAACAAGTCAACTGCACAAGTACCCTGTTGTCTTGTCACCATGCAGAATGTCTTCTCACTCAGCCTCCATCCCTTTCAACACACAAAGAGGGTCTGAGGTATCTTTGCTATGTGAATGTCTTCTTCAGTCCCACAGTACCAAGAGGAGCTGGCATGTGGCAGGCAAGATGCTTATTCCAAAGCAGTGTCTTAAGGCAGACCTAAAGTCGTTGGTGTCAGTATTTGGGATGAGGTGGACTCCTTAAGATAAAGTAAATAAAATAAAAGTGAACTTAGCAACTATTACTGAGAAACTGACCACATAGAGGGCAGCAGGGCAGCGTGGAGACAAAGACATCCTCCTGTAAGTGGGTTCTAGTCTATGAGGGAGCTGTACTCACTGGGCATAGCCAATCCTGTGTCTTTGGATGCAAATATTCTCAAAGGAAGCTTCTTGGTGAGAGGATGACCAGCTGTGTTCATCGCAGTTGTTTGCTTCATCCATGAGAAAAATGAATCCCTTCTCGAGCAGCTGGCTCTCTGGATGACATTCTGTGGCAGAGCTCCTGTGATGGAAGAAAGGTTGTAAAATGTTTTAATTAAAAAGTTTTCATCCTGCCTTCTTCTCTAAAAATATATCATGGAAGAATACTATATTGTAATTAGAAGAAATATTTAGCTCAATAAAACTAAAATACAACTGCACATAATCAGGAAATGAGATAATTAAGATCAGATATCATAAAGAGCCTACAGGGTTCTGGTGTGTACATACATAGAAATTTACTCCAAAGCCTGCAGGCTTTTTGGAGTAGACACGGAGGAACCCTGGCAATCAATGAATGAGTTAGATTTTTCCTACCTGTAAGGCTAGCTTGAGAGATGTGAAGTTATTACATCTGGAGGACAGATCTGATGCCAGAGATTAGCCTACAAAGACTGGCTGTGGGCTGGAAGACAGCAGTCACCCTGCAAGCCTGAGGCTCTGAGCTCCAGCCCCAGAACCCAGGGTGGTAGGGAGGACTGAGGAGGTGGAGACAGGTGGATCCTGGGACCAGCCTCATTTGATAGACGTGTTCCAGGCCAGTGAGAGAAAAGAAAGAGGAGGGTGGTGCCTGAAGAATAATACTTAATATTGTCTTCTGGTTTCCACATACATATACATGAATATACACATACATATGTATATATATATATATATATATATACACACACACATAAACATACATAGATACATACATATGCACATACACACATACATATACAAAGACATACATATATGCATATATACATATACACATATATACAATATGCACATATATACTTATACACATACATATACATACAGGTATATCTGTCCCCATTTCCTTTCTTTCCCTTTCCCTCTCCCTCTGCTTAGCCTTCCCCCTCTCCCTCTGCCTTCCCCCTCCCTCTCTGTCTCCTCTCCCTCTCAGAGAGTGAGATACAAGAATTAAATGATTGTTCAGACAAAACAAAGCCATGTAAATGATGGCAGTGATAAGCTCTTTTCTTAGAAAAGAGGAAGAGTCATGGAAAAGCCCACTGCACCTTCGAGAGGAGACTGAATGTGAACTTTTTAACGATGACCATGCCGTGGGTTGACGTAGGAGGGCTTTAGCTCTACAATAGCGAAGCCTGTGACAACACGCTTCAGATGGACTAAGACTGCCATAGCCACTTCGTCCAGCCTGCTTGAGTATACCACCCAGGGCTCAGCTTTCAAAGGTGACCTGCTCTATTTCTGCATAGCAAGTCTCAAAAAGTTCTTGCATTTTTCTGCAAGTGACATCAGCCCCAGCCCTTTCATTGCAGGGGAGTTGATTCCCCTTCCACATGGAAGGGCCCGAGGTGTCTGAAGTGGATGACATCTTGTTTGTTAAGATGTGCGCTACAGGTCCTCTTGGTCAGTCCTCTCTTTCACCCCTTCTGGAGGGTCACCTTCTCCATCACCTCTCACTATGCATCTCCAGGCCATGGTTCTCATGGATCTGAGCCCAGTCCTGCTGGAAACCTTCAGCAGTTTGCTTGTGCCACAGAGTAAAGGCTTGACTGGCAGCCATGATGTAGTTCTCCAATGGGAGCCAACATATTTGCCTTCTGCACTGGACCCCTGTAAAGTACCACCTGTGCCTACAGCCAAGGCACAGCTGTGGCTCAGCAGTTTCCCCTCGCCAACTCCTGCCCCACCTCCTGTCTTCATTTTTCCTGTGAGCTGATTTGTTAGGTTTAGCCGAGGTATCCTGCAGACCTGGAAAGGGGTTTCGTGGTTATGAATGTTTTTTCTCTGGCTTGGAGATGGAACAAGTCAATTGCTCAAGTGCCTCGTTTGTCCTGGCCCCCATGTGGAGTTGCCACAGCCTCCCTGCTCTGCCCTCAGCTCTGAGTCTCTCTGCTTCCAGCTGTCAAACCTTTGCCCAGAGAAGTGAAACTCCCTATCTTGAGTTAGGTCAAGAGCCACAGGAAATCAGTCTCTCCTTTTCAAGACCCTAGAACCCACTGAATCTTCTGCAGCGGTTAGTTGGGCCAGGAAAATGGTCAGTTTCCAGAAGACAGGTGAGCACGGGTCACGGAGTCCCCTCTAACTCAAGAGAATGGAATTTCCTTCATATGCATTTACTACTTCCTCTGTCTTGTACAGGGTGAGCTGCTACAGTCTAATGTGGCCAAATGTCTTTCAGCATCCTGAGAAACAGCACACACAGGCTCAGAAAGAAGAATGGATTGCATTTGTTGGTATGATGGGGGAAAACAGAGAGTGGCTTCTTGATTTCCTTTGTACCATTTGTAATCTGGTAGCACAGTCTCTCTGTAGAGCCCAAATCCTTTTCTGATAGATTTTTGTCTTTGGTTGCTGGTTTGGTGAAAGCTACAGAAACCCCATTTTTATCTTCTGCATTGTTTTAATTACTTGTTCACATTTTTATTCTTTAAAAAGAATGTGTGCTGGTTAAATGAGCATGAATGCACGTGGGTGTGGGTGCTCCTTCCCATGCACATGGGTGTGGGTGCTCCTTCCCATGCACATGAGTGTGGGTGCTCCTGCCCATGCACGTGGGTGTGGGTGCTCCTTCCCATGCACATGGGTGTGGGTGCTCCTTCCCATGCACATGAGTATGGGTGCTCCTTCCCATACATGTGGGTGCTCCTGCCCATGCACGTGGGTGTGGAAGCCAGAGGTTGGGGGGTGTATTCCTCTATCTCTCTCCACCTTATTTTTTATGACAGGGCCTCGTGCTGAAGCTTAAGTTTACTGATGGGCTATACTGGCTGGCCAGTCAGCCCTGGGGCGGGGGGCACCTCCGCAAGCCTCCCATTGGCGCTGGGGTTGCAGATGTGTACAGCGACAGCTGACTTTTATATGGGTGGTAGGAATTGAACTCCAGTCCTCAAGCTTGCATAGCAAGTACTTTACCCACTGAGCCCTCTCCAGACCCGTTTCTTACCATGTCTCATCCACTTGCTGACTTGTTGCGCGTTGAAGGAGCATAGTGATGTTGTCTTTGTTCATCCCTCTGGCCTAGCACTGGGCATTTGGCAGAAGTGGCAGAGTGAAACAGACTCATTATTAACTCTGCCTTGGTACAATGAGGTGTGTTCCTCTATACTTTCTGGAGTAGGGTGACCGTGAGCCCTTGTCAGGTTTTAACAAAAGTGGAAAATCTTTCCCTGGTGCTGCTGGAAATGTTCCCTCTGGCTCCTTATCAGACCCTGGTGTTGCTCACAACCAGTGGAGTCATCTGCCCATCCTTGCTCTTGGAATCTTCTGGAACGAGAAGCTGCCTTCTGCTATTCTTCCCCGGGGTTTCGCTCAGCTAGCATGTGTGTCTATTTATACTTGCTGGGGACTAGGTCTCCAGCACTCGACAAATGGCCGTCCCTCCTGAATATCAGACTGTTTCTGTATCTCTTCAGAAGACAGAATATCCTGGACAAGGCTTTAGTGTCTTCAGTACAATTGTACAATCCTAGCCAGGCACGCCATTAGTGCCAGCACAAGGAGGCAGAGGCAAGCATATTTCTGTGAGTTTGAAGCTAGCCTGGTCTACATCGTAAGTTCCAGGACAGCCAAAGATATATAGTAAGGCTATGGCTCAAAACAAACAAACAAACAAACAAACAAATAAATAAACAATTATATGTTTTTATGTACTTTATTTATTTTGCTAAGTACACTATTTTCTTTAAGAATCTTTCTCCCTACTCCTTCCCCCTGCTTTCTTCCTTTCCTGTTTCTCCTCCCCCACTTCCTCTCTTCAGCATTAATTTGTTGAACACATACTATGTAACTTGATGCATACTCAGTGCTGGAGACACAATGACAAATGAGAGAAACAGGATGCCTGTCCCTGTCAGAGTATGTTCATAAGTGATAACTAGAAACTTCTACTGCCTTCACCTCATACATCTTGACAGTAGTCACTATAGTATAGAGACAGACCTGGGAGGACACACTGTATAATGCATTTGTTCCCTATGTGGTAACCTCCGTCAGAAACTTAATCTCTTATGGCTTCATTTTTCTCACCCATAAAACGGGAGAAATAATAGCATTTACTTTACAAGATTCACAGGAAGAACAATGAAATGTAATTCATGTTACAGCTCAGAGCCAAACCTGACTCAATAACTTCGGGAACTCAGAATGAGGACGGGGATAACAGCTGGCAGCCAGCAGAGCAGAGGCTTTGGTTGAGATGCACAAGCGCCTAATCTCTAAGAATCTGAAAAAGGCAAAGGAGAGAGGGCAGGGTTTGCGATCCTCACTTCCGGCTCTAGGTGCTGCACTTCCCTTAGAGTCCTTACAGCCTCATCTGGAAATATTCAGAGTCTTTGAAGTACTGGGACTATGCTTAGTCACAGTACACCAAAATAGGATGAAAATCGTCCCACACTCTGATGACAGCTGTATGTCCAGGAAAGGACAGTGGGAGGACTGAGTGTGTGTGTGTGCTCGCGTGTCACCCTTTAATGGGTGTGACCAAGCATTAAAGTTGCTTTTCTCTCTTTCACAACAGGTTTATTGCTTGAAAACTGACTTAACTTTAAAATGAGTTCTCCTAGCTGTCAAAGTACTAAGAGCGCGTGTATGGGAAACAAGACGATTCCAACAAAGACGTCCTAAAAGACAGAAAATAGCCTCCCAAGTCTCTTAGATTCCTGTTCTGCATTTTAGCAGAGGGATCCAAACAGACTAGCATTGAATACCATATAAAAATAGTAGAGGGCAAAATAGAAAACAGAGACTCATTCTCCTACCGCAGCCACAGCATTCTTCCTGCTAGCTGCTGCCGGGTGGTGTTTCATCTTACCCAGTCCATGGTTACCTCTCTATTTCCTCTTCTGAATACCCCTTTCCACGTTTTCACAGAATTTGGGACTTGGTGGTAGGGAATTTGAATGGCACCTGCAAGGGTGGGGCTCAATCCAGCACTTGAAACAAGGGGCCCAAAACACATACGTCTGCTTCTGTTTAAGTGTAAATTTCCACGTTGAAAAGATTCAGAAAGGTCCATAGTGAAATGAGATACTACCTTATAATCTGTTAGTTGCCCAGCACAGTCAGGGATCCTCAGCAACCTCCCCATCGAGACTCCGCCTCTCACTTCCTCCTCTCTCCACTGGTCCTTTCCCTTAGGTGGGTCACTGGGTCACTTGTCAGTGTTTCTTGGCATAGCACGGGACACAGCTGTAATTTAAGAAGAATTTTTATAACTCCAAGGCTGCAGTGTGCCCAGGGCAGGAGAGAAGGTTGATCGTTGGTTGGCCTGCATTCTGAAGATCTTAAAGAGAGCTCAGTTTACATTGTTAAACAGTAGTCAGTATTTATTGAACAGTAAGCACCCTGTCAATGAAAGAATCAATCCTTCCGATGCCTACAATAAGTCAAACAAACTGAAAATCTCGTCTAAAAATCTACATGTAAAATTTATTTTATGTGTATTTGACTTTAAAATATATTTCCTTATGTATTTTTGGGGTGTCTACGCTATATGTACTTCGTATAGGCATGTGTATGTGTGTAGATGTAGAGTCCATAAATTCCTTGATCACGCACCATCTTCTTTTTGTTTTCTTAAGCAGTTTCTCACTGAACCTGCAGCTCATTGATTCAGCTAAGGTAGGCTGGTCAATAGACTTCAGGAATCTGCTTGTCTCCCCACACTCCCAGTCTCCAGAGCTGGCACACACATCCACTTCAGGCTCCTTATGTGGTTTCTGCCAATCCAAACCCAAATCCTTACATTTGTGTGACAAGCATTTTACCAACTCAGATATCTTCTCGGTCCTTTTTATTTATTGTTATTATTTGAAAAATTAATACAGGTATAGATTGTATGTGGGGCATGTCCCTCTACCCTGTTTCCACTGTGTGCCACTTGCTTTTCTCTTCTCTCCTGACAGTTTACACACACACACACACACACACACACACACACACACACACACACATGACTTTGTGATTACATAAAATTTAGGAGCTACAAAAGAGAAAACACACTGCCTCTGTCTCCTGAGACTTACTTGCTGTGTTCAGTGATCTTTAGTCTCATCTGTTTTCCTGCAGAGAACACAGCCGACTTTGCTTTTCTTTTGTCCATTGCATATCCTTTCCTCTCCAGCCTCTGCCGTTGGACACCGAGGTCGACTCCATAACGGATCTATTGTGAATACTGCATAGTAGGCACTGATTTGCACTTAAGTCAACTCACACATCAAATGATACAACTACCGTGGGCTTGAACTTCGGCGTTTTCTACAATGTGAACTGGTTTTAGATAAATTATCTTTTCATTTCAGTATGAGATGGAGACTGGGCAGCTCTCCAAGACTGAAATCAGTGCAGGCAGAGTGGGCCATGATGGAAGAGAGTCCCCATGTGCAGGTCTGTGCCAGTCAGGGTCCAGTGGGAGGTGGCAGGTTCGCTCAGCATGGCCGTGTGAGGAGAATTTAACTGAGAGATGATTCACGAAAGTGAGGGTGGGGCTCTTCGGAGGCCGTTCAGGGTTGTTCAGGCTGAAGGACTCCAGGCCTTACCTGGAGCTGGGACTCTATGCTTCCTCTAAGGTTCAGGCTTGAGGAGTTTCTAGAACCAGTGAATTGTCACTGTGGAGAAAAGGATGCCTTATACAAGAAGTTTTAGTAGTGACAGCAGAGCTAACCCGAAGCCTGAGTCAGGGAGGAAGAGGCGGGATATAAACGCGAACTTCACTCTTCACCTACCTGTCAATCTCCTGCCCTTGCCCTCTATTGGTGCAATCCAGCCGGAGTTCATGCTAGGAAGGCTTAGGCCCACCTCTAAGGGCAGAGTGTGGGGGATTGGATAGGGTAGGAGAGGATGTGAGAGCGGATGTGAGGTACAACGTGTAAGACCAACGTAGAAGATCCAGCAGACATGGTGTCCATGGAAATCCACCCCAGCTTTCAGAAAGCCTGAACAGTGTGATGGTCCCATAGAAAATAAAGACATTTTGATAACAGCTCTCAAGATTCAGCCTCCATACTACTCTGATGAGAAATGTCATATCCAAATTCAAGTTACTGCTACTCAGCAGTTTAAATACCGAGGCCTCGCTAACTCAGCCACCTCCTCAGAAAAGATTTAAAAGCATTTAGTGATGTCCCTTCCTTCAGTCTCTGCTCCAATTTTTGTCCCTGGCTGTCCTTTGGAAAGGAACACTTCTCGGTTTAAAAACTTTGAGGTGGGTGGGTGGCCCCATCGCTCTACTGCTGCGCTTATCTACTGGAGGTCGACTCTACAAGTTCTATCTCCCCTCACTGTGCATTCCCGCTAGAGTCATCTCCACTGGGTCCTGGGAGCCTCTCACTTCCCTGGCACGTGGGACCCTTCAGTGGCTGCTCTCAATTCCTCATTACACACTGCTACATATTTTTATTCGATTTCCTAACCCTCTGTACCTCTCTCCTGCCCCCTCCAGTACCTGATGCGGTCCCCCTTTTCCCTCCCCCTTCTCTCTCTCTCTCTCTCCCAGATCCCCCTCTCCCTCCACCTCCCGAGAAGGTCCTGCAACCCCCCTCCACACACACCCAATGCAGGACTGAAGCATTCACACCCTGGTCTTCCTTTCTTCTATGCTCCTTATATTCTGTAGGTTGTATCATGGGCATTGTGAACTTTTGGGCTAATAGCCACTTATCAGGGAGTACAAACCATGTTTGTTCTTTTGTGTCTCCGTTACCTCACTCAAGATGATATTTTCTTGTGCCATCCATTTGCCTGAGAATTTCATGAAGTCCTTGTTTCTAATAGCTGAGTTATACTCGATTGTATAAATTTTCTGTATCCATTCCTCTGTTGAGGGACATCTGGGATCTCCAGTGGAGGAGCTGGTGGAAGGACTGGAGGAGTGGAGGAAGATTGCAACCCTATAGGAAGAACAATGTTGGCTGGTCGGATTACTCAATGCTCCCAGGGACTAGACCGTCAACCAAGAAGTGTACAGGGAGAGATCCATGGCTCCAGATACACATGTAGCAGAGGATGGCCTTGTCTGACATCAATGGGTGGGGAAGCCAATAGTCCTGTGGAGGTTTGATGCTGGAGCGGTGTATTAGTCAGGGTTTTACTGCTGTGAAGAGATACCATGACCAAGGCAGGTCTTATAAAAAACATTTAATTAGGGCTGGCTTACAGGTTCAGAAATTCAGTTCATTATCATTAAGGTGGGAACATGGCAGCATCCAGGCAGGCATGATGCAGGCAGAGCTGAGAGTTCTACGTCTTCATCTAAAGGCTGCTAGTGGAAAACTGACTTCCAGGCACCTAGGGTGAGAGTATTAAGTCCACACCCACCTACTCGAACCAGTCCACACCTATTGCAACAAGGCCACACCTCCAAATGGTGCCACTCCCTGGTCTAAGAATATACAAACCATCACAAGCAGTGAGGCAGGAGTAGGTGGGTGGGTGGGGGAGCACCCTCAGAAAGGCAAAGGGGTGGAGGGAGAGGGCAGATGAAATGGGAGGGTATTGTGGAGGGCTAACTGGGAAGGAAGATATAATTTGAGATATAAATGAATGGAATGGTTAATAAATAAAAACTCTTGACAAAGTAAAAAATAAACACACACACACACATGCATTCAGTGATGGGTGTAAGAACTTGGAAGGGTGGCTTTCCATGATTGTTTTCAACAGTGCAAGGCTGCACCTGGAGGCTTTTCTCTAGTGCACTGATACCCAAGTTGAGGGAGATGGGTCCTGCCTGCAGTGGCAGCACCAGAGAGAGGCTGGTTAGAAGTGAAAATTCATGGCCACAATGGAACTTCTAAATCAACATACCTGTGCTCAGAACTACACATTTCTAACAGCTCTCTTTGGGAAGCATGCTTTAACGGGTCCCACAAAGTAATGGAGCATAAAGAAGCAAGCTCGGGGCTTTGAATATCGAATCTCCCAGCACCCTGGGATCCAATTTCTTCCTATTTTTCTCAGCATATGTTCAAATGGTCCTGTAAAATATGCAAACTAGCCCAGAGACAGGGCTTTCAAATAGTGTTTATCTGATGCTCTTTCAAAGCTGTGGGATCTCTGGCCCAATCTACTCAAGCAGGGTCATCCCTTTATTTCTGTGACTTTTGTTATTTGAGCACAGGACTCTGAGACTAACAGGTCTAAGAAGCCCTGTGATAACCTGAGCCTCCTTGTTTGGGTGCTCTGTAGAGCTGTGTGTGGTCGCCATTCAGTATAGGTGGAGGCTAACACCTTTAGTGCCTACACAGATGCATATTTTATTTGATTTCAAAATAGTACTGGCAGCTAATAGCCAGAGGTGCTATTTTTATGGCCCATCCTTTCTGAGATACCTGAGGGTGTTAGCTCAAAGCCCTTTCTACCCTACTGCATATGTAATTTCTAGACCAGTGTTTACCTTTCGTGGCATGCCAGAAGTTGTTTTAATAGCTTTCACTGAAGTGCTAAATGTTAAGAAATTGATGCCCAGGATCAGAGGATCAAAGGCGAGGAGGACACAACATCTGTCCCCAACATCGGGAGTTGTTGGGACCCAGTGGGACCCAGGCACGCAGGAACTCCACCAGACCAGTAGCAGGGGTTCCTTCCAGTCTGTCTGGGCTGGCACCGTGAGGAGACCTTGGGCACAAACTCTGCAGCCAGCCCCACAACACCCAGAGGCAGTTTCACTTCCAGGCACTCTAACATGCCTAGGATCAGAGGATTCCAGGATCACTGGAGCTTGGTCACACCAGGATCTCAAGGTCCCAAAGGCAGCTTGACTCCCAGGAGCTCAGGCACACCCAGGAACTCAGGATCCCAGGATCCCAGAATCACAGGATCACAGAGACAGCTTGACTGTGAGGAGTTCTGACACAACCAGGATCACAGGAAGATCAGGCTCCTGGATACCCCAACACACCGGAAAAGCAAGATTCAGATCTAAAACCACTTCTCATGAGGATGATAGAGGACATTAAAAATGACATAAATAACTCCCTTATACAGGAGAACACAGGTAAACAGCTAGAAGTCCTTAAAGAGGAAACACAAAAATCCCTTAAAGAGTTACAGGAAAACACAATCAAACAAGCAAAGGAAAGGAACAAAACCATCCAGGATCTAAAAATGGAAATAGAAACAATAAAGAAATCACAAAGAGAGACAACCCTGGAGTTTGAAAGCCTAGGGAAGAGATCAGGATGCATAGATGCAAGCATCACCAACAGAATACAAAAGATAGAAGAGAGAATCTCAGGTGCAGAAGATACCATAGAAAACATTGACACAGCAGTGAAAGAAAACACAAAAAGCAAAAAGTTCCTAACCCAAAACATCCAGGAAATCCAGGACACAATGAGAAGACCAAACCTAAGGATAACAGGTATAGAAGAGAGTGAAGATTCCCAACTTAAAGGGCCAGTAAATATCTTTAGCAAAATTATAGAAGAAAACTTCCCTAACCTAAAGAAAGAGATACCCATGAACATACAAGAAGTCTACAGAACTCCAAATAGACTCGACCATAAAAGAAATACCTCCTGTCACATAATAATCAAAACACCAAATGCACTAAACAAAGACAGAATTTTAAAAGGGAAAAAGGTCAGGTAACATATAAAGGCAGACCTATCAGTATTACACCAGACTTTTCACCAGAGACTATGAAAGTTAGAAGATCCTGGGCAGATGTCATGCAAACCCTAAGAGAGCACAAATGCCAGCCCAGGCTACTATACCCAGCAAAACTCTCAATCACCATAGATGGGGAAAACAAGATATTCCATGACAAAACAAAATTTACAAAATATCTTTCCACAAATCCAGTCCTACAAAGGATAATAGATGGAAAACACCAACACAAGAAAACTACACCTTAGAAGAAGCAAGAAAGTAATCTTTCAACAAACCCACACAAACATAATTCCACCTCTAATAAGAAAATTATTAGGAAGCAACAATCACTTTTCCTTAATATCTCTTAATATGAAAATTAATATTACCAACATCCCCTAATCGATTGAAATTAAAAAATCTGAGGAATTAGAAATTTGTTGGCTGTCATCCTGTGATCCTGTGGTAATGGGAAAAATAGGTCCAATATTGTACAATCCATATACACTTTCTGCTTGTTTGCAAATGACAGGGTCTTGCTGTGTGCCACATAATGGTCTTGAAATCATGCTTCTCCTATCTCAGCCTCTCTATTAGTAGGATTGGTTATTTGATGTTTTAGCACTATACTATGGTTTTCAGAACAGCTTACATATTTCAAAATTATTTATATAGCCAAAAGAAATGTAGACAATTAATTTGGGAGGTGTCTTATAAGAGAACAGCAAAGAGTGAGCCCGAAGGCTTTGCTTGATATTTATAATAATTGTATCAATTTTGAAGAAGAGTACTTTATAAGTTACTCTGATTCTGAGATTAATGCTTTTCAAAATCATCACAGCCAATGAATCAGAATCTTACCCTCACCTAACATCTGTACCACCCTCCAAGCAGAACCATTATTCATTGAAACAGTTGGTGAATGACTTTATGGATAGACCATCTTAATACATACACCATTTCTTAAATGAATGTAACCTGTTCCCTGAGGACTGAGAATGACGACAATCACTCAAGTCAAATAGCTTTGACCATAGCAGGAAATCTGTACCCAAAAATCGTGCCTACAATTCATTCGTTGGAGCAGCAGAACTGTCAACTCTTAGCTTATCTACTATGGAGGTAAAATCCTTTGGTGATGTGAGGGACATTCAAGTACAGCCTTATTATAATGAACTCCAATGTCCAAAACCTATTCTTATTTTGTGTCTGCACCACAGTAAGAGCCAAGATTTTAAGTTCTACTAAAAACAAAACAAACAAAAAGATTTTATCTATTTATGTTCATTAAAAAATTAATAGTGATATATTATTTAAAAATATCATACAGTTAATATATTTGGAGTTATTTAAAATTTATATTGAGAAAAACATGTATTTTCAGTATTGCTGTAGACAAGCATCTATATAAGACTGTTCAATTGATTGTTGTTTTATATCAAACAACTTTTATTATACTCATTTTTATTGTTACAATATTTTATACATTTTAGCGAATATGATTTAAAAATGAAAGGTATTGCAGGTTTTGAAGGGGGGATTTCTGGGAGGAGTTGGGGTACAAAAGGGAAAGAATGTGATGTAAGTCTATTTACTCAAAATACATTTTTAAATGTTAACAAATTCAGATAAATTGAAATTATGAATCTTTTCTCATCATAATGCAATAAAACTTAAATCAAAGGAAAAAAAGAAGTTGCAGGAATGCACACATGTGGTGCACATATGTACATGCAAGCAAAACTCATACAGAGAATAAAAATAAATTAATTAATTAAAGAAATTTAGAAAGTGTCACTGCATTCTGCTTGCCTCAACTTGTGTGTCTGTCCTACCTATGTAAGCATTTAGATATTGAATATTTAAAGATGGCAAGCACATAGTTCAGCAGGCATGGATTGAGCAGTTCTAAGCTAGTTGGATATTTTAGTATATGTGAAGCCCAATGCACCCTGTGTGTCCATTTTCATAGTAGCCAGAGGGCCATAATGTTGCAGGAAATATTAAAAATATTGGCAAGTTCCTGCACTACGCTGGGCACTGGTGGGCCACAAGGCTCCAGTGGGGTGTTCTTATCTCGGCCGTCTCTCTAGTCCGGAGCTCCCAAGACATCTGCACCTGACTAGCCAAGTTTCCTTGGTAGGTTGTTGCCATGCCAGCCCCCAAGGCTGTAGCTGTCCAGGTTCCTGAAAGGGAGGCTGGGGCTGTATTGGAGAAAATGTGAGAGAAATAACAAGCCAAGACAAAGTCAAGGCCTAAAGTTTACTTAAAAGTCTAAGCTTATAAAGGGGAAGACCCATCCCTGACCACGCCAGGCTTTGTCACCAGGGTCTCCTCACTGTATCACCAGGCTGTTGCTTATTCAGGATGGCTTCAGGAAGACAGGTTCAGCCTCTCGGTGGGTAGTGGTGTCTTGGAGAAAACTGTAGAAGTGGTAGAACAATAGACCTATCTAGGTCAGAAGACCTAGCCCCCTATGTGGGCTAGCTGACAGTGGCAAAACAGGTCTGAGCCAGCCTGTCCAAGGCTGGGAGAGGCTACAATTCCTCCCTAATTATTTAATAAAAATTAGCTTTACTGGGGCATAAAATGTACTTATACTCCATGGTCCTGCCTGGGAATTATGGTGGCTGGCAGCCATGCCTGTCTTAGGACTGAATCTATTGGACTTATTCTTATCCATCCTGGAGAACATGTGCAGCTTGTTTGTGTTTATTTGCACAAACACGGCTCTATCGTGTTATTATGAACAAACCATGGCCTCTTTGCACATGCCTCTGTCTTAGATTGAAATAAGCCTTAGACCCAGTGGCCTGTCCTTGGCTGCTGGCCTTCATTGCACACCTTTTCCCCAATCAGACCAAAGCCACAATATGCACTCAATGCATCTCTTCATATTGGTGAATTTCTGCCATCTGAGCTTGCTGAAGTCATGCCTGCTTGGAGGTAACCGACCTGCTTGAAATACAAAGCCAAGAGAGTTGAAAAGCAACATCGTCTGCTGGGGGGTGGGGGGGTGGGGGAGTTGAGTCCAGGTACTTTATTCAGTTGCAAATTAGTTCTGGTTGCTGCAGACCTCTTGGTTCTATATCTGTCTTATCTGTAGTTCTTCCCCTTTCTGCCCTGCAATCAAGCCCTTCTCTTTGGCATGCCTACACACATATACCCACGCAAATGTAAACACATATATGCATATATTGCATACACATTCGTACACACTTGTAAAAACTTTGAACAAGATGTTATCTTATATATACAGCATAAAATTTCTCTACAGCCATTTCCCCCTTAGGTCCTATTTGTGCAGCACTTACATTATGGCCTCCTACTCTGTGATGTTTGTGTTTTACTTAATTATCAAGTTTCCACAACTTAGAAGACTTACCCTGAATGTGGGTCTTCTTTTGGGTTGGGCCATGGACTGTTAGAGTTGAGCTGAGCTAGCAAGCACCAAGGCTGCATGCCATCAGTGGTGATTTGAATGAAAATGGCCTCCTATAGGCTCATAGGAAGTAGTACTCTTAGGTGTGGACTTGTTGGAAGAAATGTGTCACTGGGAATGGGCTTCTAGGCTCCTGAAGCTCAAGCCAGGCCCAGTGTCACTCTCTCTTCCTGCTACCTGCCAATCCAGATGTAGAACTCTTGGCTCCTTTTCCAACACCTGGGCTCCACCATGCTTCCTGATAAAAATGGACCAAAGCTCTGAACCTGTAAGCCAGCCTAATTAAGTGTTTTCCTTTATAAGACTTGGCATGGCTATGGACAGCAATAGAAACCCTAAGACACAAAATTCCTTACTTTCCTATTGCTGTGGTAAGAACTATGGTGAAGGCGACTTAGAGAAGAAATAGTTTTTTGGTTAAAGTCATGACCATCATGTTAGAAAACAAGAAGGAAGCAGGCAGGCATGGTGCTAGGCCAGTAGTTGAGAGCTTACTGCTTGATCCACAAGCACTAGGCGAAAGAACTTACCGGGAACCATATGGGATTTTTGAAACCCCAAAGCTCATCTCTAATGACATACCTCCTCCAACAATACCTTCCTATCCTTGCCAAATAATTCTAGCAACTGGGGACCAAATATCCAAATATATGAGCCTTTGGGGCCATCCTCATTTGAACTGCAACACATGCATTCCATATTATCTCCACTCTTTATAGCAGATGTAATGTGACCAGTCCTGCTGCTGTGACTACCCTGCAGGGATGGACTATGACCTGGAATTTTGAGCTAAAATAATCCCTTTCTCACTGAAGATGGTATTTGTTGTAGCAACAGAAATGGATGCAAAATACTCTAGCTCATTCCTCTTCTGCTGCAAGGTGTCCATTTCTGAAAACACTCCCATCTCTGTCTGTTAATTTCTTTAATGGAGCACTTTGAGATTTCTTTGTTCCATCTTAGCTCATGTAGATACCATTTTACTGAAGACAGCAGCCTGAATCTAGTTCCTCTTAAGCAACTTTGAAGACTGAGGTTTGGGGGATTTTTCTCTGTGGCTTCACACTGAACATCACAGTTATACTAAAGGGAAGCTGGCTTGTAGTGAGAAGGAATGAATGGCTCATCTCTCGAGTACTGTCACAATAATAACTGCTTGTATTCTTACCTTCATAATTACCATTGATAGAGCTCTAAACCACGTTCCTGGTCTGGGAAAGAAAGGTTCTACTGTGGGTGGTATCAGGTGCTAAGTGTAGCAGGGAGTAGTTTAACTGCTCTGAGCTTCCAGCGGGACTCCCTCTGCACCCGCCCAGCAGCTCTGGATTCATGAATGAAACACACACACACACACACACACACACACACACACACACACACGCACACACAAACACAAACACAGAGCGGTATTTTTAATATGTCTAACTTGCTCAATGGCTGGACACTTCTAAACCTCCCTGCAGCTAGCATAAACTCCCCTCCAGTATTCCTTCGTAACACAGGAATCTAAATCTATATTTCATCTCTGTTACCTCAGACCCAGTCAGAGGAGTGGCTCCTGGGGCCACTTTTCCTGAATTCTTATATGTTAGCGGGCCTTTAAGTCTCATCTTTCTGCTTCTCTGGCATGGCAATACTGCTTTTTTCCTTCCCTTTGTCCCTTCTCTTGGAAATCTAAAAGTCCTGCCTCTAGCCACCTGCCCAGCCATTGGCTGTTGGCAACTTTATTTCCCAATCAGAGCCAAGTGGGGGCAGGCTTCCTTTAGCCTACATGTGGGATTCTGAATAACAGGTTTTTGGGATAACCTAATTGCATGAGAACACAAGTCACTACAGCTAAGGACATGACAGATACCCTTAGTGACAGTCCCTCTTAAGATAAGTTGAATACACCAAGTAGCAGGTTTCACAATTGCCAAATGCCATTGCTTTTAGCGATAACATTTTAATGACATAGTGGGTTTGATTAGGACACTTGTGGGTTTCTTCTAAGTTAAAACAAAACAAAATTCTCAGACAATAATAGTGGAAGCAGATCTTCTTAAAAACAGCTGGCTTTAAATCTTATTTCAGTTGGAGTTATTGAGATCTAATAGCTCTACACAGCAAAACACTGTTAGAATGTGTTTCTTCCTCATAAGTAGGAAATTGGGTTGGGGCATTGCTATTTTTGATTAGGGTTGAAGAATTCTATAAAATGTTCAGACTCTTTGAATAGCAAAGACTATTCTTCTGGATGGACAGGCAGTAACAGCAAAAGAAAAATTTGCAAAGAAGGCTTCAGTTACTACAGCAATATTGTTAATCGGTGAGGATGGGAGGCAGCACAGCAGACACTGGAGTCTACAGGTTCTGCTCTGGAACAAAGAATTAAAAGAAGTGAGACACTTTATTAAAAATATTAAGAGCTCTTCCAAGGGTAGAAGTGGGCCAAGTGGACAGAGAATCGGGGCTACAAGAGTCTTGGTCATCTCTGAGTCACTTCCATCATGCCTGCCATCTACCATATTGGATAGTAGACACTTTGTTTCTTAGATGTGGCCATGGTGGGGCGTCCAGTCTTCTTCCCATGCATGACTCTCCACCTTCCTCTCCTGCTGTGATATCTTAGTGTAACCAAATGCAGTTTAAGGGTCTATATGGGTGAAAAGGAGGTGGAGAGGAAGGGGAAACCAGCTCCAGCAGTCTAAATAAATGAATAAACTCCCATTACTGCTTGTTAAGAGTAAGAGGTAAAAGGATGAGAGAGTGAGTGACCGCCTGCATCTGGGGATCTGGATAACACGCTGAGCTAGGCAAGGACTTGCCTTAGAAATGTCCAAGTCACCACAGAGAGTAGGAAAAGCAAGGAGAGCAAGGCAGCTTAATGTTTGCAAGCCATGTCTCCTCCATATCCTCCTCTTTGACCTTCCTTGATATTTTTCTGTAGTTTATTAATATTATTCACTATAGTTTGGGGATTATATCTGAGGTACTAAGATCACTGAGTGATTTGCTCTTTATTACATACACAGAGAGTAAGAGAGAGACAGAGACAGAGATAGACAGACACACACACAGACAGACAGAGACAGAGACAGACACACACACACACAGATAGACAGACAGAGAGAAACAGAGACAGAGAGAGACAGAAACAGAGAGAGAGAGACACACACAGATAGACAGACAGAGACAGAGAGTCAGAGACAGAGACATACAGACACACACAGAGAGAGAGAGAGAGAGAGAGAGAGAGAGAGAGAGAGAGAGAAAGAAAGAAAGAAAGAAAGAAAGAAAGAAAGAAAGAAAGAAAGAAAGAAAGAAAGAAAGAAAGAAAGAAGGAAAGGGAGAGAAATAGAATGATTGGTTGATTCTTGGTTTTATTTTTCACAGACGTCAAGTAGTTCTAAAGTCTATTTAATCTTAGACATATCTATTTTATAATAGGTCTCAAACTGTTTTAGTCTTGGGTTTCAGCACCAGATTTAAAAAATAAAAATAAAAAGGGCCATGGTGGAGGAGAAGGTTTATTGTAGATTAAAGGGAGAGGAGACACAGAGGCAGGGGCAGGGGCAGGGGCAGGGGCAGGGGCAGGGGCAGGGGCAGGGGCAGGGGCAGGGGCAGGGGCAGGGGCAGGGGCAGGGGCAGGGGCATCCTGGAGAGTCCAGAGTGAGCATGGCCACACTGAACCACATGAGGAGAGATGGGGAGGAGATAGCAAAAGAGGAGCCATCAACTAAGAGGGTGGCCTAGTCTGTAAGACTGGCCTGGTCCAAGTCCCTGGGATGGAGAGTTCAGGGTAGAGGGCCCTGAGACAGGTAGAGATGAGGTGATGCTGGAAGAGCCTGGCAACCAGCACCCAATTTGATATGTCAGTGGGTACCTCAGGTAGACATTTGTCCCAGGTTTGAAGCCTAACAGATTGCAAGTTGGAGAGTATGACAAAAATATAAAAATCACATGAAATTATTTTTTTTATTTTAAACAACATCAAAAAGACAAAGTGTTTTCATATAATCCAGTCTGTGCAAGGATTTAGTATATTCTAGATATATCACAAAATGTAATAGCATCCATTATCTGGTAGTCATCATCAGGGCTGAAGCTCCAAACCAGGAGAAACGAGAAAATTCTGGTATGTATCAAGCACAACCAATACCTTCTTACTCAGAGTTTTCTTTGATCAAAAGATGTGTCCCACAGGTTTTGGAATGATTGTGGAGGGTAATTGTTGAGGTTTGGTTTATAACTATGTATTGTAATGCTAAGTTCTGTATCTCAAGGTCTAGTTGCTTCAAGAGGAATGAATGCTCATGTATACCATGTTTGTTTGTTTGTTTGTTTGTTTTTATACAAACCTTACTCCTTAATTTAATACTACTGGTTGAATAAAGATGCCTACAACCTTTGGCTGCACAGAAGAGATAGGTTTGGGATCTGAAGCACAGACCATGAGAAGAGGAGAAAGAAGAAGGAGCCTGTGGTAAGTGTATTGAGAGCATATAGC
The DNA here is from genome assembly GCF_978045245.1 of Mus caroli. NCBI lineage: Eukaryota > Metazoa > Chordata > Mammalia > Rodentia > Muridae > Mus > Mus caroli. Next base: position 66,791,265 of record NW_028227271.1, read on the forward strand.
CATAAGGGCCTGCCTGTTGGAGTAGGAGTGGCTCATGCAGAACACGTGATATCTCGAGGTTATTGACAGGGAAGTAGACAAGCAGCACAGGGGGTTGATATCTGCCCAGCTCTGGTGCTTTAAGGCTTATTATAAATATAAAGGTTTGTGTCTTTTATTTCAGAACTAAATGATCTGAGTGGGGTAGAATCCCCCAAGTAATAATTTACCACAATAGGAAATGTGTTCTTCGTGGTAAAAAGTGTTACAGGATTAGGTTGGGGACTCTGACAGGAGAATAAGAAAGACCCAGGCTTCTCTAATTCTGAGCAGTCCATGGAGCAGCTAATGCGGGCAGGAGATACATCCCATACGTGAGAATGGTCCTGTAGAGCTGGGCTTAGACAAAAATGGAGACATCATTCAGATGGCACCATAGTAATTCTTTTAATTAAAAATACCTCCAGCTTTACACTGAGCACAACAAGGAACTGTCTCACAGATCTAGTGAGACAGTTGGTGTGCTTGGCTTCACCCTGGGGGCTTTTCTCTCACATGCAAAGTACCAACTTCACAGGTGGCTTTGGTGACTGAGCCAGTAAAAGCCTCACTGGCCTTTCCTCTGTGTGTACAGACTTTTACCTGGAGAAGATCCAGATTTGACTGGAGAGCAACCTGGGTCTACAGGAGTATTTACAATGTGCTCTGCTAACTGTGTCTTCCACGGGTGGCTCCGTGAGCATGCTCATCAGTTTGATGAGTTGGGGACTTGCTGAGAATTAGGAAATTATCCATTGATAGGATTTGAAGAGCACAATACAAAGAACACACATGACATTTGGGCCACTTTTCCATTTTTAAAGATATTTATCTATGAGTAGGTATGTGCGTGTTCCTATATGTGCACAGTTAACTATGAGTAGGTATGCATGTGTGCTTGTGTGTTCGAACAGGCAGTTATTTGTGCATGTAAAGACCAGAAGAGAATGGAGTGTCCTCCTTTCTCACCTGCCACTCACTCTTTCAGGGCAGCATCTCCCTTAACCTGGCTCTCCTCAAAACCATCATGCTCCCAGGCCTCCTGTCTCTGTTCTCCTTCAGGCAGGCTTGTAGGTGTTTGTGGAAATGCCAGGAATTTTAGATGGGTGCTGAAATCTAAACTCTGGTTCTTATGATTGTGGAGCAAATGATCTTAAATACTGAGCCATCTCTCTAGTGTTAGATTTCTTCTTAATTTGAAAGAAGTGTGAAGGGCTTGGTGGAGTATGAAGGGTAGAGAGGGAAACTCCATGCTCACATGATTATACAGAATCTAAGAACTGATGGGCAGAATGACACACAAATATGCACAAAACCTCTAGATCCTATTTCTCTTTGGGGTTTAAGTTGTTCTGGCTGGTGACCTGGTGGCCATACTCCATGAGAGCTGTCGTAGTGGAAGCTGCAGATGCTGCAACTCTCTTTCCCTCTATGGGGCTTTAGCCTTAAAGAGAGAGAGAGAGAGAGAGAGAGAGAGAGAGAGAGAGAGAGAGAGAGAGGGAGAGAGAGAGTGCACATGTGTGTGTGTGTGTGTACAAGTAGTGTTGTACATGTGTGTGTGCCTATGTGTGTGTGCATGTGTGTGTATATGTGTGTCTGTGTGTATGCATGTGTGTCTGTGTGTGTGCATGTGTGCATATATATCTGTCTATGTGTGTGTTTGTGTGTATGTATGCATGTATACATGTGTGTACATGTATATGTCTGTGTTTGCATATAGATGTCTATGTGTGTGTTTGTGTGTGCATGTGTCTGTGTGTGCATGTGTGTACATATGTCTATGTGTTTGTATGTGTGCATGTATACATATGTGTGTTCATATGCGTGTCTGTGTTTGCATATACATGTGTATGTGTGTGTGTTTGTATGTGCATGTATCTGTGTATATGCATGTGTGTGTCTGTGTTGTATGTGTATCTGTGTGTGCACGAGTACATGTGTGTGTTTATGTTTCTGTGTGTGTGCATGTGTGTATGTATGAGTGTGCATCTGTGTGTGGGTCTCTGTTTGTATGTGTTGCGGGGCTATGTCAGCAAGTAGCTCAAATGCTAGAAACATGGGGCTGCTTTGGAATGGAGAGTCCAAAAGAGGGAGCCTGGGAGAGAGAGCCCCTCCTGCCCTCTGCTGCCTTCCTGATGGGAGAGCAGCCAGTTCTCAACTCTCACTAGCACTGATCAGTTTTTGACGCTGGCGTTTTAGGGCACCTGCTAGTTAGCAAGCTCTGGCACCAAGGTTCTAAATTCTGCTTTTAGAAGTATCACTGAAGTATCTTCATGGTGGAGAGAATGGAACACGTCTACAAATCTTCCAAAATTCCTGCCTCCGCCTAGCAAAACAGTGGCGACTGCATCTAGAGTATTTGGATTGAACAAGAGTCCTGGAGATTCATTCTACTCAAACAAGAGGTCACCAGGAAAAGAAACATCCTTACCCAAAGAAGAAGGAATCTTAAAATTACATTATTTTAAAGTCAAGATGTGGTGAGAAGTGTGCCCTAGTAAGCCTGAATTTTATCAGTTCCTTTTGGGAGCCGTAGAAGACTCTGTGGTTAAGAGCAGGGACTGTTCTTGCAGAAAACCAGAGATCTGCTCCCAGCACCCATATCAGACTGCTCACACCGGCCTGAACTCCAGCTCAAGGGGCCTCCACACTCTCTGATCACCATGTGCACATGCCCTCCATACCCCCACATACACATAATTAAAAAACAATAAAAATTAATTTAAATCTCTTGCTCTGTGCTTTGTCCCACTGTGCCTGAGGGAAATAAAGAAGAAAGGAGAGATGGGCTGTGGTTTATCATTCCAGAGCTTTCCATTCCCAGCTGGCTACACTGTGGTGAGGTAGCATATTCTTGGTGAGAAGTATATGGTAGAGGAGAGAGCTGTTCACTCAAGACAGCCAGGAGGAGAGAGGAGGGCTGAGGGGAGAGGGAGGCAAAGGCCAAGGTAAGACCCACACCTAATGATTCCACCCACCTTCTCAGGTTCTCAGCACCTCTCACCAAACTTTCAACACTTGAGCCTGTGAGGACATTTTATATTTCAATAATAAAAGTTTTGTTTCTACCATCTTTTTTGGAAAAAGAGAAATTCAATATATTTCTTTATCAACCTCTGTTATGGTTTTAAACTCGACACTTGCCAATCTCTACAGCTTTAAAGCTGTGGTAAGCACTCTTGCTGCTAACAGTGAGGCAGGAGCTTGAGTTGGTTTGTGTCAGCAATCTCCAGCATTTCGTGCCTCCAACTCTTTCTCCATATGAAGCATTCCAAGCACATGGTATCATTAAGCCTCCTATCGTGTGCACTATTTCTTAAGGCTAGTGCCAGAGCCATGTGGTTTTATATTTAGCTTGTCTCCTCACCATTATTTCATGTCATTCTAGTTTCAAAAGCACAAAAGTAAAGAGCAGTTCAAGCTGCCTTGCTAAATGTATCATGATTTATCCCAACAAAAGGCACCTTAGCTATCATTGTCCCCACATTTAAAGCAATGCGCCCATGCATCTCTCTGCTGGGATCTCTGTGAGCCTCTCTGATTATCTTTCTGCAAGGGAGAGCCTCAAATATGAAGTTTCTAGAGCTCGGAGCAAGGCTAGCCTCTTCGTGCTCCTAGATGAAAGTGCTGAGTTTGTTTCATTGTTTACATTTTTAATGTCTCTCTCTGTGTGTGAGAGAGTGTGTGTGCGTGCACACGCACTCATGCTCGTGTGCCACCGTGTGTGTATGAAAGTCAGAGAATACGACAGGAATTGGTCCTCACCTTCATCATGTGGGGATTAGGAATCAAGCAGGACCATTAGGCTTGCAGGCAAGCACTGCTACCAGCTGAGCCATCTGCGTGGTCTCTGTTGTGTGTTCACTTGTTTGTTGTGTTTTTTTTTTTTTTATGAGTAGAGGCATGCTTTTATTCTTTTTTCTTTTTGATTTTTAATATTTTTATTACATATTTTCCTCAATTACATTTCCAATGCTATCCCAAAAGTCCCCCATAGCGCCCCCCACTTCCCTACACACCCATTCCCATTCTTTTGGCCCTGGCATTCCCCTATATTGGGGCATATAAAGTTTGCAGGTCCAATGGGCCTCTTTCCATTGATGGCCGACTAGGCCATCTTTCGATACATATGCAGCTAGAGACAAGAGCTCCGGGGTTCTAGTTAGTACATCATGTTGTTCCAACAATAGGGTTGCAGATCCCTTTAGCTCCTTGGGTACTTTCTCTAGCTTCTCCATTGGGAGCCCTGTGATACATCCAATAGCTGACTGTGAACATCCACTCCTGTGTTTGCTAGGCCCCGGCATCGTCACACAAGAGAAAGCTATATTTGGGTCCTTTCAGCAAAATCTTGCTAGTGTATGCAATGGTGTCAGCGTTTAGAAGCTGATTATGGGACGGATCCCTGGATACAGCAGTCTCTAAATGGTCCATCCTTTCATCACAGCTACGAACTTTGTCTCTGTAACTCCTTCCCTGGGTGTTTTGTTCCCAATTCTAAGAAGGTGCACAGTGTCCACACTTTGGTCTTCATTCTTCTTGAGTTTCATGCGTTTATCAAATTGTATCTTATATCTTGGGTATCCTAAGTTTTGGGCTAATATCCACTTATCAATGAATACATATTGTGTGAGTTCTTTTGTGATTGTGTTACTTCACTCAAGATGATGCCCTCCAGGTCAATCCATTTGGCTAGGAATTTCATAAATTCATTCTTTTTAATAGCTGAGTAGTACTCCATTGTGTAAATGTACCATAATTTCTGTATCCATTCCTCTGTTGAGGGACATCTGGGTTCTTTCCAGCTTCTGGCTATTATAAATAGGGCTGCTATGAACATAGTGGAGCATGTGTCCTTTTTACCGGTTGGGACATCTTCTGGATATATGCCCAGGAGAGGTATTGCTGGATCCTCCGGTAGTACTATGTCCAATTTTTTGATGAACCGCCAGACTGATTTCCAGAGTGGTTGTACAAGCTTGCAATCCCACCAACAATGGAGGAGTGTTCCTCTTTCTCCACATCCTCGCCAGCATCTGCTGTCACCTGAATTTTTGATCTTAGCCATTCTGACTGGTGTGAGGTGGAATCTCAGGGTTGTTTTGAGTTGCATTTCCCTGATGATTAAGGATGTTGAACATTTTTTCAGGTGTTTCTCTGCCATTCGGTATTCCTCAGGTGAGAATTCTTTGTTCAGTTCTGAGCCCCATTTTTTAATGGGGTTATTTGACTTTCTGGAGTCCACCTTCTTGAGTTCTTTATATATATTGGATATTAGTCCCTTATCTGATTTAGGATAGGTGAAGATCCTTTCCCAATCTGTTGGTGGTTTTTTTGTCTTATTGATGGTGTCTTTAGCCTTGCAGAAGCTTTGTAGTTTCATGAGGTCCCACTTGTCAATTCTCGATCTTACAGCACAAGCCATTACTGTTCTATTCAGGAATTTTTCCCCTGTGCCCATATCTTCAAGGCTTTTCCCCACTTTCTCCTCTATAAGTTTCAGTGTCTCTGGTTTTATGTGAAGTTCCTTGATCCACTTAGACTTGACCTTAGTACAAGGAGATAGGAATGGATCGATTCGCATTCTTCTACATGTTAACAACCAGTTGTGCCAGCACCATTTGTTGAAAATGCTGTCTTTCTTCCACTGGATGTTTTTAGCTCCCTTGTCGAAGATCAAGTGACCATAGGTGTGTGGGTTCATTTCTGGGTCTTCAATTCTATTCCATTGGTCTATTTGTCTGTCACTATACCAGTACCATGCAGTTTTTATCACAATTGCTCTGTAGTAGAGCTTTAGGTCCGGCATGGTGATTCCACCAGAGGTTCTTTTATCCTTGAGAAGAGTTTTTGCTATCCTAGGTTTTTTGTTATTCCAGATGAATTTGCAGATTGCACTTTCTAATTCGTTGAAGAATTCATTTGGAATTTTGATGGGGATTGCATTGAATCTGTAGATTGCTTTTGGCAAGATAGCCATTTTTACAATGTTGATCCTGCCAATCCATGAGCATGGGAGATCTTTCCATCTTCTGAGATCTTCTAGAATTTCTTTCTTCAGAGACTTGAAGTTTTTATTATCCAGATCTTTCACTTCCTTAGTTAGAGTCACGCCAAGATATTTTATATTATTTGTGACTATTGAGAAGGGTGTTGTTTCCCTAATTTCTTTCTCAGCCTGTTTATTCTTTGTGTAGAGAAAGGCCATTGATTTGTTTGAGTTAATTTTATATCCAGCTACTTCACCGAAGCTGTTTATCAGGCTTAGGAGTTCTCTGGTGGAATTTTTAGGGTCACTTATATATACTATCATATCATCTGCAAAAAGTGATATTTTGACTTCATCTTTTCCAATTTGTATCCCTTTGATCTCCTTTTGTTGTCGAATTGCTCTGGCTAGGACTTCAAGTACAATGTTGAATAGGTATGGAGAAAGTGGACAGCCTTGTCTAGTCCCTGATTTTAGAGGGATTGCTTCAAGCTTCTCACCATTTACTTTGATGTTGGCTACTGGTTTGCTGTAGATTGCTTTTATCATGTTTAGGTATGGGCCTTGAATTCCTGATCTTTCCAAGACTTTTATCATGAATGGGTGTTGGATCTTGTCAAATGCTTTTTCCGCATCTAACGAGATGACCATGTGGTTTTTGTCTTTGAGTTTGTTTATATACTGGATTACGTTGATGGATTTCCGTATATTGAACCATCCCTGCATCCCTGGGATGAAACCTACTTGGTCAGGATGGATGATTGTTTTGATGTGTTCTTGGATTCGGTTAGCAAGAACTTTATTGAGGATTTTTGCATCAATATTCATAAGGGATATTGGTCTGAAGTTTTCTATCTTTGTTGGGTCTTTTTGTGGTTTAGGTATCAGAGTAATTGTGGCTTCATAGAATGAGTTGGGTAGAGTACCTTCTGTTTCTATTTTGTGGAATAGTTTGTGTAGAACTGGGATTAGATCTTCTTTGAAGGTCTGATAGAACTCTGCACTAAACCCATCTGGTCCTGGGCTTTTTTTAGTTGGGAGACTATTAATGACTGCTTCTATTTCTTTGGGGGATATAGGGCTGTTTAGATCATTAACCTGATCTTGATTCAACTTTGGTACCTGGTATCTGTCTAGGAACTTCTCCATTTCATCCAGGTTCTCCAGTTTTGTTGAGTATAGCCTTTGGTAGAAGGATCTGATGGTGTTTTGGATGTCTTCAGGATCTGTTGTTATGTCTCCTTTTTCATTTCTGATTTTGTTAATTAGGATGCTTTCCCTGTGCCCTCTAGTGAGTCTGGCTAAGGGTTTATCTATCTTGTTGATTTTCTCAAAGAACCAGCTCCTTGATTGGTTGATTCTTTGAATAGTTTTTCTTGTTTCCACTTGGTTGATTTCACCCCTGAGTTTGATTATTTCCTGCCGTCTACTCCTCTTGGGTGAATTTGCTTCCTTTTGTTCTAGTGCTTTTAGGTGTGTTGTCAAGCTGCTAATGTGTGCTCTCTCTAGTTTCCTTTTGGAGGCACTCAGAGCTATGAGTTTTCCTCTTAGAAATGCTTTCATTGCGTCCCATAAGTTTGGGTATGTTGTGGCTTCATTTTCATTGAACTCTAAAAAGTCCTTAATTTCTTTCTTTATTCCTTCCTTGACCAAGGTATCATTGAGAAGAGTGTTGTTCAGTTTCCACGTGAAGGTTGGCTTTCTATTATTTATTTTGTTATTGAAGATCAGCCTTAGTCCATGGTGATCTGATAGGATGCATGGGACAATTTCAATATTTTTATATCTGTTGAGGCCTGCTTTGTGACCAATTATGTGGTCAATTTTGGAGAAGGTACCATGAGGTGCTGAGAAGAAGGTATATCCTTTTATTTTAGGATAGAATGTTCTGTAGATATCTGCCAGATCCATTTGATTCATAATTTCTGTTAGTTTCACTGTGTCCCTGTTTAGTTTCTGTTTCCATGATCTGTCCATTGGTGAAAGTGGTGTGTTGAAGTCTCCCACTATTATTGTATGAGGTGCAATGTGTGCTTTGAGATTTACTAAAGTTTCTTTAATGAATGTGGCTGCCTTTGTATTTGGAGCATAGATATTCAGGATTGATAGTTCCTCTTGGAGGATTTTACCTTTGATGAGTATGAAGTGTCCCTCCCTGTCTTTTTTAATGACTTTGGGTTGGAAGTCAATCTTATCAGATATTAGAATGGCTACTCCAGCTTGTTTCTTCATGCCATTTGCTTGGAAAATTGTTTTCCAGCCTTTCATTCTGAGGTAGTGTCTATCCTTTTCTCTGAGATGAGTTTCCTGTAAGCAGCAAAATGTTGGGTCTTGTTTGTGTAGCCAGTTTGTTAGTCTATGTCTTTTTATCGGGGAGTTGAGTCCATTGATGTTAAGAGATATTAAGGAAAAGTAATTGTTGTTTCCTGTTATTTTTGTTGTTAAAGTTGGCATTTTGTTCTTGTGGCTGTCTTCTTTTAGGTTTGTTGAGGGATTACCTTCTTGTTGTTTCTAGGGCGTGGTTCCTGTCCTTGTATTGGTTTTTTTCTGTTATTATCCTTTGAAGGGCTGGATTCGTGGAGAGATAATGTGTGAATTTGGTTTTGTCGTGGAATACTTTGGTTTCTCCATCTATGTTAATTGAGAGTTTGGCTGGGTATAGTAGCCTGGGCTGGAATTTGTGTTCTTTTAGTGTCTGTATAACATCTGTCCAGGATCTTCTGGCTTTCATAGTCTCTGGTGAAAACTCTGGTGTAATTCTGATAGGCTTGCCTTTATATGTTACTTGGCCTTTTTCTCTTACTGCTTTTAGTATTCTATCTTTATTTAGAGCATTTGTTGTTCTGATTATAATGTGTCGGGAGGTATTTCTTTTCTGGTCCAGTCTATTTGGAGTTCTGTAGGCTTCTTATATGTTCATGGGCATCTCTTTCTTTAGATTTGGGAAGTTTTCTTCTATAATTTTGTTGAAGATGTTTGCTGGTCCTTTGAGTTGAAAATCTTCATTCTCATCCACTTCTATTATCCGTAGGTTTGGTCTTCTCATTGTGTCCTGTATTTCTTGGATGTTTTGAGTTAGTATCTTTTTGCATTTTACATTTTCCTTGATTGTTGTGCTGATGTTCTCTATGGAATCTTCTGCACCTGAGATTCTCTCTTCCATCTCTTGTATTCTGTTGCTGATGCTCGTATCTATGGTTCCAGATTTCTTTCCTAGGGTTTCTATCTCCAGTGTTGCCTCATTTTGGGTTTTCTTTATTGTGTCTAATTCCCTTTTTAGGTCTAGTATGGTTTTGTTCATTTCCATCATCTGTTTGGATGTGTTTTCCTGTTTTTCTGTAAGGACTTCTACCTGTTTGATTATGTTATCCTGTTTTTCTTTAAGGATTTGTAACTCTTTAGCAGTGTTCTCCTGCAATTCTTTAAGGGATTTTTGTGCTTCCTCTTTATCGTCTTCTGCCTGTTTAGCAGTGTTCTCCTGTATTTCTTTAAGTGTGTTATTAAAGTCCTTCTTGAAGTCCTCTATCATCATTAGGAGATATGCTTTTAAATCCGTGTCTAGCTTTTCCGGTGTGTTGGGGTGCCCTGGACTGGGCGAAGTGGGGGTGCTGGGTTCTGATGATGGTGAGTGGACTTGGTTTCTGTTAGTAAGATTATTACGTTTACCTTTCGCCATCTGGTAATCTCTGGGGTTAGTTGTTATCGTTGTCACTGTTTAAAGATTGGAGCAGAAGCTGTGTTCCACTCACCAGCAGTCTCTAAATCCTGCGGCGGGGGTTGTGGGTAGCTGACGGTACCCCGGTGCTGGTCCAGCCGGAAGAGGCCTGTGGTCCTACTCAGGCCGGTTTTCTGCTTCCCTAACTAATGCAGTCTCTGGTCCCGCGTGCAATTGGATTGGAGCAGAAGCTGTGTTCCACTCTCCAGAAGTCTTAAGATCCTGTGGCGGGTGTTGTGGGTAGCTGGCGAGTGTCAGCCGACCCTGCGCCCCAGCTGCCCCGGTGCTTTTCTGACCGGAAGAGGGTTGTGGCCCTATGTAGGCCGGATTTCTCTCTCCCCAACCAGAGCAGTCTCAGGTCCCGCGTGATTGGACTGGAGCAGAAGCTGTGTTCCACTCACCAGCAGTCCCAAAATCCTGTGGCGGGGGTTGTGGGTAGCTGGCGGGTGTCAGGCAATCCTGCGCTCCCGCTACCCCGGCGCTGATCCGTCCGGATGAGGCCTGTGGCCCTACTCAGGCCGGTTTCTGCTTCCCTAACTAATGCAGTCTCAGGTCCCGCGCGCAATTGGATTGGAGCAGAAGCTGTGCTCCACTCACCAGAAGTCTTAAGATCCTGTGGTGGGTGTTGTGGGTAGCTGGCGAGTGTCAGCCGACACTGCGCCCCAGCTGCCCCGGTGCTTTTCTGACCGGAAGAGGGTTGTGGCCCTATGTAGGCCGGATTTCTCTCTCCCCAACCAGAGCAGTCTCAGGTCCCGCGTGATTGGACTGGAGCAGAAGCTGTGTTCCACTCACCAGCAGTCCCAAAATCCTGCGGCGGGGGGTCGTGGGTAGCTGGCGGGTGTCAGGCAATCCTGCGCTCCTGCTACCCCGGCGCTGATCCGGCCGGATGAGGCCTGTGGCCCTACTCAGGCAGGTTTCTCGTTTGTTGTGTTTTGTTTTATTGGTGTTAAGCTGTTTTACTATACAGCTATTTCATATTTTATTCATTATTTTTTTCATTATTTTATGATTTTCAGGTACATTTATTTGTATTTTAGGCAATTGCTTCTTCATAATAATTCTATTTTCCCCTAATTTTATGCTATCTATAAACATAAAATGCTTTTATTTTTATAAGTCAAATTTATCAACTTATCCTTTATTATAGTTCTTTTATTAAGTAATAAACATGAATAAAATTGTGAGACTCAAATGGCACAGCCTTGCTATTTAAAAAAAACTTAATTTTTAAAAAATTAATTAGTTTATTTTTACTTCATGTGAATTGGTGCTTTGCCAGCACATATGCCTGGGCAAGGGTGTTGCATCTTCTTGAACTGGAGTTACAGACAGGTATGAGCTCCTATGGGTGCTGGGAATTGAACCTGGGTCCTCTGGAAGAGCAGCTAGTGCTCTTAACTGTGGAGCCATCTCTCCAGCCTAGCCCAGCTGTTTTTTAACCAATGGTCCAGGCAACAGAAAATCCAGAGTATGTGTTCTCACTCCTGGCCTGCTGTGCCACCTCTGCTGTGCTTTAGGCTGTCCTAGTGTGCTCCTTAGGAACACTTTGGAAGCAACCTTGCAGATTATCCCAGTCTCTGCCTAAATGCTTTCTATTTTTGCAGAATGTTTTGCTATCCCTACTGTGGACACTGCTTGTCTTTTAACATTAGGTGATAGCTGACTGTTCCTGTGGGCAGTTGGGATTTTTATAAACATCTAGTCATTTAGACAAAAGCTTTGATGGCTAAATATGGCACTTGACAGCAGAGGTGGTTGGCCATTCTCCAAGCTTGCTTCCTCCCAGTGCTGTCCCACAGCAGAACACATTGTTCAGTTGTGCTGTTAGCTGCAGCATGTCATGGGGCTAAGGCCAATGAAGTCCACTGTGCACCCCTTCCTGACTTGACCCATGACCACGTCTTTTTCTTGATCTGCTAGTCTGTTTCATGGTGGCTTCAGAAGTCAAGCATAAAAATACCCAGAGCTGCAAGCTGCAGACTCAGAGTCCCCAAATTATCATGAGTTAGGACCTTCATCCGAGTCCATGAGGAGCAACACTACACCCTTACTCAGTGAAGCCATGGGTGTTGGTGTTACCTTAGTGAATACTTTATTCTCACAGTCAAATGAGGGGAAATTCAGACACTTTGCATGTGGACGACATTTGACATGGTCGGGTGGTGTATACTAGTTTGGAGGGACTTTTCCTTCTTTTATCTTTGCTTCTGTTGCCAGTGGATTCCCTACCTTATTAGATCACCAGGATGGAATGATGAGCTGGTGTTTAACAGATTCTTCTTTGACATGGCTTTGCCTACCTGACCCATTGCCTTGCTTTTATTTTATGTGTATGAGTGTTTCCCTTGCATGTATGTATTTACATCATAGGCATACAATGCCTTTGGAGGCCAGAAGAGGACATCTTCAGATCTTCCGGAGCTGGAGTTACAGGTGGTTGTGAGCCATCATGTGGATGCTGGGTTGTGAGGCAGTGGGCTGTGCACAGACAGCCTGGTCTTCAGTCGAGCAAAGATCTAGAACCCCGGGAGCACCCGATGGGTGGTGATTTCCACCTATATCAGACAGAAGGTGTTCAATCATGTCTCCTGGACCCCTGGCTCTTGTCGAAGTTACCATCCCCACAGACACCCCCCCCCCCCCCGCAGGAGAGGTGTGTGACTATCAGTCACGCAGACAATGTCCCAAGCTCCTGGCATTCTGACTCGACTCCACCCCCACAGTTACCTGGCTATAGTCATTGTCTGCATGCTCAGGAATCAATCCTTTTTCTAAGAGGGTCACTGAGATTGGTGTCATTGAGGAGATTGTCGTGGGACTTCTGGGAAGATTTACATCTTTTTTTGGACATTAAATGACCAAGGCGCAGTTCGAACTTCTGCTTAAATATTTTAGGAACGTTACTTTGGGAGATAAACTGATGCCTGTAGGATTGTAGATTTCTATCTAGGATCTAGGAGTCTCATTAAATATGTCCAAGATAAATGCCAATTTTAGCTGTTCTTTCTCAAACCTCTCTCAATTCTGTTTTGATAAAACTTTCATTTTGCCTGGGGCAAAAGGCTGTTAGGCTAAAAGTCTCTTGTTTTATGTCTGAAAATTAGGTCAGGGAGGGAGAGGGTAGAGTAGAAGATGAAAAGGAGTGTACCGAGTGGACTACAGACCTCTTTGTAAGCTTGACTGAATGGGTAACTAGCAAATGGATCCTGGAATTCCTAAGAAGTGCACAGTCTGCCTTTTGAGATGCTGTTGGGGCAACAGAGCTTCAACTCTTACCAAACAAGAATCAGTTTATTGTTGAACTGGGTGAGCACTTGAACCATGAAATAGGCAAAACAATGAATGTCTGTCCTGGAATATCCTTGACAAAATGTATAGATGAGAACAACGCAGGTCAGAGAATTATCTGGTTTGCCTGAAGTCACCCTGGTGCCTGGACATAGCAATACTAGAGCTGAGGACTCCTGGTGGCTTTTATTACAACAGATGTTGTTGATGTACTGCACTGGGTTCTGTGCTAAATATTTTACTTCAACCTCACAAAATTATATAAAAGTTTCCATGCATTTGATCATCCGTGCCTTGAGTATTTCTTACATACCTGCTATGTAGCAGCCACTGTCCAAGGTCCTGGGATATAGCTATGGTATCTGTGTTCATATTCTTATAGCCTAGGAAGAACAAAGACAGTGTCTTTCTAAGCCAACAGATATCATCATCCTTTCTTCATTTTAGAGACTCAATCTTGCTTATAGCCCAGGCTGGGTTTGAACTCACGATCCTCTTCTATGTCCCAAGTGCTGGAATTACAGATTCATGTAACCATGCTGGCTTAAACAAGAGCATTTCAACAGTGAGGGAGAATTTTGTCTGGAGGAGAACAGTGACTGAGATGGAAGAAGATGGCTTAAAATTTGAAGTGGTCACATTTGGGTGGAGACATGAAGACAAAGGTGGTGATTAAGGCTAAGGGACCAGGGGGGCATTTGAAACAGGAGTGAGAACTGGGTGGGGTGATGGGGCTCTGCCAGCAAAGGCAAACATAAGTATGATGGAATACTTCAGCAGGAAAGTGAGGTAACCCCATTTGTGGACATTGCTGTAGTTATTTCTCCATTAATGTGGAAATTAGGTCCATTTTTCCTCCCAGCCCCATGCTCCCAGAAATAAGACTTAGACTCAAAAATACTTACAAATTCCTTGACCACATAGGTAGACTCTTCTCTGACTAGAACCATAATTTAGAATAACCGATTTATTTTAATCTACATTCTGCCTCATGCCTGTGCTCGGGTACCATGTGTCCATCTCCTCATATCTTCCTGGGTGAATCTTCCCATGTCCATTCTATCCCAGAATTCTTTCTGCCTCCCAGATGTTCCACCTGCCATTTCCTGCATAAACCATAGGCTGTAGGCTTTTTAATTGACAGATGATGCATTTATACAATACATAAGGTATTCTCTCTACATACTACTTTCTCCTTTCACCAGTGAGAGGCCAAGGTATATAGAAGCTCTGTGACTTCTCCCAAAGTCATGTTCTACTGAGTGGCACAGGTGGCATCTGCTGGCGTTTGAGTGACTCCATATTCTCATGGTGCTCTGTGTCAACCATCTGACACATGCAGCCACACTATTCCTACATATGAAATAGTAGGACTAGTGTGATAAGTAATGCTTATGAAATGCTTGCTTTCTTTCCCAGATATGTGTGTGTGTGTGTGTGTGTGTGTGTGTGTGTGACCACATCCTCCTCTGAGAGGATGGAAGGATCTTCATTCTCCTTGTGTAGACGCCGATGTCTGGACATCTTCCTGCAGCTGCTTCAGGGGCTTTTGCCCTTCGTAGTGTTGCCATATATTGGGCTCCTGGTCAAGCCAATGCATAGGATGGGAGGCAGATGCTGACACAATAGGTTTGGAATGTGTGGAAATACAATGAATAATGGAGAGGTTCCTTGGTGTTCTTCCTGAACCTGAATGAACTCGTAAGGAAAGCTACTAAAGGCAGACCAAGTTCTGTCCTAGATGGGACCATGACAAAGGACACAGCTTGAAGCCAACTGGAAAGACCCCCTACTGGCCAAAGTTTGGAAGGACACAGAATCTGTGGAGCAGTGGAGCATGCCATCAGACAGAAAACTTGGTAAGGTCAAGTGGATTCAGAAACCCTGGTACCCTCACACCTGAAGATGGTAAGTGTTTCTACTACTCCTGACAAGTTCCCCATGGAGAGGACTGTGACAATCAGCCATGTAGAGGCAACACCCAAAGCCCCTCCACATGCAGTTGAGGCATCCCAATCAAGACAGTAGAAAGCATCTGTCTTTAGACCCCAACCACCCCAAAATGTATATAAGACGCTGTCCACAAGGAATAAGGCACATGAGAGTTACTTTATCAAAGACCATCAGAAAGTGTCTGTCATATAGAGCTGTAACACTTCGGTGAAGAGAGTTCTCTTCCAAAGCCTTTGCTGTTGGAAGTGATCACTTCCTGCTTGCTCGGTGGCCAGACCCGACAGCTCGCTTACATCTGACTCCCCATTCTGGCTCATCACAGTGACTTTGGAGCAGTGGTGGCCTCAGAAGATGGACTCCTGCTCCCCTTCAGAGAGCACAACTCTTTTGTCACTCACCAGTCATCTCACCATCTCAGCAGACAGTGTCCAGGACACCAGCAAGAAGCCAGCTGGAAAGGCCTCCTACTGGCCAAATCGGATAATTTGAACATTAAAAATGATAAATTTAGTTCAGTGAATAAAAAATGAAATCCGAGTGCATATTAGTACAAACAAATTAAACAGTTACCAAATAGATAATTTGTAAGTTTGCTGAGGGATGGAGTATTTACATGGTTTTAAAGTACCTTCTTGTGAAATACCAACAAATCACAAAAGAAAAATGAGCAATTTATAATGAGAAGTCTGTTAGGTTTTTTTTTTTTTCTGGCTAACAGTAATAATAAGAAAGAAATCAGAATTTTGTGCCACCTGCTCAGGGCAAGAAGAAAAACATGCCACCACATTTGTGACCTTGCTGTCAAAGGTGCCTACTCTGAATTGAGCTGTGAGAATACACCAAGAAAACTCAAATTGAGGTCTAGTCTTTAAAATAAATCAACTATAATTTTTTAAAAAAGGCCTTAGGAGTATAAGAAAGACAAGAAGGTTGGAGGAAGGGAAATACCGAGACAGGCAGAGAAATTCAGTTCACAACCACAATTCTCCCAGCATTGATGTCCTTGTGGTGGCTGTAAAGTAAAGACAGAAGCACTCATGGGTGATGCTTCAGGCCAGCCCTTATTTTCAAAGGGCTTACATATTCTGCTTCTGCAGCTTCCATATATCTGTGTGATTATTTCCAAATAAAGTATTTGAGAATTAAATCAAGGGGTTGGAGAGATGGCTCAGCAGTTAAAAACACTGACTGCTCTTCCAAAAGTCTTGAATTCAATTCCCAGAAACCACATGGTGGCTCACAATCATCTGTAATGGTATCCAATGCCCTCTTCTGGTGTGTTTGAAGACAGCTACAGTGTACTCATACACATAAATAAATAATTCCCCCAAAAAAGAGTTAAATCAAAGTAGGACTATTAAGATAGTCCATTTGAAGGAGTGATTGCTTTGCATACACAAAGACCTGAGTTTGTATCTCAAGAGCCTATGTAAATAAAGAGAGACATAGTGCCACTTACTTACAACCCCAGTACGAGGGAGGCAGAAATGTGGACTCGGGCTTGCTGGCCAGCCCAGTCTACTCAGTAACCTTGAGGCCCATGAGAATCCCTGTCTCAAAAAAGAAAACCCCAAAATACATGGAGGACGGTGCCAGGGGAAAGACACCTGAGGTTGTTCGTGCTCTGACCTCTACATCCACACCTGTAGGTGTGCACAGATAACACCCACACACATGAGCTTGCACACACATGTACACACAAAATAAATAAAAATTGACTATAAGGCTAAGTAATTAGTGTCTCTTCTAGTATGTATAGTTGTATTTATAATAACGCCGTGTTAGGAAGCTTCAGGGCTTGAAACTGGATTGTCTGGGTTTGAATCCTGGCTCTTTGGCTGCTTTCTACTCCTATCAGGTGATTATTAGCTCATTGTAGTGAGACCATGAGGCAGAGCTCTTGGAGAAGAAGTGCTCCTGTATTGCGGAGGGTCAACAGATAGGCACAGCTGCCATCGGATAAAATATTTCCTTCCTCCCAGCTGGCCAAATGACTGCTGAGAGCCCTTCTCAGAAGTCCTTTCTATGCTCAAGATTACCGAGCCCAACTTACATAGGGCCCTTTATGCTATCCAAGAATGTTCCAGAAGCATTGGGGTTTCAGAATTGAATAAGAGATATTGGAGAACCTGCTGGGCTGTCTTTGGTCAACCTGATACAATTGCAAGATATCACCAAGTTAAAGCATGCTGATTGCTAGTGACCCTCACGCCCCCATCCGGGGAACCTGGCAACAGCCAGAATAGTTTCTCAGGGTTTGCAATCCAGAATTGGTCATTGGAAAGTCCATTTTTAGAATGAGAAGGACCCAAGAGATTCTACATTTACCTCTCCCCTTTTATAGGCAAGGAACCTGAGCCCGAGCATGGTCATGGGTGCCCTGCACAGGGTCATACACCTCAGAACTCTGAGATGAAGTCAGTGGTTTGAAGTCGTGCTGGGGTCCCATGGAAAGAGAGAATCCTTTCTAATGAGGAAGTGTGTATAATGGAGCTGAGAGAGACTTAGCCAATGCCCCAGCTTGAACTCCTCATGCCTGTGACCTGATGATTTCTCATCTCTGAAAGTCTCCAGAATATACTGGACTTCAGTGTAACATGTCTCATAAGCTGTAAATTGAAGTGCTTCTGTAGGCTCTTTTGCAAGTAGACAAGGTGTCAGCCCTTGGCCTCGGGCTCTGACCTACCACTGCCGTGAGTCAATGGCTATCAGACTCCATGCACCCTAGTCGCTCCGTCTCTGCTACATTTTAGGAGACTCCTACTATTTTTGGTAAGAAAACAAGTATCTTTCCGTCTGCCAGTGCCTTTGCCAAGACACATCCTGATTCATTACACAGCCACTAAGATACAGAGCTCTAAAAATAGCAGACTCACTTTAATGTTTCGCTTGGCGTTGGGGCTCCAAGTTTGTCTGAACTCCAGTTGGTATTTTAGACTGATTTCATTTAATTTCCTGGGTATTAGGCTCTTTGGCTGTGGAGGGCAACTTACTGATTATCTCCATCTCTGCTTGGCTTTAGATTAAGGCTTTGTGCTTAAAAAGAAAAACAACATTTGACCACCCATCTGTTTAATATTTATTTAGCTTTTTCTTTTTTTAAGCTCCCTTGTTATGCTAACATTACTGTTTCTAAATAGAATGTCCATATTCGGTTGCATTGTTCCTTTCAAAATCTTTTCCCCTTATTGGTCTAATTAGAATTTATAATATACTAGAGCTAGAGCCCCATCGATGCAAAACTGAAGAATACATTCATAGATCCCCATGGGCAGACACTGGCGAATAACCTTCTCTTGTTTTCATTCATTTCCTTCAGTTTCCTAAGCCATGGCTTGTTTGGGACTCGTTTCCTGCTCGGCATCGTTATGTCCTAGTAAGCTGGAAAATGGTGGTAGGGGAACACATGTCTTGAGAATGAGAGTCAACTACAAGTGGTGCATGGTGGTCATGTCCTTCCAGTGGTGCACACAGCTGTGGGCCAAGGAGCCAGCCTTGCCATGGGCTCCACGCTCAGCCTCTCCTTAGTCCTGTGAGGTCCAATAGAGCCGGAGACTAGGGAGACAAATTAGTTATTCCTTGACTGACATCCTGGTAACCAGCACTTTGCAGTCCTTCCTCCTCCTGCTCCTCCTCCTCCTCCTCCTCCTCCTCCTCCTCCTCCTGCTCCTCTTCCTCCTCCTCCTTCTTCTTCTTCTTCTTCTTCTTCTCTCTCTCTCTCTCTCTCTCTCTCTCTCTCTCTCTCTCCTTCTCCTTCCCCCACCCCCACTCTCTTTCTCCCACCTCTCTTCCTCCCTGCCCTTCTCCATTCTTCCTCTCCTCTTTCCATTACAGTATACAGGACTATGACTATATTAGTACATAATTTTAAGAAAATTGTTTGTTGTGTACCTTCGGCCATGTTTACGGTTTGGGGGTCAGCAATTGCTGTGGCTTGGAGCCCCTCTGTGTCTGGATAGGCACTGAAAAGAAACTGGATTGAATGGATTTGTTTAAACGTAGTCACAGTGAATCTGTTACCTTTCCAAGTCTGGCATTTTCAAGTGTTGTGCTGGCCTAGCCGAGCCTTTCAGGAGTGGATGATGTTGCTTTAATGTCCGGGTTTATTACGTAGATTGTGGGGGCTTGGAAAAACTTAAAAAAAGAAAACTCTATAATTCAAACTCAAGAAAACATCTAAGAACGGCCCAATGATTATTCTAAGTGCTTTTATCCGGAGTCACTGAAAATCATACTTTGGTTTACACTGCTTGGTTTTTATTTTATTACATACTTGACTGATTGACTTATTCCTCTCTTTCTTTCTCTCTTAAAATTATTTGAGAATTAAGTTGGAGACAAATGCCCCCTTTTTCTGACATAATAAAATTTTTATTTTCTAAGATCAAATTCATTTCTATCAATCTAGACATGATTTGTGTCAGTCTGTCATCAAAGTGTCTTCTGTAACTGCATTTTTAATCAATTACGTTTCAAATATGTTGGGTCCATCTACCCATATGCCTGACATGTCTCCATCCATTATATTTAATTGAATAGAAAATACATTATGAGTTCTTGGTTTCTGAAAACCAAGTGCTGGCTTATGTTTTCCTGGAAGCTGTTGGAAATATGCGTTAAGTCCAGTCTTCTTAGCCTTTCCTTTGTCTCCCGGCGCCCTGGGCTCACTGACAGTTTTCAATAAGCCTGTGACTACAGATCCAGTTTTGGGCCCCAGGAGCCTCAGCTATGGTTACTAGTGACTAATGACTCTTTTCCATGAGGGTTCCCCTGTGCTTCAGTGTCCTTTGTGCTGTGGGCTCTGTGTGAAGCCTATACTTTCTGGTGTGGCCCTTTCCACAAGGGAGATATTTTGGGGGCTCTAGGGAAGGCATCCCTCTTCTGTTTCCTCAAGGCCTGTATCACTTTCTCCATTAAAAATATAAAACCAGACCTCTGTGTGTGTGTGTGTGTGTGTGTGTGTGTGTGTGTGTGTCTGTGTCTGTGTCTGTGTCTGTGTCTGTGTGTCTGTGTCTATGTGCCTTTATGTCCCACCCTAACCTGGTGTTTAATGCTTAACTAAAGGGGCCACAGGAGATGTTTTCTTCATGGTCTCTCTTTCCTCTAGGGACCTTATTGCTTCTGCTACTGTCCACTTGGCAAAAGACAACAGCAATTTGAAAGTAGATGGTGGGAGCTGACATTTGAATGAAACTGTGTGGGCTGCAAGCTCCTTTGCCAATGGTTCTGTGATTTCCAGTATGGATCTGAGCTCTACTTACACAAAGAACTGGGGCTCAGAAAGGATCAAGAACTCATAGGAAGCCAGATAGACTGTTACAGGGACAAGACTCCATATCTTGCTCCATGTCTTACTAGCAAGGGTTAGCAGCCCTTGGCAAATCGCTTATAGAGATGCTCACTCTTCCACGTGGCCTGTTGGAGGCTCTCTCGGGGTTGAATCAATGGTGATAATGATAGTTTTACATTTTTATTACCTCCAGCACAGCTCACAGCTTCCTACTTCAGCGACACTGCTATAAATGGAAACAGGTTCCATCTGCATGCTTTCAGGACCACAATGCAGGGAGGAGGATGCTGAGCTGGTCCTCCTCTTCTTCCTCCTTTTCCTCTACCTCCTCCTCTTCTTTTTCTTCTCCCCCCTCCTTTTCTCTTTTCCCTCTTCTCCTTTCTCCTCAAATGGAGTGTATGCCTCTCTCTCTCTCTCTCTCTCTCTCTCTCTCTCTCTCTCTCTCTCTGTGTGTGTGTGTGTGTGTGTGTGTGTGTGTGTCTGTGTCTGTGTGTCTGTATGGAGAGAAAAGTAGGAGGTGGTGGAGTATGTTGAGAAAGAATAGAAAGGCCTAGGACAGGCAGACCAGGGGTGATGAGGAGGGACTGGGGGATTAGTTTTAACTGTCAAGTGATCTGACCCACCTGAGAGAGTGAGAAGGGTTATTCACCTAAGAATTCCAATGTAGAAAGTATTCCGGCCTCAAGAGCATCTGTCATCCTCCACTAACTCTAACCAGGAACAGTTTCTTGAACTCCTGGGATGCCCAAGTCATCCTGTTTGTTTTAAGCTCAGATGAGTAAGATATAGGCCCAGCCCTGGCATCCTAGTAGGGTGCCCCCTCTGACACAGGCCTGCCCTGTACTATGGTTCTCTTTAGCCAGTATTTCTTGTGTTGATTGCTTAGTAAGTATGTGCCATTTGCGCTGACTCTGCAGTTTGAAAATAGCAGAGTCTGTATATGACTTTCTTGCCATTTGCCTGTAGAGTCTTGGAGAGTTGTGACATAATTCTGTTGTTAACTGCCTAGAGACAGATCACTTGTCCCAGGTCAAAGTGCTATAAAGGCCCCTGTCCTTCAGTAGCCTTTCTCTGAGACACCAACCCAAGTTCTGGGATTTTTCAGACCACGCGTGCTTTTCACAATGGGTTCCGATTAGAGAATTCTCACTATTCCCTCGGGTTGGATGATTATGGGGCTGCGTCATTGGACTCAGGGCAGTATTATCATTATGATTCATTATGATCACAATTTGATTATAAAAGAAAAAAGCTAGGATCAGGCAAATAAACAGCTGTCAGGGACGATGTCTGAGAGGAGCCCACATGTGAAGTGTTCATGTCTTTAAGACACATCATCTTCTTGACATATTGATGTGTCACCTACCAGAAAATGCATCTGAGTTTTTGAATCTCTGGGTTTCTCTTGGGGCTCATTGCCATTGACCACATGCTGGTCTCATCTCCTCTCTCTCCTTTCCTTGGAGATGAGGTTGCTACCAAGTAGATCAAAGCTCCAAATCATGAACCAGTTGGTGGATCTTTTCAAACTATGGGCATCCTTCATTCAGAAACTACCTAGGAGCTGACCATAGGTACCATGTTATCTTAAATTCAGATGTGGGGCAGGGCGCCCATTAAAAATAACAAATGTGCCTTTGTGGCTAAGGACAAGTGCTGTTCTCCTAGAGAACCTGATTCTAGCACCCATCTATACTTAGATCCTACTCCAAGAACTCTACTCCAGGGGACCCAAAATCCTCTTCTGATTGTCAACGGCATTGCATTCATGTATAGAAACACACAAGCATATGCATAGACAGAGAATTAATTTTAAAAAATAAAGAATAACAAAGACGTTTCTGCTGGGTAGTGAAGTCTACTGGTTTAGAGGTGACAGGAGCAGAGACTAGTCTGCTTCTTTGCTAGACAATAAGAATGTTCTAGAGAGCTTTATTTGTTCCAAGAGAAAAAAACAAGAGGCCTTTACAGATGTCTATATGTAAGCCTGTAGAACTGTGCCATGCCTGAGGATAACCACCCTGTCCACGGTACTCATAGGATGCAGAATCGGAGCGACATGGGTAGGTTATACAATTAAAGAGCTCAACGACCTGCTCTATTGTGGGCCACTGAGTTTGTGATGCAGTGCTCCCTGCCCTTGAGTCTGTTAAGCAGTGCTCCCGGCCATTGACTCTGTGGCTCGCTGCCTTTGATACTACTCTTTTCAAAGAGGAACTCTTCATTTGTAAGGATGCTTCTCCTCTCACGCCATCCCCACCTTGTAGGCACAGGGTTCCCACTTCCCTTTTTTCCCTCCCGACACCCCGTGTTCTCCATTCCTCAGAATGGCTCCTCCTGTGCTTTGTATATTTTATTAGTCTAAGCTTGTGGGCTTGCAGGCTCTGCTCACTTCCATCTTCTTGAATGCCAAAGGCTATCAAATGACTATGGAGGGTTTATCTACATTTGTCTATATCCCTTTTCAATGTGCCAGACCAAATGACTGCTTGACCTGACCCTTAATGTGACTCTGAGCATGAAGGACAGGAAGAGAGGACTAGGAAAATGGCCACTAAGTACAAATGGAGACAGATTCCAGGCAGCATTAAGGAGCCAGTGTTGAGAGTCATGTGAAGTAGGAAGCTATTGAAGGTTTTGACCAGAAAAGCAGACATAAGCTAAATACACAATAAATGATCATCCAGATGTGTTTATGCCAACCCCCCGGTGTATTCATGAAAGGCAAGCCATTCCCAGGGCTGGGGGACAAAAGTGGCTGTGTCTATGAACTCTGCTTGGCTGCTGAGCAACACCACATCTTATTTCCCTTTCTGTTCATTGAGAACAGCATGTTTTTACCAAGCACTTCTCATAAGTAATGCTCAGGGCTGAGCCTGGGTTTTTACAAATGTTTCTATGATAGAAGCCTCAGCCCAGTACTTCATATTGGAATTCCTGGCCCTTTACCAAGCTCTTCTTAGCTTGTTTTACGGTTTTCCCAGTGCTGGACACTGAACCAGATCCTCATACATGCTGGACAGTGCTCTACCACTGAGCCGT
The DNA here is from genome assembly GCF_978045245.1 of Mus caroli. Lineage (NCBI taxonomy): Eukaryota > Metazoa > Chordata > Mammalia > Rodentia > Muridae > Mus > Mus caroli. The sequence continues at coordinate 66,814,560 of NW_028227271.1, forward strand.
TTTCCTCAGTTCTTTATAACTTTTTAAAAATTACATCTGTGTGTGTGTGTGTAAGCTCGCATGCTGTAGTGTGTATGTGACAGCCAGAGAACAATTCAAAACCGTTAGTTCTCTCCCCCAATATGTAGGCCCCAGGGACCAAACTCAGGTCATCAAGCTTGGCAGCAGGCATCCTCATCTGCTGAGCCATCCCAACGCCTCCTTTTCTCAGCCTTGAGAAGGCTATAGTGATTGTTCTATAGCCATGTTGTTTTACAAGTCACTGAGTGGCCGGCTCTACATTTCTCCAGATGGAGGTCAGCAATGCTTACAAAGATGGTGTCTTAGTTAGGGTTTTACTACTGTGAACAGACACCATGACCAAGGCAAGTCTTATAAAAAACATTTAATTGGGGATGGCTTACAGGTTCAGAGGTTTAGTCCATTATCATCAAAGAGGGAGCATGGCAGTATCCAGGCAGGCATGGCACAAGAGGAGCTGAGAGTTCTATGTCTTTATCCAAAGGCTGCTAGTGGAAGACTGACTTCCAGGCAACTAGGGTGAGGATCTTATACCCACACCCACAGTGACACACCCATTCCAACCAGGTCACACCTATTCCAACAAGGCCACACCTTCAGATGGTGCCACTCCCTGGTCCAAGGATATACAAACCATCACAGATGGCTAGCATAAGGTCAGAATCCTTTAGTTATTCTGTGCTGTGACCTAATACCTGATGAACAACTTGGAGAGCAGGGACATTAGAGAGAGTTCAGTTCATGGTAGTTCCGTTCTGCGTACCTGGACAAGATATCATGGATCCAGAAACATGTGGTAGAGGAAATCACTTCATGACCAACAAGGAAGGGGTATGGACTGGGAGAAGAGAAGAGAGATAGACAAGAGAACTGGCAACACAATACAACCTTCTAAGGTAGGTTTCCAGTGACCTTCCTTCAACTAGGCCCTAGTTCCTTGATGGGAGTTTTTGCAAATGGGCTCAGCTCTTGATGAACTTAACTTGTGAAGTTAGGGTGCTGAACCAATGGTCACCCAATAAAAGCTGGTCACCAAGACACGTTCTAAGTTTGTTATCTCATGCTCAAGAAGAATAAGGAAAGATAAGGCAGAGTGAAGCTGGATTAGTTAAGGAAAAGTAAGAGAGGACTCTGGAGAGGGGGAGGGAAGACATGCCAGTGTGCTGCCCCAGTGGTCTCTCAAGAGTCTCATGGTGGGAATGGGATGGGGACTGGGGTATCCTTATTGGACTTGTCATTTTTTAATGCATTATGGGTAAGCCAGTGAGAAGTCAACTGTCCTGTAAATACTCCCTTGGCCCAGCTAGAGAGCTATTTCTCCGTTATGTATTTTCTAACTGGTTTATGATACACCATGGGCCCTGCTCTTACTTCCTGGGAACAGTTAATGACGATCTCAATGCCAGGCAGAGTCCAGGTGTCTAAACATGATTGGGAAGGACCTTTCATAACAAATAGTCCAAATATCCATCATCTATCACTTGGCTTACATCCCAAAGACTTCATTGAGACTGTGGCAATCTCTTGCTTCCCACAGTGAGCATTAAATTGGGAAGAGGTGGCCACAGAGGTGGCCACATGAAGACTCATACCAGCAATGACTGTTGTTCATCTGGGACAGAGGAGTTAGGCAATACAGGATGACTTTCTGTCCCAACTACTCAGTTTGGAAGCAAAGTGTGCCTCTTTCAAATGTGAACATGTGGTTGTCCCTACAGCAACATTATACATAGTGAGGACATTGCATCCAATCCAGTGGCAGAAGTCTTACTAAGAGAAAGTTGGGCTCCTTCCCAGGTACCCAGGATACACACCCACCCACATTCCTCCAAACATGCAGGAGACAGAAGGGAACTGTGGGAAGGGGAAGGTGTGGGTTAGGAAAGGAAGCATCCTGTGGCTGCTGGCCTCTAGCCAGCTCTGCAGGTGTAGTTGCCCACACAGGCAATCGACAAGCCACATAGAGGGCTCTATTCTAATCTGGTCAAGTTCTTTGCTTTGTTACCACCCTGGAGAGAATCAACTCAACGTACTTTTCAGTGCTATCCACCCCTACATCTGTCTGGTCACACTATTCATATCAAATCTCTCCCATCTATTCCCTTTGCCCTCTCTCCACCCATGCTGTGTTAGATATGGAGTTTGCCTATGTAGGCTTGTACTGGAGGCTGATGAGACCTGCCTTGCATGAGCCCCAGGTCACTCGTGTGCTCTGCAGCTGTGCTCAGAGATGATGAGCAATGGGAAGCAGGCAGGTACGAGTTAGACATGTTTTTCTTCATTGAGGGTTGTACTGTATCTAATTGCCATTACCCCCTTGACTTTGCCTGGTGTTTGTAGCCAGGGAAACTAGGGAAGAGAAGGGAATGTGGTTCAGCAAGCTAGTGCATATGGAGAGGGTGTGTTGGAATCAGAAAGCATGGTCCATGGCTGGCAGAGAGGTGTTTTATAAGCCTGCTGGAGTTCCAGCTGGTCTAGGCTGAGGCAGAAGCCTAGGAAGATGTGAATTGTTAGCGACTTCATCTGATGGACTGGCAGCCCTGCATCTCTGACATTTACATTCTTCATATGGACAAGAATGCTCTCGCTTGCCTCAGAATGAGCAGCCATATGGGGCTTCCTCTGAGCTTCCACTTGCACCCCTGGCCAGCATCTTCCAGGGATAAACTTGGATCTGACACCCTGGCAGCAGGGTGCATTATGGGTGAGCCAGTGAGAAGTCAACTGCCCCATACATACATACATACATACATACATACATACATACAGCTAGAGAGGCATTTCTCCATTATTCATCTAGTTTGTGGGGAGGGGGTTCTCACATGTTAGGTATAACTGGCTCACGATGTACCATGAGCCCTGTTCTTACTTCCTGGGGATGGTCTAAAGAGAAATGTCTTCTTTTTTAGATGGGATGACAACTAAAGTTCTCTTCATGGCTAGAAATAAGTCTTTAAACACACTACCCACACCAGGTAACCCCTCTCCTCACTCCTGTACAGTCTACACTTTGCCAGCAGTTCCTGTGGCCTGACCTGGGGCTCCACAGTCTGAACTTAAGGAGTTCTCATGCTTCCGTAGTTTGAGAGTTAGGACAAATAGCCATTGTAGAGACATTTGTCAAGGGAATGCAAGTCTGTGGGGTGAAATGACTTGTTTAGGACCATTAATTAATTGATTAATTAAACAGCAGGTGAGTGCTGGGCCCTGAGAAATTATCTGAGGCACTAGTTCCAGGAAGCTCCAGAGGCAGCCTCAAGAGCCTTTCAAACACAGATGCCACAAACCAAGCCAGGAAAAGTCAAAGCTGCCACCGATGGACACAGGAAGAAAGAGCCATGGCTCAGGCTTACACAGAGGCCAGAGTGGTATGGCTTTTCCACACGCCTATGGAGCAGGGCCTCTCCCTGTTCTTCTGTATTTGTCAGCTCCTTACTGCATTGGCCTGAGACTGCTGAGCACACTCGAGTCACCCTGTGTCTTAGTTAGGGTTTCTATGGCTGGGATGACCCATCATGACTAAGACAACTTGGGGACGAAAGGGTTTATTCAGTTTATACTTTCATATCACTGTTTATCACTGAAGGAAGTCAGGACAGGAACTCAAGCCAAGCAGGAACCTGGAGGCAGGAGCTGATGCAGAGGCCATGGAGGAGTGCTGCTTACTGGTTTGCTCATCACAGCTTGTTCAGCTTGCTTTCTTAATAGAGCCCAGGACCACCAGCCCAGGGATGACATCACTCACGATGAGCTGAATCCTCCCACATCAATCACTAATTAAGAAAATATCCCACAGGCTTGTCTACAAGCTGATCTTATGGAGGCATTTTCTTAATTGAGGTTTCATCCTCTCTGATGACTGTAGTTTGTGTCTGGTTGATGTAAAATTATCTAGCATGCTCTGTAAATATTCTTTCTCCAGGCCTTCTTTCTCAAAGCTTTAGGTACATGCAGAAGATTAAAATTCTCTCAGGTTTCTATCAATAACAATTATTCCATGTGGGGGGGGGCGGGGGGGGGGTGTGTGTCAACATGGGTTAAAATCTTGTATTCTATTTTATTCCTTATATTTTAGCATAGAAATGTATACTGCAGAACACTATATTTATGATCTATTGCCACCTGTTCCCAATGTCAATAGCATATATTATTGTTTTCATTACAGCCACATTCTATTTCTAGGTCCATATTTTCAATCCTGCCAACCATGCTGTGGAACAAATCCCACAGAATTTCAGGGGCAGATGACAGCTACAGGTGCTTGCATCTGGCTTATGAGCCTGCACATTAGCTGTGCTTGGCTCCTGGCCATGGGCTCAGATCTGGTCTGCCTAGCAGACATTCATTCTTCTTGGGCTAGCAGGTGGCCAGGACATATTCTTCGCACAGCTATTTCAGAAATTCAACACAGGAAGTGGATGGAAGTACAATATCTTTTATGCTGAAAGCTAAGACACTGCTCACTGTCACTTCTGCCCCTGTCCCAGGAACCAAAGCAAGTCTCCCAGACAAAAAAGAAAACAGTATTTCTGTGGAAGAGTCAAGCCACAGAGACACATAGTAGGCTACTAGTTGAGCCACTACAGAAGCCCATTGCAGAGCCAGAATCCTAGGCTGAGCCAGGTTTGGGGGGACGGGACTATTGGTTGGCTGTCTAGCTGCCTGGGGAAAGAGCATCTGGTCCAGCAGACTCTGGGGATGAGAGTCTCATCCCCTTTGCCTTTAGTTTCACTGTCAACCCTGATTTCAGGATACCTAGTCCTGCAAGCTCCCGAGCCATGTGCTGGTTACACAGTGCAAGTCTGGTGGTTCTCCCCTCTCGCCCTCCCTCCTCCGACATTTTCAGGTTGGTTGGATAAGTTACCACTTGCCCATCTGCTTTCCAGCATCCAAAATTCATCGCTGTTGTTATCTCTTCTTTGTCCCTGTAGGTGCTTGCTTGTAACAAAATCCTTTTACTGTCATTTGTAGGCTTTGGGAGGAAAGTAAGCTAGATGCCCACTTTGAATGCATCATTGGGCCCACCTGGCTCTTTCTTGACACTGCAATGATCAGCGGCCATTCCCACACCAGCTATTCTAACTTTAATTGTGGCTGCACTGAGCCCCATGTTGCCTAGAGACAACCAAGTAGAGGAACTTTGATGAAGTGTCTGATGTCATGGTGACTCATTTCTCAGTCTGGATTGTAGGCGCACAGCATCACTGCAGAGCAACCCTGATGTCATGGTGACTCATTTCTCAGTCTGGATTGTAGGAGCACAGCATCACTGCAGAGCAACCCTGATGTCATGGTGACTCATTTCTCAGTCTGGATTGTAGGCGCACAGCATCACTGCAGAACAACCCTGATGTCATGGTGACTCATTTCTCAGTCTGGATTGTAGGAGCACAGCATCACTGCAGAGCAACCTCTTTGAATCAGTCTTGTGTACATAAACCCAGACTTGAAGACAGCATCTATCTCCTTGGCGTTCTGACCATACAGTATTATATTTTATCTGAACCTGGGTCTTAAAACTTAGACTATGTACAGACAGATAGACAGAAAGACAGACAAATGCACACACACACACACACACACACACACACACACAAGCTAGATATTCTTAAATCCAAGTGTGGTGATTTAAATATGCTTGGCAGGGAGTGGCGCTATTAGGAGGTGTGGCCTTGTTGGAGGAAGTGTGGGTGTGGCTTTGAGACCCTTCTAGCTACCTGAGGAGTCAGTCTTCTGCTGTTTGCCTTCGGAACAAGAAGTAAAATTCTCAACTCCTCCTGCACCATGTCTGCCTAGATGCCGCCATGCTCCCACCATGATGATAATTGACTGAAACTGGAAACCAGTAAGCTACTCCCAATTAAATGTTTTCCTTATAAAAGTTGCCTTGGTCATGGTGTCTGTTCCTAGCAGTAAGACCCTAAGACATCAATTAAAATGAAAAGAATCTAAACTTCAGTGTCTTTTTCCCCCTCCCAGTTTATTAGTAATGGTGTTAATATTGTATACACAATGGTTTGATCACGATTTGGTATTTACAGGGTCTGACCACTGGCAAATCATTTCATTCAAATGGGAGGTAGAGGTACAAGAACATAGTGGTACAAGACATGCCCTGATGTCTTTTAACCCACAGCCCCACTGATGGCACTGGAGGTTCACAGCAAACATGGCCGGAGTTACTATAGGCAAAAATCATCTCAAAACATTTTGTAGTTCTCGTAAGATGGGCCACAAAAATTTCCAAGAAAAAAGCAGAATGGGACCAACCTGCAAACAGAAAACTGGGGTTCAAATTCCCATTTGGCCGTTAGGTTCCAGATGACATCAGTAAGTTAATCTCAGTTGAGAAACAAGTCTTTTTGCTTTTTGGATTGTTGGGGAAACTAAAGAGACAAAGGAGTTCTGTTTGCTAAGTAAATGCTGTCCTCAGAGACAAATCTGATTTGTGAATATCAGTAGCATACAGAAGGTGATTAGTGCAATCAGCCCGTTGATAGGAGACTTCTGCTCTCTGGGGACTCTATTTCTTGCAAACTGAACGAATGCTGCAATTTGTTTACTATCCCATACACTTAAAAATAAACTCCTGAAAAGGACGCAGCACATGGCAGAGCATGTTCTAAGGCACTTTGCATAGATCAGGTCATCTCCTTGGAACAACTTGGTGAAGTGATTGTTTTGCTCTTGTTTTGAAACAAGGGGCTCAGGAAGGTAAGTGTGTTGGTGAAGACTATCCTATTGACTAGTGCATCCAGGATGTACCAACAGTAGCTTGTCTCCAGGGTGGCATTGTCCACACTCTGGGGCTCTGGAACAACCTCCATTCTCTCCTAATGCTCTTCTCTTTCGGAAGCTCACTGCATACAAGGTTCTTCCCAGTAGCCATCCCTGCACACACACTCCATGTCCGTGGCTTTAAGTTGCCATCCATCTGTACTAGTTACTTTGCTTGTTGCTATGGCCAAACACCTAACAAGAAGCAATTAAAGGGAGGAGGAAGAGTTGGTTTGGGCTTACAGTTCAAGAGAGGATATAGTGCATCACTCAAGGGGAACATGGCAGCGGGTGGCATCTGCTGTCAGGAAGCAGACTGAGACAGGAAGTGGAGCCGGGCTCGGAAAGGCCTGCCTCTCATGACCTACTTTCTCCAGGAGGACTCTTCCTCCTAAAGGTTCTACAACCTTCCAAAATAGCACTGCCAGCTGGGGACCACATGTTCAAACACATGGTCCCCTGGAGGACAGTTCCCTTGAAGACACAACACCATCTATCTGCTAATGAATTCCTGACTCCTATCTATTGGTTCCCAGAGAGGTTGACCCAACTGCATATTGTCTCTGAGTACCTTAAAACCACTTCCAAATCCTTCTATGAAAAATTTACTAATGATGTTTCTTCTTACAGTTTCTGCTTCTTCTCAGGGTAGACTTCACTGAGGCAGGCAGGTTCAAGGCATGAGAACAGCCTTCAACGTCCTTATTCATCTCGGTATCCATCCAGTTCACCAGTATGTCCTTTTGCGTTACTTATATTGATCAACATTGTCGATATGTGTATCTTGAGCTAACACCCTAGTCCAGATCGGTGTTACCACTTAGCTAAAAGTGACCCTTCTCCAGTCTTTGCAATCCTCTGGTCCATATTTCACCAGTGCAGTAAATAAGATCTATCTTAGACATGAAACTAACCATGAGCCTTCATGTTTACACCCCTTCAGAGCCTCCCAGTGATCTTCAAATAAAGATACCTTCCTCACCTTGGCTCCTGAGGTGGGTGGGAGCTGCCTTCCTGTTCCTTCTTTCATTTTTTTTTTTTTATAGCCAGACGGAATTTCCTTTAGGATGTCTCTCTCACCTAAAGCCTTTGCGCATACATCACTTTTGAAGAAAGCTCTCATGGCTTGTCCTGAGAACAGTCTCAGTCCCCACTCACTCACTACCTTTTCACATCCAGATCTCTGCCTTCTTTAGATATTCATTTAAAGAGAGTTTTCCCCCCCTGAGAAGCTTTTCTTGACTTTGGAGACTGTAAGTGCATTTGATCACCCTATGTAACATAATTTATTGCAATTGCTAGTTTAATTGTCTGTCTCTGTGGCTACACTGTAAATCCCCTAAGGCCAGGCTTCATGTGGGTCCAAGCTCATTAATCCTTGAAACTAACAAAATGTCTGGCACATAACAAAACTATTTATTGAATATTGAATGTTACATAAAACCATCAAAAGGTATAAATTACTCAAATAAGACCCCCCAAAATTCAATGCTTTTTGTCTTTAGTAGATCAGATCACCAGTGAGGAGACAAACTGGAGACAAATCCTGACTTTATTTAAGATGCTGGGAAACCAAAGAAAGTAAAAGGCAGATGTTTCTCCTTGTCCTTTAGAAGTGCAGCTGCACAGTTAGCTCTGATCACTTGCATCCCTAGAGCAGCAAGATGCTTGTGAGGCAGTGATCAGAGACATGAGCAGTTCAGGGGTGAGGGGTGAAGGGGAAGGGAGGGGCTCTAAATGCACCATGTCCCAGGAAGCAGGAAGCACTCAAAACCATGTGTCCAACGTTGGCCTTTTCTCTGGTGGCTCCCAGAGGAGTTGATTCAAATGCTTCTTGTCTCCACCTGAATTAAAATCACCTCCAGCTCCTGAGACAAAAGTAAACAAAAGCATACTCATGAGCTTTCTTCTTCCCCACTAGGTCTGCTCCATCCAGAGACAGAGGGCACCTGCTGCTCCATTTAGCTTTTATCCACAGCCCTTCAAGCACTAAAATCATTGCTGGGCAGAGGATTCACTGGACACTTAGAAAACCTTGGAATCAGGGTGTGAGTGTTGTGCTGTCTTAAAACCTGACGATCAAATGCATAATTATCCTAACCAGTCCTCGTCTGTGCTCAGGAGCAGAAGACATGCTGAACATTCCAGGCTTCACGGTGTTAGCCCAGGTGCTTTTACTAAACAAGCTGTTCCACAGTCACCAGGGCTTAATCTCTTCTGTATCCGCACGAAGTTTCTTTGTCTTACAGATGAATCCTGTGGCCAATACAGGTCTAGTCTTTCAACAGAGATGAAATTATCCATGGGATCCACTACCCTCCTATCTCGTTCCTATGAACTTTATGGCAGGGTTTATAACTAGAAGTCTATTTTGTGTACTTTTTCATTGACTGTTCTACCCCCCATTTTAGCCTTTCTTCCTCTCCCCAACCCTGACCCATTCCCAGCAGGAATGGTGTGCATCCTTTTCATCATTTGTCTCCTGAGTCTAGTATGATGTCTGACTCACAGTAGCTCCTGGTTTCAAACTAGTGGGTTTAATGAACACTGTAATTAGGAACATGTGACTTAGCTCATTACTCTACTCCTAACCTAACAAAATGTCTGGCACCCTGAATAGGACTCTTGGTAGTAGGGTTCACAGAGTCCTACTCAGGTCTTCACAGCTGAAAGGATGAGAGAGGCAAACAAGGGACAGGGGCAAACCTTGTGTTGTGTGGACAGAGAGGAAGTCATCACTCCTCTTGAAGAGGCTAGAAGAGGCCCTCAGGCCTAACATGCTTATGTCAAAGACATTGCTATCTTCATAGCTTCTAAATGCTACATTTCATAAAGTGGAGCATGATAGGACATGAAACCTGATGCCGACTCCTGGCCTCTGCATACAGTGGCAGATATATGCTTATACAGCACACACACGCACATGTGCACATGTACACATAAATGCACGTACATGAATGTACACAAATACACACACATGCACACACACACAGTGAGGCACCTCTCCACAGCCCTCAGAGAACATGAACATCACTCTGACAGACCATTAGTCACCCCATTTTTGTGATAGTTATTCTCTATGTGAAGTCATACATTGTTCCCAATAAAATAAGAGGCTGTGAGGTGTGAGTTTGTAGGATGGTGTAATTAAGGGGCTACTGTGGAGGCACAGGCAGATGGAGGGGAACCAGGTGAGCTGTTCAAATACCTGCAATAGCGAGACTCTATTGTGATACTGGGTGCAAAAACGAAGTCTGGGAAAACTGGAAGTGTGCAGAGCATCTTTGCAGAGGTCCTGCTGGGGGATACAGCCACCCTCAGAGCGTGGTGCAAGGCATGCCTGCAGTATGGCAGGACTGCTCTGCTCTCTTTCCTCCTGTCCTTTGATCTCCTGTACCATCTCCAGTTGGCATGGCCCAATCAATGGGTTAAGGACCTCAGGGACAACTTCAGAGGTCAGCTCCTGGGTCACCAAGGACAGAAGCTGGGCCAGTGGAGCAGGAGGAAGCCCGTTTTGGTTGGTGAGTCTCATTCACTGAAGAGCTGTTTGCCTCGGGTTTCTTCCTGCTCACACATCTGCAGTCAATGCTGATGTTGGCTGTTCCTCGACTTCAGCCGGCCCCTCTTGCTTTCCTACTTACTTCATGCCTCTCTTCTGTCTTATTTACATCCCTTGAATTTGAATTCTAACCAAGAAAATCTGATGGTGTCCCCATCCTGCACTAACAAGGTATTCCCAGACCAGCCTGTAAAGTGTGCCTTTGAGTGAGGCGCTAGACCTTATTAATGAGCATCAAGGCTGGTCTATGACGGAGAGTGTTAATGTAGGCTATCGAGTAGTGGACAGATGATTCAGAGGAGATAGACCAGAAACCATCTTAATGGTACAGTATATTGTCACCCTTCCCTTAATCTTCAGAGATGAAGGATGACAATGTCAACGTTAGGTTCATAGAAAGAACTAGCTGGTATGCCCTGTGTGGGGAACTCAGGATGAGTCCTGGAAACCACCAGCTTCCAGTCATAGAACATAGCATGTCTGCAGCTCTGCTGCAGGATTGGCTGGGTATCAGCCTTGCCCCCGATTCTGTGCTTAGACGGCGGTCTCTGAGCTGCTATTGTCCTGCTGCAGACCAGAATACCCATGGTTCATTTAGACTCATACAAAGTGCATACTTTTGCCAGTGAGACTTCTAATGGGAGGCAGAAGGGCTCGTGATTTTCGATCCTAAAGCGCTCTGCAAAGTGTACAGATAGAAATGGAGTGTTTTCTAGCATTTTGGATTATGTTAAAAGTTGAATTTACAAAAGATGGCAGAAATTTTGGCTGTTGGTAGAATTTAGGTTCTGCAGGCAAGCCACCTCTATATCTAGTTCCCCACTCAGCAGAACTTTCTTTTAAAAAGCAACAAAAAAACATCTACTATGTATGAGTGTTTGCTTACACACACATATGTGCACCACATGCATACAGTGCCTGTGGCAGCCAGAAGAGGGTATCAATTGGAGTTGCAGATGTGAGCTACCATGTGGATGAGGGGAAACAAGAGTCCTCTGCAAGAGAAGCAGGTGCTCTTAACCTGTAAGCCACTCCTTCAGCCCCAGCAGGACTTATCTGTAAACAGAACAGTGTTGAGTAAACCTGTATTTTAGTGTATTGTAATATGGGTATTGCTGACAGCATGCTTGGTTTCAAAAAACTGAATGTATGACCTATTGAAAATTAATGTTCTTGCTTGGTGCCTCAGTTTCTCTGTCTGTATAACACACATGATTGTGTGTGTGTGTGTGTGTGTGTGTGTGTGAGAGAGAGAGAGAGAGAGAGAGGGAGAGGGAGAGGGAGAGAGAGAGATGTGGGGATTAAATGAGCTGAAGCGAGTCCTTGGAATAATGCCTCTAATGAATGTTGCATTTTATTATTATATATCTCATTGATATGTAAGGATTCCATTAGGTAAAATGTGAAAAACATTTGGAATCATGACTGCCCCCAATTTAGTCCTTTATGTTGCAGTGTGTCTCTGTGGAGTGTGGGAATCCAATCACTACCCTGAGCTGAGCTAAGCCCCCAGCCCCAGTAGGCTGCATTTGTTGTTTTCTCCAACAGGCTGGGGGAGGGGGCCTGTACCTCTCCTGGATTCCCCCATAGGCTGCTCACAGCTTTTCCCACCGGTATTGTCGGTTAGATTCTGCTTTCCATCCTAAAACTTACAGGCAAGACTGGGAAATTCACTTCTTGAGACTATAAAATGAAAAATTGCTGAGGCTGGAGAGATGGCTCAGAGATTAAGAGCACTGAGTGCTCTTCCAGAGATCCTGAGTTCAATTCCCAGGAACCACATGGTGGCTCACAATCATCTGTAATGGGATCTGATGCCCTCCTCTGGTGTGTCTGAAGGCAGCAACAGTGCACTCATATACATTAAACAAACAAACAAACAAACAAACAAACAAATAAATATGAAAAATTGCCACAGTACAGCAAGATCCAGGGTCTCGGTGTCCGTTAATGAGAATCTGTAGCAGGTGAGTTGAGGAGACTGGTGTGAGGACACCTGCCTCTGTTCATCATCGGCCCATATAGTTTCCCAAGCGCAGCTGGAGACGCAAGCGGGTGGTGAGGCTGAGTGTGAAAGTCTCCTTATCTGGAAGCTATTTGCAGCACTGGAGATGAATAATGTTAAATAAGACTTGGGACAGCTCCCTTTCACACCACTCTCTGTAAGATATTTGCCTGGTTTCAATTATCAATTTCATACCCATGATCGAAAATGAAATTCTACCTACCACCATGAAGAACTGTTGCTTGGAAAGAAGTTTTACCAAAGGGATGACTCATTCCAGTAGAGTCTAACTCGATTCCTTCAGGAGGAAAAAATAAAATAAAAGCCAGATGTTTGGGAGGGGAGAAAAAGAAAAAGAAAAGAAATATCAACTGGCCACTTCTGGCTTTTGGTTTGCCTTTCATGAGATGTGTCCTTTTCTACCTTAAGCCATTACCTGTACCTGGGCATCTTTAATGACTGTAGAATAGACACCAAATGATGACTTACTGCAGGAATGACTAAGGTGGGTTGAGAGTTTTCAGCCACTACTTTGTGTCATCTGTCATCCTTAGACCTTCCTAAGTGTCTTTGCAGGTACTTGGTCATGACAGCTGCACCACAAAGTCCCCAGTGGGAGCCCTTGTCTATCATGTTAACTGGGAGGATGCACAGTTATCTCTGGAATCAGGCTCACACGTTTATAGTTCATGGCAAATTTTGGGAAGCATCAGTTTATGTAGCTAGTGAATGGACAGACATTCTATTAGAATTCTAATGAGTGGGACACACAGTCTACTCTTGAGGTTAAAGTCTATTGGAGCCTAACTTACAGGCACATATGCCTTTGATGGGATTACTTTGTTTCATTTGTTATTATTTCATATATGAAAATCGTAAATATATTGAGCCTTTTCCTTGGTGAGAAGTTTAAATTTATTCTCTTCTCAAAAATCAAAATCTCTTGTAAACTTTCTTTTTTAAATTTTACCTACGATATTTCCATAGTGTTGGTAGTAGTCTCCTCCAACTCAAGATCCTGTTTGGAAGCCTCTGGCTCCAGCAGCTGCTTTATCCACGCCAGGGACGGCAGATTGGTTTCTCTGTGTGATGTAACTTCCTCTTATAAAGCACTCCACTTTGTGTAGCTTTTACCTTCATCAGCTGACTGGGTTCTGCTCAGTTCATTGTGTGTTGCCCTGACTTGCTAGTGGACTGGTTGTCCTGTCACAGCTGTGGTCATTGTCACCATCTTGCCCTCTGCTGAATCACAATTGCTGTTCCTGCAGCTGTGTGCATTGGTGGGAGAAAAGCTGCAGCCCAGAATGTTAAAAGGGTGCTCCCTTCCCATCCCAACAGCCAGTGTTGTCCAGTATATTTGCATTTTAGTTATTTGTATCACTACTTAGTAGGGATATGAACAAGGTCTTCTAGCATTGCCTAGACTTTGTTCCAACAATGGGTGGTCCTTGGATGGGAAGTGGCTATAAGCATAGTATAGTATTAGTATAGTATAGTCAATATAAGGTAATGTAGTATAATGTGATGCAATCCTACACGGGTTCCCTTCATTTCCATGTTTCCATGTTTTCATGTCGTTAGAAGGCTCTAATGATCTGACAGGACCTTTATATTGCCACCCAAGACAACCAGCTTTGCTCGATTCTTTGCCTCAGTAACTGCTTTTCTCAAGTATGTGTGATTCATTTCAACATGGCACATGACAAGCACTCTTCTAGTTATCCTCCTCTCCAAATTAAAAATGGGAAAAGTTTGCTCTGCTCAAAATGTGGGCACATGTGCCAAAAGTACAACTTCAACCTTGAAAAGAACGTTAAGTGCTTAAAAAACATTGGCAACAAATGCACATGAAGGCCTCTCTCCTAAAAGCTGCTTTTCTGGTTTGGGTGGTCTCTTAGGGTTTTACTGCTGTGAACAGACACCATGACCAAGGCAAGTCTTATAAAAACAACATTTAATTGCGGCTGGCTTATAGTTTCAGAGGTTCAGTCTATTATCATCAAGGTGGGAGCATGGCAGCATCCAGGCAGGCATGGTGCAGGCAGAGCTGAGAGTTCTATGTCTTCATCCAAAGGCTGCTAGTGGAAGACTGACTTCTAGGCAACTGGGGTGAGGATCTTATGCCCACACCCACAGTGACACACCTACTCCAACCAGGTCACACCTATTCTAACAAGGCCACACCTCCAAATAGTGCCACTCCCTGGTCCAAGAATATACAAACCCTCACAGGTGGCATCATGGGTAATCTTAAAAAAACCAAAACAAAACAAAAAACAAACAAACAAAAATGTGATGGGAAGTTACACTGCCACCTCCTGGCAGTCCAGCTTCAGGCTGTTAGTTAACATTTCAATTAGAGATTCCCAGTTGCCTCATGGAGTTATCCGGAGGACAAATGGCGGGCACCCTGCTCTGTTGGCCAGGCTTCTGAGTGCCCTATGTCTGTTGTGTCATATGCTGATAAGAACTCTACATTAATGATAATAAACACTATTAATTAAATCAAACTTTGTAGCTGTTTGGATAGGTTTGTATTTTTGGCTTTTTTTTTTCTTCTTCTTTTTTGTTTTTCTAAGAAGATAGGGTTAGCTGAGGAAACTATTCTGTCAGACAAAATGGAGAGGAGAGGGAAAGCTGAGCTACTTTAAAGCCTTTAAACTCCAATTTGCAAATAAAGAGAGAGAATTAATTAAAAACAATCATTAAGTCATTGAAAGAGCTGGGAAGACAACCTACTTAGCAATGCTTTCAGCTGGTTCCTGTGCAATTAGTTTCTGTGTGATTTAGGGAGGCATGCCTCATTAAAACTGCACTTCAGACAGCCCATCAACCATGATGTGCTTGCTTTTCAAAGGCCTGGGATTGTTCCTACAACAGAAAACACCAGGTCATTAGATACAGGGAACTGGTGTCCACTGGCCCCCACGACTGTGGCAGGACTTTCCTTTATACCTGCTGATATTTATGGTTGCTGCCATCTCCTGTCTCTTTGTTAATCCACTGAACATTTATTGATAGCCACTGATGATCTGATACTTAATGACTCAAATGAAATATTTTTTTTTCAACATCAAGGTACAGAGATAAACCTTGCTTTCTACATTATAGGGAAATCGGGCTTTCTCCCTCGATGTGTGGTAATCCTAGTTGGAGCCAAACCCTGGCAGTACGGATTTAACAGGGCATCTAATAATGACATCTGTTGTATATTCTATTCCATTTGCTGGATGAGGCAACACTTAACTGTTTGACTTGCAGTAGTGAACACAGGTTACTGTGGCAAAGCCACGAAGATGCTGACAGTCACCAAGTAACAAACTGTGGTTCTAACCCTGTACCCAGCACAGGCTAAGGGTCTGAGCTCACCTTCAGTCTTGAGAACACACCACATGTCAGTGTCATTATTGAACATCATAGGAATGGTTACCTGTCGCATGTTGTCTTTACTGTCGCTCTCCATTGCTCGTCATTGAGATAGATGACAAGATCGAGCTGGGCTATGCTGCGTGCCTGCTTAGCCTGACTCTACAATTAGATTTTGGTCTGCACCTTATCATTCCAATCTGCCTGGCTTAAAAATGATGCTCTCTTTAAGAACAAGACAGTTCCTACGCTCCATAGAATATGGTTATTGAGAGTTGTGGCTCTGAGTCAGATTGTTGGACTCAAATCTCCCCAACTTTAGCAAAGTATAGTAGAACCATGAATACAGTGAGCCTCTCTAAGAGACAGTTGCTCTACCTCTTAGATGGACTAAGAGCAACAACAAAGGTTAGCTGTAAAATATTTAACGAGTCTTTAAATACATTATTATGTTCATTTGCTATATTGCTTGTCCATACATATAAAGTAGGTAGGAATAATTTCTCATTGTTCATAGAGGTCTAATGGATGATACATCTAGGGCTCAAATGAGAAACTGGTGTATGGTTGAAAATTAAGATCTGGAGTGCATTCCTGAACTAGCCTGTCCCTCAGTCAGGCTTCTTAGACTTCTAAACAACCAGGCCAATAGCGTCACAGTCTGAATATTAAAAGCACCCTCCAAGGCTCCTGCTGAATAGTTGGTTTCCAGCCAGTAGTGCTAAAGTGTGGAAACTTTAGGATTTGGGGCCTTGGTAGGGAAAGTAGGTCACTAAAGGCAGGTCCTTGGTGGTCTCTTCCCCCGGGGCCTTTTTCTTTGTCTCTCTTAGGGACAATTTTTTGAAATATTTAGAAGCACTGAGAATTCATATAGAAAAGTTTTTCCAATCAAGTTTAATGCAGAGAATAAATGGCCAAGTGTAGGGTTTTCAGAAACATCTTGTCTTTTGTAATATGAACAACTGGCAAACCGGGGCTGATGCATACCCCCCAGTTCTCTAGTCACTACGCAGCTAGGTATTTGTGTGGAGTTTGTGGTTTGTTTGTTTGTGTGTTTGTTTTTATGATTTTTCTCTTCACAAGAATATAAGCCCTAGGAGTCAGGCACTGAGTGTCAGCCTTGATAGTACCCGCAGCCTCAGGAGCTGGTGTGAGACCTAGGCTGTAGTAGATGATCGCTAAATATCTGTAGGTACAAAAATCAAACAGTTCTTAGCTGGGGGTAAGCATGTGCTCCCTGTACTACACTGTTAGAGAGCTGTCACTAGAGGAACATCAGGTTTTCTTTGATTAGGTTCATTAACAGTCTCGTTGTTTAGGAGACGTGAGAAAGTGGGCTAATTGTATCTATCGATAGCGGAACTTGGAAGACGTTTCTAATGTCATGAAATAAGATGTAAAATTATCTCAACTCAAGGCAGGGAGAGTAAATGAGTAAAGAGGCAAATCTGGAATGCCTGTGTTTAGATTTACATCTCTGTTTCTCAGACTGAATGTAACAGCCAAGGGAAACAAAGCAGCAGCAGACCCGTGTGCAAGAGACTTGGATTTATTGGCCGTGTGCTGATCTGAGCTCCCACAACTACATCCTTGTAGGATTTTAATGAAATCCCGCCTTGGGTGTACATGGAAAACCTCCTGGGGACGTAGCAAATTAACAAGCAAACATACTGATGCTCGGGCCTCACCCTTGGGGGCTTTGCTTATGCTTCGTTTTGGAAAGAAACTGTTTCATTTCATTTTGCTTTAGTCGCCAAGAAGATCTAACACAGAGCCTGGGATAGGAGCTTCTGCCTTGAGTGTGAACCCAGAATCCCAAATCTTTTCTTGTCTAGGATGTGGCACATACACTTGTCCCACAGTCATTCTTCCTTTGCCAATTTTCTCTCTTTCTCTCGATTCTTCTCATCTATATGCATTGTATGTTGTTTTCCATCTTTGTGAAGTCTCCATCCTGCATAGTCCCTTTCCTGACAAAAGAATTGCCCAGCCCCATGGTCTCCACTTCCTCCATTGGACCTCACTTCTTTCAGAGCTTCACCCTCCATTACTCCACCAACTTCATTCTACAGGATCTCTGTGACCTCTATGTTGCTAGATTTAGGGCTAAGTATAACTTACTGACTATGGTGGTTTGAATGAGGATGTATCGGACTAGTTGTTCCCCAGATGAACTGTTTGGGAAGGATTAGGAGTTATAGTCTTGTTGGAGGAGCTGTGACACTAGACTGTGAGGTTTCAAAAAACTTGAGTCATTCCAGTGTGCCACCCTCTCTCTGCCATGTGGTTGTAGATCAAGATGTGAGCCTTCAGCTGTCATGGATTCTAAGAAACCATAAGCCCCAATAAACTCTTTATTCTAGAAGCTGCCTTGGCTACGGTGTCTTATCACAGCAATGGCAAAGTAACTAGGGCAATGGTTAAGACCCAGCTTGAGAGTTTAACCAGCCTAAATTGGACTTATTCCAATTAGCTGTAGGGCTCTTCTGAAGGTTCAGTCTCATCTACAAAATGAAAGCCCTAGTTTCAGGCTCAGGATCTGGGAGAGGTTGTCCATGGATTAGTTCATTTCTCTGGGTGAGGAGGAGTTACTCTGAGAGGGTTTTGTAAGGTTGCCTTCCAGACAGGTCCCAACAGCTGAACATCTAAAACACAGCCCAGACTGACTACCAGTGCAGCAAGCTCAGGGCGTTTTACCAGCTATTTAGGCATGAAACACACAGGAACATCCTGCTTGAAACCATTGCTGTCCTGTTATTTTTAGCTCTGCCTTCTCTAACATGTTTTCTGCTGAAAGTCACGGGAGAATAGGCTGCACTCAGAACACAATCCAAACTTCAATCTAGCCTGCCCAGTCAGTCAGTCTCAGCTCCTGTCATCCACTTCTAAACTTCTCTAGACAACCAAGTCCAGGCAGTCACAGTTTGGCTCAGGATGAATAATTGGTTCTCAACCAGTGGCACAAAAAGTATGCAAACTTCAGGATTTGGACCATGCTTGAGGAAGCAGGTCATTGACAGCCTCTTCCTCTGCCTGCTTTCTTTGTCTCTTTCTCTACATCCAATCCACCATGAGGTGAAATTCTCCTCTACCACCAGTCATTCCTGTCATCATGATGTTCTCCCCATGAATCCGGAGCTGAGCAATAGTGGACTGAACCTCTGAAATCATGCTCCCCCATAAGTTGTATTTTGGTCTCAAAAGGAATGAATAGGCTGTTCCACATGTGCACGAGAACCTCTGTATGAGAGGTTCCCGCTGCATAGGTTGATACCCTCTAACTCTCGGCTAACCATCTCCCCCTCATGCTGCCTCAGAGCCCTTCATCTTCTGTAGATTCTTCTGCATCACATTCCATCTCGGATCCTCATCTCTAACAATGTACACGTGTACATGTAGATATGAATCTGCAGTTGATTTAAGAGCTTAATATATGTATTATATTGATACTTCTGTTTCTCTATCTAGGTTTTATGTTTTATGAGAACAGGATTTTACTCTTCTTATTGGCTATGCACTCCTGTGGCTTGGCAGAGTCAAATATTCAGATTGTTTTCAAAGTGGCTAGTGATGAATAATAGAGGCATAAATGGTGAAGAGAGAATACGATGTTGGAGGATAGCAAGTCTAGGCCACAGAGAGTGGCAGGAGAGGACAATGAACAATGCTCAGCCCTGTAATTACTAATCAGAAGTCCTTGGAACAAAAGAAAGAGGTCTGGGTCCATCAGGTGAAGAAACGCTTTGGAAGCATTTATTTGGTGCCACTTCTCTGTGCACCTGTTTTAGCACATGCCTCAGGAGGAAGTCATCCTAGTTTTCTTGCACAGTATAGAAAAACATAAATAATGCAATTCAGAGTTTGCAAAGTGAGTGATACAGAAGCTGATGTTTCTATCCTTAGTTCTACCCACTCTCTAAGAGGCCCACCACCACTCCATCAAAATGTCGCTTCTACCTAGTTTGGCTACAGGAGGCATTTCCACTTACTTATGCTGAGACTCAGGACACCCTGGAGTTTTTAATGGACCCAAGGGAGGCGACTCAGCTGCTCAGTCCCTGGCCTTTGGAGTCAAATCCTGGCTCTGCAACTTGCTGAGTGCCAGTCTGTAGGTTAAGAATGGTGTCCCACATCTGCTCAGGGCTCGGGCTTCTGGGCAAGGTGGGATGTGGGAACTTTGACTGGAGTACCCCACACTACCACAGGGGCGGGGGAGGGGGCGGGGGAGGGGGCGGGTGTTGGGCTGTGAGAAGCTGCGGGATCCTGCTCTGGGGGTAGGGAAGCACAGTCTAAGGTCCCTGTGGACTGCTGAAATTGGCTCGGGGTCCTTGGGCCTGCATGGAGGCCAAGGACGGCATGATCTCGCTCTTGGGCACTGCAGATGCTACTGCTGCTGGATATCGCAGAAGAGCTAAGAACAGAGTAGGGGGCCTGAGGGTGGGCTCTGGCCCAGGGCGAAGGAAAAGGGCAGGAAGAGGGTTCCGGCTGGTTACGTCTTGCTCAGTGGCTAGCTTGGTTTGGGGTAATCTGTGTCTGGAAATGCAGAGAGTTCTCCCGTGGGAAGTTAGGAGTGGCTCTTAGAGGAAGACCTGCGCCATTCGGGTCCAATAAGAAGAGGCAGTCCATGGTTTTAAGGCGTTTATTGTAGAGAGAGAGGGAGAGAGTAGAGAAATAGAGGTCAGCCATGGCCATGTGGAGAGGAGAGAGGGAATGTGAGAGAGGGGGAGCAAGGGAGAGAGAGTCAAGAGTAAGAGAGTAAGAGTGAAAGAGTAAGAGAAGGAGGAGGGGGCCAACAGCCCCTTTTATAGTGAGCTGGCCTACCTGGCTGTTGCGGGGTAATTGTGGGGAGGAACATACCTGGTTGTTGCCAGGTAACTGTGGGGGTGGAGTCCAGGCAGAATACCAGGGACTTGGGGTGTTGCCCTATGTGACTGATGGCCACACCCCTCTCTGCAGGAGGCTGTGGGAGACTAGCTGTGAAAGGAGCCCGGGCCCAGGGGCGTGGCCAAACACCTGATATTTCTTGCATTTGATAAGTCACCCACGGGTCTCAGGGGTTCAAAGCATGCACTGGACCAGAGACCAGACTGTCTGTGCACAGCTCACTGCCCCACACCAGTCTGAATGCATGAACTTCTTTAAGCCTGTTTATTTATGGTGGCACGTGCCTTTAATCCCAGCACTTGGGAGGCAGAGGCAGGCAGATTTCTGAGTTCAAGGCCAGCCTGGTCTACAGAGTGAGTTCCAGGATAGCCAGGGCTACACAGAGAAACCCTGTTTCAAAAAAAACAAAAAACAAACAAACAAACAAACAACAACAACAACAACAAAAATCTAAGAATAGTCACTACTGAAGATGCTTCTACACAGTAAGTTGGTCAACTCATGTAAGGAGCTTAGTTTGAGCTTGTAAACAGTTAGTGGTCAACATTAATTCATCATTGCAAGGCCTTTCAAACACATTCAGTTACCCTTTAGTCAGCTTTGTAGTCATAGAAACATGTACTATGCCAACATGTGTATGGGGAGAAAACCAGAATTCGTTTTTAAAACCAGAAACTATTGCAGGGATATCAGTGACTTACAGAATGTTAAGAACGGAATAAGTAGGCTTTGGAAAGAAGGGGTATGAGGCATGAGAATTTATGAACCATCTGGTTGAGGGAAATATTAAAAAAAAAATGAGACCGGCACGTTCCCGAGCTTGTTGCTCTGCCCTGGTGGCCTGACTTGCCATGCACTGGAGGGCAATGGCCAACCTGTTTTTATCTCATAGAGACTGTCACTCAGAACTCCACAGTCTCTCCACGCAGCTCGATAGGTTCCCACTGGTGGGTCGTTACCACGCCAACCCCAGGCTTCAAATCCCCCATGGCTTTTGTGGTGCACCTCGGGCAAACCCACACTTTGCCGCTGTAGCTTTCTCTCTTGAACCCAGACGAGCTGTCATGTGAAGGAAAGCACAACATAAACTTAGTTCAGAGACAATGGTAACTCAATCTCTGGGCACAACAACTAAAACCTAATCTTGTAAGCCTTATTAAAAATCTGATTCCTCCGGTGGAGAATCCTTGTGGATCCGCCATGATACTGGGAAGCTCTAGCAGCTACATCTTACCCTTATGCTGTCCCCATTCCAAAAAGACCTAACTCTCTCCTGCTTCTTCTCTTCCTCCATCCAACCCAGAAGTCCCACCTATTTGCCCAGTGATTGGCTCCTTTATTCATTAGGGGATTGGTTCGCAAGAAGTCACCTGAGTACGTGTAACTCACTCCTTGTCCACAACCCCTCCCAGGAGAGTGGGATTAGCATGCAAACAGCATCAGTCCCATCCACAATACCCATCTTTCCAAGGCGCTGCTGTGGCTGGTGGCTCAGTTTCCCATGCTCTTATTAGATGCAAATTAAATGTCTGGAGAGAATCAGATAGCCTGCCTTGTGTTTGGGTTCATCCACAGTAAGCAGAGGAGCATGGAGACCGAGGACAGACAGTTCTAGAAGGCCACATGCTGTCTAGAAAAAAATCTCTGAGGTCCATAGGCCATCCCTAGGGATCTAAGGATTTCTCACACAGGCTCCTCTAGACTTATTTTCAGCATCTTCCATGTCCACATTTAATTGTTTTCTATTATAATCTAGCATTATTTCCTTCTGTCTTTCCAAGGAACTTTCCTTTGAGTAACTGCTACAAGGTTGATTCACTTATACATTCATTTAGGCCACACATGTTGATGGAATTCTTAACACTCATCAGCTTGTTTTCCAGAGACCGTTTTGCACCAATGAATCAAAGAAATTCTTATGTCTTCAAGGATTTCCTTCCTCGTGAGGAGAGACAATCAACCAAAAATAAATACACAGCACCACGTGGTTCTGGGGCTCATCATGTGGTTCCGGAGCTCACAGTCAAACTCTGATGGAAAACTTTAAGGCAGAGCAGGGTGTTACTGTGTTTATGAATATGTCTTTCACCTATCCTGTTTTGATGACTTTGCTGGTTCATTTGTCTGCCGTAAACGATTGTTTGGCCCTGCTAATTTAAGTTGAAGTCTACCATTGTCTATATAGCCTTCTGAGTTTGGCATAAAACGCAGGACTCCCTTGGTCAGCAGGGCTTCTCCTTCTCTGACCATGTCTGGGGAGCTTGAAACCCCCATACTTTACCTGCAGCATGTCATGTAGCCTTGGTGAAATTACAGGTTTGGCTTCTTCCCACCCACAATAAGAACCCATTCAGCAAGTGCCTGAGATTCCTGGAATGTCTCCCCATGCTAATGAGGCATATCTGTACCTTAGCCTTCAGCCAATGATCTTTGCCTACCCTGGATATTCCTACCTCCTCCCCTAAAACAACATAACCCTTGATTCACCCCAAATAAAGTTATATCTGTCTCCATGAAGCTGGTCCCAGAGTGCTGTCATTTGCATTTGTACTCATGAGATGTCTGAAACCCTGTTCATCCACACTGCTCCCTTTGTCCTTGTGGGCCTTTGGCCAATGACTCTGGGGAGAAGGGAGACCCACAGCTAATGAGCTGACTTTTCTCCTCAGGGGTGAGCATCATAATGTTGCCTAGATAAGATACCTGTGTGGTCTGGCTACTAGGTGATGGCATTTTTCCTTAATTGATGTAGCCAGGTCCTCTCCAGAGTGGCCCATTGCAGGTGTGCTGGACACAAAACAGAACATCTGGGCCTTCCAAGAACTCTAACGGTTTGGAACATACTGGTTATCTAAGGAAGACATTTTTTAAAAATCTCATACAGCCAATCTCTGTTCTCTAGAATCAGGTTGGTTTCTTTGTATTCATTTCTAAACTCTTTTTCCCCCAACAAATACTTTTTGGAATTTAGACCAACTAAGAAAAGTAACCATGCCTTGTAACTTAAGTCAAATAATAATGGCATTTGAATGGAACCCAGCTCCAGGAGAACCCAGCCCAGGTAAGAATTGTTAACAATGGCAGTAACAGGTTTTGTCTTATTTTATTTTTTATGGAGATCAAACCCAAACCCTTGCACATGCTAAGCACGTGCTTGGTTACCAAGCTACACTTGTAGGTCCAGAAATGTTTTTTTTTTAAGGCAAGTTAGAATCCTACTAAATCCTCTCTGTCTATAGTTAATGCTCATGTTTACTAAATTTGAGAGAGCTAGATTAATCCTTTTCTAAGGACTTGGGCTAAAAGTAGAAAAGGAGATGAGAAAATGCTTTGAAATGTTTTTTTATGTGCTAGCACAATGTCTCTGTGGGTAAAGCCATCCTCTGCACAAACCGGAGAGCCAGAGATCAATCCCTAGAACCCACAAGGGGAAGAGAACCGAGTCCAGAAGTCATGGTCTGCCCTCGGCATGTGTGCTGTGGCACATGCGCACTGTGCCCCCTGCACAGTCATTTTTAGCTGAGATAAAAGAAAACTTGAGAACAATCATTAGCTGCTTTTATGAGTGGAGCAGAGCGGGTTGATTGTGCGATGCTCGGATGTGGTCTCCGCCTTCAGGATGTGTGCTTCTTCAGTGACAGGACTGCCCTTGACATAGCTTTGGTTCTGGTAGCTGTGTTTGGGATGGTCAGCTGTGTTGTGAGTATATTTAGCTTATGCTAAATGCCCCTGGGAGGACAAATATCATCTGCTTTCAGTTTAATTGTGTTTGGGCATGGTACATTTTTTCCAGATGAATAAATATTAAGTTTTTCCCACTTCCTGAGAAAATTAGGGTTGAATTTGAAGCACAAGCTATCAAACATATTTTAAATCACATGAAAATGGAATTTAAGGAGTGATGGGAAGTTTACAAGAAATTTTAGAAACATATTGCTCTGTGAAAATACCAGATTTTGGATGAAAAATTGTCTACAAAATCTAACAGACCAGAAATGATTCTCATCAGCATGAATGATTAGCACAGCTGACCAGGGGGTTAGAAATAGTGTCTAAGTAGTGATATAACTACACAATATCTTCTCATAACATTTAAAACTTTTCAAAGTTGTGTTTGATCCAGATGTTTGCAACTTCTATAGCTTTAGGAGTACATAAACTTTGAAATTTGCATATTGAAATATAAAGTATTTTAAGCATTATCATTATCATAAAAAATTTACTTCAGGCTGCTGAAGAGATAAATTTAACCAGATGCATTTATTTGTTTCTTCATAAAGTATAAACTTCTCAATAGAGTTCTTAAAGGAAAAGTTAAACCCAAACAGAAATAGATTTAGGACGATTACATATTCTACTTTGTTCATACTTGGTGGTCTTTCTATAATTGCTCCAAGATCAACGGCTTCTAACAAATGTTCAAGACCTCAGACTTCCTCAAGCCACTCCTGTATTTTTCTTCTTCATCCTATTTCCTTTCCAAAGTCATGATGTAAAGTAGGAATGCACATAGCAGACTGCTTTGAATGTGAAATTCAATGCCCCCAGGTGCATACGGTTGAACAATTGGTGCCCAGTGCTGGCGCCATTTTGAGAGGTCATGGGACATTTAGGACTGTGGTCCAGCCAGTGTAAGTCAGTTGCTGTGGGTGAGCCTTGAAGGCGATAGCTCCTTTAGTACTTACCTGAGCTTTCTGCTTCCTGATCAGTCATGATGTGAACCTATGCGTCTCACACTTCCTCCTTCACAGGCGGCATCACCCCCCTCCCCTGCCTTCCCTACTAGTGGACTGTATTCTAGGAAGCTATGAGCCAATAAATCCTTCCTCCATTAAGCTGCTTCTGTTGGACCTTTGGTCATGGTAAATGAGTAAAGTAACCAATGCAAACTTAATCCCCTTTCTCACTGTGTTGCTGTGAAGAGTAAAATAATATTTCTCATAGTTCTGGAGGCTGAAAAGTCTAAGACCAGGGT
This sequence comes from Mus caroli, assembly GCF_978045245.1. Classification (NCBI taxonomy): domain Eukaryota; kingdom Metazoa; phylum Chordata; class Mammalia; order Rodentia; family Muridae; genus Mus; species Mus caroli. Next base: position 66,840,147 of record NW_028227271.1, read on the forward strand.
ACCAGAGACTCTGGTGTCTGTTGAGGGCTACTGGTTTCCTTGAGTTTCACTTAGAAGAAGGGACTAGGGACAGGGGATTTAGTGTCCTGTGTGGTTTCTTTTATAAGAGCCTTTACCCCACTTAGGAGGGACAAGCTCTCATGATGTATTCATCTTTCAAAGGCTCCACCTCTGTGTACTATTGTATCAGACAGGAAACTTCACATACATTTGGAAGACTGAAAATACAGACATAGCCTATAAAATTTCTCTTTATATATATGTACATGTAATTCTTTTACATATAATATTTACAATATTGAATATGTGTGATGTGTGCATGCATGTGTGTGTGTGTGTGTGTACTCTTGTGGAAATCAGAGGACAGCCTATAGAAATCAGTTCTTTCTTATCCATCCCCACCTTGCCTGCTCTCCCATTAGTGGCAGAGACGAGAATGGGTAGAATCGAGTGTGTTTCAGGTACAGTGCTCTGTGACTCGATTTGAAGCTTGTGCAGGGGCTTAGAGAAAAGACAGAATTCTCCTGGCCTGTGCTGGTAGCTTTTCAGCCAGCTTGGTTCTCTGCAAGCTGTTGGGTCTGATGCTGGAGAAGGACCCCACAACAGGCCAGCACATTCACTTGCTATTTTATCCCACCCCCATAAATTCTTAAAGCCTGAAACAGAGCTGACTCCAAATATTTTAAATGTATAAAGCATTGTGGATTTACTTCATCCAATTCCAAATCCTAGCAATGAAACATTTTCAGAATGTCATTCTGAAAGTTAGGATATGTTTGGATGTCACCAAAGTAACTTTGAGTCGAAGGGACAACCTATAAAAACCATCTAGTACTTTTTTTTCAGTTCTAAATTTGCTTGGAGAGATCACTTTTCTTTAAACCAAAGCTTTTCAATAATATCTCCTAAATGTATAGACTGTGAGTAAGAAAGTCACAAAAGTCTGTTTTAAATCAGAATTATTAGTTGGCTGAAACTAAAAATAAAGTAATAGCTGTCACTTCTGGAACACACAGAGGTTCAATTGTCTGCCCCACTGAAATACATGACCTCTGTTCTGTAGTCAGCGGGATAAATTGGTTCACTCTTGATAAAGCTCTGAATCCTGTTGCATCTGAATTCAGTTCTCCGTCGAGGCTCAGAAGAGCCTTTGGTGTGTTGACAGAGATGGCAGAAGAGCCTTTGGTGTGTTGACAGAGATGGCAGAAGAGCCTTTGGTGTGTTGACAGAGATGGCAGAAGAGCCTTTGGTGTGTGATGACAGTGGCAGCAACTGACATCAGCAAACCCACAAACACAGAAATTAGCAGTTATGTGTCCTAACATGTCAATTGAGTTACCTTTTCATGTTGAATTATTACATTTGGTGTTTTAAAAAAATCAGGAAGGACCTTTAGACATAAAAACAATTGTACTGTCTCTGCGACTTTTATCCCCAATAAAGATAGCATGAATGCTTATTAATTCAATGATGTCAGTTGGGGGTTTTAAAGCAGATCTTCCCAGAGGACTTTGGCCTTCTTGATAGCTTTGAAATTATATTATAGAGATCTATTAGGTTGTCTAGACGGATGGCCCCAGAGGTATTAAAATGCACTGTCTTTGAAGAGAGAGTTTAAACACCAGACATGTGTCCATTAGTGATGAGACCTGTAGACCACATCTGCCTCAAAGTTTTCTTCCTCAGACTTGCTGAGTTAGTCTTCCCCCAGGATGCTCACATGGATCATTTCTTTCTTCTGAGACTCTCCTGCCCTATAAATATTGTCAACTCTCTGTGCTTGGTTATCTGCCTTTACCATGGGATCCTGGGATGAAAAATAGGCTTATTCAACAGGACGTTTTACCCACTGAACCGTCTACCAATCCTTATTGACTTATAAAATGTATATATGTATAAGTGTGTGTGTGTGTGTGTGTGTGTGTGTGTGTGTGTGTGTGTGCATGCATGCGTATTTATGCAGTATGCACATGGAGGTCAGAGAACAACCTTAGATGTCATTCCTCAGCAGCCGTTCACCTAGCTTTCCAGCCAGAGTCTCTCATTGGCCTGTAACTCACTAGTAAGCTAGGCTGATCCCAGCAAGCCTCAGAGATCTGCCTATCTCTGCCTCCCCAGTACTGGTTTACAAATATGTGCCATCATGGCTTTTAAATGTGGACTCCTGACTTAGAACTTGGGGGCTCATGCTTTTAAGACTGTTCCCATCACTAATGGACATGTGTCTGGTGTTTCAACCCTCTCCTCAAAGACAGTGCATTTTAATACCTCTGAGGCCACCCGTCTAGACAACCTCATAAACATCCATGCTACCTTTATTGGCTCCTTACTGGCTGGGCTATCTCCCCAGTGCTGTGGACTGATCCTCTTGTGGTTTCTCACTGGTTTTGTACATATGTAGAAGGAAGCTCACTTGGATCATGTCTTATTCTGAGACTCTTCTGCTTTGAGAGTCTAGCCAATGCTCTGAGCTTCGTTATCTACTTCCATCATGGGTTCCTGGGATAAAATCCAGCTCACCAGGCTTATTCAACAGGACCTCTTATCCACTGAACTATCTATCCTTCTGTATTGACTTTTTAAAGAAAAAAATATATAGATAGATATAGATAGGTAGATAGATAGATAGATAGATAGATAGATAGATAGATAGATAGATAGATAGATAGTGTCCTTGGATTTTAGGAGCTGGCCATGAGAGTCCCTCTACTCCAGTCCTTTCTCTTCAATGCTTTATGCCTTTCCAAGAAGCCTGGAAACATTAAGAAGTCAATCCCAGACTCCCATGGTATTGGCCTCTGTCTTTTGTACTACTTTTTGTTCTGCAATCCTTTCCCAAAATGCATTAGTGGCTAAGCAAATCAAGCCTTCAGCAACCCCTCTAACAAGGTAAGGATGTGCCCTATAAGGAGTTTTCACTCACTTCCATTATGTTGTATGTTTCCTTCAGATCCCTTCAAATCTGGTCCCGTGGAGCCACCTGAAAGTGACAGCCATAAAGTAAGTGAGCATTTAGACTTCTCCTCTTAGCTCCACCTGGGAACGTGGGTTTCGTTCAATGGCTTTCACAGGAGTCATTTTGTTCAAATATGTTATCAGTGCAGCATAAGAAATGGGGGTTTTATGTTTAAGAGAGACACTAAGCCATCCCTTTAAAATCAACAGAACTGATAAATGGACAGAGATAAGATAAACAGAGCTCAGATTATCTCCTAGGGAACACTCAGCAACCTCCTCTGCCATGTTAAGTTGGATCATAGGCCAAGCGGTATTTCAGGGGTGCCAGGCAGACATTACAGCAGAGTCTGGCACTTACTGGGTACATGTATGCCTTAAGGATGTACAGAAGGATTGATTGATCCAGCAGTTTGAGATAGCAGGTCCTTGAGCCCTCTGACCCCTACGGAGAGGCAATGAGGAAGAGTGGGGGAGGTGCCAAATCTGAATCTAGATGCTCGACTGCTCTCCCTGGCTCTCCTACTTAGTGTATGTGCACATGCCGGCTCCTCTCTGTGACTTGGTTTTCTCATTCTTAAAATGGATCTAATAGTACTGGCTTGCTTGGTGATACAATACCATTACAATAATTAACTAAGCTTGTATTTGTGCAAGGTCAGGTGCATAGTAATCTCTTTCTAAAAATGCTTGTAGTGTGTGTGTGTGTGTGTGTGTTCTCTGTTTTGTTTTGTTTTGTTTTTTAAGACGAAGTCTTACTCCACATCTCAGACTGACTCCAGACTCAGTATGCAGCTCAGCTGGCACTGAACTCACAGAAATTCTTTTGTCTTTACCTATTAAGTGCTGGGATTGTGGGTGTGAGCTACCATGTCCAGAAAAATTAATGAATATAGTTATATCTGTGGCTCCTATGAGGAGATTGAAGCACTGGTTCATTTTGGAAGCATTGACACCCTTGTAACAAGGTGCACACTGCTGCTCGGACCCTGGTTTGCAATTGTGTTCTGCATTAAAAGTCAGGTTTCTTGGAGAAAGGGTTGGTTAGGACAAGGGCAGGAAATATACAAGGTGAGCTAGGAGTATCCAGCAGCACCAGAAGGAGAAAAACAAAAAACCAAAAAAGACAAAGAGAAGCACACACACACACACAAATGTGGGACCCATTTGCAAGAGCTCCGCACAATAAATAAAATAACATTGAACTATAACCTAGAGTGAATGAAACAGAACTACACTCATGTGAAAGATTGGGTAGATAAATACATAAGCGATGGAGCCCCTGCTCCCTCCCCCCAACCCTTGCAGAAGAAGAATCCCAGCTGGTTCACAGACAGGAGGCAAAGCACAGGCTACACAATGATTTTCTTCCATCGAGTGCAAAATGGGAAGGGTGAAAAACTATGGTAGAGCCTGACAAATGCTACTGGAGATAGGAGTGTTGTCTGCTCTGTAGAACTGAGACCAGAGCTTCATCCCTGCCAGGCAAGCTCTCTCTGTCTCACCTCCCCAGGGAACTGAGGTTCATGTCCCAGTGACCTGCCACGTTACCAAGAGGAATCTGATCTATGTAAGAAGGGCGTTTTCTTTACCTTTGTGGTTTTTTTTCTTGTCATGTTCCCTGACACCAATCATGAGGAAAATATAAAACAGATTCTAGTATTTGCCTATTCTAAATATTTGGCCAGCACTCTTCAAAATCATCAGTGTGATTAAAAGCAAGTGACGTATAAGAAATTATTTCAGGCAGATGCCTAAGTCAACATTGTGACTGAATGTCATGTAATATTCCGGGTTGACTCTGGGACAGAACCAGGACGTGGACAGGACCTATAATGGGATCCAACGCCCTCTTCTGGTGTGTCTGAATACAGCAACCATGTACTCTGGAAATAAAATAAATAAAATCTTTTTTAAAAGAAAAAAATCACTTTGGCGTGTAATTCATTTGTGTGTCAAGACTCCTACCTAGAGGAGGATATTCATCAATGAACTTTAAGACAAAATGCACTGTATACATTTATAAAGCACTCAGCTGCATTCTTGTCCTCCTGGAAGGACGAGCCAGCTGGGTGTGGTGGTGCAGATCTGTAATCTCAGGACTCAGGAGGCTAAGCCAGGAGGATATTGAGCTCAGGATCTGTCTGGCTGCAGGAGGACCCATCTGGAAAACAAAATTACAAACAAGCAAACAACAACAATTAGAAAAAAAGAGAACAAAAATAATTCTCAAAGGCAAAACATAATTGATTGAGTGCAACGAGAACTGGGATTCGATCTGTTTCTTCTACATCACAGTGGCAGACACCTGACAGAAAAACTAAAGAGAGGAGATGTTTCTTAAGGCTCTTGGATTCAGAGAGATAGCAGTCTAGCTTATCAGGAAAATCGTTGCAAATGGCCCCATCTGTGGAGGCAGGAATGTCGGGGGGGGGGAGGGGACAGTAGTTACCTGCTACCGATCATGTAGCACAGAAAGCTAGCTGGAACCAGGGTGTAATTGCCAAGGACCTGTCCTGATTGACCTAAAACTGTCAGGGAGGCCTTACCTCTTAAAGACCCCTATAGCCTTCAAACAATGAGGGCTTTCTGCTCAGGACATGAGCCTGTGGGACATTCCAGATCCAAACTATAACAAAACCCATGTGTTTTGTGCTGTCTATTGCTACATAAAAATCTACCGCAAATACAGGACTTAAAGTACCAAGTCTCCCACTTTCTTTGTGACTGCCCCCTGGACAGATTCTCATCTAGGAACCACCGAGTACTCTTTGATCTGTGGCATTTTATAGCCCTGTCTCCACAGGACAGCTCATTGTCTCAAATTCAGCAGAAGACAGTGAATGCTGTAGCCTGCTAAGTTGGATTCTAACTGCCAAGCAGTTAGGGAGGTATCGATCCAGTTGGAGATGCCATAGTTGGCTGAAGGTAAATGATTGGCTCAACCTTGCACTTCACAGGCAAGGATCGCACTGGTGTGGATCAGTGGGAACCACCTGAGGGTGTGTACGCATATTGTGATATGAGAATTACATGTCCAGGCTATGAGTCGTGGGATGTTGGGATCTCCACCATGGACGGACAAACTTACAAAAGGCAGAGTGCATGGGATGTGCTGGCTGCCTGCTTTCCAGCAGATTGTGGCTAGAGGTAAACAAATGGGTTTTACTCCACCCCCACAACACAGAAAAGTCATCAACGTCCTACAACGCTCCTCAAAGTTACCAAGATGAGGGTTGGTGTTATAAGAAGAGTGAGGAGTCAGAACAAATATATAGAGATAGTTCTTAAATATATCAATATTTCTCTGACTAGCCTTTTTTCTAAAGCACATAAATTTGCACATAAATATGCTCTTGACTCCATGGCAACCATGTTTGTGAATTTTAAAAGCTCACTTCCTCAAAGTTCAGATAATAGAATAATAGCATTGCTAGCTTTTCACGGTTATTCATTTTAAGGCTACTTGGTGTTTTTATACTTTCATTTTAAACTTCTGTTCACTGACAACTAATAAATAGGACGATACCATTGAAGTTGTATGCATGATGCTTATAAAATTTTGGCTTTTGTATGTATTAGATACTCATTTTTGCAGACTCCTTATTATGAATTCTGAGTCCTTATAAAACATCACTCCCAAAAATGTGGTATTACTATGCTGTCCACTGATTACTGTAACCACCACCTGCATAGTTGGCATCTCATTTGTTTGTTTCTCTCCTCTTGGTTTGGTGGCTCCTTATAAAGTCAAATCATCTCAGAATCCCTACTTCGTATTTAGGCATCAGAAGTGCACCTGCCCAGCAGCTGCTTGCCTGCGTTGAACTTAGGACTCTGCCAGCATCTGTGGGTGGGTTTGGATAACACGATCATGGAGCCTATGACATAAACAAGGGTCAGCTCTTCAGTTGCCATGAAGGGGTGGCCAAGGGTGGCTAAGCTGAGGCCAACGGGAGCCACAATGTGCTCACTCAGTTAAGACACCTGCAGGGAGCAGGGTTTTCAGTGCTCCCCGACTCCATTTTCTCCATTCCACATCCTCCCCTCCCCGCATAGTTTTCCTCACTCATTCACAGTAAGCCTCAGGCTGTAGGTGTTGGCTTCTCTTATGACAAGGGCTTTAAAGAGCTGTTGTTCAGAGGAACAGAGCTATTGGTGAAATAACTCATTTATCACAGAAAGGTCAAATTGTCCTTCCTTCCTTTGGAGTTGTTTTCTTTGTAGGAATTAAATAAAGGCGTCTTTTAGAAACATACAGACAATAAGTGAAGGTAAATACAAGTAACCTTTCCTGTTTGAGGCAAGGGAGAGGCCCAGGGCTGCATCTTCCTCAGTCTCCTCCCATGGAAGATCCTAGAATCTCTCTCAGCTCCTGATCTATGGTATACCGTAAACTCCTTCATGTGCTTCTGCACTGGGTGGTGCTTGGACCTGCTTGTTTCCTCAGATTTATTAGACACACATCTTAACATATAAATCTGGAGGCTCACCTCTTCCTGAAATTCCCGATGTGTTTAGCTGCTGGTTGCAGCAATGATCATTAGGTTTCATGTGGGAAGAGGAGGCTTTGCTTGGAAGCAGGGCACTATATGAGTCACACCTCCATGTAGTACATCTGCCGTCAGGTGTCTGTCCTGGGGGGATGCTGATGGCATCTTGCTCATCAGTGATTAAGTCCAAGTTGGATTTTCTTGTTCAGGAGGACCCCAGTAGCACCTGGATCTGGCTGTGTAGGCTTACATGGCAAAGCTAGGCAGGTGTTTACCAACTCATGTTTCCCCCCCTTTATCTCCTACTGCCTCTGAGACTGGTGTCTCCAGGAAAGCTAACATTACCTCCTCCAAGTCTGACCCCTCCTTTTCTGAGGTTCGGGTCACATGGAGATTCTGAACCCCCTGCCTGTCCACCTTTCTCTTACATTGCTTGTTGTTGGGATAGTTTCTCTCCAAGAGACAGAGTCTCTCCAAGATCCAAGACTACAAGATCTTCGAAAGTAAGAATACTGAATCTTGCTGTGTTGATAACCCACAGTGCTATGCTTAATGTCCACAGAACTCAATGCCATCTGGCCTCATCCCTGATTTTTTTCTTAACTCAATCTAACTCTGTAAAATGGAGCACAATACAATCTTTCCATGTTTCAGGAGCACAAGGATGGGGTCAGCCAAGCATCCACACCTGTCTTTGGGACCACCCATCTTCCCTTTCTGCCTGTCCTGGAGCCTCCCTCTCTCTTCCCAGGCATCTCTTTTATATCTCAGCCTCTGAGTCCTCTTCTTGAGGAGGTTCCAACTGAGAGGTAGCCATTCTAAGTGAATCATGTGCTAAGAATCCAAACCCTTGAAACAGATGACTTCAAGACCCTAAGTCACACACTTTCAATGGTGAACTCTCAGACTCTGGGAAGGATGGAAATATCTTTATCCATCTGGCTCCCCTTCAATCATATCACAAATGCAGTTGCTCATGCTGAGAGCTATTTTAATAAAATGGAAACCTTAACTTCTACTGTCAGGATCAGATACCCTAGGAGAAGAATCAAACTGCACATGCAGCCAAGGCTGACTGGCACTGAGGTAGCCTTTTCTCTCTCCTGATCCTGGTTCTGGTCTTAATTTTCCTGCTTATTGACTGTCCTGGTCTATCTTCATCTATAGCACCTTCTTAATACAATCCATTGGTGCTATGAGAAGTCAATACATTGGCAATACAGCCTTCTTGGTACAATCAAACATGCATGGCATAGTTTTGTCAGTAATAAATTTGAGCAAGGCAGTTTGGAGGTCAAGGCCAACAGCAGGTTTACGAGCAAGAAATAGAGGCGGGTATTGAAAAACATCACAGAAGAGCACTTTCTACCTTATAGAAAACACAGCTGCTGGCCCATGGCTATGCTTGTTCATCCACAGGTACCTCCTTCATCCATGACTCATTCTTGAAGCACCTACTGGGGAGTGGTACACAGCCCAAGTGGGAGATGCCAGAGACAAAACAACACCAATTTAGTTTGGAGGTCTCATTGGTTTATCATTCTAGAGTCAATGAGCGTCTATTGTGTGAAATAGAATCAGTTTCCATCGGGATGAGCAGAGAAGGTTGACCTTGCAGTGGGGGAAGGCAGAAGGAAATAAGAATCAAAGGACAGCCGGGCTATTTCAGAGTTCCTGTTCTTACTAATCTTATGGGATGGAAATAGAGGGCTGACCTTATCATGCCTGCTCGTATAAACTGGTCTTTTCTTATTAGTTACTGTACAGAACCTTAACCATCATTCTTCTCCTCCTCTTCTTCCTCCTCCTCCTTCCCTCTTCTTCCTCCTCATCCTCTTCCTTCCTCTTCCTCCTTCTAACACATTGCAGGCTTCAGTTTGTTTACATAGTACTTAGCATGTACAAACTCTTATGAGCTGTTCTGTGTGCATTTAGTACGTGTGACCTCCTATAAACACTTGTTTACCATGCATCTTATCACTGCAGCTGAGGGAGAAAGGTGGCTCCCTCCTTGCTTGACACCATGTGTTGCCAAGTCTCTCCCTCTCCTGCAGTCTATGAGGCCTTCAAAGTCAGTGTCTGCTCAGTCTTAATACCCCCAAGCCACTGTAAAGAGTACATGTTTCGTCAACAGTAGCCTTGTTTGAAAGGATAAACAATTCTGGATCTTTCTAACAACACAAATGATTGTAAGAATTATATGAGAATGCCGTAGGAGATTATAGATGCATTTTCACTGCATGCAAGGATGGCACAGAGAAAAGCAGACATGCATGGCCTCCAGAATGCCATGAATCCTCCAAGTCAATGCTGTTAGGCTCAGTGAAGGAAGAAGAGGCTTGGAAAAGTTGCAACTGCCTCAAAATGATGGTCATGTTGCTTGGAAAGACAAAACGAACTCCCCAGCACAAGCACATAAAATTAGAAGGATGTAAAAGCAAGCCTGATGCCAAAAGGGAGAGGCTGGCAGATTGGAATGGATCCTCACAGTCACCTGGTGTGGGATTTCACACTTCTCTGAGCTTTTGTTCCATGATATTTGTAACTGAGTTTATCCCTATTTCCTTCTCAAAAGCAGTGTTTTTTATGGGTGGATGTTTTCTTTCTATAATTGTTTACACCTTCCCATCCCGCTGTTTACAAGATTGGTCTCTCACACTCTGCCTGGAGTGTTTTCTATTATTGTGAAGTTAAAATTGCCAAAGGATTTCTTTAAGCTGCTCTATTTGGAAAGCTGGGGGAGCTTTTCTGCCCTGCCGACTCTCAGCAGGCGCAGCAGCTCCCCCTGCAAGAGGCACATAGTTATTATGAACCTGTGACCAGCTGTGAGATTTTGCACATCCAAGTATGTTGAAGACTTGAATGTATCTGCTGTGTATCTCATTACAGATCATCTCACGTGGGCTGGTGCCCAGGGTTGAAGGAAATGGGACTCTTCAAAGCAGAGCCCTTGCTACCTTCCTCCCGGCACTGTGTGGGAAGTGAAGTCCCATTGCTTCCTTTCCCTTCTCGATAATCATCACATCTCCATCCATCTCACTCACTGCCGTGATCCTAGCATCCGTGTTCAGATGATGCTCTGCCTGTAACACAGTTATGGTGGCACCCAGGACGCACTGAAAATGGACACTGTAGATTTGACTTGATTTTCTGAAGCACAAAATCCAGAAAAGTACTTGAAAAGCACTTGCTTTGACTACATTTGATTTAATTCCATCTGTGATGGGTTTTTGTACCAAGAGGGAGAGACTTAGCCAAATTGGTAGAGTCAAGTTTGCCCCTGACCTTCTGGAGTTCCTTCTTATTTAAAAAAAAAAATTGTTTTTGTTTTTTGTGGGTTGTTTTTTTGTTTTGTTTTGTTTTTTGGTTTTTTGGGGGTTGTTTTTTTTTGTTTTTTGTTTGTTTGTTTGTTTGTTTGTTTGTTTTGAGACAGGGTTTCTCTGCATAGCTCTGGCTGTCCTGGAACTCTGTGTAGCCTTGGCTGTCCTGGAACTCATTCTGTAGACTAGGCTGGCCTTGAGTTCAGAAATCCACCTGCCTCTGCCTTTCAAGTGCTGGGATTAAAGGTGTGCACCACCACGGCCCGGCACAAATATTCTTAAATGGATGTGAAACAAGCTTCAGATTCTTAAAGAAAGACAGGTCACTCTTGCTAAGTTTTTACTGTTTCCCTGGATTCAGGGGCAGCTCAGCATTGCGCCATTTCTAACCCTATTCTATTTAGAGTCCTAACACTTTTGCATGGTGGATTTTCTGGATCCATTTGGATTTGTTTAAAGTTGTCCATGCCATCACTTATTGAGATTGTGACATTTTAAGCAACATCTAGTTCTGCACAAAGCAACCCCCCTGCTGGCTTCCCTCCCACCACCTGGTCTCATCCTCATGACAGTGTCTGCACTGTCAATTTCTGTCTCCATCTCAGGAAACAGTGTCCCTTTGTGTGACGCTCAGACATTTGGGAGTACCTCAGACACAGGCAGCTTTGAAACACTTGGAATCTCACCGGCTCTACAGTCATTTCTTAAAACACACGCTGAAGAGACCGGGAACTAACAGTTCAGTCGTGTACTTATAAAATGCTAAGCAGACATCTTCACCTTACGCTTAGTTTGACGATTTTCAGCTTCACAGTGGTAGGAAACCATCTACATTTACTAGAAATTTCAAATTTTGAACTTGGTTCTTTTATGTGCAACCATACTGAGCCACTGTGATGGACAGCAGTATGAACCTCATGGTCAGGACAGGAAACAACGCGTGCTCTGCAGCCTACAGAGCCGCTAGCAGTCATGTTCAGGGCATGAGGTAGATTCAATGCATCCTGACTCAAGATATTCTCCTTTTGTAATAACTTTATAACTCAATCATATGTTTAGGAACACTTACAGCTTTCAAGAAAACCCTATGAGATTTAACAACAGGTAGTCCTGTATAGTTAAGGAAGCAGGCTCAGACAAATTGAAGTTACAGATTACAACAAAAATAAGGTTGAAGTCCTTCCACTCTATCGTCTTCCACTCAGAAGCTTTGCATTTTATACAGGAGTAGGATACTCTCTTGCCTCTCTCCCTGCGGTGGTTTGATTGAGAAATGTCCTGTATAGGCTCAAGTATTTTGGTTCCCAGTTGGTGATGTTATTTGCAAATGGGGGTACAGCCTTGCTAGAGCATGTATTGGAGGAATGTCACTGGAGGCATGCACGGAGAATTTATTTTATTTTATTTTATTTTATTTTATTTTATTTTATTTTATTTTATTTTTTTTGCACGGAGAATTTATAACAGTACCCCCACTTCCAGTTTACTCTCTGTGTTTGCTGTCTGTGGTTGAAGATACAATCTTTCAACTTCCTGCCCCTACCACTATGCCTGCGACCTGCTGTCATAACTCTCCATCATGAATGGTTCTTATCCTTATAGAATCATAAGCCAAAATTGTATCTTCCTTTTGTAAGTCGCCTTTGGTCATGGTATTTTGTCACAGCAAGAGAAAAGTAGCTAACACACTTCTTACATTCAAAGGGAGCCACTCTTAACAAAAGAGCTTTCAACTACTCCTCTCAGTTGAGCATTACACTCCTCCTTGCAGGCCAGGAGATGGCCTGATGCCATTTAAAAAGCAAAAGCATGGACTCACCAATGTCATTGCAAAGGTGAAATTTAAGGAATGTAATCCCAAGTCATCAGCTAGAAAGTGGCTGAACCTGAACTGAAGGCCCAGGTCGTCTGACATCTGATGACTCGTGCTTCTCCTTCAGGTCTCTTCCATTCTGGAGGCACACAAGCCTGGGAGTCTTGGCCCAGTACCATCCATTTTTACGTATGTTAGAGCAAGCTTGATTAAACATTGAATCAGATTTTAAAAATTCTTTTTCTTGAGATAAACCCTTAACTCTTGTATCCCAGAGTGACCTCAAAGGCATGATTCTTCTGCCTCAGCCTCCAGAGTGCTGAGAGCTCTGGTCTGTGCTACAGTGCCCAATTTAGGTTAGATAGTTTTATTCCTGAAGGATCAATAACTGAGATGCATCATGGGGGAAATTAACACAGAGGGAAAGACACAGAAATTGCAGCAACTGGCCCAAGATGAAGGTCATGGCTAGTAAAGAATGCTGTCAGAAGCAGGGAAGGTGCCTGCCCAGGGAGGGGATGGGAGGACTCCAGGTAAGATGAAGTCAAGAAGGAACTCCAGGCGGGGCAGTGGTGGCACACACCTTTAATCCCAGCACTTGGGAGGCAGAGGCTGAATTTAAGGCGAGCCTGGTCTACAGAATGAGTTCCAGGACAGCCAAGGCTACACAGAGAAACCCTGTCTTGAGAAAGCAAAGCAAAACAAAACAAACAAAAAGGAAAATATCAAAAACCAAGGATATTTGCACTAAACATTATTTATCTTGATTGCCTTTGTTAGTGCTCTCTTAAATTTTGTGATTGGGATGGTTTGTCTCAATTGCCAACTTAATAGGACTTACACTGCCATGGAAACAAACCTCTGGGCATGTCTGTAAGGAATTATCTATGTAGATTAGGTTAACTGAGTGGGGGGAGCCGTCCCTAAATGTGGAAGGGAGCAGAAAGAGCTGGGCTCCTGGAACACACAAAAGGGAGAAAGTGAGCAGAGCATATGCTTCCCTCCCTCTTCCTCCCCCTCCCCTCCCCTCCCCCTCCCCCTCCCCCTCTCCCTCCCCCTCTCCCTCTCCCCCTCCCTCGCCATTTCCTCCCCTCCCTCTCCCTCTCTCTCTTTTTCTGTTGGTTCTTTATAAATTTCACATCATGCGCCCCAATCCCACTCATCTCCTTCTCTCCTCGTACTCACCCTCACCCTTGCAGCCTCCCCCAAACAGAGAAAAAAACAATCTCCTCCTGGAGGCTGTAGTGTGTTAGTGTGACCCATGGTATACACTTTTGTCCACACTTTGCTTGCAAATGTTGGTGACAATGAATTTCCTACAAGGCCTCTGGCTTCTGATATACTATTGATACTGGAACCTCACTGGGACTCCTCTTGGATATTCCATGACTGTCCTGTGTCATGGAGAGCTTGCAGTTTTAGGTCTGTTGAACTGACCCCTTTATGCATCCCAGCAGTTCATGAATGAGGTAGGTGTTGGGGTGGGCCAATTCAAAGCCCTGGGCCTGAGAGGTGTCTGAGCTGGTCAGCTGCCAGCTTTCCTGTTCTCACACACTCGGGGCTGGTTCTCTAGCTCTATCCTGCTGCCTAGATGAGGTGCTGTCCCCGACTGTTGCAGCTGCTGATGGACATGACCAGTTCTCCCACTCTCATGACCTCGGGCCCAGCTTTGCTGCCTGCCATACAAGGCAAGGGATGAGGGAAGGGTAGAGGGTGTCTCTCCCTCATCCATGCCTTCACCCAACCAACCAGAGACAGGGCCAGCACTTCCACACTCTTGACCTCAGGGCCAGCTCACACACAACCTCCAAATCCAAGGCCAGCTCTTCTGTGCTACCCAGGTGAGACGCAGGGCCTGCTCTCCCACTTTGATGACCTTGGGGCCAGCTCTCCTGCCTGCCATTGGTGGTAAGGGACAAGAAGGGAGGAGGGGGGTCATCTTTCCCTTGCCCATGTCACCTCATGGGAGCTATTTCTCTGATGCTCACACCCTTGGGGCTGGTTCACCTGTGTGCCCACCAGCATGGGTCAGCTCTTGTGCTACCCGGGTGAGGCTTCCATCTCTTCATGCCTTCTGACTTTGACACGACATGTCTAGTTGTCTAACACTCTTGCCACCAGGACTCCCTTCCCATGATGGACTCCCTGGACCTGTGAGCCAAAATAAATTCTTCCTTGTTTAGGTCACTTTTGTTACAGCAACTAGAAACTTAGCTATCCCTTTAACTATGGCAAGGGTGATTCACATCTGCTTGACTTCAACCTGACTCCACTCTGTACTGGATCACATGGAAAGTTCCAGAGACACCTCTGAGTCCAACTCCCTATTCCTTAGTTATTTATGACCCAATCTATGGTACTGTATTCAGTTTAAATATAAACTTGTCAAATTAAAAATATCTTTTTAAATGTTGCTGTTCTTTCTAATTAAGTGACTACAGTGAATGATATAATTTGGAAAGAAAGCATAAATATTTGCTCAGAGACAACTTTCAGGGCAGGTGACAGAGAGTCCACACTGGCAGCACTTTGGCTGCTGGCTTTATTGTTACCCAGGCTTGTTTTGTTATTGTTGTTTTTAGTCACTTATGGATTACTGACTTTGGATCTCAATGGTAGAGTTGAGTTGCGTTAGAGAACATATGCACTGTAGAGTTGAAAATGTTTACTGTCTTGTTCATTGCAACTTATGTTGCTGGTGTACTCTCATGTTCTTAGATCAGAATGTGGATTAGTAGCATGTGGAGACCCTGATTGTTTAGAGATGTCTATCATACAGAGGGCAGAGGCTTTTACAGAAACCAGCATAAGCCCCCATCTGCAAGAATCAGGTGATGAGAAAGGGATCCAGTTCAAAAGATCAATGGAGAGGCAACAGTGGCTGAGTGGAGTTCTCTCCGAGCCTAGCTGTGACTAGATGTCACAGAGATAAACGATGCTGATGTGAACATTGTCCATACCTGATAGACACTAAGCTTGTGAAAAAGTGAGTTCTTTATATCAGCTCCCAATGACTTGCTTATTTAATTACTTTAGTGGTTACTTCTTGAAAAGATTTATTTATTTCTGTGTGAGAGTGTTTTGTTTGTATGTATGTGTGGTGCCCGAAGAGGCCAGAAAGGGTCACTAGATGTCCTGGGATTGGAGTTACAGATGGTTGTGAGTTACCATATGAGTTGGAGGAAACAGAGCTCGGTCCTCTGCCAGAATGGTAAAGTGTTCCGCTGAGCACTGAGCCATCTCTCTGGTCTTTAATATGCTTGCTTCTAACTGACTCCCTTTAGTAATTCAGTAAATAGTTTATATTTAGCCCAAACTGTATTTGTCCCTTTAAAAGTGATCTAAGCTTAACTCTGAATGTGAACTAATGGACTTAGGTTGTGTCCTGAAGGTCCCCAAGGTGGCCACAGGGAGATGAGCTGAGGAAGACCAAACTGTGACAGGCTCTGAACACCAGCTGAGGAATAGGAACTCCAACCAGGAGCCAGGAGCGTCTTTGACCAAGAGAACAACACAGCCACACTTAAACCTTAGGATGCTCATTCGGTGGTAGTGTGTGGAGGTCAGAAATAAAGAGAACAGAAATAGTGGACCTAGTTGAAGTCAAAAGACTGGTAGGATTTGATGATGGTCTCACATCCATGGGTCCCAGGGATATAGACGGGAAGGCAGGCTGGTTAAGGAAGAACCAAGAGGAGGAAGAGGGAGTTGATGTGATTGTGAGTCCAGAGATGTCAGTTTCAACTGAATTTAGAAATGCTATGAAACATCCACAGAGAAACAGAAATGAGAGGAAGAGAGAGATAGAGGCATGGAAGGAAAAGAGGGACAGAGGCTGATGTAGGTAGAGATAAAGATTGTTGTTTTGTTTTGTTTTTCTGAGGAAAAAAATCATTACTAGGGCCATGGAGATAGAAATGAAGGGTGCAGGTAGCAACAGTCTCTGAAGAAACAGCTATAGTGGTTGTCAGGGGAAAAAGTAGGGAACCCAGAATTTAGTTTCGGATAGAAAAGGTCACTATTTTAGTGCAAAAAATTCCCATACAAACTTTCAACATACGAAACAACATTTAATATTGATCTAAAATTCACATTTAACTGAAAGTTCAATATTTTTATTTGCTCAACCTGGCAACGCCTGGGAAAGCACACACAGTCTTCAGGAAAAACCAGGATGTTGCATTATCGTGGAATCCAAAGGCAGAATGCAGTGGCGAGAGATGAGCAGAAAGGACGAGTCCATTGCTTTTGACAGTTTGGGAATCCAGAGGCAACTTGTGGAAAGCAAGTGGAGAGCTGGCCTCGGTGGATTTAGGAGTCAAGGTGTCAAGAAGAAATCCGTATCCTGTTAGGAAGCATGAGCTCACCCCTGCATGACTGAGCAAGGCTGAGGAAGAGCTCGGGAGGCAGATACAAAATGGGAGAGGAGTGATGGGGAGATGTGGGTGCCCTGAACACGAGTTTTACGACTAAATTGACATTTGCAGGAGGATGCTCCCTGTTCATCCTGTTCCTCAGAGCGCAGAGGAAGCAGATCTAGATGTGATTTTTAAGAGACTGAGACATAAAGCCCTCTATTTGCAGCTAGTTGTTGAGAGGGAATGAGATGGAGGGAAATTGTTGATTGTGAGGGAGATGATGAAGAATTCAAAGGTGCCTGTGCTCACGCATGAGGTGTGCTTCGTTCCCCTCCACTGCATTTTCTCTCTATTCTAGCAATCCATACAGACTCACAGTGGGCGGACTTGTTCACCGGGGAGAGGGAAGCAACAGCAACAGAATCCAAAAGGAGCTTACTTTTCTCTTGTATTAAACCTGAATATTCTGCCCTCTAAGCTATCAAGGTCATTTGTCCACATCCCTGGTCTAGGAATGGTACAGCAGGCATGCCTAGGGGCAGTCGTGTTTGGAGTCTTGTAGAGTCCTAATCTGGAGTTGTTCCCATCACACAGACTGTGTCTGTGGGAATGAGGGCCTTGCTGTGACACAGTTAAGTAACAGGGACTTGCAGATAGATGCACACTGGTCCCAATCACCTTTCTTTTCTCTAGGAACAACTAGAAAATCTGAAAAGGGAAAAAGATGTGATCAAGCCTGCAACTTCCCAGGCACTTTACCTGTCTCCTTGCAGGAGTCAGGGTGCCTTGTGCAGCCCTGGGAGGGAGCCATTACAGAACTGCAGAAAAGAGAGTCAGCAAGGGAGTTATTGGGTGGGTGTGAGTCTGCCTGCAGGGGAGCTCTTCTGCCTCCAGGTAACATTTTCAGTTCTGCTCTAAAGAATTCTCTCCCTTCTCGAGCCCCTCCCTCCCCCGCCATGCCACACACACACACACACACACACACACACAAGCACAAATGAAATTCTTAAAGGCGACTACTGCTGTCTGGTTATTTTTAGTATTTGATGTTAGTATTTATCAAGCTTTGCAGTGTTAATTTGTCCTCCCACTCATTTATCTTCCTGCCTCCTTGTGCTGGGCTTAGAAAAAATGCAGAAAGAAGCAGCAGCAGCAGCTGGTGACCTCTCAGAAATGTGTCCTAGAGAGAAGAGAGTAGATCTTTAAAGTCCGTCTTCCTCGTCTCTGCCTTGTAGAGAAGAACGATCTGGATTCTGTTAGCCAGGAGGGCAATAAAAACGTTGGTGAATGTAAACCCCTTAGAATGTCTGGGCAGCATGTTTAGTTGGGTCAAGAGCTCAGGTCACAATGCTGGATTAGGGAATCCTCACATACAGGAGATGTCCTGATGCTGAATTGGGTCAGAGGTCAGCTAAACAAGAAGCCTGAGGGAGGCAGATTCCAGAGGAGAGAAGAGTAAAAGGACCATGCAAACAGCTGGAGCTTGAAACAGGGAGAAGACTGGAGAAAAATTGGATCAGTCGGACTGGGAGGAGAAAAACCCCCCCGCACTGTAATAAACTCCACCCATTGCTTCTTCAACTTCCTGCTGGAGTGAAAGCCAAAGCAGAAATATTGCTCCATAGAGAGACTCCCAGAAGCCTTCTAACAGACGGCTACCTCCAGGCAACAGGGCCTCTCTTCTGTCCATCTATCTATTTAATTCCCAGGAAGCAAGCCGGAATGGTTCCCTTTGGTAACTTAAAGAAGAAAAGCATTACTTTGCTGTACCAGCCTTAGGGACGTGTTGGTGGCTGTGACATGGTTGGTTTTCTGTCAACTTGACACAAGCTTGAGTCATCGGGAAAGAGAAACCTTGGTTGAGAAAAATATTGCTAACAGATTGTCCTATAGGCAAGGTATTTTCTTGATTAATGACTGATATGGGAGGGCTGGGCCCACTAAAGAAGGTGCCACCCTCAGGCAGATGGCCTGCGTTCTATAAGAAAGCAGACGGAGCGAGCTATAAGGAGCAAACCGGCAACCATCATCCCCTTACGACCTCTGCTCCAGTTTCTGCCGTGAGTTCCCCATCCTGACTTCCATGATGGGACTGTGGTGTGGAAGTGTAAGCCAGGCTTCTTCTCCCCAGGTTGCTTTTAGTCGCATGATTTTCCACAACAGTAGAAGGAAAAGTGGCAATAGTGGTTATCTGATACATGAAGTCAGGAGAACCAGAGGAGAGAAGGTGCAGGATACGGCTGGGAAGGCGCTCGGAACAGTGATATGGTTGAGAATTATCCAGATTTGTCACAAGACATCCACACAGATTCAAGAGTCCTAATGAAATCTTAAGAACGACTCACACAGTGAGGTCCTCCCTAAGACATGTCATGTGCAGGAGCAGCTCTGCAGTACATTACCCACCAGAACATGTCAGCCAGAGCAGACATGGTTCCATGCTGAGTGGGAGCAGCCAAGTAAAATTCTACATTCAATGGGAATGTATTCAAAAATCTAAAGGAAAATAGTCATAGTCATATTGTCTGATGCACAAAAATCAACACGAATGACTACATTCAACAACCACTGGCGATAAAGACTCGGAACGGAGAGGGAAGTATCTTGAGCTACTCCTGCAGCTAATCTCTGCACGGCAGTGAGATACTGAATCCTTCACCCGATGACGATCAGGACCAAGGCCAGGACATCCCTCTCACAGCTCCCTCTCAGTGCTCAATGGAACAACGGAAATCTTACATTGCAGGGAAGCAGAAGAGAGGCAGTGACATCCTATCAAGCAGAGGGAGGGGAGAGTGCTCTTCCAACTCAGAGAGGCTACGGCAGCCTACTGGGAAAATCCATTGCTAGCTACAAAAATAAAAAATAAAAATAAATCCCAAACCAACAAATTAACAACCACCCTGAAAAAAATCCCTAGAACTGAGGAGTGGAGTTCATCAAGGTTACAGAATGAAAGAAAAATAATAAGAAAAAAAACCTGCAAATATCAACTACTATGTGCTAGTAATATATATGTGAATCCTGAAGTTAAGATTAAATTTCACTTACAATCACTTTGGGACATACAGAATACTTGCCTTGTTATTAAAAGCAAAAAAAAAAAAAAGGAACATATGGAATACTTACCTTTAGGTCTAAAATAGCTTATAAAATGTTTAATGCAGAGAATTACAAAATTCCAATAAAAATTAGAGAATATTTAAGTAAGTAAAGAAACATACTATGCTCTTCCTGGGATAGAAGACATAACAGAATAACTATATCATTGCTCCCCAAATTTATATTCAATCCTAGATTTCATGTACTTTTTATTTTTAAAAAACTCACAAAGAGCTCGAGTAATATAAGCAATATTTTTCTAATAATTAAATTAAAATCAAAATCCCTAAAGCCATGTTTCAAAGGAATAAAGTGAACCTGATTTTAAGATTTATATACACTAATCAATTAATATACAGTAATCAATGTGGCATAGGATCAGCAGAGGGCTGAGCACATTGACAATAAAGAAGTTCAGAAGACCTGGAAGTGATCATGAATAAGGAGTAGCTAAGTGTGTCAGTGTGCCAAAATAATCCAGTGGGAGAAATATTCTCTCAAACAAGTCACACTGGGGTACCTGGATATCTATAGGTTAGAAACAAAGATTTTGGGTTGGTGAGACAGTTCAGTGAGTAAAGATGTGTCTTAGTTAGGGTTTCTATTTCTGTGAAGAGACAACATGACCACAGCAATTCTTAAAAATGAAAATATTTGATTGGGCTGGCTTACAGGCCAACAGGTTCAGTCCATTATCATTATGGCAGGAAGCATGGTGGCATCCAGGCAACCATGGTCCTCGAACACGAGCTGAGAGTTCTACATCTTGATCCACAGGCAACAGAAAAAGACTGAGAGTCACTATGCCTGACTTGAGCTTCTGAGACCTTGAAGCCTCCCCCGCTCCAATGTGACACACTCTAACCAACAAGGCCACCCCCGAAGCATCTATGGGAGTCATTTTATTCAAACCACAGCAAGATGGTTACCACCAAGGCTGATGACCTCAGCTAATGGAACCATGTGCTGAAAGTAGAAAACCAACTCTAAGTTGTCCTCTAACCTCCACTTACGTGCTGTGTTTCAAACTTGTGCACATGTGTGCACGGACACACACACACACACACACACACACACACACACACACGGTAGACATGTAAAGACATTTACATGTCAAGACATGTAAAGACATTTCCTTTACAGTAGACATGTAAAGGAAAAGAGGGCTTGCATACAAAGTCTTTTTTTATATAATGGTGCTAAACCACAGGCCTTAATGGTGTTGCACTGGGCATTAAGTTTTATGGAGAGCAACACATCAGCCAGACCACAGCACTGGACCATGTCAATAGAAGCTCAGTGGGTGTGTGGGCTCAGTGCCATAGGATGAAATTGATCCTGGGCTGCTATGGAATTGTACCAACCTGGACATTTAAGTTGCATTTTCGATGACACATGCAATTGCTCAGTTTTTATCTGTTTATTCACCATGCTTGCTTTCCTCTTCCGTCGACCCTGCCTTCCTCCTCCAACCCTGCCTGTCTCCTCCGAGCCTGCCTTCCTCCTCCGAGCCTGCCTTCCTCCTCTGAGCCAGCCCGTCTCCTCCATGCCTGCCTGTCTCCTCCATGCCTGCCTGTCTCCTCCATGCCTACCTGTTTCCTCCATGCCTGCCTGTCTCCTCTGTGGTGTGCCCATGGGATCTATTACTAGCTTTGTTATTATCTTGGTTTTATGACCAATTCATAGCATTTCTTTAGACAATTTGAATACTTGTTTGGCCTGTCTTTTTTTTTTAACTTTGAAAATATTACTTTTCTTCAGGGGGTGGTGTGGGTGGACATCATGCACCTGCAACACACAGCACACAAGTGGAAGTCAGTGGACAGTTTTCTGGAGCTGATGCTCTCTGACCACCACATAGGCCTTAGGGATCAAAGCCAGGCCCCTGGGCTTGGTGGCAAATGACTTTATCTGCTGAGACATTCACAGACCCCTCCCCTCTTAACATTCTTTGTCATACCTTAATATTACAGTTGCAAATATGCCCATCTTTCTTTTTATGGTTAACCCTTATATGCTTTGAAGATTCCTTTTCCATTTTGAGGTCAGAAAAAATGTCATTTTTAAAAATCTCCCTCTAAACGTTTAAGCCTTTTTGCTTTTCACAGCTAAACCCTTAATCCCCTGGAATCATCTTTGGGTACGGTTTCCTCTTGGCTGGGAAAGGTTTTTCAGCTTCCATGGGAGTGCTGATATCTTTTAATAGCCCAGTGAAGGAGGAAACAAGGGAGAAACCTCCTCTGCAACAAGATTTAGGAGGAGAGCTGGCTCTCCCTTAGACACCCTGCAGAGGAAATGTGTAGAAATGAGACAGGTGTCCTCTGCTTCAGCCAAGGCAGGCTTGCTTTAGCAACTAGAATGCCTGAGCATCACGTGTTAAAAAAGAAAAGAAAACAAGAAAAAATGGAAGGTGGGAAATGAGCCCTCCACCACTGTTTGAACTGTAGCTCAAGTCATTTAAATAGCTTCCCTGGCTGGCGAGGAAGGCAGGCTTTGTTGCGTTTGGGAGTCTGAAGCTAGGGTCTCAGGTAGCTCAGGCTGGCCTTGTATTTAGCTGTGTAGATGAAGATTTTCTAGAGCCCCTGATCTTCAAGTGCTGGGGTTACAGGTCTGCAGTGCAAGTCTGGTTTAGCAAGTTTGAAAAAGGATCCACATGTCCCTACCACAATAAGGCTCAACGGTGGCAGCAGCCATGTGAAAGGTCCCTTTGTATGGTATTCAGAGGACTGACTGTTTGGGCAGTGCCTAGGATTGGAACTGTCACTGGTGGAGGTCAGGAGACCTGACTTGAGTCTTGATTTCTCACAATCTCAGTATCTCACTATCAAGGTGTTAGTGAAAGTTTCTTGGCTCAGGGTTATGTTCTGTGTCCTAAAAGAACCCTTCTAGATGACTTAGGCAAACATCTCATTCTTGAATGGCAGCCCAGGAGCAGGCAGGGCAGGCCAGCATGGCAGCTCCTTTTGGTTTAGGTCTTGCACTGACTGTGTGGCTTTTGTCAAGGAACTTCCACTCATAGAACTTCTGCGCCTCTCCTCCTTAGCTGAGAGCTCCTGCTTTGGACAACATTAGGGTTCTGGAGGGAGAGAGGCAGACTGAACACTTGGGGAGGCAGCCCGTGACATCTGTCATGGTTTGCTTCCAGCCGTGATGTGGGCCTCCTCTGGCAGAGCTGTCTGGATGACAAACGAAAGACGGAAAGATGGGAAATTCACACACTGTAGAATACGTTTCATAACCAAAATGGAGTTCTGAGTCATTTCCTCAGGGAGTGAACCCTGTGCTGATAGAGAGCGCTAGTGAAGCAGGCCAGGGAAACGGTCTTCATCTAGCCTCGCTCCTTCTGGTCTCGGTTGCTGACAATCCAAGGGCTAGCCCAGTGTTTTAGTGGCCAGGCATGCTTACATGTCAACCTTCCCCTCTTGTTGAGCCTTATTGTGGTGGAAATGTGTGGATTCCCTTTCATAATTCCCTTCTTCCGCTTCTCCTCCTCAAAGAGCTCCAAACGCCTCCTTATGTCAGTTTTGTGTAAGTTAACTCTAGCCTTACTTCTTGGGCTAGCCTGGATTAGTTTATGTGATTTCCTTAGACTTCACAAAAGAGGGACTTACAGATCCAGCCTTGGGTGACACTGGAATATTTTGTTAGGACCAAGGCTGACATTGGGTGACTGAAATATGAGACATGGCCTGAGAAGCTGCAGAGAACCTGTGTCAGGAGAGCCGTAGAAAGTCAAACAGGAAAGCAAATCTCTGCTTCCCCTAAACTAGCCTGACTTCTGTCTTATTTTACTTGCTTGTTTTTTTCAGCTGAATGCAGCAAAATATTTCCTCCTATTGATTTTTATGAGAGTGAATTTAGGTTGTACTGTTCATTGCCAATATATGATTCCTAAATGATAATTCCTATATTTTATTATTTAAAATAATTTCTGTATTTTGACAATATAGTATTCTTTCTCTCTCTTACCACCTCCGTGTGTGTGTGTGTGTGTGTGTGTGTGTGTGTGTGTGTGTGTGTACACCCATACATAAATAAGTTTATTTTGAAGTTGGTAATGCCTGGCTATACCTGAGTTCATGTGCCCCTAACACTGCATTGTCTGTGTAGCATGTCCAAAGCAACTGAGACCATGAAACGCTGTTCTCTGATGGGACCATGCCTATGACACTCACCCCTGAGTACTTGAAGGCAACGGACAGAGGGGCTGAGCGTCAATGCTTCTCAGAGGTTTGATGCTTCCGGTTTGCAGAGACAACTCCAGGGACATAACAGTAACCTAAACTTTCTTGCTATTGCTGACTGTTCTGGTAACAGGGGTGGCTGACTATGTGTGATTTCAATTACAGAGCCCCAGCCCGCTGCTGAGAGGAGTTGCCTGGACAGAGCATCTCTGAGGCCCGAGGTGCTGGGACAGCACACAGTGAGTTCTTTCCTAAGCTCTTGAGAGGACCAGATTTTAGACTGTAAACTCTGATTTAAAGCACCAAGGTGTTCCTGCTGCTTAGGTTTCTGGGTCTTTATGTTTGTATTTGGTAAACAGAGGACACTGGCTTATGTCCATCCTCAAAGCTGCTTTGTCCTAGGGTGCCCATTGCCATAGTTAACGTGAGGGGTTTGTACCGCACGAAAGGCAAAGCTGGATGTTTGTTGGGATTTTCAGAGGAGAAAGGAAAAAAATCTGTTCTGCGGCATCCGATTAGATGGGAACCTCATTTAAGTGTTGCATTTAGGAAAGCAAAGCAAGTCAAAAACAAAATAGTAGACCTGGCAGTGAAGTGGGAGACTGAGTATTGCTTCCTAGAGAAGACCAAGGGCATCCACGCCTCTGGACCTCCCGACTCTGCTTACTTGTAATGGGAAATTGACTCTACAGTACTGAGTGTGCTGGCATTTGTTTCTGATTCTGAATCATTCTGAGAATTTACTTCAGTACAGCAAGGGTCACACTGAAATAGTGAGCTTCCTGCTGAGACAGGGGCATTGTCACTTTCCTAACTTGTTGATAAGAGTCTCAAAAGCCATCTCATTGGTTATATAGCAAACTAGCTTTTCAGGGAGGGGACTCTATTGGTATGTGGGTTTCTTGGAAAACATTCAGAATAAGCGAATGGGCCCAGATAATCCAAGATTTAGATGCAAGCTAATATGTCATAGGTGTTGGTGTATGTGTTTATATGCTGGAGTCAAAGCATCACTGTTAATCTCATATATTCTTGGCCAAACAGTTTTTGTGTGAGGATAAAATGGCAAAAATTAAAATAAATAAGGGCAAGATGATTTTATATATATATATATATATATATATATATATATATATATATATATATAATATCATATATTTGGTCTTACAAGGAAGAATGACAATTTGAAATTTTTACGTGAAACAAACTTCTCTCCCCTCTTATGTGTCTCTGATTTCAGCATTAGCTTAGTCACACAGCTTATCTGCTTTAGAAAAGGCAGTGAATGCAGAAAGTGAAAGTAAAATTCTTTGTTCCAAATTTGGTAGGCCAGTCCCTTCAAGGAAACCTGTAGGACAGTGTCAAGTTGCCAGAAGTTGCCTTAGCGTTCGGATCTAATGGCTTTCTCCCTGCTGTCATTGGAGCGATTGTGTTTCTCCTGGAGGCTGAAACAAAACTGTACATTTAAGGCCATTAAGCACAGGCAGCTGGAGGCAGTCTCTCTTCTTGTCACAAGTGAACTGCTTATGGATGTCATAGCACTAGACACGGCAGTCTTTTTGACGCCAATCTAATCCATCATAGAAAATGTGTGTGGCCTAAAGATAGCAGACAATGTGTGAGACCCAACACAGGAACCCCACTCTTTAAACATGGGGGCATAGAGAAGAGTCACACTATTTGCTTCTAAAGTTTTGTCCTTGTTATTTGTGACAGAGTCTCGCTAGGCAGTCCTGAGTAGCTTGACCTCAGAGTCCTGCCTCAGCTTCCTGAGGACTAGGGTTACGCCTGGCTAGGCTCTGGCTTATTCTTTCACCTGTCTGAGCATCCTCATCCGCCTTGTGCCTTCAGTCTCAGATAACTCTTTAGTGTGGATCTCTTCTAGAGGGTCCTAAACTGTGTAGCTTCCTCTTTGGTGAGTGTGGGGAGGTCCCAGAAGTTCCCATGTGCAGCATCTGCCATGCCCAAGGAAGACTTGGTAGGTGAGAGATTGACAGACAAGCTCTCAGGGAGGGAAAGAGCCACTTTTGGATGGACAACTTTTGGCTAGAGAGAGCAGGGAGCAGGCAATCTAAGGAGGAAAGTGCCTCTTCCATGTAGACGTAGACCTCTTAGCTGGGCTTTTCCCAAAAGAATGGTAAGTTAGTGAATCCTCTTGAATTTTATGGAGTTTGGGGAATTTTGTGCAAGAAATCCAGACGTGAAGAAAAATTGCCTTGTGGCAGATCCTGACAGCAGAAAGTAGGAAGGCTGTGTGTAAAGAAATTACTGTATATGATACCAAGAGAGTCTAAATTGGAGATCTCTATAGGGTCCCTCACGTCATAGATTGGGGAGCAGGGAAGGAAAGACTGTAGGAGTCAGAGGGAATGGAGGACACCAGGAGCACTTCTCAGCCCACCGACTTGGCTCAGCAGGGATCACAAGGGCTCAGTGGAGCAGCAAGCACTGGGCCTACATGAGTGAGCACCAGGTCCTCTGCATATACATTACAGCAGTCAGCTTCGTGGTTTTGTGGGACTCCTAGCAGTGGGAACAGCTGTATCTCTCACCTTTTGGGGACTCTTTTCCTCCTATTGGGTTGCCTTGTCCAGCCTCAACAGGAGGATTTTCGCCTTGTCTTGTATCTTGTTTTGTTGTGTTTGGCTGTTGTCTCTTTCAAGTCCGCTCTTTTCTGAAGCAGAAATGGAGAGGGAGTGGATCTGAGGGGAAAGGGATGTGGAAGTGGAGCTCAGAGGAGTGGAGGGAGGGAAGTTCTGTTCAGGATGTATTATATGAGAAGAATCTATTTC
Source organism: Mus caroli (assembly GCF_978045245.1). NCBI lineage: Eukaryota > Metazoa > Chordata > Mammalia > Rodentia > Muridae > Mus > Mus caroli. The sequence continues at coordinate 66,867,164 of NW_028227271.1, forward strand.
CAATAAAAAGAAAATGGCTTTAGAGTGCAGTCTATCGCTTCTTGGCCTTTTTTTTTTTTTTTTTTTTTTGCCTTAGATCGAGTGTAGAATGAAGTCTGGGTGGACTCCAGCTTGGGCTTAGTGCTAACATTCCAATGATGACTGTCTGACTTTACCCCCTCTCTGCAAGGACTACTTCTTCTGGAATCCCAAGAAATTGCTACTTTTCCCCAAGTCTCCCCATATGATCAGCTTCTCCACTACAGAGTGTTATAAAGACATCTTTTCTGCAGTGGGTTTCTTTCTTTTCCTCTATTTTCATTAGTGACCACTTCCCTCAGGAAGGAAAATCTTAGGGATACATTGTATTCTGCACAGTAAGTCACCAATAATTTTAGGGTGTGCCATCAAATAATAGCTTTTAGCCTGAGGACTCACCACATATTATTTTCCATGTTCCATTAACGCTCCTATGTCACAAAACACTGATTTTCCAACAGGCTACCCAGAGCATACAGGGTGCCAGATATTCAGAAGACAATTCAAGTTTGAGCCTAGCTATTTACACATACTATGTAGAGACTAATGCTGACCGGCCACATAATTGAGTCTAGGTCAGCCATTTTCTACCCATCATGCATTAGTCCCAGAATAACTAATATAGTCAATAAAAATAAAACTGCCTTTTCATCAGGACATACAAGAAGCACGGAACAAGGGCAGCTAATTTCTTAGCAAGCTTGAAACAAGACCCCCTGGTGTTATACAGATGGGAGGATGTGCTTGAAGCACATAAAGGCTCATTTCAATAATGAATGTGTGTTGACTCAGCACCCACTAACTTGAGACCTCGAGAAGAATAAATGATACAATGCCACCCATTTGATAGCAGTGCATGTTCCTAGAAGAATGTTTTATTTATCTTTCAACAAAAACTGGTTGAGCCATCACTATGTGTCCAGGCACTGTGCCAGACACTGGGGACCAGGAAAGTATTATTTCTGCCTACTACTCAGTAAGATGGGGCTATCCTTTGGCCCTTGGATCTCTCCCAAAAGGCCCATGAAAGGGAGACAGCTCCCATCCCATTAAACTATTGACAGGTGGTAGATTGAACTAGAGAAAGTCAACTCACTGCGGGCATGCTAGCCCTCCATCTCTCCTTGATTTCCAGATGCCATGAAGCAAGCAGCTTCTTCCAATATCTACTCCTGCCATGTTGTACTGACTCCCCTTGGGCCTAAATGAGCTCAGCAGACACCTCTGAAATGATGAGTCAATACCAACCCTTTTTCTTTAGTCTGTTGTTGATCTCAGGTATTTATCACAGTGGTATAAAGCAATTGTGGATATCTTGGCAGGAAGGAGGTAACCAAATAATCACATAGAAGTATTTCACAAATGTGTTGAATGTTGCAGTGGTGGTGGGAGGTAAGGGCACAGAACTGTGAGCCTATAAACATATCACACCTAGCTTCCCTGTTGGTAAGAAGAAATGTGTCATGAGAGTTCTGAAGGTGTTGACTAAAACTTGAGATAGAAGGATAGAAGGAACACAAAGCTTTATAGAACCTTGGCCGTGGTGCTCCTGTAACACAAGACACCATGATGTAAATTATTGATCAGTGTAAAGAGAATGAGTGAGTATAGAAACATGAATAGTCTGTAATAAGGAACATTCAGTTATTTCCTCTCCTGGAAGTGGAAATAAAAGGAGCTCATAGTGTCCAACAATTCTGTCCTTTGTAAGAATTCATTTCTTTATTCATTCACTTATCCAGCCAAAAACCATGAGGCAAAAATAAAAAACATGTTAGCATAGATATTAAATTCTGCTGGAATGGGCAGACAATAAACCAATACAGAAATATATAAGTTCTGTGACAAGTTTTTGTTTATGAATATGTGGTCTAAGTGGTATGTAGATAAAGTTTAACTATGTACAGTGTGGCACTGAAGTGACTCCTCTGTTGAGTAAGCCGAGGGGTCATGTCCCAGCTGTCAGGAGCTCACGCTCCAGATGGATGTTCATAGAAGTTAAGTCAGTAGGACACTGCAGAGAACTTCCAGAAGGACAAGTATAATAGGGAAGGTGAGATCTGAACTAACTTACTCTTGATCCTGAGGACAGAATGCCGCCACTATTTTCCATATGCTCTGACACTTCTCTCTGGAGGGGTCGGGCAGGACAAGGGAACAGTGTGAGTCTCTACAGGGCAACAATCCACCTAAGAGCCTGAGAAAGAGCAGAGAGATAGAGCATTTCAGACTCTTCTGCTTTGGGGTTTTTTATGAACAGAATAGAACTTATTAGACATGTAATGTAGTTCCTAGACTTTCCACATTCTCCCCTTCCAGACAAGGCTTGGGTCTCAAAGTTGGCAGACACATTCAAGGAGAACTATTCCATCCCCATATGCTCTGAGGCTGTTACGTGAAGGTGCCTTCAAATTCTCTGTGGCTCATCGCCGGGAGAGCAATGCATCTCTGGAGCCCTGTCTGAGCAAACCCCAATTCTGGCGACACACAGGAACTTAAATAAGAAACATTTAATAAGTCTCATTTTATAAGTTTGCAGTGGGCCAATATTCTACGGAGATCTTAAGTGTGAGTGCTTTGGTCCTTCTTGAAGGAGAACAAAATACTCACAGGAGCAAATGGTATAGATCAGAGACTGAAGGAAAGGCCATCCAGAGACTGTCCCACCTAGGGATTCATCCCATACACAGTTACCAAACCCAGACACTATGTGGCTGCCAAGAAGTGCATGCTGAAAGGGGCCTGATGTGGCTGTCTTCTGAGAGGCCCTGCCAGAGCCTTACAAATACAGAAATGGATGATCAGAGCCAACTATTGGACTGAGTGCAGGGTCCTCAATAGAGGAGTTAGAAAAAGGACCAAAGGAGACGAAGGGTTTTGCAACCGCACAAGAAGAATAACAATATCAACCAACCAGACCCCCAGAACTCCCAGGGACTAAGCCATCAAAAAAAGAGTACACATGGCTCTAGCTGCATATGTAGCAGAGGATGACCTTGTCATGCATCAATGGGAGAAGAGGTCCTTGGTTCTATGAAGGCACGATAGATGCCCCAGTGTAGGGGAACTAAGGGCAGGAAGGTGGGAGTCGGTGGGTAGGTGGGTGGAGGAACACCCTTATAGAAGCAGGGAGAGGGAGGATGGGATAGGGGTTTCAGGGTGAGGTGGGGGACCAGGAAAGGGGATACCATTTGAAATGTAAATAAAGAAAATATCCGATAAAAAAAAAAGCTCCTCATGACAGTTGACCCTGTTGACATGGCCTCTCACTGACCTTGGTCTCTCGCCAAGTAGACCAGACTGATGGGCAAACCAGTAAAACTTTAGCACCAACATAATTAGCATACCATAATTACAGAAGGAGAAAAAAATTATTAGATATTTTCTTCATTTACATTTCAAATGCTATCCCAAAAGTCCCCTATATCCTCCCCCTGGCCTACTCTGGAACCCAACCACTCCTGCTTCCTGGCCCTGGCATTACCCTGTAATGGGGCATATAATCTTTGCAAGACCAAGGGCCTCTCCTCCCAATGATGGCCAACTAGGCCATCTTCTGCTACATGTGCAGCTAGAGACACAAGATCTGGGGGTACTGATTATTTCATATTGTTGTTCCACCTATACGGTTGCAGACCCCTTCAGCTCCTTGGATACTTTCTCTAGCTCCTCCATTGGGGGCCCTGTATTCCATCCAATAGCTGACTGTGAGCATCCACTTCTGTATTTGCCAGGCACTGGCATAGCCTCCTCACAAGAGACAACTATATCGATGTGTCTCTGTTTACTTTCTGTTTCCAGGATCTGTCCATTGATGAGAGTGGGGTGTTGAAGTCGCCCAATATTATTGTGGGAGGTGCAATGTGTGCTTTGAGCTTTACTAAAGTTTCCTTAATGAATGTGGATGCCCTTGCATTTGGATAGATATTCAGAATTGAGAGTTTAACTTGGAAGATTTTTACCTTTGATGAGTATGAAGTGCCCCTCGTCCTCTTTTTTGATAACTTTGGGTTGGGAGTTGATTTTATTCAGTATTAGAATGGCTACTCCAGCTTGTTTCTTCAGACCATTTGCTTGGAAAATTGTTTTCCAGCCTTTTACTGAGGTAGTGTCTATCTTTGTCCCTGAGGTGGGTTTCCTGTATGCAGCAAAATGTTGGGTCCTATTTATGCAGCCAGTCTGTTGGTCTATGTGCTTTTATTGGGGAACTGAGTTCATTGATATTAAGAGATATTAAGAAAAAGTAATTGTTGCTTCCTGTTATTTTAGTTGTTAGAGTTGGGATTCTGTTCTTGCGGCTAGCTTATTTTAGGTTTGTTGAAGGATTACTCTCTTGCTTTTTCTGGGGCATAATTTCCTTCCTTGTGTTGGAGTTTTCCTTTTATTATCTTTTGAAGGGCTGGATTCATGGAAAGATATTTGTGAATTTGGTTTTGTCATGGAATACTTTGTTTTCTCCATCTATGGTAATTGAGAGTTTTGCTGGGTATAGTAGTCTGGGCTGGCATCTGTGTTCTATTAGGGTCTGTATAACATCTGTTCAGGATCTTCTGGCTTTCATAGTCTCTGGTGAGAAGTCTGGTGTAATTCTAATAGGTCTGCCTTTATATGTTACTTGACCTTTTTCCCTTACTGCTTTTAATATTCTATCTTTATTTAATGCATTTGTTGTTCTGATTGATGTGTCAGAAGGAATTTCTTTTCTGGTCCAGTCTATTTGGAGTTCTGTAGGCTTCTTGTATGTTCATGGGCTTCTCTTTCTTTAGGGTAGGGATGTTTTCTTCTATAATTTTTTTGAAGATATTTACTGGCCCTTTAAGTTGAAAATCTTCATTATCATCTATGCCTATTATCCTTAGGTTTAGTTTTCTCATTGTGTCCTGGATTTCCTGGATGTTTTGAGTTAGGATCTTTTTGCATTTTGCATTTTCTTTGATTGTTGTGTCCATGTTTTCTATGGAATCTTCTGCACCTGAGATTCTCTCTTCCATCTTTTGTATTCTGTTGCTGATGCTCGCATCTATGGTTCCTGATTTCTTTCCTAGGGTTTCTATCTCCAGAGTTGTCTCCCTTTGGGTTTTCTTCATTGTGTCTACTTCCATTTTTAGATCTTGGATGGTTTTGTTCAATTCCATCACCTGTTTGGTTGTGTTTTCCTGTAATTCTTTAAGGGATTTTTGTGTTTCCTCTTTAAGGACTTCTACCTGTTTAGCAGTGTTCTCCTGTATTTCTTTAAGTGAGTTATTAATGTCCTTCTTAAAATCCTCTACCAGCATCATGCGATATGATTTTAAATCCAAATCTTGCTTTTTGGGTGTGTTGGGTTATCCAGGACTCACTGTGGTGTGTGTGCTGTGTTCTGATGATGCTGAGTGGTCGTGGTTTCTGTTAGTAATAATCTTACGTTTGCCTTTTGCCATCTGGTAATCTCTGGTGTTCGATGTTCTAGCTGTTTCTGGCTGGAGCTTGTTCCTCCTGTGATTCTGTTAGCCTCTGTCAGCACTCCTGGGAGTCCATCTCTTTCCTGAGTCCCAGTGGTCAGAGTACTCTCTGCAGGCAAGCTCTCCTGTTGCAGGGAAGGTGCACAGAGGTCTGGGTCTCAGCTCTGCCTCCTGACTGAAGATGAAGGCCTGAAGGGACCCTGACCAAGAAGCCCTGTTGCTTCTGAGGTCCACGTGCTCTCCTGCACAGACTGGTCTCTGAGAGACCTGGGATACAAGATGGCACTCTCACCCAAGTCCTGGGGTCAGAGCCCTCTCTGGAGGCCAACTCTCCTCAGTGATCCTAAGATTCTGGGTGTGCTAGGGCACCTGTGGAGTGGAGAGTCCTCTGGGGACCATGAGACCATCCACCCAGTTCGTACTAAAGATGGCCCAGGGCTGACGCTGATTGGAACAAACCCCAGCCGCTGATCAGGTGGGTTTCCTGTGTCTCTGTTCCTGCTGGCCCAAGCCTCTCTGGGTTGTTTTGGAACAGATATTGTGTTCCACTGACACAGTGATCCCAAGATCCTGGATGTGCAAGGGAGCCCGCAGTGTGGAGAGTCCTCCAGGGACCGTCTACCGAGTTCGCGCCCAAGGTGGTGCACCAAAAGGAGAAAATTTGATTGACACTATCCTACTTATTGAATTTTTAAAATAGTCTACAGTATAAAATCTAATACAAAGCATACCCCTCCTCCTCTTGTGCTGATATGAGCCTAATAATCATATACCACCTGATCAATGATTTAAATTTCTCCAGCTTTATAGTGGCAAAGTTTCACTTAGTTGGGCTGGGGGTGGAACTGGGTGTCACAATACTTACCTAGCATGAGTAAGGATCTGGGTTCACTCCCCAGCACTGGAAAATTAATCCATATAATTCAAGTTCACTTCATTCAAATGAAAGGAGCTTGAGAGAAATCTGAAATGGCATGTTAAATAGTCATGCTATTTGAGATGAACTTCCTAGTGCAAACCTTAAATTTGCCTTTAAACTCCAGATACATTGAAGTTCTTGAATATAAGTTTATTTCTAAACTGGACTCATACGGGGTTAGATTACCATCTCCCACTGCCATTTCTACTGGAAAAAGGTACTTCAGATAAAACTAACAGAATGAAATATTTACAATATGATTTAAGCAGGAATTCCGAAGTTTTCCATTTCTGACTTGATCAGATGAGCAGCTCTCTATGGAACAAAATGGTAGGCGAGAACCTGGCTTAAAGTGCTCCCAGAACAAAATGGTAGGCGAGAACCTGGCTTAAAGTGCTCCCAGAACAAAATGGTAGGCGAGAACCTGGCTTAAAGTGCTCCCAGAGTCGGAGCCTTTCTCCCTTTTACCCGTGGCATGTGCTTGTTTCTGTGGGGGGGGGGGGCATTTGAAGACCTTCAAGAATTAGAGAACTCTCTGAAAGACATTTACCACTGAGCTTTTGAGCATGCCCCAGCCATGGCACATGGGTAAGTGCTTGGGGGCAGAAGCCATTGCCTGCCAGGGTGTATAGTTTGCAGACAAGGCAAAACATCTCATCTGCATCCTGATGTAGAGTCTCCCATCTTATTACTAACAGTTATTATTGATAAGGACTGAAAGTGCAAGGCCGATATGTTCCCCATGCAGCAGCTCTGTCAGTCAGCATGATTCATTAGTGTCCGCTGAAGTATCTTTATTCCTTCCCATTGGATATTCTTTCTTGGCATTATGTGGGAGTTAAGCAAAGCACATTGTCTATAGTTGGTAGGTTAGTTGTCACTCATCAAGGACAGAGATCAGCCTCGAAGCTGGGATTAGCCCTATCTAGGACCAAAGGGCTGTGTGTGTGGAAAAACAAAACAAAACAAAACAAAACAAAAATCTACTGCATGGCACCTGGAGTGAGGAAATAAAGGGGTGAGAGAGATGACTCATGTCCCACCAGAGCTCCAGGTCTCTTGACGGGCAGATGCAAGAGACTGCCGCGGGACCCTATGGAACTAATGAAGGACAGGGGTCAGGCCTTGTTAGGCCATTAGACTCCACTCCAGGAGGTGGAGGAAGGTGTAGTCTTGGCTCCTCAGGCACTACAGACCACTGAGTACCGGGGAAGAGCCAGCTCAGGGGTCCCTGGGTTGCACAGAGACCAGGAAAAACAGCTTCTCAGTCTTGGACATCCCAGATGCCACTGGGTGTCTTGGAAGAGCTGAAAAGGAAGTGGAAGCCCCAGAGGCAACTTGGTCAGCCTCAGGCCGAAGGGAGAACGGACAGGGGGAGAAGTCACTGGGTGATTCCTTCACGGTCCTTGGTCCTTGGTCCAATCTGGCTACTGGAAATGCTGGGAGGCTTTCCTGCAGGAGATTAGATGCTGCTCTTTAGGGGAAGGCCTATTCCATTGTTCTAGCACAGCGGGTCTAGATGAGCAGAGATGGTCCATGGATTTAGAGTTTTATTGTAGAAAACAGACGGGCGGGGGAGAGAAGAGAAGAGAAGAGAAGAGAAGAGAAGAGAAGAGAAGAGAAGAGAAGAGAAGAGAAGAGAAGAGAAGAGAAGAGAAGAGAAGAGAAGAGAAGAGAAGAGAAGAGAAGTAGAGGCAGGCCATGGCCATGTGGAGAGAGAGGAGAAGGGAGGGGAGAGAAGGAAAGTGAGAGATGAGAGTAAGAGAGGTAAGAACTTAAGAGAGGAGGGGCCAAGCAGCCCCTTTTATAGTGGGCTGGGCTACCTTGTTGTTGCCAGGTAACTGTGGGGGTGGAGCCTAAGTGACTGAAGGACACAGAATTAAGGAGCTGGGTCCTTGTGTCAGGAGCCTATGTCTGGGAGCATGACAAATGGGCCTTCTGTCCTTTGCAGATTAATCTGCTGGATCTCCAGGGTTTGAACCTAGCTTGACCAGAAAACAGGCTGCCTTTCATGGTCCCACAGTCTACAACAACAACAACAACAAAGCCAAGCATTCCCATACTGCTTACATCCTTGGATAAGGTTCTAATTGTCACTGCAGTGTGTAACGGTGATGATGTCAAGCCTGTGAGATGTAGGATCTCTTTGTCACATTGTCCAGGCTGCTTGCTTTCAACTCTAACCTTGCCTGGGAATCTTTGCTCTGAATGGACTTCACTTGAGGCCTCCTTGAAATCAGAAAGCAGCTTTCCATTGGTGAATCCCAGCATCCCTCTACTCTTGTCTCATTCTCCTAGCTTAAGTTCTTATGTTAGTTACTTTCCTATTGCTGTGACTAAACATCATGACCAAGGTAACTAATTAAAAATAAGTATTTAATGAGACTTACCATTCCAGAGGGTTAGAGTCCATGATAGGTGTAGTGGTTTGAGTGAAAATGGCCCCCCATAGGCTCATAGATTTGAATGCTCAGTCCCCAGATGGTAGAACTGCTTGGGAAAGATTAGAAAGCACAGCCTTATTTGAGGACGTGTATCAGTGGGGTTGGGCTTTGAGATTCAAAAGTCCATGCCATTCTCACTTGGCTCTCTCTGCCTCTAACCCTCTAGAACCATGACCCTCAAATTAAATGCTTTCTTTTATAAGTTACCTTGGTTAGGATGTTTTATCATAGCATTTGGAAAGTAAGGAACACAATGGGAGAGTGAGGTTGAGGCAGCAGGATGCAGAAAGCACAGTGGGAATGACCTGAGTCTTTCCTAAACCCCAACCCCCAGTGACACACCTTCCCCAACAAGGCAACACCTCCTAATCCTTCGTAACAGTCCCACCAGCTGGGGACCAAGTATTTAAACACATGAGCCTAAGGGGTCATTCTCATTTAAAGCACCACGTTTCTGGGAAGAGCAAGCAGTCCCAGGAGCTAGGATAAGATGATCTAAGATCTCATAAGAGAGGAGGCTTGAATAACTCTGAACTAGGATAGGATGATCTAAGATATCTTAAGATAGGAGGCTTGAATAACTCTGAGAAGAAAGAATGGACAAATATTTTTTCCAAAAACAATGTGGGACGACTCAATTTGCCAACAGCTCTCAGGTAGCCATTCAGCTGGGAAGGAAGAGATGACCTGCCACCTTGTGACTGAGGTTTGTTCAAAGATGTTCTAAGACCTGCGGACCACTTTAGGGATCTGACTGTGCATGCACGAGGATTAAGTCTCTGTCCTTTTCGAGGAAGGACCTGGATGCCTGTGTCTTCATCATACATTTCCAGTCTTCCAACTTCCATGTCCCTGGCTTTGTTTTTCCTTTGTTGTGTCCTAGAGTCACTAATTAATTATGGACCCAGTTTCCTCTGTGCACTTGCTAATTGGATGTTTTGAAAGATTGCTCCATGCTGGCTCAAATAATTAGTACAGAATTAAAAGACTAAGGAATGCTGGGCAAGATAGACCACAATGGCTATAAAAATACAGCAAAAATCACCCAAAGTGGCTGTCATCCCAGTAAGGAGTCAAGAGGGAATGCTGGGGCAGAGAGGCTGGAAAATAAGGGTATGCTTTTAAAATAGAATATTTGATTTATTAATTATTTGCTAACTTCATCCATACATACAATGTATTTTTATTATATTTAACCTCCACTTATGTCCTTAGCTTCTCCCAGATCCTTGCTCCACATGCTCAACTCCCTCCCAACCTGGCATCCTTAAAAAAAACAACAACAACAACAAAAATCAGGGGCTGGGGAGATGGCTCAATGGTGAAGAGCACCAACTGCTCTTCCAAAGGTCTTGAGTTCAAATCCCAGCAACCACATGGTGGCTCACAACCATCTGCAATGGGATCTGATGCACTCTTCTGGTGTGTCTGAAGACAGCAAGAGTGTACTCATAAATAAAATAAATAAATCTTAAAAAAAAAAAAACATAACTCACTGAATCCAGTTTGGTCTGGAGCGTGGCTAACCTACCAGGGGCCACACCCTTAAAGAAAATGGACTCTTTGCCACTCCCCCACCCAGAAGCCATCATCTTATCAATAGCTCCTAGCTAAGTTTGGGGTCTCACAAGCTCCAACTTCATCCATAACAGAATGTCGACTGGCCTCACCTTACACAGGCAACCACAGCTGCTGTGCATTCATGGGTGGAGCCCAGTCCCGTCCTGAAGACAGTTTCACTGTGGTCTTCTCTGACCTCTGGCTCTTACAGTCCTGCCTCTTCTTCCAGATGGTCCCTGAACCTTCAGGAAGGGGCAATACAGACATCTCATTCATGACTGAGCTCACCAATGACACTATCTTTCTCACTCCGAGCAGCTGTTGACTCCCAGTTATCTCTTGTCATACAAATAGGAATTTAGAGGACACTTGAGTCTATGTCCATTTAGCATAATAGTCATAGAAAGTCCCCCCTGAGGCCTGAGGGTGGGCCTGTTCTTGAGTAGAACATTTGCGAGAATCCACAACAACCTCTTTGAAGACCATCCTGGCTGTGTAGCCAGCAATAGCTGATGCCTCCTGCTGAGGAGGAGGAGGATTCCCCAAACAGGGTAAAGAAGTGAATGAATTTAGAGTCCAACATGCTGACATCTGTACCAGATTCTTCCACTTTTCCACTGGGGGTTGGAGCAAGTGACTTACCTTCTCTGAACACCCAGTTCTTCATCTGTGGCTGAAAACCACAGAGTCCCCACGTCATAAAGTCATGATAGGAATAAGTGAGCTCACTTAGGGAGAGTGTCCAGACTACTTCCTGTACAGAGAAACCTCTAGCTAGCCATTACTAATATGAAGTTATGCTATTTATGTCATGATGCAATAATAATAATAAAACATCAACACAGGAATGTGCTTAGCCCAGCACAAATCCGGATTTAAGATCCCTTGAGAAGAGCTGGTTTTCTGTTTCTTCCTTTTTACACTTTTGCAGCCACTTTGTTTTCTCTCCCTAGTGCCCTTTCCCTTCCACTTAGGGACACAAGAATTTTAAAATTGGGTAAGAAAGTACAATTGTCCAGCTGAGTCCTTCACTCGGACTAAAACGGATGTGTGGTAAATACTGAATGAGGGTCACCAGACCAGAGCTGCCCGAATAAGCCCTGGGGACCACCCCCACGTGTATTCCATCATCCTGGGATGCAACTGACTCAGCATTGGACACAGATGCTTTGCAAATCCAACTACCTCCCCGTTGTTAGGACGTCAGCCTCCCCAATGGGAAGGATTTGTGTCTCCTTTTGCTCACTGCGAATGCTCAAGTGTCTAGATAACAGCTATGCGAATCCTCAAGCTGGTTCATGGTCCAATCTCACCCACCTAGAGTTGCTTCTCAGATTCGATTTCTCTTAAGTCGAACTAGATATCACCGGAAGAATAGGCCTTTGTGGATACCAGAAAGGCTCATTTAGCAGCGATGATGTGACAGAAAGATGGAGAGTGACTAAAGGTTAGCTTCAAGCTTTAGCTCTACTGCTCTTCACCGGGGCAAGACTGGGACAAATCAGTCCAAACAGAAAAGAAGGGGCCAGGTGCTTCTAATGGGGGACTTCATGGAAAGACTCTCCTTGCGTAATTGGTTAATCACTCAGAAACGATTGTGCAGACTTTCAGTCCTCAGGATGAACTTGTGAATTCTAACCCAGTGATTCACAGGGAAGCAGCTGCTTTCCCACCCTCTGCCCTGTGCTCAAGGCTTCTGAAGGGAAGGAAAGAGAGCCAGAGGCTGACATCATGCCATCTTTCAGTTTCCCAAGCCATAATCACTTGAGTCTTAGCTTCAGGATTTTCACTGTATCATATTCTATTTCTGCTATTTTTGATTGGTTGTTTGTTTTTCCCATTAATTAATTTATTTATTCACTTTACCTTCCAATCACAGGCCCCCCACTCCTGGTCCTCTCCTCTCCCAGTCCCTTCCTCTAAGCCCCCTCACCTTCTCCTCTAAGAGGGTGGAGCTCCCCCTCGATATCCCCCCACCTTGGCACATCAAGTCTTTGCAGGGGTAGGGGCATCCTCTCCCACTGAGCCCAGACAAAAGACACCAACCCACCCATAAGATTTCCCTGCCTATAAGAAATGCAGGGACAAAGATGGAGCAGATACTAAAGGAATGGTCAACCAATAACTGGCCCAACATGAGAACCATCCCATAGGCAAGCACCAATCTCTGACACTATTAGGTTTGCACACAGGAGCATCACATAACTAACTGTCCTCTGAGAAGTTCTAACCAGTAGCTAACTGAAACAGATTCAGAGACTCACAGCTAAGCTTGGGGAGTCTTGTGGAAGACTTGGGGGAAGGATTGAGGGCCGCAGAGTTAGAAACTCCATAGGAAACCAACAGAGTCAACTAACCTGACCTTTCTGGGTACTCAGAACTGAACCACAAACCAAAAATCATACACATGCTGGACCTAGGTTTCCCTGCACATATGTAGCAAATGTGCAGCTTGGCCTTCATGTAGATCCCCCAACAACTAGAGCTGCGGCTGTCCCTAAAGCTGTTATCTATGCTATTTCTAAACTTGATATCTTGGGCTGGAGAGATGACTCAGCAGTTAAGAGCACTGGCTGCCCTTACAGAGGACCTAGGTTCAATTTCCAGCACCCATATGCCAGCTCATAACTGTTTGACACCAATACACATTAAATAAAATTCTTAAGAAATAAGCAATATCTTTTTAAAAAGACTCTTTTCCCCTTTATGCATTGACTTGACACGTGTCCCACATGACACTACCTATGAAATTGCCAGTTACATGTGCCAATTCTATTTTTCCTCAAGTACATTAAAACAAATACACTGCTATGCTTTACCCTAAGTACATGCCACTTGGATTGGTTTCCGGCAGTTCTCAGGGGATGCATGGGATGCAGGGGATGCATGGGATGCAGAGGACGCAGAGGATGGAATTCTCAGAAATCTTCCTTCACCTTCAGTGTTTGTTAACCTGACATACAGCCTTGGCTTGAAAGGCAAACTCAATACCACCAGACTGTATGAGTTATCAATGAACTAGATGCTTTTCCTAGCATCCTTTACACTTAAGAAATGGGTAGATCTTATGCATTATCATAATACAGATCTGATGGATTCAGGCCCACACATTTTTCAGAAGTTAGCTAAAGTTAAAGAGTAAATACTTTTTTTTTAAACTCTGAATTCTCTAAATTACAGAGGAATTAAATTATCTAGGAACATCTTCCCCAGCCCACAGCTGAAGTAAAAGCCGGCAGAGGGGCACAGCCCTGTTAAGACTTGTGTGGGGTTTCCTCTGCAATGCACTAGGCCCCTGCAGGAGCTGGCAGAATTCCAGTTACAGGAAGAGAAGCACTGTAAGGATCCAAGCTAACTGCCCAGAGAACAGTCTTGGAGAACCTCTACCACTTTGCATTTTCCCAGAGTTTTCTATTTAATGTTGATATGGTTTTCAGACTTTACAAAAATGAGGAGGCTGACTATACCTCAGAAAACAGATTCTGACAAAAATACAAGAACTCTTTTAACTGCCAAGAATGTTATTGATCACCCTTTCCAGGATGAATGCAGGGAAAGCTCAAGAATTAAATCTCACTTGAAGCACAGGAAACACAGTCTCGTATTCTTTTCTCCCTGAGCATCAGCTAATGTATTTATAATGAGGGCTTGGTTTTCCTCCAGACTTTTGGGGATGCTCCTTTGACAGTAGATTGGCTGGTGTGTGTCTAATGTTCCCTGGATACACTATGAACACTCCCTTCTCTCCTGGTCTGATTTGATCAGATCATTCTTATGTAAGGTCTTCTTTCCTCATGCCTTTCCCCTTCTTCATTAAACCATTTTAATGACTTATTCATATTGTCTTGTATGTGTGACGCTTTGCCCGAAGTTATGTATGTATGTGGACTACATTCATGTACAGTGCTTGTGAAAATCAGAATAGGGTGTTGGATCCCCTGGAGCTGGAGTTACAGGTGGTTGTGAGCCACCATGGGTGTGCTGAGAACTGAGCCAGGCTCCTATGTAAGAGCAGCACATACTCTAATTACTGAGTCATCTCTCCACCCACCTTACTTCATTTTGTTCATAAGTCCATAGGTCTAAAGCAGACCCTTGAACAAAGTTCTTTTCTCCAAAACTTTCTTCTCATAATAAAAAGAGTTCTTTTGGCTTTTCAAGATCACGTCAAAGCTTTCTCCAAAGGAAATGTTGCTTTGGAGTCTGTGAGTCTTGGAGGCAGCAGTGGTGGACTGGGCCCCTCCCAGAAGTTAATGCCGATCATGGTGCACATCACCGAATGACCTTGGACTCCAGGCACACCTCGTTACTTTTGCACAGTCCTGGGATAATTCAATAAAGGAACAGAAAAACCCAAAGCAAAGCCAAACTAAACCAAAAAGCTCTTGGATTCCTGTGTGGGCTTCCGTGTGTGTGAGTTCAATCCTTATTTATTTCATATGAACTTTATGTGAGCAAACCAATTCCAGTGACTATATCTACAGTCATACCAGAATTGAAAATAATCCCCTAAGAGAAACAGGCATCTTGGGAAGCTATTTTCTTATTGGGCTTTTGATCTGATTACCCTTGGAAACAGATGGCTATTTGGTTGGAAACAAAGCCCCTTCTCTGCAGATTTAAGCCACTGGAGCAGCTATGTCAGTCATTGCTGTGGGGTAGCACTTATAAGCTTAAGACACGAGAAGGGCCACAGAAGGCTGAGCCACAAAGATGGCAACTCCTGCTTCTTCTGGAAAATTAGCGTTGCACCCAGGCCGACAGCCTGATGTGTTTTCTGTTTTTAATTTCCTCAATTTTCAAACTGTAGGAGAACATAATATGCTTCTGTTTCCTGGAAACAGAAAACACAAGTAAATATTTGAGAAATTTGATATAGAGAAAGTGGATTTGAAGTTTCTAAAAAAGATGCATGAAATCAAGCCCCAGCAATGCTGATCTTCCCTGCATCTGGTTTAGCCAGATTGGAAGACCTCAGTCTTCCTAGACAATGCCTGAGTAGTCCCATAAGTTATACATAAATGAACAGATAAATAACGCCATGCAAAGTGGACTGCATAGCATGGCACTTAAAAACTAGAATATGGTAAGATAGAATATGGCAGGCCTTTAATCTCAACACTTGGGAGGCAGAGGTAGGTGAATCTCTGAGTTCAAGGACCGCTTGGTCTACAATTCCAGAACAGACAGGGCTACACAGAGAAATCCTGTCTTAAAAAGCAAATAAACAAGCTAATAGTGATAGTAGTAGTAGTAGTAATTTAAAAAAGCTAAAATATGTGTGCAAACTTAAGCCCTTCAGTACACAATTCTTCTCTTCTCTTCTCTTCTCTTCTCTTCTCTTCTCTTCTCTTCTCTTCTCTTCTCTTCTCTTCTCTTCTCTTCTCTTCTCTTTCTTCTCTCTCTCTCTCTCTCTCTCTCTCTCTCTCTCTCTCTCTCTCTTTCTTTCTTTTGATCCTGCATTATTGCACAGTCCGTCTGTATTGGTGCCCAAGGCAAGCATGCCAACTTGTCATCCTGGATCTCATTGCCTTTTCTTTCCTTCCCACTCCTTGATCTCTTGGCAGGACACCTAGGCAAGCATTCTGGGTTAGCATCTATGACATGGTCCAGCAAATTAAGGATCTAAACAATGCCAGTTTATAGCTCACTGTTCTGAAAGTTGGAGTCTAAATTCAAGGTCTGGACAGAGCGGAGATCCTTCGGGAAGCCTAGAGGGGAAAATCCATCCTTGGCCTTTTCATCTTTGAGAGGCTGCCTACATTCCTTGGCTCACAAACCCTTTTTCTCACCATTCCAACCATTTGCTCCTGAGTTTTCACCTCAGCTTTTGAGCTGATCCTCTGGCTGTCTCTTATACAGACTTTTGTAATTACAGAGGTCCATCCAGGGGATCCAGGTTTATCCTCTTGAGAGCTTTGACATATCCTATTTCCAAATCCTCTTTGCCATGTAGAAAGTATTTTCAGGTTCTCAGCTAGGAGTTAACATCTTTAGGAAGTTTTCCTCATACAGGACCCTACTGCTCCTCCTTCTACCCTGCTCTATCCCCCTCCTCACCACATGTATATACACATGTGTATACACACACTATCCCCATACACACACACACACACACACACACCACACACACACATTTGTCCAGGCAAAGGCTACCACAAGTCCTAAAAGTGATTCAGACCAACTGGACAGTGGATGGTGGGATGCCAAACACCCAGAGGGAGAGGGTTTAGAAGGTCAGTTTGAGTTTAAGAAGGGCACATAGTTTGGGGGGTGGGACCTTTTGGCTCCAAAGAATCACAGTCAAATGAAGACAAGGTACAGGTGCACCAGTCTGAAGCGAGGGCTGTTACTGGAGATGAAGCCGATGTTTGCCAACAGGCAGCATAAGTGGAATCGGTAGCTGGGCTGCAGTTAAAGGGAGATACCTGCTCCTCAAAAGCTAACAGCAGAAATGTAGAGCCAGATAAAAGAATCCAGCCTGACTACATCAGGGCTATCTAATATATATGTATATAATCTTAACTATTGTACATTTTGTACCTTTTGGGAAAAATAACAATGTGAAGTTGTAAGACACGGTGAGACCCTGACTCAAAATAAAATAATCTACACAAAAGCACAGTCTCACTTGATTCAGTCGGCCTGGGATTTTCATACCCTCACAGGCTGGTAGCACTCAGTGGTCAGTGCCCTGCATTCTTGTTGACCATAGAGTTGCTTGTGTAGTGAAGAGACTCATTTCCCACACCTAACAGGCTCTCTGGGAAAGCCTGGGGTACGGTGCAGAGTTGTCTCCATCAGTGACTTGTGGAAGCTGTGTCCCTGTGTCACCCACCATATGGCAGTAAGTAGCCTAGCTCCGTGTGTCTCAGAAGCTTGACTGGCGCTAATGGTAATGACAGAGTGTGTGCGCTCAGAGTCTTTGGCAATGTCTGAGACAAGAGGGTGTTCTGATTGCTGATTAGCATAGTTCAATTCTCTGCCCTGCTGTGTTAGAGTCACACAAGGAACTTAAAAAAGAAAAGCCAATGTCTCAGCACCAGCCTCTATGAACTTCTGACCTCACAGCAGAGGGCTAGCCTCAGCACTGCAGTTTTCAAAGCCTCCTCTCTCAGGGTACTTGATCTATCACCCTACTTTGCCCTTTCCCACCAACCCTTCCTCTGAATGCTCACACATTCACTTCAGTAGTTCCTCTAGGTGTTTGTCAGATGTCACTGTCTCTAGGAGGCCTTCATCTACCTCTGCCTAAGTAGTTCCCTGATTGGGCCACTCTCTTCCCTCACAGCGGGTCTGTATCTTTCGAAGCATTTTATGACATGATTTCACCACAGCTGCTGGGAGGAGCAAATGGGTTTCTTTGGGTGGAAATGGAGTCTTGCCCCAAGGACCCATCCCTAAATTTTAGCTTTGCTGTTATTTTAAGAATACCAGCTGCAGAATTAAATGTTACCTTAAGCTGACCTGGTTGAAAGAGGAATAGTAAAGAGGATGGTGACCAATGGTGTGTGTGTGTGTGTGTGTGTGTGTGTGTGTGTGTGTGTGTGTAGGAATACTGAAGAGGATGGTGACCAAGGGTGTGTGTGTGTGTGTCTGTGTGTGTGCACTATAGTTTAAAGATATTCCAAAAATAAAGGAGAGAAGATCCAAGCTTTCTAAAACTGGCAAGCTAGTTTGCGGCAGAGTCTAAGCTGGAGAGAAACTGCACGCCTGTAGTTACCCTTTACTGACCGCTCTGTGTGTTTGAGGAGGGGGTGTGGTCCTGAGCAACAGTGGTGATGTTGCCCTGTCTTCCATCCCACACCTTCCGCTCTGAAGGATGAAAGGAAAGTAGAAGGTTCTGGGGTGAGCAGGGGTGGACTTTGAGGAGTCCCACGGGAGACACTAGGAAGCTGGGTACTATGGGATAGACTCCTACTCCAGCCAGCAGATTGGAGCCCAGCACTGGGGTGCAGTAGCTGTGTGGACTTGACACTCTTAGCTGCCCCTCTGTTGAGACCTTTCGTGTGAGGTAGCAGCCTCCTTGGTGATCACGAAGAAGAACGAGAATGAAACACCAACATTTGTGGGTAGGGTTCTTAGGAAATAACAAGTTCTCTGTGAAAGTTTGTTATTGAAAGCGTGGTTTTTAAAAACTAAACTAAGCCAGGTGGTGATGGCACAAGCCTTTAATCTTAAATTCAAGGCCGACCTGGTCTATAGACTAAGTTCTAGGACAGCCAAGGCTGCATAGGGAAACTCTGTCTTGAAAAACCAAACCAAGCAAAAACTAAATAAAACAAAACCAAATAAAGTAAGACCAACCAACTCAAACCCTAAGCCTCTAGAGAGCTGAGTGAAGACCACCATGTAGTCACATGGCAGTAAGCCCCAGGAGCTGGCCCCAGCAGGGACCCTAGGTACTGGGGGGACTGTCTAAGGGTCAATGTTGAGAGAGGCTGCTGCTGGTTAAATTCAATATAATACTCAGCAAACTCAGTGAAAGCTGAACATAGTGGGGCCAGGATGTCTGTCCTTTCTAAATCTTTAACCGAAGTTGTTTTTCTCTACAGTAGAAAGCAAGCACTGGTTAAATACTTGCTTGAGCTGTGAGTAACTTGCTTTGGACAAAGGATAATAATAAAGTAAAGCATAATATATGTATTCTCTACCTTTTATCTAAGACTTAGGAAAGCCAAGCTTAGGTAAGACCACATGGGTCATTTTATAGTCTTTATGCCCTTGGCTTCAGAGGTTACCCCTAAGTCCTAGAAGCAACAGGATCACAAGAGTAGTTTCCTGTCATATAGAGAGATGCTTTTTGTAATAACCATGTTCTTGATAAAATTGCCTAAATAAGATTTTATCATTTGACTTATCTCCCTGTGAACTTACCTTGTGATAGGAGGAAAACCGTTTCTTTGTTTCTGATTGATCATAATTCATGGTAACTTCTAGGTACAAAAACAAAAAAAACAAAAAATCTGGTGGTTTTAGGGTACTCAGTGACATTGCTTGCTATTTAAAATAGCAGTCTGGCAATGCCCAACTTACAAGTCCATGGAATAGTTTTTGTAATAACAATTATATCATTTTGAGGTACCAAAAGCTTACAGATTCTCCAAGGGCAAGGAATTTGTCTTCTATATACTGTACAAATGTAGTGCAGTGACATAAAACCAAAACAAAAGAAAAGTCAGGACAGGAGGCCAGCGACCCTGCTAGAAAAAGGTGCTGCTGTGCGGGACACTAGTGTCCCTCCCTTCCTCCCTTCCTATCTCAAGAAGCTATAGCGTATCACATGGAGACATGGGAAGGAGAGCCCCAGAGCTCGAGTCTTGTTCATCAGGTGCTCTGCACAGCAGCCTAGTTGTCTCTAGTGGAAACTCATTACTTTTGCAGGTGTTTCTGAGACAGTGCCAGGGCCTTACTTAGCTCAGGCTCTGTCTTCCCGGTCTCCTCCCAGAACTCCATGAGTTCTTTGTTCCCTCTGCTCCTCCCACGCATTTGCTCAGCCCCTGTGTCAGAATTTCTTTATGCTGTACTCTGTTACGTCCATGTTGGAATTGCCCCAGTGTGGGATGGGAAACCCCAATGACCCAGAGAGTGGCCAGAATTCCACGCCTCCACAGAGAATGTCTCATGAGGCTAGGGTCCCCCTTCTGTTATCATCCAACTCTTAACAAGAACTCAAGTCAAAGCTCAAAGTCTACCCTATCCACATCCCTGCTTCTATAAGACATTATGACAAATTTACTAACTTCAAATACTACTGATGCTATGTCATGGTTCTGAAAGCCAGAAGTCCACACAGAGACTGCCTGAAATGAAGTCGGCGTGCTGATGGGACCAGTTCCCTCTGTAGACGCTGCAGGACTAGAATCTGGCCCTTGCTTTCCCACTGCTAAGAGTGATGAGCTTCCAGCTTTATTAACTCTGCTGCGAATAGACATTATTTAACTTAACGTTTGTATGGTTCAATTTATTTAACTATCGACTTGTTTTTGTTTCTTGAGCAGGGTCTCCTATAGACTATTCTGACCTTGAACTCTCTTTATACAGCAAGTGTGGCCTTGAACTGATCCTCCTGCCTCTGCCTCCCCAGTGCTGAGACTTCAGGAGAGTGCCGCCATGCCCAGTTTAATGTTTAACAATGTCTTTGATTTACAAGCAGCATACAGCTAAAAACATAACTGTTAGTTCTCAGGAATCGGCCGAGTGATCCAGTTACCGTTGCCAGCGTACACCTACTCCTAAGCACTGTGCATTTACTGCTGGCTCTCTGTTTTTCTGTTTGACATTATCCTTCGAAAAAGGAAAATGAAGGCTTAGCTCTTTATGTACCCCACTCTAAGCCCTTCCCATGTTCATCAGTGGAATTGTCTTTTATCAGTAAGTTTCTCTTCTCAATACCACAGTATCACAACTGAGAAAATGACTTTCAGGCCAACAGGATGACTCAGAGGGTAAGAGAGTCTGCCGCACATACGTGATGATATGAGTTCAAATCCTCATATAAAAAGTCAGGTATGGTCCTGTGTGTGCCTGTAAACCCAGCACCATAGGGGTGGAGGCAGGAGAATCACTCTGGCTTGTTGGTTGCCAGCTTAGAGCCAGGTTCTGTGGAAGTTCCTGCCTCAGGGGAAGAAGGTGGGGAGTAACAGTACAGGATACCCCGTCTTCTCTTCTGGCTTTTGAGTGCCACCTGTGCACATGTGCGCGCGCGCACGCGCACACGCGCGCACACACACACACACACACAGGTATTCCACCTTTGCTGATATATTACTGTGAGCAAAATAATGCATATCTCAGCCACATGTGACATCATAGAGTTTCCTCTTTTATAAATTGTTTTTATTCTCGAGGCCTTACATGCCAATCATCACACTTCTGGGGAGCTTAACTTTCTTCTCAGGGTATCTGACATTTCTGGTGGCCTTGCAGTTCCTTCTTTTGTTGTTTCTTGGAGCTAAAATGACTAGTCTTTGCCAGAACTGTCCCCAGACCCACTGCCTAATGTCATGCTGCCTTACATCTCTGTTATCTAAAGGTGCTCCCCCTCTTTCTATCTAGAGGTGCTCCCCCTCTTTCCTGAGTAGGGTATTCCCCTTAAATCTCCTTTTCATCTTCCCTGATTTTCCTGATTGCTTTGAAAAGGAAAATAAGGACTATGATGACACAGGACACATCAGAGGTAATTATTTTCAACACGCATGAAAACATACCATAATCAAATTTGTGACATAGAGATTAACTTCACTGCTCTAATTACTTATGCAGGCTCGATTCCTCTCCAGAAGGCAGGGTTCCAATGTTGGGCGTAAAAGTTCCCATTCTAGTTTCTACACCTCTTTTTATAATACCCTACTGTTTCTTTCTAGAAACTTTTAGATCATCTCTGTTATTGGCGTTCTGAAAATGTCAAATAATATCTTTTTTCCCTTAAGTTTTTGGTACAGAGACTTACTTAGTACCTGGCCCTGGATAGCTAGGATTCACATCCTAGTGCCACTGCCCTCGAGATCATGTGATCCTCTTGCCTCTGCCCTTGAGTGCTGAATTGGAACTGAGTGCCATCATACCCAGCTAACGTAACTAATTTGGTTGTTGTTTGAGACACTCTGTCACATCTGTGAGCACATGCAGTGAAGAAGCACAATGCTGTTGTTCTAGAAAGTTTTCCCTTGTAATGTCTGCCATTTTCTCTTCCAGAACATTCTTCATCTAGTCCTGGACATCTTGTTTCAACTCTTTGTCCTTATCCTTTCTCTGTGCTCTCTCCCTCCACTTTTAGTCCTTTCTACCTTTTCAATATGTGAAGGCATTTCCTAAATGCATCTTAAGAATTATTCACTGCATCAAAAGACTCTTGGTAGAATACTTTTACTTCTATGAGCTCAATCTACACTTACTTTGGTTCTTTAGTTTCTTATCTTGATTCTCTGTCTTGCTTTTCTGGAACACTTTCAAGCTTTCTTCCGCTCCTAATATTTTTGTTTGTTCTTTGTTTTCTCTAAGTTCATTCTCTCTTTGTTTGGTTGTTTGTCTTTATTAGACTCTGTCTTCGAATGTCTGGTACTCCCAGCTGTTCATTCAGAGTCAAGAGTGAGCGAGTAAAAGCTTGCTGGCAGCCTGGAAGCTCCGAGGGACTCTCTGAGGTGGCATTGCTAACTAATCACTCGCTCATCTTGTTGGGGAATAGATAGTTATCTGTGCTATTGGTCTTTTCTGGGGCTGTTCTATTTCCTTTTGGAGAAATCCTCTAAATTCCCTTTAGGCTTCTGACATCCTGGGTGCTGGGTAAGGGTGGAGACTGTGACTCCCACTTTCAGCCTCTTGCCTCACATTTTCCTTCTGAGCCCCTTCACAGCTCCTGTGCTGTGTCCCAGGGGGTAAACCTTCAGACTCCTGCCAGATACAGGACAGTGACTGCCCTGGGGAGCTGGGAAGGATGCAGAAGACAGAAACCCTCCTGCTGTGATACTGTCTGTGTTGCCAACTTGTCTGGACTTAGAATCACCCAGAACACTCACTCTTGGGTGTTTCCAGAGAGGTTTAACTCTGAGGGGGATACCCACCCTGAATATGGTGGGCACTATCCTATGGGTTAGGGTCCCAGGCTGAACAAACTAGGGCAACATGAAAAACAAGCTGGGCCCCAGCAGCTTGTCACTGCAGACTCAGTGTGAGAAGCCACTTTAGGCTCCCACCACCCACACCTTTCCCACCATGATAGACTGTAGCCCTTAAACCATGAGCCAAACACATTCCTTCCTCCTGGAGTAGCTTTCGTCAGATGGTTTGTCACAGCAAAGGAGAGCCACTGCCTTTCTATCTCTTCCTTGACTCTGTTCCATCTCTCCCCCCTTTCAGAGGTGACCCCACCTTCAGCATGCCCCCAGGTCCCAATAATGTCTGTAATTTCAGCCTTCCTTGCTCTGTAACCCAACATCTTGTCAACTTATTTTTGTTATCTTTCCTTTGTTATCTGCTTTTTCTTCTTTGTATTGTAGATATAAAATTTTATACTCTCTGTGCACTACAGAAGCTCCTGGGACAGGCGGGAGCCACAGAACCTCTGAGGTAGCCCCCTTTTCGGGTTCCAGACATCTGGGCACCTTCCTAGCCAGAGGATAGGTGTCCGCCCAGCCTGGGAGGGCTTTCCCTCAGCATCGGTGGGAGCCATCTTGGTTCCGGGACTCCACCGAAAGTAGTCTGCACAGGTGAGAGTGTGCACTACAGAAGTTAACAGCTTCTGGGACAGGCCAAAGCAACACAGCTTCTGGGACAGGTCCTGTTTTGGGCCTTCATCTTCAGCAAGGAGGGAGGTCCGAATGACAGATATCTGTGTACCTTCCCTGTAAGAGGAGAGCTTGCCTGCAGAGAGTGCTCTGACCACTGAAACTCAGAGGAGAGAGCTAGTCTCCCAGGTCTGCTGATAGAGGCTAACAAAATCACCAGAGGAACAATCTCAAACCAGAGACAACTATAACAACTAACTCCAGAGATTACCAGATGGTGAAAGGTAAACATAAGAATCTTACTAATATAAACCAAGACCACTCACCATCATCAGAACCCAGCACTCCCACTTCGCCCAGTCCAGGGCACCCCAACACACCCGAAAAGCTAGACCCGGATTTAAAAGCATATCTCATAATGATGGTAGAGGACATCAAGAAGGACTTTAATAACTCACTTAAAGAAATACAGGAGAACACTGCTAAACAGGTAGAAGACCTTAAAGAGGAAGCACAAAAATCCCTTAAAGAAATGCAGGAAAACACAACCAAACAGGTGATGGAATTGAATAAAACCATCCAAGACCTAAAAAAAGGAAGTAGACACAATAAAGAAAACCCAAAGTAGGGCAACGCTGGAGATAGAAACCCTAGGAAAGAAATCTGGAGCAATAGATGCTAGCATCAGCAACAGAATACAAGAGATGGAAGAGAGAATCTCAGGTGCAGAAGATTCCATAGAGAACATCGGCACAACAATCAAAGAAAATAGAAAATGCAAAAAGATCATAACTCAAAACATCCAGGAAACCCAAGACACAATGAGAAGACTAAAGCTACAGATAATAGGAGTAGATGAGAATGAAGATTTTCAACCCAAAGGACCAGCAGATATCTTCAACAAATTTATAGAAGAAAACTTCCCAATCCTAAAGAAAGAGATGGCCATGAACATACAAGAAGCCTACAGAACTCCAAATAGACTGGACCAGAAAAGAAATTCCTCCCGACACATAATAATCAGAACAACAAATGCACTAAATAAAGATAGAATATTAAAAGCAGTAAGGAAAAAGGTCAAGTAACATATAAAGGCAAGCCTATCAGAATTACACCAGATTTTTCACCAGAGACTATGAAAGCCAGAAGAGCCTGGACAGATGTTATACAGACACTAAGAGAACACAAATGCCAGCGCACGCTACTATACCCAGCCAAACTTTCAATTACCTTAGATGGAGAAAGGAAAGTATTCCACAACAGAACGAAGTTCACACATTATCTTTCCATGAATCTCACCCTTCAAAGGATAATAACAGAAAGAAAAAAATACAAGGACGGAAACCACATCCTAGAAAAAGCAAAAAGGTAGTCCCTCAACAAACCTAAAAGAAGACAGCCACAAGAACAGAATGCCAACTTTAACAACAAAAATAAGAGGAAGCAACAATTACTTTTCCTTAATATCTCTTAATATCAATGGACTCAACTCCCCAATAAAAAAACCATAGACTAACAGACTGGCTACACAAACAGGACCCAACAATTTGCTGCTTACAGGAAACGCATCTCAGGGAAAAAGATAGACACTACCTCTGAATGAAAGGCTGGAAAACAATTTTCCAAGCAAATGGTCTGAAGAAACAAGCTGGAGTAGCCATTCTAATATCTAATAAAATCGCCTCCCAACCCAAAGTCATCAAAAAAGACAAGGAGGGGCACTTCATACTCATCAAAGTTAAAATCTTCCAAGAGGAACACTCAATTCTGAATATCTATGCTCCAAATGCAAGGGCAGCCACATTCATTAAAGAAACTTTAGTAAAGCTCAAAGCACACATTGCACTTCACACAATAATAGTGGAAGACTTCAACACACCACTTTCACCAATGGACAGATCATGGAAACAGAAAATAAACAGGGACACAGTGAAACTAACAGAAGTTATGAAACAAATGGATCTAACAGATATCTACAGAATAATTTATCCTAAAACAAAAGGATATACCTTCTTCTCAGCACCTCACGGTACCTTCTCCAAAATAGACCACATAATTGGTCACAAAACAAGCCTCAACATATACAAAACTATTGAAATTGTCCCATGCATCCTATCAGATCACCATGGACTAAGGCTGATCTTCAACAACAAAATAAATAATAGAAAGCCAACATTCACGTGGAAACTGAACAACACTCTTCTCAAAGACAACTTGATCAAGGAAGGAATAAAGAAAGAAATTAAGGACTTTTTGAAGTTTAATGAAAATGAAGCCACAACATAGCCAAATTTATGGGACACAATGAAAGCATTTCTAAGAGGAAAACTCATAGCTCTGAGTGCCTCCAAAAAGAAACTAGAGAGAGCACACATTAGCAGCTTGACAACACACCTAAAAGCTCTAGAACGAAAGGAAGCAAATTCACTCAAGAGGAGTAGAAGGCAGGAAATAATCAAACTCAGGGGCGACATCAACCAAGTGGAAACAAGAAGAACTATTCAAAGAATCAACCAAACCAGGACCTGGTTCTTTGAGAAAATCAACAAGATAGATAAACCCTTAGTCAGACCCACTAGAGGGCACAGGAAAAGCATCCTAATTAACAAAATCAGAAATGAAAAGGTAGACATAACAACAGATCCTGAAGAAATCCAAAACACCATCAGATCCTTCTACAAAAGGCTATACTCAACAAAACTGGAGAACCTGGATAAAGTGGACAAGTTTCTAGACAGATACCAGGTACCAAAGTTAAATCAAGATCAGGTTAATGATCTAAACAGTCCTATATCCCCTAAAGAAATAGAAGCAGTCATTAATAGTCTCCCAACCAAAAAAAGCCCAGGACTAGATGGGTTTAGTGCAGAGTTCTATCAGACCTTCAAAGAAGATCTAATCCCAGTTCTTCACAAACTATTCCACAAAATAGAAACAGAAGGTACTCTACCCAACTCATTCTATAAAGCCACAATTACTCTGATACCTAAATCACAAAAAACCCAACAAAGATAGAGAACTTCAGACCAATTTCCCTTATGAATATCGATGCAAAAATCCTCAATAAAGTTCTCGCTAACTGAATCCAAGAACACATCAAAACAATCATCCATCCTGACCAAGTAGGTTTCATTCCAGGGATGCAGGGATGGTTCAAAATACGGAAATCCATCAACGTAATCCATTATATAAACAAACTCAAAGACAAAAACCACATGATCATCTCCTTAGACGCAGAGAAAGCATTTGACAACATCCAACACCCATTCATGATAAAAGTCTTGGAAAGATCAGGAATTCAAGGCCCATACCAAAACATGATAAAAGCAATCTACAGCAAACCAGTAGCCAACATCAAAGTACATGGTGAGAAGCTGGAAGCAATCCCACTAAAATCAGGGACCAGACAAGGCTGCCCACTTTCTCCCTACCTATTCAACATTGTACTTGAAGTCCTAGCCAGAGAAATTCAACAACAAAAGGACATCAAGGGGATACAAATTGGAAAGGAAGAAGTCAACATATCACTTTTTGCAGATGATATGATCGTATATATAAGTGACCCTAAAAATTCCACCAGAGAACTCCTAAACCTGATAAACAGCTTCAGTGAAGTAGCTGGATATAAAATTAACTCAAACAAGTCAATGGCCTTTCTCTACACAAAGGATAAACAGGCTGAAAAAAAAATTAGGGAAACAACACCCTTCTCAATAGTCACAAATAATATAAAATACCTTGGCTGGACTCTAACTAAGGAAGTGAAAGATCTGGATGATAAGAACTTCAAGTCTCTGAAGAAAGAAATTAAAGAGGATCTCAGAAGATGAAAAGATCTCCCATGCTCATGGATTGGCAGGATCAATATAGCAAAAATGGCTATCTTGCCAAACGCAATCTACATATTCAATGCAATCCCCATCAAAATTCCAACTCAATTCTTCAATGAATTAGAAAGGGCATCGGCAGATTCATCTGGAATAACAAAAAACCTAGGATAGCAAAAACTCTTCTCAAGGACAAAAGAACCTCTGGTGGAATCATAATGCCTGACCTAAAGCTGTACTACAGAGCAATTGTGATAAAAACTGCATGGTACTGGTATAGCGACAGACAAGTAGACCAATGGAATAGATTTGAAGACCCAGAGACCCACACACCTATGGTCACTTGATCTTTGACAAGGGAGCTAAAACCATCCAGGGGGAAAAAAGACAGCATTTTCAACAAATGGTGCTGGCACAACTGGCAGATATAATGTAGAAGAATGCGAATTGATCCATTCCTATCTCCGTGTACTAAGGTCAAATCTAAGTAGATTAAGGAACTCCACATAAAACCACAGACACTGAAACTTATAGAGGAGAAAGTAGGGAAAGCCCTCGAAGATATGGGTACAGGTGAAAAATTCCTGAATAGAACAGCAATGGCTTGTGCTGTAAGATCAAGAATCGACAAATGGGACCTCATAAAGTTGCAAAGCTTCTGCAAGGCAAAAGATACCGTCAATAAGACAAAAAGACCACCAACAGATTGAGAAAGAATCTTTACCTATCCTAAATCAGATAGGGGACTAACATCCAATATATATAAAGAACTCAAGAAGGTAGACTCCAGAAAATCAAATAACCCCATTAAAAAATGGGACTCAGATCTGAACAAAGAATTCTCACCTGAGGAATACCGCATGGCTGAGAAGCACCTGAAAAAGTGTTCAACCTCCTTAATCATCAGGGAAATGCAAATCAAAACAACCCTGAGATTCCACCTCACACCAGTCAGAATGGCTAAGATCAAAAATTCGGGTGACAGCAGATGCTGGTGAGGATGTGGAGAAAGAGGAACACTCCTCCATTGTTGGTGGGATTGCAAGCTTGTACAACCACTCTGGAAATCAGTCTGGTGGTTCCTCAGAAAATTGGACATAGTACTACCGGAGGATCCCACAATACCTCTCCTGGGCATATATCCAGAAGATGTTCCAACTGGTAAGAAGGACACATGCTCCACTATGTTCATAGCAGCCTTATTTATAATAGCCAGAAGCTGGAAAGAACCCAGATGCCCCTCAACAGAGGAATAGATACAGAAAATGTGGTACATTTACACAATGGAGAACTACTCAGCTATTAAAAGGAATGAATTTATGAAATTCCTAGGCAAATGGATGGACCTGGAGGGCATCATCCTGAGTGAGGTAACCCAATCACAAAGGAACTCACACAATATGTACTCACTTATAAGTGGATATTGGCCCAGAAACTTAGGATACCCAAGATATAAGATACAATTTGCTAAATGCATGAAACTCAAGAAGAACGAAGACCAAAGTGTGGACACTTTGCCCCTTCTTAGAATTGGGAACAAAACACCCATGGAAGGAGTTACAGAGACAAAGTTTGGAGCTGTGACGAAAGGATGGACCATCTAGAGACTGTCATATCCGGGGATCCATCCCATAATCAGCTTCCAAACACTGACACCATTGCATACACTAGCAAGATTTTGCTGAAAGGACCCTGATATAGCTCTCACTTGTGAGACTATGCAGGGGCCTAGCAAACACAGAAGTGGATGCTCACAGTCAGTTATTGGATCGATCACAGGGCCCCCAATGGAGGAGCTAGAGAAAGTACCCAAGGAGCTAAAGGGATCTGTAATCCTATAGGTGGAACAACAATATGAACTAACCAGTACCCCCCTGGAGCTCGTGTCTCTAGGTGCATATGAATCAGAAAATGGCCTAGTCGGCCATCAGTGGAAAGAGAGATACATTGGTCATGCAAACTTTATATGCCTCAGTACAGGGGAACGACAGGGCCAAGAAGTGGGAGTGGGTGGGTGGGGGAGTCGGTGGGGGAGTGTGTGGGGGACTTTTGGGATAGCATTGGAAATGTAAATGAAATAAATACCCAATAAAAAATTTTTATACTCTCTAATACATTTTGTATAGATTTTATTTAGAGAAAGAGGCCAGTGGGTATGATTAATTTGTCATATTTAGTATGGAATCAGTATATATGGATTTAACAGTTTGTCAAATGCAAGAATGATAGCCTGCATACTGTATTAATACATCTTATATTCAGAATGGGTCTTCCCTTCTGAGGCAACCTCTGGAAACAACCTCACAGACATACACAGAAGTGTATCTTCTTCATCGTTCTAAATCCAGTCAAGCTGACAGTGAAGACTGCCATCCTGTTTTCCTAGGAACATGGGTCACTATAATGATAGAGCAACCTATTTGCTAACTCATGGGGGCAGGAATGTTATCTCTGTGAAACCAGGAAAGTCCTGGAAAAACCAAGTAAGCTGTTCACTTTCATCCTTACATGAACTTCTTTTATTGTCAAGATTTCACCTAAGCTCTGGGAAGGAGCAGCAAAGTATCTGCTTGTCTAAGAGGGCAACACAATCTTGAACTTAAATAGACTGTTTCAATTTGTGATACTAGAGAGAAATAAGCATCAAGAAAAGGGGAAATCAGGGAAAACAGGAAAATAACCTAAAAAAGCAGGATGAAGAGGAAGCAGAGAGACACGGGGCAGTTGCAGTTGCGTGTCTGACCTTTCTGGCCCACATCCTTCTGAAATGCAAGTGTCTCCTTAAAGGCTGTTTGAGTCTTTACCTCTAAGTGATGGAAGTGTTTGAAACCAGTCTGGCAGTAGCTTGAGACAGTTGTCCCTAAGTGACTCAGTCGAGGTTGCTTAGACTTAGAAGTAACACTGATCTCTGGGCTAGCACTTGGTGCTCAAACCCCAAGTCCATATCCTTCGAACTTCCGGATCTGTGTTTCAAGCAACTCCGAGAGTTGCACAAACCTTGGCACAAAGGACAGCTTTAAACTTTTTGGGTCATCACTGAGTCGAAATAAGGGTTTCACTTTAAAAATACTGTTTTATCTCTCATTTTGTGGGGCTTACATTGGCTCTTGAGCTAACCCAGATGTTCCATCTCTGACTTAAAATCCTTGAAGCAACAGTTGTTCTTCAAAGTCCCTGTTTGCTTCTCTGTCTCTTGCAGTGACCTGGAGGTCAACCCAGCCTTTCTCATGACTTTTGATGTATGAAACCCTTGGTTTTCTTAACTTCACCCTGGGTTGGTGGTGGAAGGAGGTTAAATGGGACAGAGTGGGGAAGGGTCCCCTGGGAAGGGTCCCCTGGGGTGTTTAAGCAGATGGATATTAATTGCCTTGGAGACTAGGCTGATGAGCTGAGCCCACGCTTAGCCTGTCAGCAGAGAGCAAGCAGCAGCTCCCTAACTTTGTCCAATTCCCACCTCCTCCCCACCCAGGACCTATAGGTCTAGCCTGTTCTGTTACAATGGGGAACTTGGGCAGCTGCTTGCTTCTTCTGATATATAGCAAGCACCAGCTGCTGCTGCCATTCAAAACTGCCAGGATCTTGTGGAAAGTCATTATCATCAGAAAAAAATACATCCTAATTAGCTAGCATCTCCTTTCCGCATAAAACCATCAATGTAGTGCAGGGAGACTTTGATCTCTCTCTTCTAGGCTTTGCTACCATAAATGCCAAAGTGAGGTTTCTCTTATCTCTTCATTTATTTTTGTAGAATCTTTTATTTCCAATATTTTCCCATCCTAGTAAGGCTAAGCCCCTCATGAGATATATTAATGTGTCTGCCTTCCGGGAACTTCTGAGACTGCATGGGGCGTTGTTTCAAATGTTTCAATCTGCATTTAACAGGTAAGTAGATTCTCTTAACTAGCCAAAGAAGCTCGTGCATACGAATGCATTGAGCGCTCTGATAACCCTGTGGACAGGGATACCAATATTATCTTCATTTTACATGAGGAAACTGGGACAAAGGGGTGACAGCTGGCAAGTGATAGAACCAAATTCTAAACAGGCCAGTGGAACTCAAGTGGACCTCCTGAGCCGCATGTCCCTCTGTCTCTGGAGAGGAGTCATTTCCTAATTAGTATTCTAGTTCAAAAAAATTGATTTATTTTTCTAGGGAACAACAGACAATCTAAAAATTTTAAAAATGTCTATAGAAATCTGGATTTTTCTGCCCATTTGATTGTGAGCACCATTAGATTTCATTACATATGCAGCAACAGCAGCTGTTTGGACAGGTACCCACTGGTGCAGACCGCAGACCACAGTCAGCATCCCACCAAATTTCCTGGCTGCCTTCTAGAAGCTCCAGGGCCCTGGATTCTATTATTGTGCTGCTTCAGTTTATCATGAACACGCTCCAAGGCACATCCATTGATGTCTTGGAGACCAAACTTGCTTCTCCCTAATTAGATTCCTGGTAAGTTCTGTCTAGTGACTAATCTGATGGTGTAAACGGAGTGAGACTGAGCCATTGCTGCCCAGGGTCCCAAACCTGTGTTGTTCTGACAAAGGTTTTCATCACTTGGCTGATGCTGTGGAAAGATTCATTACAAGAAGCCAGATTTTCATTCAATGCAGAAAGATGATTTGAAAACCATTGTCTGGGAGAGCAAGGGCATCACAGAGGCCAGGATAAGTTTACATTTCTTTATATGTTATGGCTTGACACTTAAATACCCCCCAGAGGTCTACATGCTAGAGATTTGGTCTCCAGCACGTGTGCCATTGGGTGGCAGAACCTGTAGGATATAGGCCTTCTGTAAAGCTAGAGAAGTCATTGGAAGCATGCATTGTATCAGATATTGAGACTTCTCCTCTGTGCTTCCCAGCTGCCATATTCTACCCTGTATTCCCTGCCATGATGTCCAGCCTCAACACAGGCCCCCAACACAGGGGATCCAGGTCGACTCCAAAAATCTGAACTATAGATCATGGAAATAGTAGAAATGAGAGCAGGCTACACACAATTTAAAAAAGAAAAAAGATGGATAGAGCTCCTTTATTGGGCCTGCAGCCCAAGCTGGTCCAAGGGATACCGCAGGGACTGCCAGAAGGCCAGGATGCTTCACATAATAAAAGGGACTAGCAAGCTTTAAAATTGATTTCCTGTGCATGGTTACACATCGGTAATTGTCCATCCGGCCTGGGCACTGTGCTAAAAAAATATTTTCCTTCATGTGCCCAAGCACTATGGCCCTGAGGTGGGCAGTGAGGCAGCTTACTAACCCTGGGTCTCCTGAGGGTCTCTTGTTCCTGACACTATCATCTTCTGTCCTTGGATTTAGTTTGGTGTCAGTCTTCTGAGAAGACTGAGGGTCTGCGTGTGCTCCAGCTGCTGAAGGCACTGGCTTGGGCTGGAAGAAGCACAAACCAGCTCCAACAGCCAAGGAATCCTGAATTGGAGTCTTGAGCAGAGATTTTCAAATGGGCAACATGGTTTCATTCAAAGCTGAGCACAGTCTGACTCAAAGGTTGAGGTCGTAAAGGGAACAGAAAACATGAAGGCAAAGTTACCATGCTGTGACCTGCTTCAGTCATCCTTCAACCATCTGACAGCTCCGTGCAAGAGTCAGTGCTCACTTCCAAACAGCCTTCCAATCTATGCAGAGTAACCCAGACAACGGTTGCTACCGTCTCCACAGCAGGCACGCTCTCTCCAGGGAGCTCATGGGGTTCAATCATGTGGCCTCCAAACTGGTGACTTTTAAGTTAATTAAGAGCAAATTCTATGATTTCACAGCTTGTCTGGTGTCTTAAGCTCATTCTGGGCTCATACCAAAGATATTTTGGGAATGAGGTTTCTCCTTGGTAACATTTCTCTTTTGTGTGGCCACCATGAACTCCAGGGTTTCAGCTTGATTCAGTCACAAGGAGCCTGCCATCTGTAAACGTGCTGGTCTGTGGCCTAACTAGGTGTTTTTGTCTCAGTGATGGAAAACTGGCTGACATGTTATCTATACCCATAACAAAATTCCTTAATTTATAAGTGAATCATTTATAAACACTAGAAATGATGTTCACACATCACAACCCAAGATGCCGATGCCGATGTTGATGCCGGTGCAGGCTTGTGAGGACCTGTTTCCCTGTGTGCAGCTTCACGGTGTGCTCTTTCCCTGCCTTCGGCCTCTTCCACCAGGACATCCATTTCAGTCATGAGAGCAGCTCCCCAAGTGCCACACCTTTCTTAAGACTGACAGAGTGCAGGTTAAATTCCAGCATAAAGCTTGGAGGGACACTCAGCTTATGCAATGGCAACAGTGTCCCAGCTTCATAGAGTTGTTGTAGAGATTAGTGTTTGGCGTGGTGCCTGTGATGGTCACTGGTAACCTGAGCACCTACAAGATCCCAGGTGTCCTCAGAGAATACATACAGATGGTGTCAGTTTTTCTATGAGTAGAAGGGGACCCAGGGCATCAGTAGGTTTAGTCCCTTAGCAGTAAATCCAAGCCAGGGTGGGATGATTCATACTCTTAATGTTTGTATTAGTTCTCAACATATTATATAGTATACTATATATTCATTTGCAGAGTTGAACCAGATTAGAGAGCCAGGGTGGACTGTGAATGATAATACCAAGCTTTGTTTTTTATTTTAATCATACTAACTATACATTATTATTTTTATAGTTATGTTAGAATGTCATATATGCCCCTCTCCTTTTAGACCATGAATATTACATGACAATTTCACAAGCTGCATGCAGCTCCAAGAGAGCTCAGAGTCTTCATTTATTATTTCTTTCCTTCTTTGTCCTAACTTCCATCTTCTCATCTAGTTTAGCATTCCCTAAGATGTTAGTCCCCAAACTGCTAGTATCATAAGATCCATCAGAAGTAAATGGAGTTTTGTGATCAAACAAATTTGGGAGAATTCTTGATATTTTGTCTCCTGTTTTGGAAACTTGCTTTGCAGGTTAAAATCTACTCAGTACTTGGGGTTAGAGAAGTGGCTCAAATAGTGCACACTGCTGTTCCTGAAGACCCGAGTTCGGTTTCCAGCACCTACTTTGTGTAACCCATGATTACATGTAGTTCCGGTTCCAGAGAGATCCATCATCCCGGGCCTCTGTAGACACTGTATCTGTGTGCACACAGCTACACACACATTAGAATGAAGTATTTTTAGGAAAAAAGGAGAAGGAGGAGGAGGAAGAGGAGGAAGAGGAAGAAGAGGAGGAAGAGGAGGAAGAGGAGGGGAAGGGGAAGAAGAAGAAGAAGAAGAAGAAGAAGAAGAAGAAGAAGAAGAAGAAGAAGAAGAAGAAGAAGAAGAAGAAGAAGAAGGAGGAGGAGGAGGAGGAGGAGGAGGAGGAGGAGGAGGAGGAGGAGGAAGAGGAGGAGGAGGAGGAGGAAAGAGAAGAGAAAAAGAAAAAGAAAGAGGAAAAGAAAAGAAAAGAAAAGAAAAGAAAAGAAAAAAGAAAAGAAAAGAAAAGAAAAGAAAAGAAAAGAAAAGAAAAGAAAAGAAAAGAAAAAGAAAAACCATAGTCAAGACTTTGGATTGCCTTAAAGTGAAGAAAAATATGAGACAAATACTTGAAACCTGGTGTTTCTCAAGCTTGCTTTCCCTCTTACATAAGCCCTATTAACAGCCGGCTGAATCTAGTAGGAAAAGTATTGATCTAGATTGGATTAGAGTGTGGCTTTCTAAGCTTGGCAGTGGCTGATTATTACTGCTGCTCTCATTAAAAGTGTCATAGTTTAGATTTGTCTAACTCTCAGAGACCAGACTTTGTGTCTTCTACCCTTGAAGTCACAGGTTTGAGGACACAAGGATAAAAATGAGAAAACTCACATATTTTAATATTGGCCTGGTCTTTCAAAGTTTTATCTTTGATTTAGTAATATAGAGTTATTTTGTTCCAGTTTGTGTTGGCCATAGTTTGTTAGACCCAAGAGCCCTCAGCACCCAGCCTTTTCACAGCCTTTCTTCTCCAAGTGGATTTGTACTCAGATAGAATATTAGCCTCGTGCAAGTTCTTGAGATAAGTACAAGGCTTTTACAACGATGTTGTTGTCTTCTTTTCCTCTCACTGCTTACTACGAATCTAGCCTATCAGAACGTGTTTTGCTCTGTGGTAAGCTCGTGTGTACAGCAGCCAGCTGCTGTACCCATCTCCGAGCCAGCAATAATATCCCAGTACCTTGGACTTCCTTGACTTGGGCCATCTCGACTGAGCTCCTTTAATGGAGTGCTTTGGGAAGTGTGCCAGAAAAGACAGCTCTCCGTGGGAAACGAGCATTCTCCTAGGCAGGATAAGACCATTCAGGCTGTTAAAGAAGGCTAGTGTGTTGTTAGTTTTTGTCAACTTGATACAACCATACACATACCTGAGAAGACGGAATCCTGATTAAGGAATGGGCTCTATTGATTGGCCTGTGGGTGTGTCTCTGGGGCATTTTCTTAATTGGTGATTGACGTGGGAGGGCCCAGACCGGGGGGGGGGGGGGGGGAGCGGTGTCACCCATAGGTAGGTGGTCTTGGATGGTATAGAAAGAAATCTGAGTGACTTTTTTCTTATCAAATAAATATTATGTCGTATTCTATATTTATCTGGATTAGGTTGACCCATTTATTGAAGCAAAATTTAATAATTATTTACGCTAGGCCAGATACTGTGCTGTATGTCCCATGTTCTGCTCAGGGCACACACACAGCTCCTAATCTGCAAGCAGCTGCTAAGTACAAATTGAATGTTTATGACAAAAGATAAGCAATTATCTTAATATGGAGAAAGCAGTTGGATGTGAGAACATGCTGGGGAAAACTAGGTATGAAAACTATTTTAGATATACCATTTATTTATAAGTGGAGATTATTTCCCCTGTATATTCTTAACATCTCTATAACCCCGCCTAATATTGTCCTTTGTCTGTTTTTCTCTATCTTAGCTAACATAGTCATTTGTCTAATCCATCATGTTACACCCTCTCTCTCCCCTTTCTGCTTGACGCCCATTAGCAGAGGTTCTAGAAAACTCACCTGTTTGCATTGCCAGATTTCCTGGGCTCCTCCAGGGCTGGCCCCACATCTCTGAGCTCACTGAGATATAAGTATGTTGAGGCCTTTAGGGAAAAGTGATGCTTCTATATGAGGGAGATCCTCCCCAGACCTCCTGCCTTGGGGCTCAGAGGCCTTCCTGTGATCATGAGGCAACCAGTATGAGGAGGAAAACTCTGAAAGGGGCAACATAGGACAATACCTGGCTTTTGATGGCATTCTTGGTCAACTCCACCTACGTTAGCAGGTCATGGTCAGGCCATGATAACGCTAGAACAGCTTCGCTGTCTGCACCCATTTAGTCCCATCTCACAGAGAAAGATTCATTCTCATGAATGCATCCCATAGTCCTCTCCTCTGTCTTGATGTTTCCTTTGCTTCTTCCTGGTGCGCACTGCACTCTGCCCCCAACTCACCCACTGCATTCCTGACTGACTGACCTTCAGAATGGGCCTGTATCTGAGAAGAAAGCCTTATGGAGTTACTTCAGTGAAAACACACTTGTTAGGATTGGTCCCAATCCAGTATCACTGGCATCCTTTGAAGAAGGGGACATTTGGGTGTACACTCCCAGAGGGATGATCACGTGAAGACAGGAGGAGATGGCTGTCACTATGCCAAGGAGACAGACCTCAGGTGAAACCTCCTGGCTGACACCTTTCCTGGATCTTGTATTTACAGCTTCCAGGACGGTTAGATGAAGTTCTGCTGTTTAGGTTGACTCAGTCTTGGTACTTTGTTAAGGAAGTCTTATCGATTCGTATGTACTCTTCGTTTCACTCCTCTGTTTGGCTTAACCCATTCTCAAGCAAGGCTTTCTTCAGTGAAGCCTCCTACAGTTATGTGAGGACTAGTCCCCCAAGGGTCAGAAAGCATTTCCAGGGAGACCCTACTGTGCTCCTTGGGGGGAGGGGTGTCTGTGAGCCTCTGTCTTCCTTTTTCTGTTGTTTCTGGGCTAATGGTCAGTGGCTTGCTCTGCCATGGTGTTCTGGCCATCCACCATGTCCACCAGCGTCTACCTGATTCTGGTTTGCAACCTCCAACACAGAGCCCAAATTAACCTTTTCACCTCCGTGCCTGAATGCTGACCAGGTCAAGGACTTCCCCTTGTGTCTCCTTCACTAAAACTATATCACATGTTCATGAGCAGAAGCAAAATGGGAGGAAGAGGGAATCACCTCCCGCATCTGGACCAGTCAAAAGTCATCCTGTTTGGCTAGAGTGGAACCTGCCTTCCTAGCAGCTCACAGGTTTGGAGAAGCAGGAACAGATCATAAATATGATTCTGAAAGAACAAACTTCATGAACTAGGAGCCCACTTAGCTCTCCCTCTGCCTGCCTCCAACTGAAGGCACACACTGCTCATGTCTAGAGACAGGTTCCGTCATCAAAGCCTGTAGAGTTGCTATTGGCATACAATTGATGAAGCACCAAGAGGGATGCTTGCACGTAGTGCTGATACAGGAGGGAGGCTCTGCATGTTTGGGCATGGCTGCTGTCTACAGCATTGCCTTTTACCCCAAAATTCAAAACAAAACAAGTGTCATAGAGAAAAAATGGCCAAATTGATCAACAGCATTACACTGGTCGGGAGTTGGGAGGGCAGTCATGTCTGCTGTGGCTGGAACCGCAATGCACAGGCTCCCTGTAAGTCTAGTCGGCACTAGAGCATCCCTGAAGCCTGATCACACTGCGGGTCTGATCCCAGTCTACACCTGTCAGAGACCTGAGTGCAGCAGAAAAAACTGCGCTGACTAAAATTAGAAGAGGAGATGAAAAATGATTACTTGGAAATAAACTCGAAGATGCCAATTTAGATCCTCTGAGACTACAGTCTGACACATAAGCAGGACTAAAAATATGAAAATATGGTATTGCCACTGTAATCACTAAATTTCAGCTAGCTCTAAATATAATTAGATCTTAGTTGCTGTGTAGAAGCATTGTGCTTTCACATTTAAAAGATATTAATAACCATGCTTTTGTATATTGTCAGTATATGCTTAAAATGCATTCATGATTTTAAAAGTAGCTCTTTAAGTATTATACTCAGTGATTACATTTTTTTATATCTGTCCACAGTGACATTTGTCATAAGTAATAAATGGTACAGTGAAGTGTATTTGTAGTTTAGATTACAGATCAGCAGTTTTAAAACTTCTTTGCCAGGTCATTTGAATACGGTTTAGATAAATGAGGGACAGGCTTGTTTGTCTCCACAAAGGCAGCAAGAGTAAAGGTAAGTCGGTGTGGGGATCTGTCATGCCTGTGTAGACAGCATCATGTTCCGCTTGGATTATGGCTAATGTCTACAGCATTTTATATTTTACCTTAAATTAAAAAGAAGAAAAAGTAGCATAGGAAAAAATGGCCGAATGGATCAACCGCATGGCATTAGAGTTCTCCTCTCGAACAGGCCTGAGAGAATGAGCATGCGTCAAAGGCTGAGAGAATGAGCATGCGTCAAAGGCTGAGAGAATGAGCATGCGTCAAAGGCTGAGAGAATGAGCATGCGTCAAAGGCTGAGAGAATGAGCATGCGTCAAAGGCTGAGAGAATGAGCATGCGTCAAAGGAGAAGTTGCTAGATTGGCTACAGAATTCTGTCAGGATTGACCAACAATGGCTGTCTCCCACTGAAGAGACGGAGAATCCTGTAGCTGCTCAGCCCATGAGTTGGAGGTCTCAGGTGTCACAATCTGGTACTACATACCTGGAGTACTCCTGGAGAACTTCCCGTCATGTCTGTGCGGCAAGCTGAAGAACTTGGTTCTGATGTTAGTTGAAGACAACAGTGGAGGCGGCAGAGGCGTTGGCGGCATTAGTGGAAGTCGGCAGCGGCCACGGTGGGCGGCAGTAGCAGAGTAGATGAAATCTCCAGTGAGACCAGAAGATGAAGAGGCAAAAAGCCAGAATCTTTCCTTTTAGATTTCTCTATTTCTGGGTCATCTCCCAAAGTCATTGCCTCCCTCTTAGGATGTGTCTTCCCACTTCAGTTAGTCCAATTAAGAAATCCCTTAGTGGGTTTGCTTAGAAGTCATTCTTAGCTGATTCTAGATCCAGTCAAGTTGACAATTAAGATGAACAATTATAGAGGTGATACTGGTTTTTTTTTTTTTTTCAAAGCCAGTGCGTACCATTTTTTTTTTAATGTAGTTGACATTTCTTCTGTGTAGACTCAGCAACTGTGGATTCAAACAACCACAGACCGAAAATGTCTATAAGAAAAAAATTGTGTATGTCCTGAAAACAAGCAGACTTTGCTTCTTGTGATATTATTCCCTACATAAGACAGTGATTTATGTGTAATCACTACATAACAGTGATTTATGTGTAATTTGTATTACACTGGATTTGATAGAAAAAAAAAAACAGTCCAGAGATGACCCAAAGTATATGAGAGTTTGTTCATATGCTTTGTGCAAGTACCCTGGTCTTCTGTGTATGGGACTTGAACATCCAGAGATTTTGGTGAGTACACGTGTCCTAGATAGCTTTAACTGCCAAGTTGACGCAGCCCAGAGTCAACTTAGAAGGGAGTATCAGCTGCAGTTTTGGTTGCCCAGATCACATAGGCCTGTAAGGGATTGTCTTAAATGTTAATTCATTCCGAAAAGCCCAGTCCACTGGGAATGGCTCCATCCCTAGGAGAGTTGAAGAGTATACACTAGCTTTGGGGCCAGATAGCAAGCAGCATTCCCTGTGGTTCCTGCCACAGTGGCTGTGAAGTGACTGTCTTGTGTGAAGGTCTGTATTCAAGCTCTTGCCTTGAGTTTTCTCCTTGACCTCTCCTGACAGTACCAACAAACCTTTTGCTCACCTAAGGCGGTTTTGCTGGAGTGTTTGTCACAGCACTATACATGCAACTAGAAGATTGTGGGTCCTGGAACCAATGCCATGTGCATACAAATGGATACCTGTATATTATAGGAACCAACTTTGTATTTGCAGTGAAGGACAGGGTTAGCTTAAGCTATTTTTCAGGCTGTACATTACAAAACCCACTAAACAGCACATCTGGGTAAATGCTCCTTAATCAGTTAGCAAAGATTTTGCACTGGCCTTCATTTTTCACAGAGTTGCCGTGGATATATTCCCTAACATGTGTTCCTGTATGCTCATATGCATTCCTCACATTCATTTCTTATGCTTAACCAGAAATATCTAAAGGTTAACTTAGTTTCCAGCTTAGCATAAACCTAGGGTTGGTCCTCTTAGCAATCTCCTTTCAGCCTGAAAATGCTCTTCAGCCGAGCCTTCCTGTTCCGTTGCTTATGGATGACAGTAATGATGTTTTGTCTAAGAGCCTTTCATTTCCTTATTACTCGGACATATCTGGTGTTGGCTCCAGGCTTCTTGCTATTAATAGCTGTTGAAGATACACTGTACATCTAATTTGGCACTGCCTGTGGTGACACAATTGGTTCTCAGTTACTTTACTGCCAATATGTGCATCTCAAGCCATGGGGAGCTCTCCGCTAATTGATGAAGTCTCTGACCTCCAAGAATAAATCTAAGACCCACTTTCCTCTCTCCGGATCCCTCACCACCCCAAGTCTCTTGGGTTTGGTGCTATCACTGAAATCAGGGAGGCAAACCACTTCCTAGATTTGATTTTATCTATGGTCATCGTCAGGGAATAGAGGAGCTCTCAGGGCAGCTTCTGAGTGTCCAAGATTCAAGCTGTGTTCAGAGAAAATGGCTAACGGGCTTGTTTTGGATGCATGTTTGTGGGACAAACATTTTTGTTTCGTTTCCACTGTTTTTTAGGCAGCTATGAGGAAGGCGAAGAGTATTTGATTGGCAGTTGTCTTTTGGCAGGACTTTTGCCCAGTCTCCTCGAAGAACGATCATTTGGTGACAGCACTGAAAGGAAGCCTCCCAAAACAGCCGTTTAGTATGTGGTATCAACTTATCTCCTGAAGCTTACACCATTGCTCATATCCGTCCACACCAGCCTCCCACAGCCGCACTGACCATGCCAAGAACAAGACACAAGGCTTCTTCCTTTCATCTCTTCCTTAGTCATGGTTTCCTGATGGT
This sequence comes from Mus caroli, assembly GCF_978045245.1. Taxonomy (NCBI): domain Eukaryota; kingdom Metazoa; phylum Chordata; class Mammalia; order Rodentia; family Muridae; genus Mus; species Mus caroli. The sequence continues at coordinate 66,908,676 of NW_028227271.1, forward strand.
TGGTTCATCCTTCTCTCTCTCCTTTGCCAATCTCTCTTCCTCCACAGTATTAGTCCCCACAGGTCAGCCAGGAAATGCTGGTTGACAATCAAAAAGCTCCCATGGATCAGGAGTTCTGAGAAGGGAACCAGGGCGACCTAAGTGCTCAGAGAGTCTCTGGACTTTTCTGGCATTTGATGTATATTGTGTGAAGCTTTTTCTGTTACCATGGTGCCAGATGTGTTTACCAGCATCAGTACCAAAGGAGTATGTAAAGAAGGGTAGCAGAAGCATGACTGTGAATGTTAGCTGTTCTAGATGGTGAAATGTAGTGTTCCCCTCCCCTGGTAAAGGGCTTAGTACATTCTTCCCTTAGCCACAGTCCACAGAAAGCTGTTGAGGTGCCCTGAGATGGTCCTGTTGCTGCATCTGTAAACACAGGGTACCTATTGACAAAACACAGGTCTTCCAATAAGCACAAATGTCATTCTATTTTGTCAGTTTGGTTTCAGTGAGAGTCTGCAGGTTGACCCAGCTTACTAAACATCTAGAATATACTGCTATTTTCCAAGACTACTGAGTGCAAGCATCACCAAACCTTTCATGTTTTAAAAATTATTAATATGTAAAAGAAAAGCTTCAGTGTCCAGCGGCTGTGGACAGCGACGGTGACGTTGGCTGTCTGACCTTTCTGGTGAGGTGCTTTTCCCCTCTACTGTACAGAACCGGATTATCATCAGAGCGAATATGGTTAGGCACTGTATTAATTATGATATGCCCAACAATGCTGTCTGTCTTTTATGTGTTCTGTTATTCGATGTTGTGTGCTTTGCCTTATATGAAGGTCTAAAGTGAACAAGATAAGCATGATTCCTGCCTTGGGGGTCTTCATGGTTAGAGAGCACACCGACTGGCATGTGGAGCTGTACGACCAGATGTGTTGCCGTTCTGAAGCTTACAGTAGCCATAAGACAACAGCCTCCTTTAGGAGAAGCCCTCACAATTCTTACAGCAGTGTCAGTGCTGTTTCAAGAGCCCCTCAGAGCCCAGACGAGGGCCTGTGGAGCTGTTTTGATGGCAGGGATCCACACTTAGATGAGGGTCACAGAGAATTCTCTGCATCTTAGTCTTTTGATGCTTTGTGATAGATCTGGAGGTTCTGGTCAGGATCTGTCTGTATTATCTCAGTAGTTTCTGCAGAGAGTGACGGTACCTATCAGCAATGGCAGGTAGCTGTTACCCATGGGAGCCTCCAAGGAACTGTCTATGCCTAAGCAGAGAAGAGGGAACTGACTGACTCCTGCTGGAGTGGAGTTAGATCAGAAACTCTTATCTGGGGAGGGGGCTCTGAGGTACATTTTACTTACACATCAAAATATGACTCACTGGTGCAGCTGCCCAGATGTCAAAATAGAATTAAACTGTTTGTTATGGTTTTAGTCATGAGTGTATGCATCTTACCCTACACTTAACTAATTGAGTTCATCTATGGGGTGCCTAACGTATGTAAATGACTGCATAAGATACCAAGGGGCTTGTGCTGGTTGGGTCTGTCAACTTGACAGAAATCTAGACATATCAGGGCAGATGGGATACTAATGAAGAAAACGCCTCCATAAAACCTCTCCTGTAAGTTTGTCTGTAGGGCTTGTTTGTGATCAGTGATTGATGTAGGAGGATCCAGTGCTATGGGCAGTGCCACTCCTGGGAAGGTGGTCTTGATAGTATAAGAAATCAGGCCAAGCAAGCTGTGAAGAGCAAGCCAGTAAGTAGCATCTCTTCATGGCCTCTGCATCAGCTCCTTCTTCCAGGTTCCTGCCTTGAGTTCTTGTTCTGACTTCCCTCAGTGATGTCGTCGTATGATCTGAGAGGTGTATGATGAAATAAACCCTTCCCTTCCAAGCTATTTTTGATCATAGTGTTTTATCACAGCAATAAAAACCCTAAGAGGGGGCTCTTATTATTTTTTTAACTCTCTGACAATTTCATACATGCATATATTAAACTTTAGTCATTGGTATTTCCCCACTGTCTTCTCTTATCCCCCTTCCCTCTCCTACTGAGACCTTTCTTCTCAACAAGTTTGTCTCTCACTAAATGTTAGGGTAAGACACACATAACTAAAACTACATCAAACAATCTATTACCTGGAGCAGGGGCAAGTCAGTTTGATAACAAACAAGATTATTTAACAAAGCAACAGCATGAAGTTCCCCATCCAGGGTTTATAACCTCCCAGCAGCCAGTTCTTAGCTAGGTTTACAGTAACAGGCATGAATTCCTTCCTGTGGAGTAGCCCTCAAATTCAATCAGCAAGTGGTTGGTTACCTCCATCATAATGATGCCACTCATACATCTGTGGACATCTTTCCTGGAAGGTCAGTATTGTAGCTGCCAGGGTTCACAGCTGGGTAACACTACTGATGACTTCTAAATCCCAGGAGCCTTTGTAGCACTTTGCAGAGCTATGAAAACCAGTGAGGAGGGAGGAAGCTTCTAGCTAAGCTCCAGCATGATTCTGTCTTATAACCAAGGGATATGGCATTTTCAGTAATAAGGTCTTACCATGAAATTCCGATGGGCAATAGCAATAACTTGCATGTTGGGGGGACGTCTGGTTCATTCTGGGCAACTGCACCAGGAACTGTATTTTTGTTCAGTAACCTTTAACTTCAGGGGGAGCATTATTGATCCATGCAAGGTACCTCTGTGCAAACTCTTTTTTAAAATGTATATTTTGCTAAGCTTATGAAATAGGTTTTTGTATGGTTTTCCCATGTGTCCTCATGTTGGTTACTGCCCTCACTCGGCTTTACCTTTCAGCTCATAGTTAAACCTTCCCAACTTATGCCCCCTTTCTAACTTCATGTCCCCTGTGCTCTAGTCTCCCCTCCACAAACCTCTTTGTTTTTTCTTTTCCCGCTAATGGTCCTTGTCTATCTTTCTGGCCTCTGAAGGTGCTCTGAGCTAGATACACAAGTCTAAGAGTTCATAGGTAGAGTCCATATCTGAAAACAGAACACTAGGCATTTGTCTTTCTGGGCCTGGGTTACCTCATTCAATGCAATAGTTTCTAATTCCACCCATTTTCCTAAAACTTTCATATCAAAACTGAATAACACAACTGTGTACATGTGTGTGTGCGTGCATGTGTGTGATATTTTGATTATTCATCCATTGGTTGATGGACATCTCAGCTGCTTCCATTTCTTGGTTATTTTGCCTAAAGCATGGGTGAGTAAGTGTCCCTGTAGGAGGATGGAGTCTTAGGGGTGTGCCCAGGAGTGGTATAGCTGTGTCGTATGGAAATTCTCATTTCTGCTTTTTGAGGGACCTCCACACTGAGTTCCATAGTGGCTGCGCCAGTTTACAGCCCAGCAATAGTAGATAAGAGTTCCGCTTTCTCCAAGTCGTCAGCAGCGCTTGCTGTCCTCTGTTTTATTTATATTAGAAAGTTCTTATTTTTGAAACAGGTTCTCACAAAACAGACCAGACTGGCCTCGTTCCCCTGCCTACCCGCACTGAGTGTGGAGATCTCAGGCAGCAGGTCTGGTGTTGGAGGAGGATTCTGTTTTGATCTCAGAGGGTTTACAGCTTGGACTGGGGACAAGAACACAGGGCAAGCAGGCTTCAAGTCACAAATATAATGCCAACCAGAACTGAAAGTAGATCTTTATTCCTAATAGGAAAACAAAGGGATTGTGTAAGGTGCCTTTGGTTGGTGAGAGCAGGTGTTAGCTTGATCACAATAACAAAGATTGCACTGCAAATTCAAACTTACTACAAATATTTCAGATCAGCACTACCTATGCTCAACATGTAAGCCTTCAGTAGAACCTGCTAAGATTCTCTTCAGGCCGTGAGGGATTTCAGTACACATTCTACAGGAATGGTATTTGAGGGCCTGACAAGCATATGCAAAGAGTTAGAGGGGTTGGGAGAGCCTAATTTTATCTTTCTTGGTGGTAATTTAAAACTTAGAGATGAAAAATGATCCTATAGGTGAACAAATGGCAGTTGTTGTCTTGTGAATTCATCAGGATGTGGGGATCATGGGATCCCATTAGGAATTTTTCAAGTGCTGCTTAGCTGTAGCCTCCGTTGTCTAAACAGTTTTGCAGTGAAGTGTGGTGTGACAGCAGTCAAGGTCAGAGATGGAGGGGAGGTGTGATGTTTATTGACAACCTCCTTTGGACTTCAAGTCCCACCCGCCAGGTACCCAGCACCCAGTCTCAAGTGTTTGGGTCAGTTCCCATAGTTTCTCAGTGCACGTACAAAGGTCCTGGCTGCAGAAGTGTCTGTCCCTGCAGAGCACTGCTTGGCCCAGACAGAAGCAAGCCTGGGTTTGTTTTGGTTTGTGTTTTGGTTTGTTTTACTTACTTTGGCCTCTTTCCTTGAGCTTTCTTCTGAGAGTCACCATGATTTGCATATCTTTCATTTGTGTTTACAAATGCCTGTAGCTTCTGGAATTGGACTTTGTCTGATTAGTGAAAGTGACTGAGGAAAAGAATGCGTGCTCTGAGCTGAGAGACTACATTAGACTCCTCGCATCTTTATCTCTACTGAATTGGACTGAGTTCATCCTTGCTATAGAGAAGAGCCCTCCATAAACCCCACGCATAGTGCCCTCTTTCCTGTGGGAAACATGGGAAACACAGTCCTAGAGATGGTGAGCTGCGGTGCTTGTTCTTTGCAAGTCACGTTTGAAACGTAGCACTGCTCAGAAACTTTGGTACAGGAGCCTGCTGGATGGCTCAGTAGGTAAAGGGGCTTGCCACCAAGTAAAAAAAAAACAAAAACAAAAACAAAAACAAAAAAACCAAAACTCTGAGTTAAATCTCCTCTGAGTCTGCATGGTAGAAGGAGAGAATGGATGACTGTAAATGCCCTCTGGCCTTCAAAAGTATCACCCCCTCCTGTACATATAATTTAAAACAAAAACCCCTGATATAGGGTCTGAGGATGCAGCTTATGGTAGAGCTTGCCTAGCACATACAAGAATGTGAATTCAAAACCTAGCACATCAAAACAAGCAAACAAAACAACCTTCACGGGCTTGGTGAGGTAGCTCAGTCAGTAAAGTACCTGCCTTGTGCTCTTGGGACCTCGTGAGATCCCCAGAGCTCATATAAAGAAGAAGATAGGACAAGGAGGAGGAGGAGGAAGAGGAAGAAGAGGAGGAGGAGGAAGAAGAGGAGGAACCTTGCCAAATGTGGTGGCACCTGCTTTTAATTCCATTGCTGATAAGGCTAAGATAGGCAGATTCCTGGGGCCAATGACCAGCCAGACTAGCATACTTAGTGAGCCACAGGCTAATGAGAAACCCTGTCTTCAAAAAGAAAAAAAGAAAAAAAAAAGTTTCATGGAGCCTTAGAAATGTTGCCGAAGCTTGACATCTGACCTCCACATGTGCACCTGCATACACACACATACTGCATGCATACACACACATGAGCATGCACATACACACACACTGCATGCACACCCACACATGAGCATACATGTGCACCTGCATGCACACACACACACACACACACATGAGCATGCACACACACATGAGCATACATGTGCACCTGCATGTACACACACACACATGAGTATGCACACACACACACACTGCATGCACACACACACATGAGCATACATGTGCATCTGCATGCACACACACACACACACACACATGAGCATGCACACACAGCCACCTGCATGCTGCTTTCTTTACCTGCCCTTCGTGGCCCCACAGATGGGAGGACGGAATGCCTCAGATCCTTGATGAGACACAGGCTATTACTAGGAAATGACACTTGGGGTGTGCTAGCTTTAAAGTAGAGCACTTTAGTAGACGAGCCATCCATCTTCACATGGACAGGACCTAAAGCAGGGTGCTGAGCAGGTCAGACTCCAGAAAAAGCCAACACAGATTTCTGACTGGGAGAACAGGAGGACCAGAGAACCAAGAGAACAGGAAAAGTGAGGGTGCCTGCTGAGACCCTGAGAGCAGAGGGGTGTCTTCAACTGTGCCTGAAGCCTGGCTTTCTTTGGCAGACTGCTGAATGTCACCAACACATAGCACTTTTTAGTTTGTTAGAGAAGTGCCCTGTGGAGCAAAGTGATCTGACCCATCTCACCCTGCGCCTTTTCACCCTTTCCTTTGCCACTGCCAGCCAGCTCTGTCTCAGCCTGGGGCAGCTCCTGGATTTAGTCTCCCAAAGGCTCTCATTACCCAGCCCCTTTCTCATTTCCTTTTGCCAGTTATGGGGAGAAGGATGGATTTACCTCCCTAGGAGTTATTATAGAACAATGAGCATCTCTTCCAGGTGGTTATGTTCCTATAAATTGTCAGCAGTAGCTGAAGCCAGGTTTCCACCCGCCAGGGAAGGCTGGGAGCAGGCTGGCATTGCCAAGTGCAGTCAGATCTGTGGATTCCTCCTCTGCACGCTCTTCCTGCAGCCAAAACTCTGCCTCGGGGAAGAAGAACAATTATGAAAATTGCAAATTTCATTTTAAACTGGGATAGTCCCCAGTTTTAAGTGTTTCACTCTCTTTCAGTTTGAATAATATTTTTTGAAATTAAAGCTTAGCCCCAGGATGTCAGCACTGGGGTTAATTGTTCAGTAGTACTGAGCCAATCGAATTATTATTTTTTTAAAAAAAAAATCCTTTTCATTGCTCATGAGAGAGAGAAAGGAAATTGCAGACACTGGGTCCTCTGTGTTTTGTTTAGTTTGCCAAGTAAACCATAAATAGCCCTTGGCCAAGACAATTCAGTAAATCCACTGAATTGTATTATTGTTAAGATGCTCAGACTGGATATTCTGGGTTTTGGTTTGGATGCTATGTTACAATGCTGGGTATTTAATCTCTGACATAATTTTGAGTAAGGAAAAAAGAAAACCTTCCTTACTGGCAGTCTTTAGAAGTCATCTTCCCATTCCGAGTGTGGCAGAGGATAGGCAGCATTAGTGCCACCCAAGAACATTCTAGAAATGCACATGATTTGTCTTTGTCTCTAGCCCAAAAAGAACCTACATTTCAGTCAGGTGACTTACGTACATGTTGGTCTAGTCTGAGACTTTCATTTGTCGTCTGAGAAAAGTGGAGGACCAGCCAGGTTCTCGGAGCTCAGGGTAGGACCACATGCCACAGTAAAGGGCAACATCTTGACAGCCAGCTCTGTAGCCTCCCCAGATTTAGGTTATGGTGTTGCTGGGAGCCCACAACACCTACTTTACACCACACTTTACCATGATCACAACATGGAGGAATGTGCTAGAACATCTTTCATGGTGCACGCTTTCTTAAAACTCAATGAGAAAGACTAGTCCTGCACCTAAAGACTGACATGCAGTTTTAAAATTGAGGAACGCATCACTCCCTTCACAGCTGCAGGGAGCTTCTAGAGGAGGCAGGACCACAGGGAAGCAGGTCAGAACCCACAATATTGATGCTGGAGTTTTCAGTGTTTGTATAAGGAAATAACTCCATCAACCCCAAACACGCCTGTTGTTGACAGGCTCCTGAAGTCAGGTGTTTGCTTAAAACAATAAACAGAACCTGTTTCTCTGATTTCGGGTTTACTGTAGTTACTAGCTAACTCAGCCCTGCTCCCCTGACTTGGTTAGCTTTATTTCCACTGCAAATAGGACTATGCATAGAATAGGCTGGATCACCTTGTAAGAAAAAAAAAAAAAAACAAAAAAACAAAAAAGGCTCCTGTTTGCCTGTTTGATTGTCCAACCATGCTGTGTACTGTGTCCATTACCTTAGAAGCCATGCTTGAAGGTCAAATGTTGAATGTTTCAGACTAAAGAGAATGGCCTGTGAATAGCTCTGAAGTCCCTGCCTTAGAGGAAGAGGGAGTTTTTCACCCAGGAGGAGGCAGTGGACAGACCTAACATTCCTCTGTTAATGAGGGTGAATGTTTCTATCTGAGCTGCAGCAGAAGCTGAGCAGAAGGCAACCCTCCCTTCTCTGTTCTTTCCCGCCCGCCCGCTAGCTGATGGCACAGTCTGGGCAAGCCCAGGAGACAGATTAGACTAAAGAGCCCTCAGTCTACACCGGCTCAGCACAAGAGAAGGTTCCAACTGTTCCTAATGAGCACATCCTCATGGCTGCTCGGTGACAGCAGCAGCAGCAGCAGCAGCAGCAGCAGCAGCAGCAGCAGGCATAGGCTCCTTACCTCTGGGGTCTCGGGGAGGTGGGTTTAGCCTCAGCCTAAAATGATAGGAGGGCCCATTGTGCCCATTTGCTGACTTGTAAGTTCTAGGGTGAAATCAGCAGGGATAACTGACAGATTCCCTGGGGCAGAAGATGCTGGTGTGTGTGTGTGTGTGTGTGTGTGTGTGTGTGTGTGTGTGTAAGGAGGTGACAATACAAACCCTAGGAAGTAGTTCTTTAGGTCTTGGGAGCTCATGGGAAAGGCTCAAGAGAGGCCTCTAAGGGAGGGCAAGGCTGATAGCCCAGTTTTTCTCAGAAAGACTATAGATGTAGATAATACACATTGTGAAATTAAAGGACGACACAGAGTCACACCTATGTTAAAGGGTCCATTACCACTAGACATTTTGGGGAATCTCACCAGAGTTGACATAGATACCGAGAAATCAGGGTCCCCTCTTGGAGTTCTTAGTCTCATAAATAAAAGAATGATTTTAGAACAGACTCGAGCAAAAATTTGACAACTATTTTCTAGAGTTTAAGAGAAAAACCCAGAGCAGCGAAGGTGTAAATCTGAGCAGATGCCTGGAGGAGGAAGACAGAGAAGAGAAAGGGCTGTGTTGTGTGAGTTAAGCGGGTAAAGAGGTTAGCCACACTGTGAGGGTGGACAGGTGGGTGGGTGGGCAGGTGGACAGGAGGAGAGGTAGATGGGTGGGCAGGTGGGCAGGTGGGTGGGTGGCAAGTGGGCAGGTGGGCAAGGGGATGGGTGGGCAGGTGGGCAGGTGGGTGGGTGGCAAGTGGGCAGGTGGGCAAGGGGATGGGTGGGCAGGTGGGAAGGTGGGTGGGTGGGAAGGTGGGTGGGTGGGAAGGTGAACAGGTGGATGGGTGGGCAGGTGGGCAAGTGGATGGGTAGGTAGGCGGACAGATGGACAGGTGGGCAGGTGGACAGGGGAGCTATAGAGAACGGAAGTACCTGAAGTACAAAAACTAACAAAAACTAGCAACTGGCCAGCTCTGGGGGAAAAACAAAACAGAAGAGAAGAAAAGGGAAAGGAGGCAGGGCAGAACCTCCTGGCAGCTTGTAGGGCTGCTCTAGGGGATGGGGATTATGGAAAAGAATTCCATTATCACACTAAGGGCTAACAGGACTCAAGTGAAACACTCTTCCCCGATCTTCCTAGGGGGCCTCCCTTAGGTCATTGACTCCACCCAACCAAAAGGTTAGGACTCTAGTCAGGCTAAAGTTTCTATTCTCTTGACCAGAAGGAAATACTTTTGCCTTTATAGGCCAAAACTGCTACTATAACACTATGTTGCTATTTGACTTATTGGAACATCATGATTGTAGAGAGTTGGAATGTTGCAGATCTAGAGCCACATTATCTTGGGCTATTCTCAGTCCCTGTCATGGCTTTTTATTCACTACCTCTTTGTCTGACCAATATCCTTGTGGCTGTCATATGAAACATTTAGGGGACTTATTAACAGACACAGCAAAAATTTGGAATGTAACAGCTTCCAAAACTGAAAAGCTAAAAATGTGCTGTAACCGTTTATCTGATGTTTGTAGCAATGTGTCTAAAAGGTGCCTTGATTCACGGGCTGGCTTTTGCTGGGTAACTGTAACAACTTCATGGACCCATTAGCACATGGAAGATGGTCTTGGGAGTATCCTGCATCCCCATCCCCAGGCCATGGTCAGTCACATCTGACTCCAGAGAAAATCACCTCTTCCTCCCTTTGAGATGAGAGCTGTGTTTTCCATCAGTGAGATATAGCTATGTGAGCATGTGAAATGGGTCATAGAATAAAGACACTTGTCACCAAGCCTGATGACCTAATCCCAGGCTCCCACATGAAGTAGAAGACAGAACTGATTCCACAATGTGCTCTTGGATCTCCATGCTCACCCTGCAGCACTCATGTATGTGCTGTATGTACGTGTGTGTGTGTGTGTGTGTGTGTGTGTGCCTGTATGTGTCCACACAAATGAGTGCAATTAAAATATTTTAAAGATATTTGGGTAGACAGTGAGAGTGCCCCACAGAGCTTAGAATTTCAAGCATTCTAGTACATTCCATCCCTCAGATTACTGCCATAGTGATTGACCAGGGAATTTAAATGAACTTGAGAGTAAGTGCATGTTAGACAGTCAATTGAGGATAATCAGATGGCAAGGTGGAATATGCAAGCAGAGACAGTCTCACCATGTCAACAGGCTTTTCATCATGTAGACGTCTCATTTCCTTCCGGTGACAGTCTTAGGAGGTGTCCTGGTGGCAGTCTTAGGAGGTGTCCTGGTGGCAGTCTGTCTGACACATGAGGTTTGTCCTCCTACTCCTCCATGTTTTTCTTGAGCTCTGAGGCTCAAGTTCTCCCCCACTTCCCTGTGACCTCAGAATCCATGATGTGAAAGCAAGCAAGAAAGGGGGTCTGGAGAAACAACTCAGTGACTTTCCCTGTGAAAGTCACTGGCTTTCAAGGGGCCAGGTTCAACTCCCAGTATAGATATGGCAATGCTTTTCAGAATATCCAGGATTCTCTCTGAACTCTGTGAGCACCTGTAACTAGGTAAATGAATGCTTGTCCCTCTGAATGCAGTTAAAAAGAAGTCATGGGGCTAGGGAGGTGGCTCGGCAGGTAGAGCCCTTGCCATGCAGAGCGTGTTCAGACTCTGAAGTTGAGATTCCCAAGACCCACATGAATGTCGGGAGGGCAGAGAAGCCCACCTGCAGTTCTTCATAGGATGGAAACAGGAGATCCCGAGCAAGCTGGGTAGCTAGACTAGCTGCATTAGTGAGCTCTGGATTTGATTGAGATGCCTTGCCTCACTGACAAGATAGAGAGCTGTGGGGGAGAACACACTCTTCTCATCTGCCTTGGACATCCACATACTCACTCTGGACATGAGTGCCCACATACATGTAAACACTAGTGTACACACGGGGGCACGTCTCTCTCTCTCTCTCTCTCTCTCTCTCTCTCTCTCTCACACACACACACACACACACACACACACACCATGCCAAATGCCTGTCTTGTCAGCTAATGTTATCAGATTGGGAGTAGAAACTATTACTAACTGTGAGGAAACAAGGACGCAGACAGAGGATGCAGGGTGGGATGTTTGCTGTACAGTTGTTTGAAAGCTTGTATGTTACCACTCTGTCTCAGTGCAGGGTGTTGGCTGCAGTCTGTTAGAAACTCATAGTCCAGAGGTTAGAGCCTCTTCTCTGTCTCTCTGTCTCTCTGTCTCTGTATCTGTCTCTCTGTCTCTCTCTTCTGTATGCACACACACACACACACACACACACACACACAAGCACGGAGGGCTCTGCTTGGAGTTTTAGTTAGTACCAAAGAAGTGAATGGAGAGAGAGGAAGTTGCCATCAGGAAAGAGGAATGATGTCCCCTAGACTTGGTAGACGTGCAGACAGATGTGAGGGACTTGCTTTTACTCCAGGGGAAGCCACCGCAGGGCTGCATGTTGAGTGAGCCATGAGCTCTGTCTCCTGCTTTTGCAGGAATGTTTGGGCCATGTTACAGGGCAGGCTGATGGAGGTACACACAGTGGAGAGCTGGGAGGAGCCACCACAGTCAACATAGGAAGAAATGGCTCAAAGTGACTTGGGCTGGAGTGGAGGTGGTGGGAGGGTTCGGTGTTCAAGCCTAGTGCATTGAATGAACCATTGTCTGTCCCCTGCCTATGCAGGACAGTCTCAGTGCCTGTCACAATGCCCCATCCGTAGAATAGCTCCTTAAATAACTGCCCATTGTAGGGACTGTACTGAATGCCTCATCTAACTGGTGAGTGGAAGGCAGCTGGGACAAAAGTGACAGAGTAGTCGTGTTGTGGTTTAGATGGGAAGTGTTCTCCATAGGCTTAAGAGTTAGACTCAGTCCTCAGTTAGGGGTGCTGTTTGGGAACTTATAGAACCTCTAGGACACACAGCCTCCCTGGAGGATAGGGTTTGGTGCAGGGGGGACTTGAGGCTTCATAGCCCTACCCTACTTCCTGTCCACACTCAGCTTCCTCAGTGCAGATGCTAATGGCCAGCCTCCTCCTTTGCCTCTGCACCTTCCCTGCCTGGTGGCATGGCGTCTGCCCTGTGATAGCTGTAGCCCCTGCAACTATAGGACAAATAAACATGCCCTCCTTAGGTTGCTTTTGTCAGAAAGTAACCAAGCTAGGTTGATAGTTAACATGAAACGCAGATAACTAGAACATATATTTTTGGCTAAAGTGGGTAAGTTTTAAAAAAATTCTCCACACAGTTCTGGGGTTGAGAGCCAAAGAAGGAAAACTGTGTGCAACAATCTGATGCAGCTTTGGAATTTTTTCAAGATTCCAGGGTAGACCTTTATACAGAGTGCTCTGTGGTCCCGGGGGTCGTGGAGAGAAGTGACGTTTAATGACACCCATTGATCTATGCACTGGAATATCTCCAGCCATTGAGAAGTGTCATAAGTCCACACCATTGCAGGAGCAGCAAAGGTGTGGCTTGTGTGTCATTTGCTCAGGGACTTGCTGGCTTAGGTAATTATAGTAGATTTGTTAATGGTTCCTATCTCAAGAACCTGTAAGTTTCCATGTATGGGAAGAAAGACTCTTTGAGGGTGTGATGGGGAAAATAGTCTAGATTATGAAGGTAGGCCCCAAGGGCAGTCACAAGCACCTTCTAGAAGAGAGGCAGAGACAGGACAACGTAAGGTACCACAGTAGAACAATGCTAACCACACAAGCATGAGGACCTGAGTTCAAATCCCCAGCACTCACTTAAAAAGTTAGCTAAGGCATCAATGCTGGGGGAGCAAGACAGGCAGACTCCACAGAGCTGCTGACTGGCCAGCCTACTGGAAGGGCAGCCTCCGTGTTCAATGAAGAGTCCCAGTACCAAAAGATAATGGGGAGGGGCTGACAAGGTGGCCCAACACTTAATAAGCACACTTGTTGCTCTCACAGAGTTCTCAGGGTCAATGCCCAGCACTCACACAGTCCCTTAATCTAGACTTCCTTCATCTTGAACCATTACAACATTGCAAATCCAGACACACGGGAAGATTCTGGAAGTCTCTGGAAGAACACAGCACTGGCACATAGTGATATGACCTTAGCCAGGCTGCTCATTGTCTAGTTCCCTACAGCTGCCCCATGTGCCCAGTAGAAGCAGGGAACTCACCACCAAGCGTAGAGAGAGACAGTGTTGCCAATGGGTCAGTTTTCATGGGCACACCAGGAAATCACTGATGTCTGAAGTCCTGTTAGCACCCCAGAGTCTTCAGTGCTGGGAGCAATTCCCAGCTGCCGAGGGAATCTTCTGAGTTTGGGAAGTACATGCTGCTGAGACTCGCAGTGCTTCTGTCCTTCCACTCAGTGCTTCTGTCCTTCCGCTTCCTCAGCTGGCTCTTCTTCTCAAAGGATCATCAGTGAGTTTGGATTCTGAAAATAAAAGCTCCAAGGTGACCCCTGCCCCTGCTGCCGACTTCCCGTGCAACTTCTCCAAGTCAGTACATTGGAGGCCAGAGCCCATCATCACTAAGTCAGTACATTGGAGGCCAGAGCCCATCATCACTACCACCCTCTCCCTCCCTCCATCCCCCTCTCTCTCCCTCCCTCCCTCTCCCACTCCCTTCCTTTCTTCCTTCTCTCCCTTCCTTCCTTCCTTCCTTCCTTCCTTCCTTCCTTCCTTCCTTCCTTCCTTCCTTCCTTCCTTTCTTTCTTTCTTTCTTTCTTTCTTTCTTTCTTTCTTTCGAAACATCCCATAATATATCTCAGTCTGGCCTGAAACTCACTAGATAGCCCTGGCTGGCCTTGAACGTGTTACCATCTTCCTGCCTCAGCCTCTTGAGTGCTGGGATTAAGGTATGAACCACAACTGTGGTGGGTGGCATGGGGGCACTAGAGGACTGAGAGAAAGAAAACAGGAAACAACCTTGTGAGCTGGTCAATGTCAAGACCAAGTATCCGCATCAGCCAGCACATATTCTTGCATATGAATTCTGACCATGCATCTCCCTGTGGTCCCTGCCTTCCCCCTCCCCTCCTCTGGCCATCACCACCTAGTGATTTAAAATGCCTGCCTACAGTCTATGTACCCATATAGGAAGATCAAAGAAGTCAAGACTGTACAAAAGTCCTGATCAATAATACTTGGGTCTTCTAGCCTTTGGGTACTGACTTTCTGGGGCCACCAGCCAGTGTGTTCATCAAACTGCTCCCTGGTTTAAAACATCTCAGGGCTGCCTTCCATGGTCAAGTGTCCTACAACACCGTGCCTGACCTTCTTAGGTTACTGGAGTTTGACTAGAAGGTAACCGTGCCTGTTTATTTGTGTATTGTCTGGAGTAGCTTTCTGACTCTTTGACAACACAGATGCTGTGGTGTAGTTGGGATGACGTGAGCAGCTTATCCTCACAGTCGGGCTCTCTACAGATAAAGCATCAATGCAGCCCTGCACTCTGAGTGAAGGGAACAAGAGTGAAGAGACTCAAGTTGACTCCCTTTCAGCAGGGGTAGCAGGTGAAGAGAGGACAGGACCCAAGTTAAGGACTGTGGCAGAACATCCAGAGGCTGCTGGGAGCCTAAATTAGCTTAGAGGACCAACTAGGGTTTCCATGTCATTCACAATGGCCATTGGTTGTTGGGCTGCTGTAGTGACCCAGAAGCCCACAGCCCTGAGAGGGCTTACTTGACTTTTCTGTGCATTCTAAGGTGGCCCCTGTCTAACCATTCATCTACCCGTACAAGATGAAGATGATTTGACTCATAGATAATAGGGAGAAAAAGAAAGCATCCATGTTGCTAAACAAAGGGAGTTTATCAACTATTTGCCCTTTCCAGCACATCTTATTGTTGAACTAAACAAGAGGAATAGTGAATTTATTGAGCTAATTCTGAAGGAACGATAGGATTTATATAAAGCAGTGGTGAAAGATTTGTCTGGCATTATTGAAAGGAGGTGGGGCTCTGGATGTTGGTACCCAACACTGGTGAGTTTATTTTTAATCCTGAACGCTGTTGTCAGCTTGAGAACAGCAATACTAATGTTTTGTATATGGGTACAGCTTTTGCCCCAGCAGGACCACGGCACAAAAGGTCAGCAGAAACCAGGAGGCTCAGTAGCTAGGACAGCTGGCACAGATGCTGCCAGGGGTAATAACAAAGGCCAGCTTCTATATAAAGGTTGGAAAGGGGCCAAGGTGGCAGTCAGCACAGAGCACAGCTTCAGTTCTCCATGCATAGGAGGTAGGTTTCTTTCCTTCCCTTATAATTTGAGCTGAGAACAAAGAAACAATTGACTGAATATAGAAGTCTCATGACAAGAAAATGACACATTGTCTGGCATAATTGTTGGGCTCATATTGTTTCTTTTTGTCAGTTGATCAAAAAGGAAATTAAAATCTGCTAGGCAAACTGCCCCCATGAAGATCAACAAATAAGCTACTGAGTTCAGAAAGGAAACGGACAGGTCTTTCCGGACATGTTCCCCTGTGTGGATTTAGTCGGCACTCCTCTGTCCTCTGGAAGCTTACTTCTACGGACCCGCCCCCGTGTGGTTGTCATCTCCCACCACACTGAGACAATTTTATGGTTCATTCTGGGGCTTCCTGGTCCCAAACCACCCTGAAGAGCGGCACATTCTGGGTATAATATTGAATTTTCCAGCATCTCAAGAAACCATCCAACCTATAAATGCCCAATGGTTCCTTTCCCTGTGGATATGCATGTGTGTGCAGCTGTGTGCAAGTGTGTGCAAGTGTGTGTGTGTGTGTGTGTGTGTGTGTGTGTGTGTGTGTGTAGACCAAAGGTTAATGCCTAGTGTCTTTCTCAGTTGCTGCTCTACCATCTTTTTTGAAGCAGGGTCTCTCACTGAATCTAGAGCACACCCATCTGCCCAGACTAAGGAGGTCCAGGAATCTCTCAGCTCTCCTTCCCTAGCAATGGAATTGCTGGTGTGCCATGCTGTGCTTGGCTTTTTATGTATGTGCTAGGGATCAAAATTCATACCTTCAGGCTTGCACAGGCAGTGTGCTGCTTAGTTTCTGTCAACTTGACACAAGCTAGAGTTACGCAGGGAGAAAGAATCTCAAGTGAGGAACTGCCTGCTAACAGATTGGCTTATGGATAAGTCTGTGAGACAGTTTCTTGGTTAATGATTGATTAACCAAGGCCTGACCCACCATGAGTAGTACCACGCCTGTTATGTTAGGCTATGTTAGAAAGCAAGCTAAGCAAGCATTAGGAGCAAGACAGGAAGGAAGTGGCAGGGTTCTGTGGTCTCTGCTGCAGTTCCTGCCTTCAGGTTCCTGCCTTGAGCTCCTGCCTTGTCTTCCGTTCTTGGTGAACTGTAAGCTATAACGTGGAATAAACTCTTTCCTCCCCACACATGACTTTTGGTCAGGTTTTTATCACAGCAACACGAGAAGACCCTGCAGGGTCCTTCTTGTCATCCATGTTGAAGACCCTTCAAACTACAGCTTGGTAAACTCGCCCCAGGAACTGGGTTACCATCCAGGCCCCAGGTCTCTCTCTTTCCCCTGTTGGCCTTGTTAGTTTCTTAAACTTCTAACAACTTGCAGAGTTATATTGCCATTCTGAAAATACATCATTTATTATCAGAAAACTTTTGAATTCTATGCAAATACACAATATCACAGGGAATCTGGACGTAATAATGAGGCTTGCAAAAACAATCAGGCTGTGTGTTACAGACTTTGCTTGGGTTAAATATGATTCTAGTCATTAGAAAGGGGTTTAGTGTTCATTCAGGTTTTCCTTTGTTTTGATTAGTAATATCAGCAAAATTCTAATGAGGAAAACAGAAACCATGTTCGTTGTGTCAAACAAAGGAGGTTTAATTGGAACCTGCAAGAAGCAACCCAAGGAGAAAGAGGACAGGGTGGAGGGTAATGTGTCCACTGCTGAAGAACAAGACCACATAGAGAAGGTGTTTTGGGGCAGGCCAGAATCTGCCCAACTGTCCAGTCTCTGTTTCTTTCCTTTGTATGTCTGGTTTTGTTGTTGTTGTTGTTTTTGTTGGTTTGTTTGCTTGTTTGTTTGGTTTTTCGAGACAAGGTTTCTTTGTATAGCCCTGGCTGTCCCAGAACTCACTCTGTAGACCAGGCTGGCCTCAAACTCAGAAATTCACCTGCCTCTGCTTCCCAAGTGCTGGGATTAAAGCCATGCGCCACCACTGCCTGGCTGTTTTTGTTTTTTCAAGACAGAGTTTCTCTCTGTAGCCCTGACTATCCAGGAACTTACTCCAGGAAGAATCTTATAGACCAAACTGCCCTTGAACTCAGAGATCCACCTTCCTCTGCCCCATCCCCATGCTGAGATTGAAGTATGTGCTACCACCACACTGCCAGGGTCTGTTTCTTTCTTTCATATATATATAATTAGAAATTTTCTTTATTTGCATTTCAAATGTTATCCCTTTCCTGGTTTCCTCCGAAAATCCCCTATCCTTTCCCGCCTCCCCCTGCTCCCCAACCCACCCACTCCCATTCCCGGTCCTGGCATTCCCCTATGCTGGGGCATAGAACCTTCACAAGACCTAGGACCTCTCCTCCCATTGATGACCAACTAGGCCATCCTCTGCTACAAATACAGCTAGAGCCACAAGTCCCACCATGTGTTTTCTTTGATTGGTGGTTTAGTTCCAAGGAGCTCTGGGGGCACTGCTTAGTTCATATTGATGTTCCTTCTATGGGGCTTCAGACCCCATCAGCTCCTTGGGTACTTTCTCTAACTCCTTCATTGGGGACCCTGTGCTCCATCCAATGGATGACTGTGAGCATCAACTTCTGTATTTGCCAGGCATTTGGCAGAGGCCCTCAGGAGGCACCTATATCAGGCTCCTGTCAGCAGGCTCTTCTTGGCATCTGCCATAGTGGCTGGGTTTGGTGGGTTTTTATGGGATGGATCCCCAAGTGGGGCAGTCTCTGGATGGTCGTTCCTTCAGTCTCTGCTCTGAACTTTGTCTCTGTAACTCCTTCCATGGGTATTTTGTTCCCCCTTCTAAGAAGGATTCTAAGTTTCTGGGCTAATATACACTTATCAGTGAGTGCATATCATGTGCGTTCTTTTGTGATTGGGTTACCTTACTCAGGATGATACCCTACAGATCCATCCATTTACCTAAGAATTTCATAAATTCATTGTTTTTAATACTCATAGCTCAGTAGTACTCCATTGTGTAAATGTACCACATTTTCTGTATCCATTCCTCTGTTGAGGGACATCTGGGTTCTTTCCAGCTTTTGGCTATTATAAATAAGGGTTTGTTTCTTAATTTACCGAGTGTCTTGCTGGAACCAGGACAGCTGTCACAGATGGTCCAGGTGCTGACCACTGCTGCTACAGTGAGGGTCTAACCAGAAGTCTGCAGAATTCTGAGCAATGTAGCTTGCAGTTTTCAGCATCCTGAATTCAGCAGAGTCGAGCATGGAGGGGAAGCGAGGAATTGAGAGGAAGGAGACCGAAGAGCAGACTGCGTCCTTCATGTGGTAGTGGGAATGTGGACTGGGATGGTGGGTGAGTGATAGTCCAGCTGCATCAGTGAGAAAATATTTAGTTTGGCCTTTTTGTTTATATGTTTGTTTCCCAAAATACTAAAGTGATTATTCACTTTATTTGTTAGTGTTGTTTGTGTGTAGGGAAGTGTGCATGCATGGCATAGCATGTAGAAGTCAGAAGACAGATTTTGGGAGTCAGTTCTGTCTTTGTACCATGTGGATTTTGGGAATCACAGGGTTTCAGGCCTTAGAGTAAGCACCTTGACCCACTAAGCCATCTCCCCAAGCCATAATTGCCCAAAAAACATGTTTAAGTGTGTGTGTGTGTGTGTGTGTGTGTGTGTGTGTGTCTGGGTGTGAGTGAGGGTGTCTGTATATGTGTGTACACATGTGTATGTGTGCCTGTCCAACTGTGTGTGTCCATGTATGTGTGTGCATGTGTGTCTCTGTGTGAGTATCTGTCTGACTGTCTCTGTGTATATGTGTCTCTTTGTGCATGTGTGTCTCTGAGTGCATGTGTGTTTGTGTATTTGTTTTGTGTGTGCTGACATTTGTGAGTGTGAACATGGCCATCAGTCTTCTCATTCCACCTTCCTTGAGATGGTCTCTCTGTCTTTGGAGCTTCCTGAGCAGCTGGCTTTGGGCACTCTCCCCTCTGCACCTTCTCTCCCACAAGAACAGTGGGATTCAGATGTGAGTTAGCACATCTGCTTTTACATGGGCTCTGTGAATCCAAACTCAGCTCCCCACCCCTGCACTGCAAACACTTCCTCCCCTGAGCCATCTCCCCAGCAGACATCTTTGCGTGGTCTCCATAAGGATAGACTCTGGGCAAAGCATCAGCTTTTACATCTCTAGTTTATCTAGTTCATAATTCGTTTTGTTTTTGCAAGTGTTGGAGCCAATGCCACTCATTTGGAGAAAAACCTTCATAAAGGAGCTAGCTGGCTCACAGACACATCCCACTGAGTACTGTAATAGCCCCGTGAGGGAAAAGGCTGCCTTTATCTTCCTAAAAGGTGTTATCTCCCAGAAGATGTCACCATTCTCAATCTCAGAGCTGGAACGGAAACTCCGCCTCACTTTCTAACATGGTGACCTCACAGCCTGGTGAAATGATTATTTTCACCTACAACTTGAGGGGTTCCTGGCTATGTGAAGAATGGCTTTCTATATAGGTTGCCAATGTACTGCCTCTTTTTCTTTGGGGGGGGGGGGGTTTAAAGACAGGGTTTCTTTGTATAGCCCTGGCTGTCCTGGAACTCACTTTGTAGACCAGGCTGGCCTCAAATTCATAATTCTGCCTATCTCTGCCTCCCGAGTGCTGGGATTAAAGGCGTGCACCAACACACCTGGCTTGTACTGTCTCTTTATTTGGTAACAACAGCTCTATGGTCTCAAAGACACAAACTTCTCTCTGGCAGGTAAGGGAAGGCTCCTGCAGGAGTTCGGCTTGTTGCCTAAATCTCTCCTAGAACACAGATACAGGCTTCTTTCTAGTGCCCATTTGCCCATCTGCCTTTTCCTGCCAATGGATCCCATACAGGGCTGAGGGCAGGCTGGCACTTAAGGAAGCTCAGCAAATGTTTGGCTATCCAGCTGTGAGTATTGAAACGCTCTGCTTAGTTATGGGTCATGTGGGGGTCAGTCACATGACCCGTGATCTCCAGAAAACTTGATTCAAATCTACTTGCTATCACCTATTAATTATACAAGCTTAGAAAGGTTATTAATGTTTGCATAAAATCAAGTGGAGATGGTACTTTCCCCTTCAGCATCACTGTACATAATGTTTCAGTGTTGTAGTTAGAATATGTTGAATATTTAATAAATACCAGCTCTCCGATGGTATTTATGGTATCATTTCTTTTTGATAGTAGCATACATAAAACTCCATCTCAATAAATAATGCAGTAAATAAAATCTGAAGATATATAATTAAGAAGCCATCTGTATATAAGCAGGATTTGCTTTTCCCTGAGGAAACAACGGAATGAACCTGAAATCATCGGAGTTTTCACATGCATGTGTGGGTAAATCCAATCATATGCATAAGCATATGGGTACCGGTGTGTGCATGAGGCAGATGATAGCACTGGTCTGCCACACAACTGTATGTTCTGATAAACTAATTGTGTTCTGATAAACAGTGACAAATATTAGCCAATGGCTGGCTGCAATATACCACTTGCTATTGTTCCTTTGTCGCTTTCCCAGGCTGGCTATTTGAACCGTCCATGTGTCGTCTCCATGCATGGGCAATGCATTCTCTTGGTCCTTCTTTATTTGTAGCATGAGTGCTGCGGATCCTTTGCTCATCAGGCAAGAGTTACATGAAACATTAGAACGGTGGATCTACAGATGAGCTCATTCATTGGTTCTGATCCAAAATTCTTTAAAGAAGACCTAATTAGACATGTACGCATGACAGGGAATGTCAAAATGGCCAGACAGTTTTAACAGATTATTCTGGCAAGCCACCATGTCTGGGAAGGGACTGCATCAGAGCCCAACGGGAGTTAACACAGTAATGTCAGCAAGGATGACCTGGGGGAGACAATGAGATTAGTTTTGGAATTGTGTAAAGCTGTTTTTAAAGGATCAAATTCTGGGTCACAATAGGAGCAGCCATCAGACAAACTTCAAAGACAAGGAAATACAATTACACACATTTCCCCAAGCATGCACACATTTACCCCTGTTCAACTTCTCCAAAATTGCAAACAATGACAATTTGTTGGACTCTTAAACTAAGAATAATTAAATAAATGTAAATGTGGTATGCTGTATACATACATATGCTATGCATAGTGCTAAGAACTGTGTGTTTACTTCTTGTTACTGACCATGGAACAATTACAATTCATTTAAATGTACGAAGAGAGAGGCTATTATATTAACAAGCTTAATAATCTTCACACCTACAACTCCTAAGGATTATTCCCTTAAGGAAGAAAGATTGGTGAACAAGGATGTTTGTATGTGCTATTTACAACAGAGAAACTCAGAAGCAAAAGAACCAGCCACAGCCAGAAAATGCTGGCAGAATTAGTGGAAAAGATACAAAAAGGTTAGCAGCTGGGCGGTGCTGACACACGCCTTTAATCCCAGCACTCAGGAGGCAGAGGCAGGTGGATTTCTGAGTTCGAGGCCAGCCTGGTCTACAAAGTGAGTTCCAGAACAGCCAGAGCTACACAGAGAAACCCTGTCTCGAAAAACAACAACAACAACAAAACAACAGCAACAAAAAAATAAGATACAAAAAGGTAGTTGGTGGTATCCATTAGCCTACAGTGAACAAAAGGAAAAGGAGCCATGTTTAGTTTCTCAAAATTCTGGATTTGTGTGGCAACCTTTGCAAGAGCTTTCTGGCTCCAGGCACCTCAAGTAACATGGACTTCTTACCAAGGCTCAACCTTTGTCCAGTCTGGAGTCTGTGGTAATTACCGCGTGTGGCTGGTGTGAAGCCAAACAAGAGAATCCTAGTGAAAGACAGCTCAGCCACACAGGCCAAGAGAATGCTACCTAGTGATGTCCTGCCACCATTGTTTGTTACTGTGCGCTCTGTCAAATTGACAGTTAAAATAAAGCATGAGAAAAAAAAAAAAAACAGAGAAAACGTCTTGTTTGCAATAATAGTGTGGGTGAGCTGTTCACTTTAGGGTTTCGTTTTACAGTATTTTATAATTTTTAAACATTAGCATTTTCAAGGATATATTACTCAATTTAAACATTTCCCTGGGGTGAAATCCCTTGGGGCTTCCTCCAAAGCAGCTGAGATGATTCACAACCCTACCACCCTGGCCCACAATGCCCACCCTGAGCCAGAGAGTCCACCACGCAAAATGGTTCTCTTGTATCCTGAGCTTTTCTGCATCTGGCTTAGAGAATCTGCCTTTTTAGATGTCTGATTATTCAACACCTGTGAAAACATAGTGTCGCTCCTTGAGAACCAAATCTTGTTTGAAATTTCTGGTGTCAGAGGGCCCTTTAAAACATGGATGGTCTCTCGCTGCCTCAGAAGGCTGCATTCACAGGAGGCCGCTTCCACCTGACCTGACCAGAATAATGCGCCTTTCATGGAGGCCAGTGAATGGGATGCTCTCAGCTCTTCTCTTTAGGGCGATTATTCTGAAAATCTGCACTGTCCACAAGGCCTTCGTGGCAGCTGCACAGTGAAATGCATCTTTCTGTCAACTCGGTCTCTTCTCTCTATTTTATATTTCATTCTGGTAGCTGCTTGGCTAAAGATGCAAAACCCTTCACAAACCCTGCATTTCTGTGCGCCCATATTCCTCAGACTGTCAGGGACTCACAAAGCAAGACAGGTAGTTTCTAGTAGGCCTGGGAACTGTGAGAACAGGAAGAGAGACTTTGTCTTAATGGGGGTGGCAAGGAAATAAAATGGTGACCCGGAAAGAACAAATCCTAAGGCAGGCATGAACTCTAAAGCCTGTCTGCTATCAGCCTTGAGGAGGATGGTGTTAACCAGGTCTCCAGCGGCCGGCCGAGCTGCCGCTGCTCCTGCTGCACCACTGGGGAGGGCAGAGCTGACTCTGCCGGGCCTGTGAACACTTCTAGGAAGAATGAGGGCTTCTATTCCTCACATGAATCCTTATAACAAGAGCTTAGTTTGGGGATGAATAAGGAAGGGGGAGATATACTAAATGTGTAAATGGAGAAAATGTCATTTTCCAGTTTTTAAGCAGACAACACTTATCAAAGAGCCAGCTTAGAATAGACAAGGAGGACGGGCTGCTGTAAATATTCTTAAAACATAATGACAGGATTCCATGTCTTTCAGACGAGTCTTGAACTTCTGGTCCTCCTGTCTCTACCTCCTGAGTGTTGAGATTTCGGGTTTGTGCCACCAGGCCTGGTTTATGCATTTCTGGGAACTGAACCCAAGGCTTGATGCATGCTGAGCAGACTCGCTACCAACTAAACTTCATCCCAGCCCCAAAAGACCAATTTAAATTTTTCTTTTTCATTGTCTTCTTTTCATGTGTATGCAGGGGTCGCACATGTGGACAGTCTTCCAGCATCATTCCTCCACCTACTCTTTGAGGCAGAGTCTCCCAGTCAAACCCAATATGGAAATTACAGGCAGGGAGCCACAACCACCCAGCTCTTCCATGAGTATCTGGGGATCTGAACTCTGATCCTGTCATTTGTTTGGCAAGGACTTTAACAACTCTGCCGTTTCCCCGGTCTGAGATTTACTTTTGTAAGAGCAGTTTTAGATTCATAAAAAAGTGAAGACAGAGATCTCCTGTGAGTCCTGTCCCCACCCCTGCCTCTCCTCTGCATTTAGTTTTACAGGCTACGTTGTTACTCTGTGCTGAAACCAAGATCCCCAAGTCCACTGTGCTTATAACGCTCATTCTTGAGGTTGCACATAGCAGGGCTAGGGTTCACTCTGGGTGTTGTATATTGTTGGGGTTTGTACAGGTTTTAACATGTGTTTAATGTTATGGGGGAGGGAAGTTTCCCTGTACTTCTGATGGCTCATTCAGGTAGACCTAGACTGTCCTAACAGAAGAAAAGCATCCAAATACCATGTAAGTCTTACCTGGCACAGGTGCCGAAGAAGGACATTAAGGCTGAACAAGTGGCCCAAAAGCTTCTGTGATTAGCTGTCAAGGACTGGCAGCTATAGGAAGTGAATTGTGTGGGGAGGAAAAGGAAAAACAATTCTTTTCAGAGCCGTGGTGCAGACCTCACTAAGCTCAAAGAATGCACTTCTTTCCGGGAACAGGGAGGGCATCTGTTACAAGGAGCTTTCATCCCCTGCTTTCAGGAAGGGGGGAGATTAAACTGCCTTCTCTCTAGCTGTTTTCCTGGTGCCCTTAGCTCCAGTTGATCTTTATATCAAAGGGATGTGTTTGGGGGTGCATTTTCTCCCCCTTCCCTCTCACATAGTTTTACACACAGGTATCTTCTGCGTCCTGCCTGCCCAGCCCTCCGTCGGGCTAGCCTTTCCAAGTGACTTGCATTGGTAGCGTGTATAGCTTTTCTAGTTGGTATCTTTTTCTTAGTAATATGTATTTAGGGATTCTAAAAATATTATTTCATGGGTTTATATCTAACTCCTTTTTATAGGAAATAATATTTTGTGGCCTAGAAATTTTGCATTTATTTCTTTATTTCAGAAGGATATCTTTGTGGTTTCCAGAGATTGACAGTTATGAGTAAAGCTGCTATAAGCAATCATGGGCCAGTTTTTTGCTCTCTTGGGTAAGTGTTTAGGAAAACAGTGTCTGCACCACATGGGATGATTGTGTTTTTATGAATCTTCTGTCCCAAATGACTGTCGGTGTGCACTGCCACCAGCAGTGAGCGAGGGTCTCAGTCACTTCAGATCCCCACCAGTTTGGTGCCATCTGGGCTTCCGACTTGACCATCCTAGGGGCTCTGTAGTGGTGCCACATTGTTCAGATTCTCATTTCCTTAACATCTGATCTGGTGAACACTCCATGATGGTCTCTGTCTACCTCTTCTTTGTTGTGGTGTCTGTTAAGTTCTCTGGGATGGTTTCTAGCAAGGTTTCTTTCCTTGCTGAGCTTTGAGAGTTCTGTATGGATTTTGGATCACAGTCCTCTCCCAGATGTGTCCTTGCCAAATGTGTTCTCACAAACAAGTCTGTAACTTCTCATCCTGTTGACATTGACCTGCACAGAGAATGGTGTGCTTGTGTGTGTGTGTGTGTGTGTGTGTGTGTGTGTGTGTGTGTGTGCTCTCACCTGCACACTTGGTCAGTTACTAGAGATAGATCTTAGATGTCCTCTGCAATCCTAATTTTTGAGACAGGTTCCCTCATTGAACCTGGAGTTCACTGCTTCTGACCCAGGATCTGCCTGCCTTGGTTTCCCTTGCTCTGGGATTTCAGGTATGCTGTCCCCTGGGCATCCTGGATGCTGTCACCCTGGGCATCCTGGATGCCAGAGTAAACTCAAGTGTCACACTTTCATGCAAACCCTCACCTTACCTACAGAGCTGTCCCTCCAGCCTCAAAGAAGTTTTAGTTTTTAAATTTATTTTTTTGATTTGTGCATATGTATGTGTGAGTGTGTACATGTGTGTCCTCACATATGTGCACCCACAGACTGCAGAAGAAGGCATCAGATCTCTGGAGCTAGAGCTGCAGGAGATTGTGAGCTGCCCAATGCGAGTGACCCAGGTTCTCGAGAAGAACAAAGAGCAACAAGTGCTTTTAACTGATGAACTGCTTCTCTAGCTCTACAAGTTTTTGGTGTTGTTTTTAAATAAGAAAAATGATTCATAAAATTAAAACGTTTCTGTAAGGCAAAGGACACTGTCATTAGGACAAACCGGCAACCTACAGATTGGGAAAAGATCTTTATCAATCCTAAATCCAATAGAGGACTAATATCCAAAATATACAAAGAACTCAAGAAGTTAGACTCCAGAGTACAAAACGGGGTTCAGAACTAAACAAAGAATTCTCAACTGAGGAATACTGAATGGCTGAGAAGCACCTAAAGAAATGTTCAACATCCTTAGTCATCAGGGAAATGCAAGTCAAAACAACCCTGAGATTGCACCTCACACCAGTCAGAATGGCTAAGATCAAAAATTCAGGTGACAGCAGATGCTGGCAAGGATGTGGAGAAAGAGGATCACTCCTCCACTGCTGGTGGGATTGCAAGCTGGTACAACCACTCTGGAAATCAGTTTGGCGGTTCCTCAGAAAATTGGACATAGTGCTACCTGAGGACTAAGCAAGACTACTCCTGGGCATATACCCAGAAGATGCTCCAACTTATAATAGGGAAACATGCTTCATAGAAGCCATATTTATAATAGACAGAAGCTGAAAACAACCAAAATGTCCCTCAACAGAGGAATGGATACAGAAAATGTGGTACATTTACACAATGGAGTACTATTTAGCTATTAAAAACAATGACTTCATGAAATTCACAGGAAAATGGATGGAACTAGAAAATATCATCCTGAGTGAGGTAACCCGATCACAAAAGAACACACATGGTATATACTCTCTGATAAGTGAATATTAAGCTCAGAATACCCACAATACAACTTACAGAGCACATGAAGAAGGAAAACCAAAATGTGGATGCTTCAGTCCTACTTAGAAGGGAGAACAAAATAACCCTAGGAGGTAGAGGAAGGGAGGGCCTTGGGAGGGAGAGAGGAGGAGAAGGGAAAAGAGGGCAGGAGCAGGGTCAGGTGTGGGAGGAGATGGGGAGATGTATAGAGGGTCAAGTAATTGAGCAGAGGTGTGTAGCAGTGGGGGATGGGGAATTTGGGGTAGCCACCAGAAAGTCCCAGATGCCAGGAAAGCAAGAGGTTTCCAGGACCCAACTGGGATGACTTTAACCAAAATACCCAACAAAGGTGATATAGAACCTTTGGAGTCTTCAGTAGATTAGAACGGCCCCCAGTTGGGAGATGAGTCCATTCACCCATCTTAAAATTTTTAACCCAGAATGGTTCCTGTCCAAGGGAAAGACGGACAAAAATGGAGCAGAGACTGAAGGAAAGGCCATCCAGAGACTGCCTCACCTGGGGATCCATCCCATCTGCACACACCACACCCAGACACTATTGCTGATGCCAAGAAGTCCTTGCTGACAGGAGCCTGATATGGATGTCTCCTGAGAGGCTCTGCCAGAGCCTTATCGATACAGATGCTGTGGATGCTTGCAGACAAACATTGAAGTGAGCACGGGAACCCCAGTGGAGGAGTTAGAGAAAGGACTAAAGGAGCTGAAGGGGTTTACAGCCCTATAGGAAGAACAGCAAAATCAACCAACCAGACCCCCACCCCAGAGTTCTCAGGGACTAAACCACCAACCAAAGAATATAAATGGAGGGACCCATGGCTCCAGCTGCATATGTAGCAGAGGATGGCCTTCTCTGGAATCAGTGGGAAGAGAGACCCTGGGTCCTATGAAGGCTCGATGCCCCACTATAGGGGAATGCTAGGGCAGTAAGGTAGGTGAGTGGGGGAGCACCCTCTTAGAAGCAGGGGGAAGGGGATAGGATAGAGGGTTTGCAGAGGGGAAACCAGAAAGGAGGATAGATAACATTTGAAATGTAAATAAATAAAATAACCAATAGAAATAATAAAACTGATATCTTAATAAAAACTTTAATAAATTTTAATGGTACTTTTTAATCGAGTACCTCTCTCATGACTCATGCTTGTAGATTTAGACCAACAGTCCAATTCAGCAGCAATCATGTAGGTCTCCTTCTTGATGATATTCTAGGGCTGTGGTTCCCAATCTCTAGGGTAGGGGCTGAATGACCCTTTTCCAGAGGTCACCTAAGTCCATTGGAAAAGACAGATACTTACATTACAATTCAAACACTAGTAAAATAACAGTTATCAAGTAGCAATGGAAATAATTTTATGGTTGGGGGGTCACCACATCATGAAGAACTGTGTTAAAGGGTCTAAGCATGGGAAAGGTTGAGAACAGTGCTCTAAGGGTAGTTAGCGTTTTCATTTTACTTAAGACTGATGATCCTTTTAAAAATAAATATTTTATTTGTTTTTTTTAACAATTTCATGCCAGTATACAATGTATCTTGATTATTTCTATTCCCAACTCCCTCTTCCTATGCCTCTCCAGAATGCCCACCATGATGATAAGCTCTGAGCTAGTTTTGTGCAGGTCATGATAAAATTAGTGCTAGATCCTCTTTTGCATTTGCGTGCGCAACAGTTCCAGAGCCTCATTTGTATCAGGCAAGTGCTCTGGCCTGACCCCAGCACCTACCAGGCTTGTCTTGGCAAGACTGTCTTCCCTGCTCCATCTTATTGCAGTTTGATTAGGTGACTATAAGTGAGCTGTCTGTGAGCCTCAGACTCCCAGCAGAACACTGGCGTAGCTTTAAATCTTGACTTCACTCACCCACAGTGAGTTTGTTTGCTTCCTTCCTTCTGCACTGGCTAATCTAGGTCTAGCCTAGCCTCTTTGGCCTCTTTAGCCTCTTTGGATGAAGCTCATGATCACTTTGTGGGCATCCCACGAATAAATCTCTGGGGATTTGGTTGGATCTGCTGCATGTGTAGATAAAGAGACTTTTAAACTTTTCCTGTTTGCAGCCCTTTTCGCCAACAGAATCTTAATGTGGCTCAGGTCTATAGGTGTATAAAGTAGGTATCCAAACCAAACATGTAAGGATTTAAAATTTGCTAATAAGTTTATTGTATTCTATTTTTTAGATCTTGCCTCAAGTTTATTTGTAAAAACAACATAAGACACTGGTCATCTGCAAATAGATGTAGGTAGGTGTGTCACAGCCATCTTCTTCACACTGGCAGAAGCTGCTTCACAGAGGCCTGGGCACCTTTGGGAGCCTGAGCTGGAGCTGAAGCCTGGGCCTCAGCTGGAGCTGCAGCCTCTGCCTTGGTCTGAGCCTTGGGCTTTGGTTGACAGAGTCTATGATCCTTGGCCACGTAACTCTGAACCCACTTCCCAATTTTCTGGTGAGCGATGGAAGAAAGATGGCCCAGTTTGCCGCTGGAGCCCTTGGGCATCTCAGGTTTAACCGACTTAGGTTTCACAAGGGCCTTGATGGCCTCTGCGCGTGCACTCACCATCTGCATTGTTGGCCTGCATCTTCTTCTAGCCTTCCTTGTTGAGCTTCTTGGCAAAGTGCATTCTTCTCAGGAACTTGGAGTCAACCTTCTTAAGAGACTTGTATGACCAGGATTTCTTAAGCCATTTCTCTGCCATTTGTGGGACTATTTGTGTGCGGTGTGGTTCTTGGATGTGGCATGGTAACCTGTGGTTCCTGCAGCCCCTGGGACCGGAAAGGAAGGCAAAAGGTTTATTTTAAAAAGTATTCCTTGGTACGCAAATAATCATACCATTCATGAAATGTGAAAGCAAACTTATTACTAATGAGATTGATGTCCCTGTTTATTTTTATATAAAAATTAGGTCTTGGATGACTATTTGATACTGCAGGGGGTATAGTATCTTCAATATTTTTCAGCTAATTAATATTTTGAGTTTATAGTCACTAATGCTGAGAACATTGCTTTGCATAAATATATAGTACAAAATGACAGATGTTTAAGGCCATTTCAGAAATTTTTGAGAATTTGGTCTTGAGCCAAAAATCCACTTAATGATTTTAATGAAACTCAAGTCAAAAATTCAAACAGCAAATTTTTTAAAAAATTGGACCTCGTAACAAAATTCAGTCCAAAGACACAATGATTTCATACGTGCTGAGAAATGATGCCGAAAAGATATTCAGCCTTTGTTTTCTGTAATTAAATTGTTTTTTTTTTTCTGTAAGTGCAAAATAGACTTGGTATGGAAAAAAAAACTTTGCATATGCATTAAAATCACTACAGTTCATAACCTGTGGCAGCCTTGACTCTGCGCTGAATTGTCTCGGACAGTGTTGGTGTTTTCTGGAGTGAGAACAGGCACAGTGTAAAATGCATATGCTGTGTGCTCATAGCCAAGGTTGCCGTGGCCCACAGGTGGGGGGGGGGTGACATTGGCAGTGCTATTCATCTCTGACAGGGAACGGCTCCTCAGTCTTCAGTCCTTTGACCTTAGTCACCAGAGTTTTACCATTCTCCTTGTGTTTTGTACATATTTAAGTTAGGTGACACCTAAGTATTTCATCTTAGAAGGTGCTAATGGGAACGATACTGTGGTTTTAACTTCAAATTCTGCCTGTTGGTTAATACACAGAACGGAAGCAGCCATGTTTGTATGTTAACCTTGTGTCTTACAGCCTTGCTATAGTTACTTTCTCAGAAAGAGCTTGCTGATTCATCTGCATTTTTCTTTCTCATTTTTAACAAGAAGTAATGAATGGGAACTGAACTCTGGCCACTGAGCAGGAGCCGGGATCAGAACTGGGGTCCTTCAGAGCCGAGGGTGGGTGGCGCTCTCAGCCCCTGAGCCGTCTCGTCGGGACTCTTTCTCTTTTTTAATTTTTATTTTATTTGTTTGTTTGTTTGTTTGATTGTTTGTTTTCAAGGCAGAATTTCTCTTTGTAGCTTTGGCTCTCCTGGAACTCACTCTATAGACCAGCCTGGCCTGGAACTCAGAACTGTCTGCCTCTGCCTCTCAAATACCTGGATTAAAGGTATGCATCACCACTGCCTAGCTTTCATCTGCATTATTATTACATAGGATCATTCTATCTGCAAACAGAGTTGGTTTTTTAGCTCTTACTTTTTTATTGAATTAGCTAGTATTCCCAGTAATGTTGGAGAGGGGTGACAGGAGGCGCCTTCTCAGCCTTATTGCTGATCTTGGTGGGGAAGTTTTAGCATTGTGCACTGAGGCATGGGCAGCTATGGGTTCTTTGAAGTTATTCTTTACTGAGTTGGAAAGGTTTCTTTTAGTCCTTATTCACTGAAAGTTTTCATCATAAACAAATGTTTTACTTTGTCAAGAGCTTTTCTGCATCATTTAAAATGATCATATGAAACATTGGTTTTGCCCATTCGTGCAACTGATCACATAAACCGATTTGAAAAATCTTGAGCCACACCTGGCTTCTTACTTGCTTCTTGTAGCTTATGGTTCTCTTAAGTATTGTTAGATTGGATTTGCAAGATTTTGTTGAGGATTTTTTCAACTGTATCCATGAGAGGCAATTTTCCACTGTTTTTTGTAAGGAAGTTTTTGTAAGGTGTTAGGGTGACTTTGGCCTTATG
Organism: Mus caroli; assembly: GCF_978045245.1. Lineage (NCBI taxonomy): Eukaryota > Metazoa > Chordata > Mammalia > Rodentia > Muridae > Mus > Mus caroli. The sequence goes on from NW_028227271.1 coordinate 66,940,022, forward strand.
GATTGGGTAGCAAGGATTCCTTCTGCTTTAATCCTCTGAGGAACATAGAAAATGGTGTAACTTCTTCCTTGTTTGGCATAATTCACTAGTGAAAACATCTGTCCTGTGCTTCCCGTTTAGGAAAATTATTAATCATTGATTAATTTTTATAAATATGAGCTTATTCAGATTATGTATACTGATAGCATTTTCCAAAGATATTTTCTGAGCATAAATACCTTCAAGTCTTCAACTAATGTAGTAAGAATTAAACAGGTTGACAACATTTTGGAAGGGTCCTTAGTTTAAAGATTTTCACCATAATCCTGAATCTTCTAAGGTATACTAGAGCAGTCTAATGATTGAAGGCATATTTACAATGTCAAGTTCCTGGGATTGATCATGTGGGATAGGAGTCTTCTGTGTATCATACAGACTCTGCAACCTGAGTGCATTTTCACAGTGTTTTTTCTGATAATATAAAATGACTTTTGCTCTATAATTAGCATGTATTACCTTTAGAAACGAGGAATGAAATCTTTAAAATCTTCTCATTCACCTTGGTGTCAGACAGCCTAAATTTCCGACTTCACCTGCTACTGACCACATGTTAAACAGGAGCTTGGTTACCCCTTCCTTACTCTGGCTTCCAAATGTTCCATAAAGGTGGGCGTGTACTCCTAGATACTTCTGAGACACAGGCAGGAGGATCACAAGTACAGTGGTAGCTTGGGCAATTTAGTGGGACCCTGTCATAAAATAAAATGGCAAGGTGGGGAATGTAGCTCAGTGGCAGATTGTTTATGCCTGGCATGTGCAAGGACATACCAGTGTATGCATCCCTACATACCAGTGTATGCATCCCTACATACCAGTGTATGCATCCCTACATACCAGTCTATGCATCCCTACCACTACAAAAGAAAGAGACAAACAATAAGATGTTCCACACTGCCCTGGTTTATCACACAGCCTTACTCAGATTAGCAATCTGCTATCTTACGCTCTCTTTCTATCCTGTTAATTTGCCCAGTGTGTCCATGGGACACACTGTTGTTCTGTGCTGAGAACCAGCTCATTCTCCAGACCACGAGGGACCCTTCAGGGAAACCCTAAACTAACTTAGATCCTCTCAGGCTAGCACTGGGCACTCTCCTTCTGTATCTATCATCATTAAGCAAATGATGCTTTTTGTGAGACAGGAGATTGCTAGAAAGTTCATTGACAATTTTTGGCCACTACAAAACTTTACACAGCCAAGGTCTCTGTCTTTTTTGTTTAACATCCTTTCCTTCAGCTTTTAAGACACTCCTGCATACAGAAAACACTCATTTAAAAGTTGTAAATGAATGTATCAACTGATCTGGCATGCCCAAGGTCTGTTTCGATTTTTGAGGTGTTAGTCAAGCTAATTGTATTAGTGCCTTTGCATTTGAGCAAGAAACATCTTCTTAAACTGGCTGAGACCAAATCAAAGGTATTGGCATGGTTCTGAAGTGATTCTAAGAACCTAAAGGGGGAATTACAGGCCTCGGGAGGGTCCTGCGAGTTCAGAGAAGATGGCTGGAAACACGCTGCTGAGATTCTGACTCCGTGGCCCTTATTCTTATAGAAGGTTCTGTTGTTCTCATTCTCAAGTGGATAGCATTAAAGTATCAGCAACCTATTTAGGGCCAGCAAAATGGCTCAATAAGGAAAAGTGTTTATCCCTCAAAATAATGGCCTGATTTCAATCCTTGGAATTCCCATACAAAGCTGGTTGTGATCTCACGGATATGCAATCCTCGAACTCCTGTGGTGAGGTGGAGTGTGGAGGCAGGAGAATTGCTAGAAAGCTCATGAGCCAGTTAGCCAGGAATGCACAGCCTGGAAGGAACAAGAGAGATCTTGGCTCAACAAGGGGTAAGGAAAGCACCCACTCCTAAAAGCTGTCCTGGCATCTTCACACATGCTCTACGGACCCCATGGACCCTCCACACATGCACACTATATACAAATAAATATGTAGTAGTATATACACATAAATATGCTTTAAATACAAATTTTCCATTCATCTTGACTTTAGACTTCCCTTTGTTTGGCAAAGGACCCTTCCAGCTGCCTTTCCACTCCCATCATTTCCATCTTGAAGTAGAATTTTATAAGAAAACTCCTTTTAAAAACTGCTTAGAGAAAAGTCGGGCATTGATGGTGTAGTGATTAGCATAGCCACCTTCCAAAAGTTGACCAAGTTCAATTTCCAGCCAAAACACTCCTTAAAATGTTGTGCCAAGTGGTGGTGGCTCACTTCTTTAATCCCAGCACTTGGGAGACAGAGGCAGGTAGATCTTTGAGTTCAAAGCCAACCTGGTCTACAGAATAAGTTCCAGGATAGCCAGGGTTAGATAGAGAAATGTCTCAGAAGAAAGAGGAGAGAGAGAGAGAGAGAGAGAGAGAGAGAGAGAGAGAGAGAGAGAGAGAGAGAGAGAGAGAGAGAGAGCACCTACTTAGAGAAAGGGCCTGTACCAACTCTTATTGCTCTGGGAGATGTTTTAGTTTCCTATCTCTGCCACACATGATTACAATGACTCTGGGCTCTTCTTGTTGAAGTTGCTGATATCATAGCAGGTCTCAGGAAATATGGACAACTTTGTGTTACCAGAAACTTGATAATGAGAATCTCACTTTCATGGAGGAAATCAGGTTGTAGAAGAGATGTTGGGAATGGACTGGAATGAGACAATTCTGTCTCCACTGGTGAATCCACACGGCCTCTTCAGAGAGAACTTGAATCTTGAATCTTAGTTATTTGTATGTTGACATTTATGTTTTAAACATATCACACATGAGTGCACAGACACATACATGCATACACATAACAAGTGCAGAAAACTAACATGTCCTCCAGGCAGGTTTGACAAGAGGATGCCTTGGGACAGCTCATAAATTTACCATCCCATCATTCCTGGGGACAAACATGTCCTGAAGTGCTGGTCAGACCTTCTGTGGAGCCTTGAGCCTGGAGAGGTCACTCAATAGTCAAGAGCGCTTGGATTCAGTTTCTACAACTCCATGGTAGGTTTACACCAACCTGTAACTCCAGTTCCGGAAGATGTGACTCTAACTTCTGGTCTCTGCTGGCACCAGGAACACACATGATGCACAGACATACATGTAGAAACACACTCATCCAAATAAAATATAAGTAAGTAAATTAAATAAATAAATCTTCCAACAGTATCAAATGAGACAACAAACAAGCAAACAAAACCCACATGGTATAGACCTTGCTTTTTTTGTCTCTTGCTTGCTGTTTAGTACAACCTTTGACCTAAGATACAAAAAAAAAAACAAAAACAAAAACCTGCTAAAGGCATCTATGTAGAGGAATCTTAATCCAGCAATGTGGCTGCTCTGTCAAGAGATCACATCCAAAGACCTTCTAGGTCTGTGTGATCCGGCTGGAATACAGACAGGCACTTAGTAGACACATTTAATCCCTCTGGCTGGAATACAGATCCGCCCTTAGTACACACCTTTAATTACAAACAATGATAGTAATGTTAGTTTGTAGAAGAAAACCACCATATTTGAAAGTGATGTCTAATTGAGAGACAGACAACGTGATGAATTAGAGACAGAATTGACAGAATGGGTCAAAGATAGACTATGCTCAACTCTCACAGAAGGAAAGGCAATTAAAGAGCACAGCACACACACACACACACACACACAGAGAGAGAGAGAGAGAGAGAGAGAGAGAGACAGAGAGAGAGAGAGAGAGAAGGCATTTTTACCAGGGACAGGTTTACAAAGCCAGGTTGCAGGTGAAGACAGAAGGAGGCAGAGAATGAGAAGGACTCAGAAGATTAGAACAAAACTGTTGGAGTTAGTTTGAGGCCAAGCAGAGCAATTTGGTGAGAAGCCAGTTTGAATCAGACAACTTAGAGAGGGGTTTGAGTCAGAACAGCTGAGTCAAACTAGCCAGCTAGCATTCAGAAAGAGCTAGAAAGAGTGAGCTTACCCGGCAGTACGTCTCAGAGGCTGAAACATTCTAGGTCTAGGTGAGTACATGGAAGCTGAAGTTTGCAAGGTCCAGGCTTATAGAAGACTAGATTAGACAGAGGTTAGAAGCTTCCAGGCCTGGGCCTAGAGATAGTCAAAAACACTCTGGGCTCAGCCCAAGCCAGGCATTTTTTTAAAGCCTGGGTGTGGTTCTCATGTCATCCCATCATCTGAGGAAATAAAAGAAACATTTATGCATCTCTACAGCCCTTTGTCCCAAGGAGGCTCCCTAAAGGCACTCAACACCTCTTGTAGACTGGTTTTGCTCCCAGGTGGAAGGACAACCTCCCTCTGCCATTGCACTGAAACCCCATTGCACTCTCTTAGACTCCTCTTGAGACATTTCCTCTCCCCCTCTCCCCACTAGCTCCTTCAGGCAGGACTCCTCTTCATTGCCATAGCATGATGGAACCATGTTCCTGTTCTGCAGCTGCTGGAACAAACCACTGGGGATTCATGGCTTCAGGGAGCACCAATGTTTATACCCCAAGTCTACAGATCAGAGGTCCTGAAACGGGTCTCACTGGACTAAACTCAACGTCAAGCTTTATTGCTGTAGACTCTAATGGATGATCTATTTCCTATAGCTGTCCAGACTCTACGAGCCACCCTTGTTTTGCTTCCTGGCCCCTTCCTTCATCCATTTTCAAAGATGAAAGCATTTGGCAAGACTAGGTGGTCTGAAGGATTCCTATTTTAAAAGTCAGCTTTTGGGTGTCCTGAATTCCTCTTTTTTTTTAAATTGGATATTTTCTTTATTTACATTTCAAATGTTATCCCCTTTCCTGGTTTCCCCTCCAAAATACACCCTCCACCTTCCCCCTGCTCACCAACCCACCCACTCCTGCTTCCTGGTCCTGGCATTCCCCCACACTGGGGCATAGAGCCTTCATAGGACAAAGAGCCTCTCCTCCCATTGATGACCGACTAGGCCATCCTTTGCTGCATATGCAGCTGGAGCCATGAGTCCCTCCATGTGTGCTCTATGGCTGATGGTTTAGTCCTTGGGAGCTCTGGGGGTACCGGTTGGTTCATATTGTTGTTCCTCCTATGGGGCTTCAAACCCCTTCAGTTACTTGGGTACTTTCTCTAGCTCCTTCATTGGGGATCCTGTGCTCAGGCCAATGGATGGCTATAAGCATCCACTTCTGTATTTGTCAGGCACTGGCAGAGACTCTCAGGAAGCAGCTATATCAGGCTTCTGTCAGCAAGCACCTGTTAGCATCTGCAATAGTGTCTGGGTTTGGTGATTGTATATGGGATGGATCCCCAGGTCTGGATGGTCATTCTCTCAGTCTCTGCTCCACACTTTGTCTCTGTAACTCCTTGAATTCCCCTTTTCTGTGAAAAATAATGTCTTCATAAATTCCATAGATAAGAGTAGGAGGAGAGGAATATCCATCTAGCACATTCCCAAACAGAGTAACTTAAATCAGTTGCTGAGTGATCGAGAGAATATTGATGTCCACATCCTTTAGACAGACAACTTTCTGAGAAAATACAATAAAACAGGTTTTTTTTTTCTAAAATTAACATTTTATAGATATCAGAAGATATAAGCTTTGATTGTCCTGATTATTTTTTGCTACATCAAGACTTTTTTTAATTTTTAAAACTGTTTATATTTGTGTATGGGTGTTCTGGCTGTATGTATGTCTGTGTACCAAGTGAGTGCTGTGCCCACAGAATCAGAAGAGGGTGCAGATTCCTTGCGACTGGAGTTGCAGGCGGTTAGACACCATGTGGGTGCTGGGAATTGAGCCCAGGCTCTCTAGAAGAGCAGCCAGTGTTCCTAACTTCATAACCATTGACCACCACAACAGCTACCTTACTGGGATTTCTAAACACTGGAAGTAAGAGTCACATTGGTTGCAATGTTAGGACACTTGTTTTATGTATGTCTGTGTAAACATCATTATAGAAACATCTTTGAAAAACTAAGTGTCAGTAGTTCTTTGAACATGATGTTTATTATCATTATCTATTATTATTATTATCTCTTTAGATTTTTATGTGTATGAACATTTTGTCAGTATGTATGTCTGTGTACCACATGCATGCTTGGTGCCCACAGAGGTCAGAGAGGGTGTTGAATCCCCCAGAATAATTGTGAGCTGCCATGTGGGTGCTAAAAACTGAATCAGAGTCCTCTGTAAGAACAGCCAGTGCTTTAAACCACTGAACCATCTCTTTATCTCCCTGTGGTATTGCTTTTTTAATGGATGCCTTCCTTAGAAGAAAAGCTAATATCAGCAAGCCAATATATTTCTGTTCTATTTTCTCTTTCTCTCGTCTAATAGCTAAGTATGATGTTGTGCTGCAGTTTTAGGTGTCATCAAGGGTATGAAGTAGAAGTGCAGGCTTTAAAAATATAAGCCACAAAGCATGAGGCACTATGAGGTGCTAGGCATAGCATTGGTTCAGCTGTTCACTATGTCTATGCCTTCCTACTGCTTTCTGTCCTCCATTATTTCTATTGGAAGATCAGTTGTTATTCTTGTTCCCTTGGATGTGATGAGCAAGTTTTCTTTTACTATATGTATGTGTATGCACATACATATGTATATCCATGTTCTCATGTGTGTAGGTGTACATATAGTCTCATTGCAATGTCTATGGCATGCATGCATATTTATGCATGTTCTCATGTCTCATGCATATGCCCTCCTGTGTGTGTGTGTGTGTGTGTGTGTGTGTGTGTGTGTGTGTGTGTGTGCGTACATGCACAAGTGTATGGAGGACAGAGATTGGCACTAGATGCCTTCTTCAAACATTCTCCACCTTATGTGCTGAAGTCTGCTAGTCTAGCTGGCCACCTTGCCATGGGGATCCTCTGTCCGATGTGCTGAGATTAGAGTGAGCTGCACCACCTGCCTCGATTTTCTGTGGGTTCTGAACTGCAGTCCTCAGAGTTCTTAGCAACTGGCTTACCTATAGGAGTACCTGCCCTCCCCTGCCTCTTCCTATATTCTCTTTTGTCTCTGAGCACTTTTTTTTTTAGCATTTTTCCTATAATATAGATGACTAAGGAACCTTCTGTGCCTAGCACACTTGGACTTGACTGAGTGTATTGGATGCTCAGGGTGTGGCTTTTCTTTCATTTGGAGAAGTGTGTGTGTGTGTGTGTGTGTGTGTGTGTGTGTGTGTGGTGTGTGTTTGTGTTGTGTGTGTGTGTGTGGTGTGTGTTTGTGGTGTGTTGTGTGTGTGTGGTGTGTGTGTTTGTGGTGTGTGTGTGTGTGTGTGTTGTGTGTGTTGTGTGTGTGTGTGTGTGTGTGTGTGTGTGTGTGTGTGTGTGCCCCCTTTGGTCATGATGGTGCCCCACATTGTCCTGTGTGTTGCAACCTCTCTGCTAATCCACCTTCAACCTCACAGGTTCTTTTTTTCTACCGTTCATTTTCTATACTGAAGTTTTACTCCAGCATTTCTGGGAACTCCCTGGCATTTCCATTTTGCTCTTTCACACAACTTCTGCCTCTTTTTGGTGTTTTCTATTTGATGAGACACTGCCACAGTGGTTTCTTTCATCTCATAAACCATGACTTCCTTTTGCTCTCTTAGCGTCTTTATAATGGCTGCTGTGAAGTCTGTTACATACAACACTGCATCTCTCAGAAGCAGCTATTTTGTCTACATTATAGCCTGTCTGTCTGTCAGTCTCTCTATCATCTACCTAATCTGTCTGTCTGTTACATGCTTCTTTGTTTTATGACTTTTTATGAACAGCTGCCCCTTCAAGGCAATATAAACGTGAAGGTTTGGGACACCGGTTTCCTCTGTTATCATTGCTTTTATAAAATCTGTTCAGTTGCTTAAATAGTTTTCTTTGTTGATTCAGGATCTCATTATGTAGTTTAGGGTGGCAACTAGGCAACTCTGGCTGACTTCATACTCATGATCCTCCTGCCTCAGCCTTTTAAGTCTTTGCATTATGGCTGTCTTAATAGGTCTGCTCTCCTGTACTGTGAACTGTTTTCAAAGGACAAAGCCACTTTTGACAATCTCAGTTCAATCCCTGGATCCCAAGAACTCATGATAGGAGAGAGAACTAACTGCTGAAAGTTGTCCTCTGACTTCACATACATGTTGTGCGTGTGCACACACACACACATACACATATAATACTGATGTTGATGATGATGATAAATAGTAATAATACATTTAAAATAAATTCTTTAGTAAAGGAGAAAAGGAAGAAGCCCCTAACTGCATGGCTACATGCACAAGGGATTGAACCTCAGAACTGGAGAACTACTGGTCATCTGCTACTCCCAGGCAGAGGCTCTGTCCCTTGATTTAAAATTGAAGACAAAAGGATGCTTTGCCTTCCCAGAAAGCAGAGACCATCACACTGACCTACCTGTACACAGGAAATAGAAAGGACGGGAGAGGGGGAGGACAGGAGAGGGGGAGGACAGGAGAGGGGGAGGACAGGAGGGGGGAGGACAGGAGAGGGGGAGCACTCACACCAGTGCTGTGAAACCTCGGTGCTTTTTCACAGTTCTACATTTTTTTGAATAAATATTTCTTCATTGTTGGATGCCCTTATGATGGTGATATTCATTTTTCTTGCCTACTCTGTTTTACTCCTATTATTTTTTGTTAGGGTTCAAAGAATCATTTTATTGGGACATGTTCGTATATGCCATATATACATATACATGTACATATAGTTATAGTTGCATCTTAATCTCCTCCCACTGTTCCCTGTTCTCCTGCATCCCCTTTCCCTTCCTTCCCATCTGCTGCCATGAGGTCGTATACATATATACATAATATATATGGATACAGGGTCTGGAGAGATGGCTCGGTTTAAGAACACTTGCACTTCTTGCAGAGGTTCCAGATTCAGTTCCCAACATGGACACAGTGCCTCAGTCAATTGTACCTACAGCTTCAGGGATTCCAACACCTTCTACAAGCACTGGTACACGCATGCACACACATGCACACAAGCTTGCACACATACAGATACAATAAATCCTTAAATATTTAAGTGTATGTGTTTGTAGTATGATTTTAAAGGAGGTTTTAAAGTCAAACATACTTGTTTTTCGGGGGGAATATGTCTATAAGGCTTTTTATTCAGTCTAAGGTACCCATCTGCAAATGGTGCTACCTACCTACAAAGCAGGTCTGCCCTCTTCAGTTAAGCCTCTCAGGAAATGCCCTCACACCTGCAAGTGTGTCCCCCAGGTGACCCCAAGCCTAGACAAGGTGACAATAAAGAAAATCTCTCACAACTAGTGACATTGGAAGTTTCTCTGCGCCTAGTTTGTGTTTTGATAACACTTATTTGCATGCATGTCTTTTGCCCCTTTTCTAGCTGGATTGTTTAGTATTGGACCTGGGGCTTCACCCGTGGCCTCGGTATGCATCAGGTATCCTTCCAGTCTGCACCTGGACATTGTATCATCTTAGCAGGTCCTTGTGCAATGTGTTGCTTTCTTCCTTGGTAAGTTGTTCTTTTTTTTTTTTTTTTCCCGAGGGGTTGGGAGGAGATCCTTTTTAATCGTATCTTCACATTACCATTACAATAGTAGTTGTACTCTTGCTTTAAATTGTATGCAGTCTGGGCATATCGAACATATAATGATATTTAAGAAGTGAAATTGAAGCCCCAATCCCAACTCTACCACTATAACGAAGTGACTCAACACTGCACATTTAAGAAGAGCTATTCTTCCAATAGCAAGTCGATAAAGCATCTGTAGGACAATTTCTACTGAAAAACTTCAATGCCTTATTATTCGTGCAGTGCTGTAAATTTACTGCAACTCTAATTTCTTTTTTAACACAAACAATGACTTTTTTTAATATACACATTATATGTATTCAGTATTCAAGTAAAATTCCCTAACAGTTAATGACATTTAAAAAAATGTGCAAAACTGCAAAACTCATTGTAATAGAATGTGTAAGGTCAAAGGGGCGGGACGTCTGACAGCCACTGGACTGAGGACGCACATCATCAATCTCTAGGGAAAAAAAAAAAAAAACACCTGCTTACTGTTGAATCTCAAGTTGAAATTTCCTGTGAAGAATTATAAAATATTTAAGGAGAAAAACAAACTGGCAGCCAGCACATGAAGCATCCACAGTAGGTATATGATTGAAAATTAATAAAAATAAATGTAAGGTGTTGACTGATGCGGGGACGAACAGCATCTGACTCTTAGCACTGGCCTTGATTACATAGGAGATGGAGCAGTCATTACAACTGAGAAAGCATACTGAATAAATCATGGTAAGTTGTTCTTTAGTGTTGGGCCTCAGTTTACTTACACGTAGACCTCCCAAGTTTTCCTTAAGTTTCTTTTCCAAGCTGTGCAGCTTCATGTGAATTTGTGTGTAAGGTGAGGGGTTCAGTCTCGGGGTCTTTCTCGCCTATAGATAACTAACTGCTCCATTACATCATGCTGAGTCTCCCCTATAGATAACTAACTGCTCCATTACATCATGCTGAGTCTCCCCTATAGATAACTAACTGCTCCATTACATCATGCTGAGTCTCCCCTATAGATAACTAAGTGCTCCATTACATCATGCTGAGTCCCCCCTATAGATAACTAACTGCTCCATTACATCATGCTGAGAAGAAGTTCCTTTGTCCATTTAATTGTTTCTACATGTTGGCCAAAGGCCTGAGCCAGGAATGATGGCAGATGCCTGTACTTCCAGGATTAACTGTTGTTAAGCTAAGGATTGTGGGAAGGAAGCCAGCCTGGGCTAGAGAGCAAATCACCGTGAGCTAAAAGTGGGTCAAGAGCAAGAGCAAGTGGGGCAGGGCCAAGGGGCAGGAGGAGTCCAGTAGTCCTCCCAAGTATTTAATTCAGGAAGTGGAGACCGAGGATCCTAAGACTGAGGCCAGCCTGAAATGTGCGGTAAAGCCCTGTCTGCGACAAAACAAACAAAACAAAGAACACTCCCACCGTTCCACAGTTTGGTCGCTTTAATGCTTACACAGAGTCTACTTATGAGGTTTCTAGTTTTCTCCCCCCTGGAGCATTGGTCTGTTGCTCTCCTTATGCCAGTGCCACATACTGTCAGTGATTATACTCACATGATGTGTTTCAAAATCAGGTAGCATGGTCTCTTCCATTTTAATTGTTTTATTCAGAAATTACCTTAGCTATTATAATAATTCCCTTCTTTCCCCACATCAGTTTGTTTGTTTGTTTGTTTGTTTGTTTGTTTGTTTGTTTTTAGTATAGAATAGAGTTTATTTAGGGCATGGGAAGGGGAGTTGAGAGAAAGGCAGAGAGAGAGAGAGAGAGAGAGAGAGAGAGAGAGAGAGAGAGAGAGAGAGGCCAGCCATGAGCACATGGAGAAAGAGTAGCGAAGTGAATGGGGAGAGAAGGAGAGGGGGAAGAGGGCAAGAGGAGGGAGCCCTACATCTGTTTTATAACCAATTCAGGTATAGCTACAAAGGAAATCTTGCTGCAGTATTTAATAGAAGTGAGTCGCTCCCACATATCAATGAAAGGAAAACCGTGGTCCTGACTGTGTTGAATCTTGCAGTGTGCACACAGCTCCTCTCTGTTCCTAGAGTCTTCGTTAACTCCTCTCGCGGCTCCTTCCAGAATGTGACCCTTGCACATGTTTTGTCAGGTTTACAAATGTGTTCATTTTGAGAAGTTGTAAATGGCATTATATTTCTAAAATGCAGTTTCTGCGGGTCCATCACTAACGTGCAGGACTACATTTTATTTGTGTATTTATCTTTCGTCCTGTAACCTTCTTGAATGCACCTACTAACTATAGAGGGTTTGTCACTTTTGTTTGTGCTATGAATTCTCTAGTACTTTCTGAACAGATAATTATTACATTTAGAGTTAATAGAAAACATTTTTATTACTTCCTATTCAGTCTGAAAAATTGAATTTCTTTGAGGGGTGTGCTGGCTAGTTTTGTGTCAACTTGACACAGCTGGAGTTATCACAGAGAAAGGAGATTCAGTTGAGGAAATGCCTTCATGAGATCCAACTGTAAGGCATTTTCTCAATTAGTGATCAAGGGGGAAAGGCTCCTTGTGGGTGGAACCATCTCTGGGCTGGTAGTCTTGGGTTCTGTAAGAGAGCAGGCTGAGTAATCCAGGGAAAGCAAGCCAGTAAGAAACATCCCTCCATGGCCTCTGCATCAGCTCTTGCTTCCTGACCTGTTTGAGCTCCAGTCCTGACTTCCTTGGTGATGGACAGCAGTATGGAAGTGTAATCTGAATAAACCCTTTCCTCCCCAACTTACTTCTTGGTCATGATGTTTATGCAGGAATAGAAACCCTGACTAAGACAAGGGGTATGGACAATTTTAATTTATTTGTATTACTGTGTGCTGATTGCAGAAGGCAAGCTTTTACTCGGGCATTCCTGTGCATGGCAGCAGTGCGCCTTGACCAGCTCTCTTTGCATTACTTCCCTTGGGTTTCTAGAGCTTCCGGTTTATTGTTGAATGTCTGTGCTTGCCCTCACTTGTTCCTAACATAAGAAAAAATGTTTACTCTTCTCTCTGAAGTATGGGGTTTATGTAAACGTTTGCCATGGTAACAAACTTGAATGACTGTAGTGTATAATCCTTTGTTCGTATACTTAGGGATTACATTTCTCAACACTTCATTACGGATTTCTTTGTATTGTCATTGACTTTGGTGTCAGAATACTACCATTTTCCTAGAGTTAACTGAAGTATTTTTGTGTTTGTTTGCCTGGAATTTTTTTTTTAGGAGATTGTGTACAATTAGTATCAAGTCTTTCTCTGTTCCTTGAGAATTCTCTTGTAGTTCTAGAATTTTCTCTGAGAGGAAGTACAAAATTATTATTTCAATTTTGTCAATAGTTCAAATCATGTATTTATTTTGGATAAGTTTGGATGGTTTTCATTTTTCAAAAAATGAGTCATTTTTTCCTAAATTATTAATTTTATAGTTGTAACATTGGCCACATCTACATAATGACTCTGAAGTGACACCCTTTCATGATGATGTCTGTCAACCTATTGTCCCCTTTAATGTTAATGAAGCCTGTTTTAAATAGCTAGCTTGTTCTCAGTTTTGTTACTTCTTCTATTTTCAATTGTTTTTATTTCTGTTCTTTTATTAACATCCATCTGCCTAGGTCCAATATATCTTTTCTTCTTTCTTTTTATCTTGATTTTTGGGTTTGTTTGTTTTTTTGTGATGGCTATTTTTTTTATTAGATATTTTCTTTATTTACATTTCAAATGTTATCCCCTTTCCTGGTTTCCCCTCTGAAAATCCCCTATTCCACCTTCCTCCCCCTGCTCCCCAATCCACCCACACCCACTTCCTGGCCCTGGCATTCCCCTACACTGGGGCATAGAGCCTTCACAGGACCAAGGTCCTCTCCTCCCATTAATGACTGACTAGGCCATCCTCTGCTACATATGCAGTTGGAGCCATAAGTCCCACCATGGCTCTATGGTTGGTGGTTTAGTCCCTGGGAGCTCTGGGGATACTGGCTAGTTCATATTGTTGTTCCTCCTATGGGGGAATGAAGGGATGCAAAACCCTTCAGCTCCTTGGGTCCTTTCTCTAGCTCCTTCATTGGGAACCCTGAGCTCAGTCCAATGGATGACTGTGAGCATCCACTTCGGTATTTGTCAGGCACTGGCAGAGCCTCTTGGGAGACAATTATATCAGGCTTCTGTCAGCAAGCACTTGTTGACATCCACAATAGTGTCTGGGTTAGGTGACTGTATATGGGATGGATCCCCAGGTGAGGCAGTCTCTGGATGGTCATTCTCTCAGTCTCTACTCCACACTTTGTCTCTGTAATGCCTTCCATGGTTATTTTGTTCCCCCTTCTAAGAAGGATCGAAGTATCCACACTTTGGTCTCCCTTCTTGAGTTTCCTGTGGTTTGTGAATTGTATCTTGGGTATTCCGAGCTTCTGGGCTAATATCCACTTATCAGAGAGTACATACAGTGTGTGTTCTCTTGTGATTGGGTTACCTTAACTCAAGATGATATTTTCAGGTTCCATCCATTTACCTGTGAATTTCATGAAGTCATTGTTTTTAATAGCTGAGTAGTACTAAACTGGGTGAATATACCACATTTTCTGTACCATTCCTCTGTTAAGGGACATCTGGGTTCTTTCCAGCTTCTGGCTATTATAAATAAGGCTGCTATGAACATAGTGGAGCATGTGCCCTTATTACAAATTGGAGCATCTTCTGGGTATATGCCCAGGAGTAGTCTTGCTGAGTCCTCAGGTAGTACTATGTCCAATTTTCTGAGGAACCGCCAAACTGATTTCCAGAGTGGTTGTACAAGCTTGCAATCCCACCAACAATGGAGGAGTGTTCCTCTTTCTCCACATCCTCACCAGTATCTGCTGTCACCTGAGTTTTTGACCTTAGCCATTCTGACTGGTGTGAGGTGGAATCTCAGGGTTGCGAAAACTATTCTCAACAGTAAAAGAACTGGTGGAATCACCATCCCTGACCTCAAGCTGTACAAGACCTCAAGAGCAATTGTGAAAAAAATATATATATATGGTATTGGTACAGTGACAGGCAGGTAGATCAATGGAATAGAATTGAAGACCCAGAAATGAACCCACACACCTATGTTCACTTGACAAAGGAGCTAAAACCATCCAGTGGAAAAAAGATAGCATTTTCAAGGAATGGTGCTGGAGGTTAGCATGTAGAAGAATGCGAATTCATTCATTCTTATCTCCTTGTAAAATGATCAAGTCCAAGTGGATCAAGGACCTTCACATAAAACCAGACACACTGAATCTAATAGAAGAGAAAGTGTGGAAGACCCTCAAGCACATGGGCACAGGGGAAATTTTCCTGAATAGAACACCAATAGCTTATGCTCTAAGATCAAGAATTGGCAAATGGGACTTCATAAAATTGCAAAGCTTCTATAAGGCAAAGGACACTGTCAATAGGACAAAATGGCAACCAACAGATTGGGAAAAGATCTTAACCAATCCTACATCCGATAGAGGGCTAATATCCAATATATACAAAGAACTCAAGAAGTTAAACTCCAGAGAACCAAATAACCCTAGCCAGGCAGTGTTGGCACATGTCTTTAATCCCAGCACTTGGGAGGCAGAGGCAGGCAAATTTCTGAGCTCGAGGACAGCCTGGTCTACAGAGTGAGTTCCAGGACAGCCAGGGCTACACAAAGAAACCCTGTCTTGAAAAAATGGGGTACAGAACTAAACAAAGAATTCTCAACTGAGAAATACCAAATGGCTGAGAAGCACCTAAAGAAATGTTCAACATCCTTAGTCATCAGGGAAATGTAAATCAAAACAACCCTGGCTTTTGGCTTTTGATTTTTGTTTTTTGGCCTTTGGCTTTTGGAGAACGAGTTTCTCTGTGTAGCCTTGGCTGGCTCTATAGACCAGGCTGGCCTTGAACTCAGAGATTAACCTGCCTTTGCCTCCCGAGTGCTGGAATTAAAGATGTGAGCCACCATGCCCAGCTATCTTGCTCATCTCAGACACTGAAAAATAGATTATAGTAGGAGATTTTACTTCTCTAATCTTTTCTTTTAGTGCTGTGCTTTTTATCCCATCACTGTATTAAACTCACCACACACTATACACACACACACAAAACATACTACACACACACTACACACACACACACACCACATATATACCACACACACTACACACACATACCACACACACTACACACACACAGTACACACACATACTACACACACTACAAACATATACCACACACAATACACACACACACACTACACACACATACCACACACAGGACACACAGGACACACATATACCACATATACTACACACACGGAGAATGTTGTGATTTCATTTTCAGTTGAGTTTTAAATTTTTGTTTTAAAAATTGTCTTTCTATTTAACTCGTGGATTATTTTCAAAGTATGCTTTCCCAGTTTCCGCATATTTGGAGGTTTCTCCTGTTGATCTTCTTCTTGATTTTCACTGTGAGCCCACCATGGTCAGAGAACCACCTTTATAATTTTAATTTGTTTACGTTAACTTTGTGGCTGTGGGGTGGTGTCTTTGCAGTGGCGTTTTTGGCTGTGTAGGAAAAGCATGCGCCTGTGAGTAGAGACGCGCCCTGACCAGTGCTGGTTCAACCCCATCGGCTGACCGTGTTGAGGTGCTTCCTAAGTTTCCGCACTTGTTCATATCTTTCCTTCTTCCAATTAAAGATAAAAAGACATTGTCGTCTCCGACAGATGGGAACATTATCTCTGTGGTAGAGACCTGAGAAGGGAGAGGCTTAGCACACCTGAGACCTGGTTCACTTTCAGTACTGAAAGGGAGCAGAGAGACTAGAACTGTAATTGTGGAGTCACCTGTTCTTCTTTCAATTCTGCAGGGTTTTACTTCAAATATTTTGCACGGCTGTTGCTTGGTGCATATGTATTTAGAATAATATGGTGGTTGAAACTTTTATGATTATGTCATGGCTATCTTTGTCTCTGAGAATTTAAATAAGAATTAAATGTGTCTTTATTAACACTTATACACCCACTCTTGCTTTCTCAATTAGTGTTTGCAAAATGTATCCTTTTCCATCTTTTTGAAGTAAAACGTCACCACGCACCAACAACTGTATTTGAAGCAGGTTTCTTGTAGACCGCATATTTCTGGCTTCTTTTTTAAAAAGTAGAATCAGTTCATTTCTATCTTGTAAATGATATAGTTGCACCATTGATATTTAATATGGTTATTAATGTTGCAAAGATTGAGTCCTCCATTGACCTTTTGTTTTCTGTTTTCTATGGTTCTAGTTGGTTGTTTTCTGAACCTTCTGTGACTTGCTAAATGCTGCTCATTGTAATTCACTGAATGTTGTAAGCGCATCTCTACCTGTCGCCTTCTTATGGACCGTTCCATACAATACACAACATGACTCCTCACACGCTACTGTGTTCTCTTCCCAATCCGACTGGCATGAAGAAACTTCATGTCCTCACATTTTCTTATTAGTGTAAATATTCCCTGTATATGTATTTAGAATAAGAGCGGACGGTGTTTTGATTGCTTCCCATGCCAGGCAATTTACAAAACAAGTAGAGTGAAGTCTATTACAGTTAGCTGTATTTTGATTTCTGTGTTCTTTCTTCCTTTGTGACATGCCAGGATTCCTTGTCAAGCTTTCTCTTCTGATTAATGAGTCTCTTGTAGTCATTCTTTCTATGGTAAGCCTATGAGTGACAAGTTATTTCAGTTTCTTAATCATTTGAGTGTGCCTTAACTTCATTTTTATTATTAAAAAATATTTTTTTCTGAATATAATATTCTGAACTGAGTCATTTTCTTCCAGCAACTGAAAATGTACTATGTCCTTATCACTTCCGTGTTTCTCAGGAGAAGTTGGCTGTCACTTTACTTGTGTCTTCTTATAGATGAGGTACCATAGCTCTCTAGCTACTTTTAATATATTTTTAAATTTGGCTTTAGTTTTCAGAATCTTAATTATGGTGTGTCTTGGTCCTACTAGGTATGGGTGGTCCTATTTTTAAGTTTTGGTTTTGTCTTCTTGAATTTTTAAAGTTCTTATTCCTGCAAAATTTAAGACATGTTTAATTATCATGTGTTTAGTTAGCCACACCCACTTCCTTCTCTATAGAAGGTTCTGAGGCTGTAGCCATTAGACCTATGTGTGTAATCTCACAGGTCTGGAACAGGGCTCTTCTTCTTAATCTGCACTTACCTTGGAAACAGAAGTCTTGTTTTTTTTTAAAGGACATTTTGTGTACACACACACACACACACACACACACAAACATACCCATATGATTCAATTAACTCTTATTTTCTTACAGGAGTAATTTCAAAGTTTATTGTTCTATTTTCTTTGGGGCAGGGGGATGAGACAAGTTCTTATTACATAGCCCTGGCTGGCCTAGAGCTCACTCTGTAGACCAGGCTGGCCTTCTACAGAAAGACTTACCTGCCGCTGCCTCCCTAGTGCCGTCATGACTGGCATAGCTTTAGAGTTTAACAGCCTTCACTTTGTGTAGGATTTACACAGCCTGATTTTTGTTCTGGTTTGGCTTTTTCTGTGCATTTTGGAGAACTTCTCACCCACTTGTCTTTCAAGATCCTTCTATATTTTCGCTCCTTCCCTTCCTCCTTCTAGTTATACATTTTCCTTTTCAACCAGACTCAGCAGTCTTCCTTGTTTTCTGTAGATTCCAGACTTTAAGTTCTGATCACACTCAATTCAGGTCAGACACTGGCTGCTGCTTTTCTCAAGTATCTTCTATTCTCCAAACAGACTTATAATATCCTCTTTTCTTCAGGTGTAAATTTTAAGTGGGGAAGAGCTTGTTTCTTAACTATTTAGCTTTGATATGTTTGCTTTCTCAGAATTTGTTCTAGAGGAGTTATTTTGTATTTTTAAATTGTGTGTGTGGGGGGGGGGGGGTTTCTCCATGCATGTGCAATGCCTACAGAGCCTGCGCTGGCCTTACAGGTAAGTGTAGGCCACCTTACACAGATGCCGGGAGCTGAACCTTACTGGGTCCTCGTAGCTACTGAGCTGTTTCTTCAGCTCCCTTCCTCGCTTTTGCATGGAGAACTCCCTGTCTTGTTTTTATTTCCTTCTACATGTTAAGTGTGCTCAGGCCCTCCTTGTTAGACAGTAGACATGTCGCCTGTGGGCCTGTCTACAGTTCCCATTGTTTCCATTATAGACCTTGGGTTGGTAGAAGGTATCCTTGGATGCTTGGGGAGTCTTGAATTGATCTGGAAATGATGTGTGAAGTGTTTCGGAGGCCCTGGTGTTATCTGAATAAAGATATGGGATTGTAATAAAGACAGGGATGATATGCTCCAGAGGGAAATGACAATGGGGGAAATTACTTTAATGAAATTAGATATTATGGTGATTTGGTGGTGGGCCTTGGCCCTGTGAGGCCTTGTTTGCCTTCTGTTAATTTTAGGATTTAATCTCTAATTTATGGTACCTGAAAACTTAAGCTATTCACCATGTCCCGACTACTGGAGGATCTAAACTTCCTTTTGTGTCTCTGCCTTGGTTTAGCTCTGTGAACCCCTCCTTCCTGAGCTTTTCTGGTAGGCCCCTCAGACCTAGCAAATGCTTGGTGGGAAGAGCAGGTCAGATGCTGGGATTTCTTCTCTTTGGTCCTGTTTGCTCGTGTGTGTGTGTGTGTGTGTGTGTGTGTGTGTGTGTGTGTTTTAGTTTCTGAGCATTTTTAAAACTCCACATCACTTGAGAGTCCAATCACTGGGGTTGGGAGATGTCTGAATGGGTAAGTGTGTTCACAGCACACACACACACACACACACACACACACACACAGAGAGAGAGAGAGAGAGAGAGAGAGAGAGAGAGAGAAAAGGCCCCAAAACAGTTATATGTGTAACCCCAACTCTTGGAGAGAAGGCAGGGAAAGAGGGGAGTCTTCTGGGGCTTGCTGGCTGCCAGCCTAACTGAAAATCAAGCTCCGAGGTTCTGTAGGAGACCCTGCCTCAAGGGAATAAGGCAGTGAGCAAGAGAGGATGCTGTGTCTTCTCCTGGCCTTCCTGTGCACACATGAACACCTGGCTGAGGTGGCTGAGTCCTGAATGCAGAACCCTTGTGGGGTGTTCTCTGTGAATGAGCTGGCATCTTGGTTTTAGACTTCCCAGACTCTACAGCTATGCAGTAGTCATCTGTTATTTATAAGCAGGTGGGTTATTGGTATCTAGTTTTTACCGCACAAGCAGACCAAGACATTCTGTTTTTCTTCTATCGTCGATCTTGAACTTAAAGCTGCCTTTGTGACTCCGTAAGGTCTTTCAAGCACGTTTTCAAAACAATGGGTGTCACTGCTACCTCTGTGATAACATTGCTTGAATACATGCTAGTTCTAGTTTGAATGCTAGGAAGCAAACCCCCAGTGCCTGTGGCTACACATGTGAGCCCACCATGGTCGCCATGACGTGGGGATCATTTTATTGTTAATCTTTTCACTGTCTCACCTCACTCATCTTCCTTCATCCGAATCGTCCTCATTTCATTTTCCCCTGTGTCTTATTACTCTAGGACAAAGCTAGATAAAGACTCTACAATTCCTGGATGCTGAAAATCTATCTTTCTCCCCCTTATAAAAAAATTAAAACTAGGAGCCTATAATTCATTTGATAGAGTACTCTGCAGCGATCACAAGGACCTGGGTTTGATACCAGTGGCAGGCCCAGTAAGGAATGTCAGCATATAACTTACTCATGACTTAGCTAGGGTACGATTGATTTACTTGGAACCATCCATTGTTAGAAGATTTCGTGAGAAATCAACACTTTTGTCTTCTGTTTTTCCCTTCTGCCTCATTGGTTGTAGAGGGCTCACAGAAAGCCTCTCTTCCATGCTATTTGAAAAAGAAAAGCATCCTGTGTTACTGTTGCTCTGCATTCTTTCCCTAATCCATGAGTCATCCGTGAGCCCTTGCTGTGCCTGGGCTCTGTTCTAACCACTGGCATCATGAAAATAAGACTCCTGCCCTGAAGGTCTTCAGACGAGCATCCGAGCTGGACAGATAAACAAGAGCTGGCAGACACACACTGAGCCCCTGCCCTGTGGCTGGTGTCCAAATTATATCATCTATTTCCCTTGTAATTCAACAACCTTGTCATGTGGGCACTGCTGCTAGGGGCACTTTTATAACTTGCCCAAGGTCCAATCATAAGAGATAAGATTTGAGGCAGAGAACTGCAAGAATAGATACAGAGCCTCCCACTGATGCTAAGACAGTAGAGGCCCTGACATCACTGCCTAGCAGTATTGGGGGTTTTTGGGCTGATTAGAATTATCTCCTCACAGCTCAAAGCATATGCTAGTTGATGCATGTGAAGCTCATTCAGTGGCATTTACCCTGTATTGCTGGCAAAACAGTCAGAATAATAATAGATGGACCTGCTTTCGTTTGTGGCAAGTAAAATTATCAGGGAGACCTGTGTTTGAGTGCATATTTTAAAACCAGGTGAGTCATTTTAACCTCAGAAATGACCTGGCATTCAGAAAAAAAGAGATGACACATATTCAGTGTAAGGCAGTGTCGTGGGCAAAGGCACTTGTGTGCTGCCTGTTACCTTAAACTAATTAGCCAAATGTCTGAGCTCCCAAGAGATCATGCTACAGTTTTAACCCTACAGAAGACTGATCCCTTCCTTATATGTAAGCAAAAACAAAACAAAACAAAAAAAAACAGAAAAAAACAAAACAAAACAAAAAAAACCTCAATCTTATGTGGTTTACAGAGGAGAATGGGTGGCTGAGGGTTGAGTGCATGCTACAGGAAATAGGTCTACGTACACACATCTTCTAGTGGTGAATAACGGTCCAGTGGTTACCTAACCTGCCAGCAATTTAAACCTAAGTCTGTGTACAGTGAAGCATACTTATAAACATGATAGGAGACTCAGAATAAACAAATTTGTTTAAAGTATTGAAATGTAGAGGTTCTGAGAATGTCTTGCTTCAGAGGACACCACCTACTGGTAGAGGGTGACATTGCAGTTTTATTTTCTTGATATTAAACTGAATAAAATGGAGAAAGGATTGACAAGCCAGCATAGCTTCAGAGCCTGGGCTAAGGCAAGTCAGGCAGCCAGCAGGGAGAACTTGATCCCCGGACACCTACACTTCCCTTCCTACACCTCCCTCCCTCCCAGCCCAGAGCAAGGACCCACACTCCTAAACAGAGAACCAGAATTATATGTAGAACACAAGTCTGGAAAACAGACCTGTTGCTTAAGTCTGCCCCTTATAAGGCATTCAGACCAATTTGCACAGACGCTGGGTTCAGCTGCTGTCATTCTAACAAGTAGGCCCATCCCTAACTGTCTTCAGTCTGAAAGTAAAGAGTCAGACTTTACATTTGCCACAGTGCAACCAATAGCATCAGAAAAATCACTTCCGATAAAGACCCATTCTCCCTCTTCATTGGAGTTAGCATGGAAGATGGAATGCGGGAATGGGACGCTTCTGTGGCCAAGCAGATAGGTCATTAGTCCTGTGAAAGGTCAGTTTCTATTCTACTGAAGACAGAGTCACAGAACAAAACCAGCTGGCCACAGAGTCACTCATATCTCATAGTGTGTGTATGCACCCATGTGTGAGTGTGTTACACATATGAATATGAGTGTGTGCATGCATTTATGTGTGTGTGCACATGTTTGCATGCTTGCACATGCAGGCGCAGTGTGTGTGTGTGTGTGTGTGTGTGTGTGTGTGACTGTGTCTGTGTATAGTCCTAATGACCCAGGCACACAACCTCTTTCTTCTCCCCACCTTTCAACTCCTTTGTTTTTTGAATGAGTCCACATTTTCTAAATGGGTTTTTCATAATACCTTCCTATGGGTTTTACTCAACTTTGTTTAATTGGCTTCCTGTTAATTAAGAATGAGAACGAACTGGGTCATAAGCACTCACACAGAGCTAAAGATCAGCTAAAGTGTCCCTGAAGGCAATGAAGCTGTAATTTGGGAACAGGTGGGCTGCACTGTTGACTCCTCTGTGGTGGGTAGATTCCATCTGTGGGATGCCGAACCATTCACTCAACATGAAACTCCCTCGGTCCGTTATGGACCAGAGAATTGTGGGAGGGTAGAGTGTGGGACCTGCGAAGGGGTCTGGCCCCTTTTCTCATAGTCTCCAGGTCCTTCTAAAGTTGTGCCCTTGTGGAAGTGTTCTGGTCATCATTTTTGCAAAGAATTTTAGGTGGCATGCGACTTGGCTTTATCTACCCTGCTTTCTGCAGCACGCTTCCTTCCTGTCAGGCTCCTTCAGCCACACCATCTTTCATCAGCATGCTCCCGGGACACCGATGAGGATTCAGTTTCAAGAATATATAGTTTTTCCACCAACAATCTCTTGAAAGCTGTTTTCTCTCAGTTTATTCAGAGGGGAATTTAATTCACTAAGAAAACCACCTCATGAATGTTTTCAGCTTCTTTCTTTGACTGGAGGGGGAGGGGCTTTGTGCTGTGATAGTAAGACTAGGGGTCACAGCATGCGTTTTCTGGCAACCAGAGAAAGGACAGGCAGGCTTTAATGATGAAAGTTGCAGGCACTCGTGAGTCACAACTTTGAGGGTTGAAATTGTCTACCGGGCACAGACAATTTCACAATGGTTTTGCAGTCCATGTGTATACACACATGCACACACAGATATGCACACACACGAGCACACACATCAGTGACAGATGACCTATTGAAATAATTTCAGAGCCAGTCTGTGGTTGCTACGACAACCAATGCTCTCTTGGCTTTTATCTGGCCATGTGACAGGGACTTTGACGTCAGCCAGAGGCAGAGTCTGTGGCTGAGTCCGCACAGTCAAAGGCTTGTGAGAATCTGGTGGATGCTGGACCTTGCTGCTGCTGCTGCTGCCGCCGCTGTTGCTGTCGCTACGGCTGTGGTTGTTGCTTCCCAGGGGCTGCAGGAGCATGGACTACTAAACCCCCATTTCTTCAGCGTGAGGTAATCGGTTTGCTTTATACACAGGAGTTACGTGGTTTCACAGCCCCTGATGGTTTTCCCTCCCCTCTTAACCTCCTACAACTTTGTCTTCAAGAGCAGTTACTGACGAATGGAGCCAAAGAATGTGAAGCAGCTTCCAGTCACGAATTTCAGGCAGTCTCTGGAACTTGGTTAAATTTGGATTAGTGTTCCATGAAGTAGGTTAAAATGTAATCTTTCTTGCGCAATGCTTGCTAACATACATTATTTAGAAATTCCCGTTTTGCAGCGTGAGCCAAATTTGCTCCCTTGAATTCTAGGAATCCCTCCTTCAGTGTTGTTTGGGGTCTGGTAACTCCAGCACCGCCTTGGAGGGAGCAGCTAACTTTGCCTTGTTGCTGCTGCTGATTCTGCGTCAGCCCACAGCAGTCTGGAATTTGGTTTCTACCTCATTTGCAGCATGTATAATTAGCAACAATGGGAACCGTGAGAAAAGACTCTAGACTTTGAAAGTTGTGGTTTTTATTGTAAAGGGGGCTTTTGGTACTCTGTAAATAAGAGGGGAACTGTCAACAGCTTCCTGTTTAGAGAAAAGAATCTGCAATATGCCAAGGAAGTTGGGGTGGAACCTTTGTGTGTGTGTGCGTGTGGTTGTTTTGTGGGTGTTACTGTGAAGTGCTATCTTGTGGCGCTCTCTCTCTCTCTCTCTGAAAACCCGGGTGAAGAGGAGGGACTGGCTGGCCTTTTCTAAGGAGTCCTGTAAGCTGGTTCTGATCTTTATTCTTAAAAGTAATTATCTTGAGAAGAAACTAGCCTGGAACTAAATATGCACTGATGTGAGGTCTACCTTAACTGAAATGTAGACTGAGGATGCGCGATAAAAATTTGTTCCAGGTCTTGTGTGAGTAATTTGGTAACTGATTAGCAAGGATTGCTCCGGTTGTTGTGTGTGCATTGCTGCGGTTCTGCCAGCTCCTTCTGCAGCTCGAAGTTTCAAGGAAACCTCAGGTTCTGAAGCAAACAGAAGCCTAGATGAATAAACAGGTTTCTAGGATCTTACAGATTTAACGGAAACGAGGCATATTTCAGACAGCCATCTGAAATAGAACCAGCATTTGAAAGAGCAGAGATAGACTGGCTCCACTCTATATATGCAGCCAGTAGGTTGATGATGTAGTTATAGTTTAGTTTGGTGAACGAATACATTGTTTTTTGCTTATGTTACTAGGTTCAGAATTGTGAGTTCTACATTTGCTCTCATTGGGTGAGAATTCTGAGAGGCTGTAGCCGCAGCAGTAAATGAATAACTGCTTGAATCAATTATTTTCTAAGCAGCTTTCGGTGAATGGACCTTTGGATCAAAGCTTCCATTAGGACTGTCCACTGTCTGATGTTCTTGTACATACATGTATTTACTAGGACATCTTCCGGCCATTTAACTGACCTCATGTTCTTGTAACCCAGACGCTACCACTTTAATGAGTCAACTGGTGTGTGACATTTCAATTGAGCATGGGGGGACCAGCTAGCACTGTCATTTAAAGGCATCTCTCGTGGTATACACTTGGTGCTTTAACTTTTCTTGCGTCGACTATGTTATCTTCACTCTTTTTCTTGGTTCTCTCCCTGGTTTTAAATTCACAAGATGATTATGTACAACACCCTCATGCCCTCATGCATGAGACTGGATTCCAACAATCCAAAATGTGAGAGAGAGTCGGTGTTAGTGGCAAAATGTCGGTGATAAAGTTGGGGAAAGAGCCTCCCTGATGAAAATAGGAACTTTCAAAGCCTCGAGCCAAGGGTTTTTTTTGTTGTTGTTGTTTGTTTTTTGTTTTTTTGTTTTTTGTTTTTAAATAAGGAAAGGGGGCTGAGGAGCATCCCCCTGCAGCAGCGAGTCTGTGCTGCCTGCTATCAAGGTCAAGAGTGCTTCAGCCTCAGAAGATGCCAGCATGGAATGATTGACTCTAGAAACCTGGCTGCTGAATTATTAAAGGCTCTGAGTCTAGTTTCAGGAAGCCTTAACCCTTTCAGTGCCATGAGCACGTCTGGCCGTCTGGTGCTACCTGTGGACTCTTTTCCAGAATGATATCTGAAGTGCATAAAACAAAGTATGCTGTGTTGCAAAGGAAACTACTTTTCATGAAAATGCATCTTTAAAAAAAGAAAAAGAGGCCATGCGTTTGAAAGAAAGTGGGGAGGGGAGAGGGGCAGGGGAAGTAGGGAGATACAGAAGGTATTGGAGGGAGCAAAGAAAATGGGAGGGATAAAGTTATTATAAAATAACTTCAAAACATAAAAAAATACTAAAAAATAAAATATACTATCTTTTCATTATGACAGGATAATTGCTTTGTTCATATGTTATTAAGTCATATACCCTACCAGCAGGTGCAATAGCTACCACAGTAATGAGGCAGTGCCACGCGTGAATGCTGTTTTGAAATAGAGTTAGTCTAAGAATTGCAATATGAAATGCAAATATCTGCGATTTTTCTTGGCAACATCCCTGGCACTGTGGTTTGTGACCCACATTTTAATGGAAAAAAATACTAGATTTTAGTTTGGGGTTGTGGAAATAAAGATGACATTATTTAACCACCCAAGTTCTTGGGGTTCTTCTGGATTCTGTCTGCTCTGGAGGTAACTAATATGTGAGCTTGTGGGGCCAAAGGACATAGAACCCCCTGGACAAAGTCCATAACCTTATTTCAGTTCCACAGCATCTGATTTTATTCTTGGACCATGAGAACTTCACAGTACACTCTAAACACCTGGTGCAGACGGGGATGGCATGGTCCCTCAGCTGCTAATCTGCAATTTACCTTTAATATCCCACCGCCACCACCCTTAACTCGTCTTCTGTTACCTGCACAAGGAACTCTTACCTGGGTAGATATGGGTTATGAGGAAAACAGTATTGACAGGTCACTCAAGTTCAAACCATGTGCCACAGAGGACCGTAGCTATTTACAAAGAGACCTTTATCTACACAGGGAAGATAAGTGGATGGTGCTTACATGAAGCATGCTGGGAAAAGCAGACACTTCCCAGAAGAGCCAAACTGGATGCAAGACATAGCTAAGGCCAAGAAGGAGGTGTGAGTGTTATTGTGTAGTAGGAGGTGTGAGTGTCATTGTGTAGTGTCGGGTGTCAGAAAAGCTCTCATTCCCTACATTGTTTTGAATGAGAAGAAAATAGTGTTGACTTTCCTCTGTGAGATGAGGGAACTTTGCTGTCCATTAGCTGCTGTCACAGCCCTGTGTTTAGAGAGACCAAAGCCGTCCTTTCAATTATATGAGCTCCTACCATACTGGCGTAAAAGAATGGAGTTAAGATGGTTTTGCACAAGCTGTTGTTTAAACTAAATCCAAATCCCTTGCATTTGAAATGGAAGCTGAGTGATTTTTCGTGTGGTCTCAGAGGGATTACGAAAGAGGATGTTCTTAAATAGTTCCTGCTCTTTGGATTAGGAAAAACACCTGCTTGGAGCCTGAGTCTCTGTGGCAACCTGCAGAGAAACTTGGAGAAAGTCTAGCATCCCCAGCTGTCCTCTGCTGCTTGATGGAGATGTTGGAAACCTCAGTGCAGAAAGGAATGTGATTTTTTTACGAAGTCGACTTTTCTTTAAATGGTATCTTAGGATGGAAAGCAAACTAGCAACAGCTTTACAAAATTCAACATTTTTTTATTGTTTCCATAAGAGATGCCATAAAAGTTAGTGTTTATTGAGACTTTTATACAGAAATTATATGATAAATATTAAATCCACTGGTGCTACATTCTCCAGACCAATAGTTTCTCATCTCTGTGCTTAAATTTATAGCTTTTTGTGAAATATATCTATAGATGCCATTAATGTCATGCTGAAATGGCTCAGTGCTTAAGAGCATTTGCTGCTCTTCCAAAGGACCTCAGTTCCCAGAAACCACGTCAAAGGGCTCACAACTGCTTGTAAGTTCAGCTACAGGGGATCTGACAGCCTCTTCTGGCCTCCACAGGCACCTGCACACATGTAGCATACACTCACACAGGCACACATGAGTGCATAAATAGAAATGACAATTTTTTAATTAAATTATCCTATGGTAATCTAGAATGGAATAGACTCATGTCACGATAAAGTCCTATATTTGATTTGCAGGCAAGAAATTGCTAATATGAAAGATATTCCAGTTGTTGCCGTTCTTAATTGGATGCTTTTCCACAGTCAGTGAGCTCTGCTCAGCAACTCCAGCAAAGCCAGGCCTGTACGTCTTCCTTAAGCGGCTGTACTGGTTACTGTAGCTGTGACAAAAATACCCAACAATGGGAAGGATTTGGCCAGGCATGGTGGTGCATGCCTTTAATCCCAGTCCTTGAGAGGCAGAGGCAGGTGGATGTCTGTGAATTTGTGGCCAGCATGGTCTACACAGTGAGTCCAGGATAGCCAGAGAAACCTTATCTCAAAACACACACACACACACACACACACACACAAAATAAACAAACATAAAACAAAACAAAGAAAGGTATTATTCTGGCTCACAGTTAAAGGGACATGGTCCATTAGGGCACAGACAGGATGACATCAGGACCACAAGGCAGTTGGTCACATTACATCCTCAGTCAGGAAGTAGACCCAGATGAATGCTGTTTCTCAGCTTGCTTCCTCCACTTTACTTAGTCCAGGGTCCTGGCTCATGCAATGGTGCCTTCCACAGTTAGGATGGATTTTTCCACCTCGAGTCACCCAATCTGGCAACTCCTTCACAAGTGTGCCCATAGACTTATCTGTCCCCTAGTTGATCCTAGGTCCTGTCACTCGGACCATCAAAATTAACCATTACATCAAGGTAAACGTTTTAAATGTTGACTCTGAAATGTCTTTGTTTCTATTACATGTGTATTGGACATAAATGCCAAAGAGTATGACTGTATGCTAAGGAGACTCCCATAGACCACAATCAGTTCTGTGACCATCAAATTTACAGCATCTTGACGGCACAATCACAGTGTTCCACAAAAGTGATGGCACCCCATACCTTCCCATGTCACACCCTGGATCAGCTGCAGCAGGATCAGCCAGTTCTCACTCACTACGTGGCTTCTGCAGCAGGATTGGCCAGTTCTCACTCACTAGGTGGCTTCTGCAGCAGGAGTAGCCAATTCTCACTCACTAGGTGGCTTCTGCAGCAGGATTGGCCAGTTCTCACTCACTAGGTGGCTTCTGCAGCAGGATTGGCCAGTTCTCACTCACTAGGTGGCGTCTGCAGCATCATATTACTTTAGGCATTTTGGGTCCCTCCTTACCATGACCCTTGAATGGTGTCTACCATTGGAACATAGAACCATAGTGGCTCTGAGTTCTCGACTGACCCTTCAGTCTTTGATACATTCAGTAAATCCTGAACACCTGTTATGTACCAATATTAGACTAGGCATGAGAAATACTATGTGGAAAAGAATAAGTCAGGTCCCCACCATTGACCATTTACAGTCTGGCTGTATAGAGAACAAGAAACCAGGAGTCCTTCCCTCAGGGATACACTGTACTGTAGTCAAATAGCCTGGAAAACATTAGATTCTACTCCAGAATCAAACTTTAGAAGAGGCAGCTATTGAATACCTAGCAAAAAGAGCCATTTCTTTCCACCTGCTTGAATCCGAGATTCCAGGTGAGTATGTGAAGCCTGTTCCCAGGGGGCCAAAGGTTATCTGTCCCTCATTCAGAAGATAAAACCAAGAGAATAATTTACTCTTATGCCAATACTCGGGGTTATTCAAAAGATAGGACCCACATTACTCTTTAGAAGTAAACTTTACATTGGTACCCAAATATCTCCCATGTTTTCTGTGTTAAGCACTAAGAATAGGCTCCCTGCTTCAGTAAGCAGACACAATGCTTTCTGTGTCCACTCACTCACAATTCTGGTTGGAGGAAAATGCTGCTTCACACGGGTGCCCGGGGACTCTAGCTTCTCCTAAGTTAGGCTGAGTGTAAGTCCCGTCTTTATCACTTTGTGCTGGTTCTTTTTTACAAAAGCCCCAGTTTCTCATTTGGACAATACTAGTGCCTATCTCATGGGGTTTTGGAATCAACTCCCTCCAATAGTAATTGGCAGACACTAGGCACTCAATAGTTTGACCTGCTGTGAGTTGTTTAAGCCTCTGCCAGTGATGCCAGCACCACCCAAGAGGCTGGACAAAAGCATTTTCAGGGGTAGAGAAGGTATATCCCTGGTGTTATAATAATAGATAACTCTAAGGAAGCTGTATAGACTTCCGAGCTCTTTTCATAGTATCTATTTCTCCCTGAGCCATCCGGTTTTTTAGTGGAGGAAGCAGAGAGACAGAGAGCATAACAAAGGTCCCAGTATCACCAGAGTTTATGCGGAACCTGTAGTGTTTGGCTCCAAAGTCCTGGCTTCATTCACTATGCGGCTCTACCCATCCAGTTGGAATTTGCTAGATTCTCCCCTAGAAGCGCTGTGTCAGGTTGTGGCAGATTATAATCTCCAAAAGTGGTCATGAAATCCTAATCACTCCTGTGCATTCTTGTGAAATATCGTCGTTCTGTCTCAAGAGACTGTTGTATCCCCTTCCAACCCAAAGGAGCTTGTGATTGGCCCAACAAAGAGACTGTAGTGAGATGATGCTACACAAAATTCAAGGGGATATCATTTAAAGATACAATTTCCCTTTCTCTACAGCTCTCTTATTTGTCTCATATGTTATATTCACCCCTGGAGCCCAGCCTCCATGTGTGAAGAAGCCCAGACATATGGAGAGGCCATATATAGTTGCTTCAGCTGATGGTCCCAGCCAACATCCAGCACCAACTGTCAAATATGTGAATGAAGAGTCTGAAGATGACTCCAGTGCCCTGCCATGGGGTCTTTCTCCCCTGTCCTTATGCTGGGCTGATAAGTTATTCTCTCTGAGCCTTTCCCCACAGTTGCCTTAAGCCCAAAAGCTTTGGGTTAATATTTTAGGTTGTCTGAGTAAACAGTATACAGAAGATAATGGTGCAATGTGTATGTGGAGGCTTCGACTTTAGAAACATAAAGGTTAAAGGGCTTTTGTGCTTTTATACAAGTATATAGCCTAACCTGAAATAATTTCAGAGGAAAACTGTCTTTCAGTCAACTTATGAAGGGCGATAGCTTGGTCTGTGAGGAGCTTACCAAGCAAGCCTTAGGACCTGAGCTCAGATTCCCAGAATCCACTTTAAAGGCCAGATGTAGTTGTACACTTCTATTGGTCAGGGTGAAATGGGGTGGAGTAGGAGATGGGCCAGTCCTTGGGGGAATCACTGAACAGCCAGTCTAGCTAAAATGGTGAGCTCTAGGTTCCAGTGCGAGACCTTGTCTCAAAAACCTAAGGTGGAAAAGCAATTGAGGAAGGAATCCTGACATCAGTCTCTGGTCTCCTGTGCCTGTTCAAACAAATGCAACACACACACACACACACACACACACACACACACAGCCCACATATATACTACATACCCCCCCCACACACACAAACACATAAGCACGAGTGACCTTTAAGACACGTCCTGCCTATAAATTTGGAAGAGCAGCCTGTACACCGAATTGTTGCTGGGTTTGCAGATGATCAGCTGTGCCCCAGTGAAGCCTCACTCACAGCCTCCTGCCTGCTGTCCCTCCCTGTGGAGGCTGTGTGCACAACCATGTTTGTACTCTCTTCCTCGTCCTCTTTGTCCCCTCTGTCTTTCCCACACACGTACATTCTGTCTAACCTGCTGCCTGATGTCTCCTTTGACACTCCCTCTTGGCCCGTTCCCAATGCTTCGGGGACCATTTTTTCACTCTAATGGTAAAACTAGGGAAATCCCTAGGTAGGGTAATATTTAGCTCACTCAGCAGCCCGTTTTCCTCTTAAACAAGCTGCCAAAATGGCAAATGTCCTGCTGGCTTGTGGCTTCTTGTGCCAGTCAAACAGAGCACTAGAATCCTCAGAAGCTGGCTTGTGGCTTCTTGTGCCAGTCAAACAGAGCACTAGAATCCTCAGAAACGTCGTCATTTTGCATTCGCTCAGAGGCAACTCTGTGCCTTGTGCTGGCAAGAGATCAATGCAGCCAAAGGTCTTGTTTATGTAAACTTCACCCCGTCCTGCTGGTCTCCATTTTCCCCTGAGAAGCTGCTCGTTCCTATATCATCTGCCATTTGTTACGTTCACACAGTCGGGCACCTATGAAAATCCTTCTGCCTGTGGACTGCTGAGCATCTTCCAGTTGCCCCTTATTCTCACACAGAGAATTCTCACACCAGATGGGCTGGTGTGATCCACACACCGTGGCCTGTCAGCAGTCAGGATGTGGCCCATCTTGACCAGGAGGCTGTTAGCTGCTCTGTCCGTAGCTGTCAATATAATTTCTTTATCAAAGATACAAAAGGTACCCACTTCGTGGGGTGCTGCTAGCACCAGGCACTCTCTGCAAAGTGTACACTCTGGTTAGGGAAGCTAGAACAGCACCCAAAACCAAGGACAGATCTCTGTCATCCATCCTGAGTAAACGTCTACAGCCTGATATCATGCCGGAAAGTGCTCGTTAAGTTCCAAGTATTGAGATGACTTTGAGCAGAAAATGAGCTTTGAATCTTAAATGGAAAATGTTTGACTTGATCATTGGATGTCAGGTGACGATCCATGAGTGACATTATGACATTATCTATTTAATATTATGACATGTAAGAGTATCCACCCATCTGGAATCAAGAAATTGGTTAAAAAGCCTAAAGACAACGTAACTTGTAAGGGAAGTCTACAGAGGCTCTGAAATGTTTCCGTTTAAACTGGATTTGGTCAGACAAGATGCAGGAGGCTAGTGGAAAGTCCGAGACACTGAGGTGGCTCATGTGTGAACAGGGTTGTGATATTTCAGTGATCTCTCTCCTTTTGCTCCATTCGCGTTATATTTACACAATCATAATTAATAACCCTAGTGAAATCCCGGAGCTAGTGAAAAACCATTGTCTCGTGTGGTGGAGCGTTGCCCCCAGTGGCTCATATGGTTGAGTGTTTTTTAGGAAGTATTAGAAGGTGTGGCCTTGCCGGAAGTAGTGTGTTCCTGGGGGTGGGCTTTAAGGTTTCAAACTCCCAGCCTCAAGCCCTCTCTGCCTGCTGCCAGTGGATGCAGATGTAAGCTCTCAGCTACTGCTCCAGCTTGCCTGTCAGCGCGCTCCACTCTGATGGTCATGGGCTCACACTCTGAGACTAAGCGAGCCCCCAATTAAATGCTTCCTGTTGTGAGTTGCCTTGGTTATGGTGTCTCTGTCTCCTCACAGCAATAGAAGAGTAACTAAGCCACTCCATCACTCTGAGGAAAAAAAAAAATCTTTGACTCAATTCGCCAGTGAGAAATCGAACTGTTTGGTGAAGTCTTAGTAGTAAGCCTTTATATCTATCTTTCATAATATTTAACATTTTTGAACATTGGTCATCTATATTGTCTTTAGCCAAAATACAGCATTCTTTTTTTTTAAAGATTTATTTATTATTATACGTAAGTACACTGTAGCTGTCTTCAGACAGCAGAAGAGGGTGTCAGATCTCATTACGGATGGTTGTGAGCCACCATGTGGTTGCTGGGATTTGAACTCAGGACCTTCAGGAGAGCAGTCAGTGCTCTTAACCACTGAGCCACCTCTCCAGCCCCAGAATACAGCATTCTTAAGAGAAAGTTATCACAACTCACACATGGAAAAAAAATATGCACAACTCGTGTATGTAATGTAAGGCATAATGGAATCCTTGTGTAGCCAGCAGAAGCCCTTGCTAGTCGGTCTATTCAAGAGCAAGGCTGGATGTTCTGATTGACAATGGCTTAGCCGCAGCAGCATATTACAGATGCATGCTGTCATCTGGAGTCCTAGCTTAATGGAAATTGAATTAGCAATGTTATTTCAGTTCTCCAATTACCTAGTGTCTTACAACAGTTGGAGACAGTTAGCTTGGCTCTGATGATAGGGGAAAGCCTTTTGCAAAATGTCGTTGACCAAAGCTGCTGGTAACAGTGATACCATGCGTACAAGTGATCATACCCACGTCCCAGGGACTCTGTCCCTCTGCTGTTCCTCCCAGGAAGGAGCGGCCTGGGAACCTTAGCAAGCTGGGAGCTCCCCTATCGGTTGACTTGCCAGCAGTGACCTGAAATGTCCATTTGCCCTCAGGACCATTCTCTTTCTAGAGGGCCTGGCCAAAATTTAAGTGGAAGCTACAGTTTTCTTCCAAATACTTTTTCTGATATATTGAGATGTTTCACAGAATGGAAGCCACTTCAGAATGGTGGAGTCCAAACTGCTGTTTAAAAGAAACTTCAAATGTGTTGGACTTATTCTCAGACTATTTCAACTTTATGACACTCAGAAGGAGGCCTGCTCCTTCCTGGACCCTCTACGCAGCCCACAGATGCGTAGCAATGACATTCTTGAGTTCCCTGAGAGGCTGGGACTTGACCCCTCCCCATGCTGCCTTGGAAGATCACCAGTCACTGTCATTTTAATTTCAGTGTGTCGGGGAAGGGGGGTTGGAAGTCATGTCATCAGGCAGCTTTCTTCTTGTGTACCACCTCTACAACGCTGTGGGCACCATTTTTATAAAAGCCTTTGGCTTGCCATCTGCGCACTGAAAAGAAAATCCGCATACCTGAGAAGTTGTTCTGCCCCCGTGTGATTCTCAAACCATGTCATTGGCCTTTGTACTCCTTAGTTCTGTTAACTTGACGCAAACTAGAGTCACCCTCCAAGAAAGTTTCAGTGAGAGATTGTATCAGGATTGTTCGTGGCCATGTCTGTAGAAGATTTTCTTAACTAGGTTCATTGATGTGGGGAAACCCTGCCTGAAAGTGCTCAGCCCCATTCCCTGGCTCGGGGTCGACAGTTTGAAGGAGGAATGGAGCTGAGCACACTCATGTGTGCTCTCTCTGCTCTTGACTGGCAGTGACTGGCTGCTTCCAGCTCCTGCCTGGACCCCCACAGCGATGGTCTATGACTTAGAATCTAAATTGAATAAAATTTTTCTAACTTAATTTTGTCAGAGTATTTTTATCATAGTAACAAGAAAGGAAACTAAGGCAGGCTTCAATTAATATTCTTTTTACCAAGCCTCCTGGATTACTTTCAAATTTATCCAGTTGCCTAGGATCTTTTTCCCATGGCAAATGGATTATTTCCATTCTCTCCAGGTCTACCCCTCTCTTAGAATCATTTTCAATCTTGCTATGGTATATTTATAAGTATTTTTTAGTGGCAAAAGGACTACAATCTTCAATTCCCCCTATAATAGAAAATGTATTCAGAATAAGTTCCGTCATGGATCTGTGACCTTCGTTCTGTCATCTTCTTGCAGCTAAAAAGGCAAAGGGGAGCCTGGCTGCGTTTTCATCCCGCTGCCTTTAGAGGTGGGTTTTTAGAATTTTCCTTATTATATCACTGATCATAAACTTCACTAGAAAGGGTCCAGCTATGTCATTTGTTTATCTTTCATGATTTCTTCTTGGGCTTTTAGAATCCCGGTCGCCTCGGGGTCCTTTGGTGGAACATTCCTGTGTGGCCTTCTCTCTGTTCTCCTCATGCACCTTTGGCTCTCCACTGCATTCCTGCTCGTCTCTGTTTTCTCCACCCCTTTTTACCCAGATTCAAAGGTTTCCCTGATTTTGTCCTTTGGGTCACAGATTCATTTTTGTGTCATTAACTGCAATTATTCAATTTTCCCACCGAGTCTGATTATTTTGTTAATTACTTATTGTTTTATGTATATGAGTGGTTTTGCTTAAAATGTACATCTGTGTACCATGTGTGTGCCTGATGCCCACAAAGGCCAGAAGAAGGTGTCAGATCCCCCTGGAACAAACTGAAATTTCAGATAGCTGTGAGTCATCTTGTGGGTGCTGGAAACCGAACCTGGGTCCTCTGGAAGAGCAGCCAGTGTTCTCAACACGGAGCAATCGCTCCAGCCCCAGGTTTCTTCAAGGGAATGAAGGAACCTGAGAATGTCTGACTTGCCCAGCCAAATTAATAAAGAGCTGTGTTCACTGATGGAGGAAGCCTCGGCTTTCCTGGGTAGTTTGTAGGAAGCTCATCATGGAAGCCGGAGCCCGGAGTTGCTCATGGAAGCACATGTGTGAGACACGGGTGAGTCATGAGAAGCTCATGACAGTCCCAAATGCCAACATGAAGAATGTTCTGCTTCTAGCAGTAAAGTGCGTCCGTGCCCCCTTCTGGGCAGTGTGGAGCGCGGTGGAAGGACGTGGGACCCAGCATTCTGCAGAGCCCTTTTAAAAGCTACCTTTAATGCCCTTCTTGTAAACTTAGGCTTAAATTTCTGGAGGAATGAGGAGCGCTCACCTCTTTAGCAGCTCACTCTGAAATCTGTTTTATGTCATCATTTTTATTGGCCTGGTCCAATAACAGCTGTTTGATATTTTCCATAAATTCCCAGAAAGCCTTTGTATTTCTACTATGGCAACCTTTCCAGATACCCACCCTCTTTTACACATCTTCTTTCTCACACGTCTTTATTTACAGGAGGCATAAGCTCTTGTATTTTTAAGTGAGATTCTACGGGCATCCAGGATGGTTGGTTGGCCCCGGGTATTGGCTCACAGCTGGCATGGGGCCAGGGCGCACGACTTACTTTCTGTGGAGCAGTTCTTTCCTTTATCATTACAGACATCACTTCTGACCCTGTTGGCTGCATTACAAATACTGGCCATTTTATAAAGAGAGCAAACTGAAAGGCAATGGACTGTGTGGGACTCCGAGAAGTTGCCCCAACTAAGTCCTCCCCATCCTTCCAGCACTTCTCTTGGGCCTCCTTCTATGCCTCAGCTCTGTATAATACAGACCGTGGTTACATGACTAATCAAACAGTTGTGCAGTGGCAAGTCTGTCCTCTTTGGTTAAAACCTGAAGGTCCCTGTGGTAATCATGGAGCCTCCATAGGGCTATGGTGAGGAGCATAACAGATGAGAAGCTAAATGAAGGGACAAAGAAATGAGTGAGCTTTATGTTGGCCTTGCAAACGGGTACATTGTCTTTCCTTGCTGAGATGGGCCCTAGAATCCTTGGCAAGCAGGTGAGGCTCTGGGGACGGGTATTCAATACATAGGGGATAATTTGGTGAAGGCACATAGGCAAGCTGGATTACTGTTGGTTGTTGGGGGTGAGGGGGCTTTTGGAACTTGTTCACAGAGAGCTGTCAATTACCACTTCATCCAAACAAAAACACCTTATTCTGTTGTGCCTCTGTGTGCTGAGACCTTCTTCAATTATTACCAGCCTGGGAGCACAGCATGAGAGCATAGCCTGGGAGCATAGCCTGGGAGCACAGCCTGGGAGCACAGCCTGGAAGCTCAGTCTGGGAGCACAGCATGAGAGCATAGCCTGGGAGCACAGCCTGGGAGCACAGCCTGGGAGCACAGCCTGGGAGCACAGCCTGGGAGCACAGCCTGGGAGCTCAGTCCGGGAGCACAGCATGAGAGCATAGCCTGGGAGCACAGCATGAGAGCATAGCCTGGGAGCACAGCCTGGGAGCACAGCCTGGAAGCTCAGTCTGGGAGCACAGCATGAGAGCATAGCCTGGGAGCACAGCCTGAGAGCACAGCCTGGGAGCACAGCCTGGGAGCTCAGTCCGGGAGCACAGGTATTGGTAGAGCCATCATCGGCACTTCAGTTCTATAGGCATCAGTAAAGCCTTCTTTATGGCTATTTAAAGCCTATGCCAGGTTTCTTTGCACGTTTTCATTAAGGGATCTGCTTGCAGCATTAGTTACGGTGACCCCATCTCTTCACAGGAGCACTTCAAAGCCACATAGAGCTTAGAAGGGGCCTTCAAGCCACCCTTGGCTTCTGATGCCTGCTGGGAATTGTTGGGCTGTGAAGGCCCTCTAGTGTGAGGTACCGCTACTGGAAGAGTTGTTTTGTTTCCTTGTTCAGAAGTTTCTCTGTTATTCTAAAAGTCTTCTCGGAGATCTTTGCCTACGATTTCCAATCACTTCATTCAAAACAAAACAAAACAAAACAAAACAAAACACTACTAGTTATCAGAAATTAGTGGGCTCTAGCTTCTTGGTTAGTCAAAAATAATCTTTTGATTTTTGAGATGTGTGTTATTTTATGCACAAAGTAAGAGCACAATAAATATGTGTGAAGTGTGTGGAAACAAGATTAAAGGAGAGAGTGAGGTCCCCTGAAGCAGAACTGAGCAGCTTTGTTTGTAGATGCGATTCAGGATGAGACGGGGCTCTGCTGCTCTCCTTAGTACCTGCTTTAGTACCTGCTTTCCTTTCCACCATGCCCTGCACACACCTGCCATCTTTTAGTTTTGAGGCTGATTTACTCCAGGATTTAGAAGGTCTCAAAAGACAAGTAGGATCCTTTTATCTGCCCGTGCAACAGGATTGTCTGGGGTCTATGTTTCCCTTCTTACCCATTCCAAGGGCCGTTTATCGCTTCCCAGCTTTTTAAGAAGAAAGCTGTAAAACCCATTGGCAATGTGAAGTTAGCCGTACGACACTGTGAAATGGGATATTCCCAGTTGTGTGACTCTGAAAGTATCTTGGTGAGGTGCCAGGCTAGCCTAATAGGAAAGGAGGTCTGGAGATGCTAACAGGATGACATCTCCAGAATCAAGGGATGTGCTCCCAGAGGCCCTTGAAGCAGTCTAGGTTAAGTCTGGAGGAAAGAAAGATGCAGAGATCTTCAAATTACTGCATCTCCACCGAATCCCAACTGCTGGGTCAGTGAGGAGTGCCAGCCTGAGGTGACCCAAGAGTCCTTGGTTGGATCTTCCCAGGAGCCTTAGAGAAGAACTACAGCATCTACCAACAGACCCTCTCTGGGCTGGAGGTGATTCCTGAGTTGAATTCAGAATTTTTGGACCAGAATCTATAGATTAGGGTATGAAATTCACCTCTTTCTAAAACTTCCCCAGTGGTTCTTAATTCATACCAAGGAAACCTGGAGCGCTACCTGCACTTCCTCACCTCCTCAAGTCTGTAAGGATCCGAACTACAAAGAACTCACAAGCATCTGGTGCTTCAAAAGCTCACAGCTGCTCAGCACACAACAGAAGGGTGCAGGTCCTGCACTATCTGCTGTAAGCATCAAGGTATATCTTGTCTTTAGGAGAGTAAATTATGAAGTCACAATCCCAACACCAAACCAATATGGTGGACCATGTAGCATCATTGCAAACTGTTGTAGACATAGATCACTGGTTCCAAGGAGACACCTTACCTGTCCAGATCCTTACAATCAGAATCAACTCTGAGCAAGTAGCTTCTTCTCAGCACAGTTCATGCAGATCCCTCAGTGTGAATAGCCAACTAAAGATTAAGGCTGTCGGACTTTAGTATCTGGCCACCTAAGTAGGCCATAACGCTTAGGGAACATACTGCCTTTGTCTTCTTAGGAAGCCTAGGGGAGCATTCAGTTTACAGAAGAGACACAGTGTTGAGTGGCGGCTGACCTACAGGCTGGCCACAGAGACATGGAGGATGAGGCGTCACAGGAGAGAGGTACCTTTCCATAATGCACAAGTTACTGTGAGAATTTCAAAACTTAGTTCACATTTCCCCGCTGACCTTTTCAGACTTATTCCTTTATCTTATATTAATTTCCCCCTTCTCCTCCAAGAGTAAGTTACAGAACATGAAGGAAGGTTTTATTCCCGAACTTCATAAAGTAAAAGTGTGCTCTGTTCTGCTATTTCTTTAATGTAGACACCACATCTAAGTCCGGGTACACCTGTTCCTAGGGAGTGATTGGCTAACTAGAGATTTTCAGCTTCATGGATGTGTACCAAACAAACTTCAGACTATTACACAGGGGCTGGTGAGACAGGCTGGCAGGAAAAGGCACTCACCACTTAGCATAGCTTCCTGACTCAGTCCCCGGGACCTGTGTGGTACAGGGAGAAGAGCAGCTCCTGGGAATCACTCTGATTTCTGTGTGCACACTGTGTGTGCCTCTCCTCCCATACACAAATCAACAAATATAGTTTTTTATTTAGATTCTATGATTTCTGTTTTGTTTTTTTTAAGGTGTTACGTGGGTGTACAGAGGATGGCAGAGTCTCCATGGTGATGGGTGAGTGTAAGATGCTCCGTGAGTCACTGCACTCCACTCCAGCGCTATAGAAAATCATCGGGGGTTGCTTGGCAATGATTAAGAGGAAATTATTCAAATTCCTTTCCTTGCCATTGTGTTTCCACTGTGCCTAAGCAATATCCCATGACCGTCATAATTAGTCATGTCTTGCCACCACTGTGGTAAACAGCATCAAACTCTTATTGCTAGATGAGAGAACCAAGGGAATTGGCTTCACCCAAAGAGCATGCAGTAAAGAGTCAGACTCATGATCCTTTTTTTTCTTCATTATTCTTTTTTTAATTAGATATTTTCTTTATTTACATTTCAAATTTTATCCCCTTTCCTAGTTTCCCCTCCAAAAATCCCCTATCCCATCCCCCCTCCCCCCTGTTTCCCAACCCACCCACTCCTGCTTCCTGGCCCAGGCATTACCCTATACTGGGGCATAGAACCTTCACAGGACCAAGGGCCTCTCCTCCCATTGATGACCGACTAGGCCATCCTCTGCTACATATGCAGCTAGAGCCATGAGTCCCACCATGTGTTTTCTTTGATTGGTGGTTTAGTCCAAGGGCGCTCTGGGGGTACTGGTTAGTTCATATTGTTGTTCCTCCTAGGGGGCTGCAAACCCCTTCAGCTCCTTGGGTACTTTCTTTAGCTCCTTCATTGGGGACCCTGTGCTCTGTCTAATAAATGGCTGTGAGCATCCACTTCTGTATTAGTCAGGCACTGGCAGAGCCTCTCAGGAGAGAGCCATATCAGGCTCTTGTTGGCATCTGCAATAGTCAGACCCATGATCCTTAAGCCTCTTCCCTCCTCTGACTCTGCACCCCCATCATCTTCCATCAGCCTCGGAGGAATGAATATAGATCAAAACTTAAAAATGTGTTCCATATACACCATTGGCTCTGTGTTTAAGAAAGGAACATTAAACATTGGTCTCACCTAAGAATACTGAGAGAGCTTTAAGTACAGTGCCACTGCTAATGTCTGACTGCAGATATGCAAATGTAGACCCTGTACTTAAAAACTTAAGGTAATGCTCACAAGCAGGCAGGGCTAAGGATGCTCATCCAGGCAGTGGGTGCTCCTGATTCACGCAGACTCCAAACTTAATCCAACAGTCTCTCCCATGTGTCACCACTGTCCTGCTGCCTAGAGCCCTAAGTAGGAAATCTTCTGGCGACATGTACGTTCAGCTTGAGTTCAGCATGGGGACGTTTACACAAGAGTGGTTCCACTGTTCACCTTAAGTGGCAGTAGATGGCTCTGGCAAAGGGATGGAAAGGAAGGAGCTAGCCCAGGAGACGATGTGCTACTCAAACCAAGGAAAGAGAACAATGCCAGGAACCCTGCCCCTAGCACTTGGATGCCACGCTCCTGGGTGGAGGCCTGTGCAGATGAGCTGCTGGATCTTGATGTGGGTGTTAAACTGATGAAGGCTCATTAATTCACATCAGCAAGTCCTCTCAATTAGAAGAGGTTCCAGTCTAGACTGCTATAAAACTCCGTGGCCTCAGGCAAGTTACTGAAAATTGAACACCCTAATCTGAACCATGAGAACCAGAAATGCTCCCGAATCCACACCCTTTAAGCACCAAGATGACACCACAAGTGGAGATTTATGCACCAAGAAACTCATTGCATGAACAAAATTGAAAGAGAGCCCCTGAACCTCAAGGGTAGACCTGTGGCATCCAAGGTCAGGCCTTCTCCTGAGACAGAATGAGAGAGGTACCAGGAGAACAAATGGATGCTAATACAGCTTGAGTCATAGCACAGAAAGCTCCTAAAGTCAGAAGTTATGGAGCTGAGTCCCAAGAATCCAGAGAAGCTGCTCATGGAAGAGGGAGGGGCTCAGGAGCAGTAAGCTAAGTGACCAGCGGGGTTGGTTGGTTGTCACCTTCCTTAAAAATGGCTGAGCCAAGGGAATGAGTGTCTCAATAAGCTGTTTTAACAAGTGTATGAGTTGCTTAGAAAATGCTATTCCTCTATCCTGTCTTTAAGAGCACAGACCTGTCAGCTCTTCCCACCTGGTGTCTGTGGCAGGCTGGCTCTGCAGAATACACCTCAGTAAATGCATGTATCCAGTGAATGAAACATGACATGTTTCTTGACTGTGAGACTTCTTGTTGCTTTTAATTTGTCATCAACCTTTCCGTGGAGAGATATGTTTCCTGGGGCTAGAGTGGAGGCTCAGCAGTTAAGAGTGTTGGCTGCTCTTCCAGGGGACCCTAGTTCAATTCCCAGCACCCACATGGTGGCTAACAACTGTCTCTAACTCCAGTCCTAGGGGATTCAATACTCTCTTCTGGCTTCTTTGGGCACCAGGCATACATGTGGTACAAAAACACACATGCAGAGAAAACACCCGTACACATTAAATAAATATTTAATTAAAATGAAGATGTTTCCCAACGTTGACTGTAGCATTCTTTCTAAAATTGGAATCCTCGACTCCTATAGGTCTTTCACCGTCTCAACACCTAGAATCTCTGCCTGTAGGTCCCTTCTTCTGTTCTCATGCTGTATGCAACTCTTAGAAGAACATGGCCTCCCTCCCAAGTCTTTACATTTAAGTAGAAGCAAAAGATGAGGCTTTGAACAAGAAGAGAAGCCCTTGCCTTGCTCATACTCTCTCCGGCACACAGTTGTCATCAAACTATCTCTCTGTGGAAGATCCTGTAGATGGCTGGGATGTCTGTCCTCAGTGAGGCCACTCCAGTTCCTGCCACAGAGAGCATTTCGGGTGTGGCTGGGGTATGCATTCAACGCACCCACACTTCTTGGGAAGAGGCGTCTTCTGGGAGTGTTTTGAATGGACCCAGAAGCAGGAGGCTCTAGCTACACTAACTTGCTATGTTTCTTGTCTCATCTATCCAAAATTACCTCATTGAAGCCTTGGCCATCTCTTTTCAAAATAGTCACTGAAATGGTTTACAAAATTAAGCTCTTCACCCACATGGAGTCTACTCTAACAGTCCCTGTAGGCATTGGCCTTGAGTGTTGATGTCCTGCTAGTGTGCCAGCA
The DNA here is from genome assembly GCF_978045245.1 of Mus caroli. Taxonomy (NCBI): domain Eukaryota; kingdom Metazoa; phylum Chordata; class Mammalia; order Rodentia; family Muridae; genus Mus; species Mus caroli. The sequence goes on from NW_028227271.1 coordinate 66,982,632, forward strand.
TGACCACTTGGTATAAATGCAGGCAAACACAACCAGTGCTGTTGCTATGTTCATCTTATAATCATGGGGCAGGGGTGGGGGGTGGGCAAGTGTAAGTGGAGAGAAGAGGTGAGGCAAGACAAGCCTGACTGTTTGCTAACAGGCACTATTTATTTTAAGCAAATTCTCAAACAAACAAAGCTTTTATGTCTATACTTCAGGCTTCTGTGTCCCAAGAATGATGTACTGTGTGCTTCCTCATCTGGAGGTACCACAATGCTAGAGCAATGTCTGCAGAGTGACCAGGTGGGGTGGCACACATCTGTTACCCCAGCACTTAGGAAAATCGTGAGATTAAAGCCAGCCTGGGCTACAAAGTGAGAATATGTCTCAAATACACGAGGAAATACCAAAACCTCTTATTTGGTTATGCCAAACACAGTTCTCACCAGGCACTGCCTCCCCGAACCTGGAAGCTGTACCTTGTGGTAGGTTTTGCCATCTGCACGCTGCCTGCCGCAGCTCACGTTTTATTCTCTGGAGGGTGTGTAGCAAGAGAAGCAAACAATTCTCATAGGAGGAATTGGGACTACATCAAAGCCACAAAGTGCCAGGGAAGCAGCTACTTTGTCCAAATGGAATCAAAGCAGTATTTAATTTGGGGGAGTCTGTTTTCCATTGCTGTGATCCAGTACCCACAAGGAGCAACTTCAGGCAGGTTTACATTCACATTTTAAGAGAATAAAGTCTACTGTCTGAGGAAAGCTCAGATCATTGCTTCTGCTGAGAAGAGGAGGATGAGGAAGAGGAGGAAGAGGAGGACAAGGAGGACGAGGAGGATGGGGAGATTCAGTACACCTTTAATCCCAGCACTTAGGACACAGAGGCAGGTGAGTCTCTGTGAGTTCAAGACCAGTCTGTTTTATAAACTAAGTTACAGGCCAGCTAGGGTTCTATAACGAGACACACCCAACACTCACTCTCTCCTCCCTTCTTTCTCTTTCCTCTCTCCTCTTCTCTAATCTCTCTCTCTCCCCCTCCCCCTTCCTCTCCCTCCTCCCTCTCTCCCTCTCCCTCCACCCCTGTCTCTCCCCCCTCCCCCCGCTCCCAAAATGGAAGTAGGATACACAGAGGACATGGGACTTTTCTCCAGTGATCCACTTTCTCCAGCAAGGATCTGCCTCCTTAAGCTTGCACAATCTTCCCAGACATCTTCATCGCTGAATGAATGTTCAAACACAGAAGGCCAGAGTGAACATTTACATTCCCACCACAACAGAGAGTTACATGGAAGCCCTATTATTATACATATTGTTGTTTAAAACCTCAGTGAACATATTATCTTAACTTGAGGCACAGTGCAGTCTAAAGTATATATATATATATATATATATATATATATATATATATATATTCTGCAACTCACATGAAGAGTAAGTCACATTTAGTTTTAGATTAAGCACACTGGTATTGGAAATTATTTGGAACCCTGACTTTCAGGAAAATGGCTGTGGCTGCCTCTACTCTGAGCCTTGAGAGAAAAAGGAAGCCTTGGAAGTTTGTAGTGTGTGCCAAGTGTGTCAAGAGTCCCGGTTGTCCCAGATGACAGCTGGCACACACAGGCAACTCACTTGCTCTGACTTTATTTTTTTTCTTGGTAAAGAAATAGCAACTACTTGCCAGCCTGCTTCTTTGCAGGAAGCCAACAAGTTTGCATAGGGGATCTGTCATTTTTAATCATTATTCAGTGTAACTTTGGTTGCCAGAGAATAGAAGCTTGCTTGTTAGGAAACCTTGGATGACAGGGAAATATCCAGAAATGAAAGTGATGCTTCCACTAATTTGGGCCCTGATAATATTGTCAACATGGGGTTGAATTTTTTTTTTTTGAGGGAGCCAGTCTCCTACACCAGACATTGTTCTTTACCCTGAATGACATTTGGCTGTTTAGAGGTGACAGACAGTGCATCTCTAGGGGCAGCCAAACGATGCTCCTTTGGCTACTCCAAAGTCTAGAATCTGCAGAGAGGGCTAGTTAGGTGCCCCGGCGGAGCATGGGAACACAAAACAGGGTTTTAAAACTCATTGGTGTTCTCCTAAAACATATGGCCACCGTGTGTGCAGTTCCAGGGTCTGACATTTCTTGGTTTCTTCTTCAAATAGCAATGGTGTTTTAGGAACCTTCCAGAACTGCAAGGTTCTGTCCTTCACATTCAATTACAAGAACATCGTGAATCTGCTAATGGTCTTTGCTCATGTCTGAGCGCTGTCCCTGGCCAGCGGGTCCCCATCAGTGGTGGTCTCCCCCTTTGGCCAGCATTCCCCAAAGTCCTGGCCTGGAGGTGACTCAGCCTTTGTTAACTGGGTTATCTGATTCCACTTCCCCCACCCACCATGGCTAATTTTGTTTGAGATTTCACAGTGCTTCTAAATTTATATATGTAAACAAACAGGGACACACTTTTCTTCAGGTCTTTATTAGAATTAAAATTAGGAATCCTTCATACAACCGAACTGATGAAAGAGCCGAGTGCAGGTGGATGTTCAAGGTACCTCAGCAATACATGGGGGCGGGGTGTTCCCACGTGCTGCTAATCCGGCTGGCTGGTTTAGTTTTGTAAAGTGTGGTCAGAATGAGTGGAAAGTTTACATGGGTGGTTTTCCAGGGGAAGAAAGATAACCTTCCACTACTAGGTTCTAAAACTACCAAGAGACTATTCGCTTAAAAGCCTGGAGCTCAGGAGCTGTGATTAGCTTTCTTTATGAAGCGGGAGATCAATTAGGACTGTCTGTTGGGCATCGAGGAAGTATCAATCATGGATTCCAGGAAACTGCAAGACTTTGGTCTTATTTTATCTTATTTTGTTATTGCTGTTGGTGCTGTTGTTGTTGTTAATGCCTGTTTGTAGCCTAATGAGAGAGAAGGAAGTGGTATGGATTTGGGTGGGTAGGGAAGAGAGAAGGATATGAGAAGAGTTGAGGGAGAGGGAACTATTATCAGAATATATTGTATTTTTAAAATCTAGTTTCAATTTTTAAAAAATGTCTAAGTTGACACACAAAATTTCACTCCAAATTTAGAAGTTCAGGTTAGCTATCCAGCCATTGCTCATTTTTCTCATGACAGACAGACAGATTTCTGGTTTTCTTGTGTCATAACGAGAAACAATCAATTCCCCTCAAGAAACATTTTAAGAACATCTTTGTGAGCACAGCACAATTTGTCTGGAAAGCAGCTTTCTCCCAGCGTCCAGAATTCCTGAGAGTAAGCAGCGAATGGGTCGGCTTCAGTAGACCAAAGAGCATTTGTGGTGGTGTCTCAGTGTGCTCTGCTGTGACTGTGACCTTGGCAACTGAGTGTTCAAGCTCTGTGGGAACTGCACCGAAATGAGGTTAGTGTGTGCTTCAAGGGGGAGGGGCTCCAGGGCATTGAGGGATTGCAGCACCTTAGCCTTAGGCTGTGGCTGAACTGCCTCTGAAGCTTCCGCGCAGTTCAGTGTGGCACTGATTGATGTGGGTGTTTCCAGGGTGCCCCAGTGCTTCCGGAACAGTTCTCTGTACTCCTAACCTGCTCCATGCTGTAGCCTCCTGAGTTCTGCTGTTTTCCTCCTTCCTTCCTTTGTCCCCCACCCCCTGCTTCCTTCCTTTCTTCCTTTGACAAGACAGGGTTGTTTTGCTGTCCTAGAACGTGATCTCTAGACCATGTTTCCAGGCTGACCTTGAACCCATAGAAATCTGCCTGCCTCTGCCTCCTGAGTGCTGGGATTAAAGGCGTGGGTCACCACCGCCTAGCTTGAATTGGTATTTTCATCCTATTGGTATGTATGAGCTGGTAGTCATCCTAAGGCTGGGTTTAGAAAACCTTCTTCCTCATGCCCAGATCCTTACCACAGGTTTATCCTGCTTCTCTTCATTATACGAGCTCCTACAAACTGCATGATCAAATCTCATTCTGGACATGAAAGAAGTTCCTAGAAGCCTCTTACTTTGCCCTTGGGGATGGTACTCGTGCCTGCTCTTTAAAGGAATCTGTAGTCTTGAAGCCTCACCAATTTTTATGCCATCTGGATTATTGTGCATGCCGGGCTTTTAGAAGAGCTGTAGGACCCAGTAGCTCTCACTGCCAAGAACGGCAGCTGGCCTTTCCCAGTTCCCCATTTCCACATACTGTCCCTCGGTACAGGCAGCAACTAGAAAGCAGCAGATGTTTCTGGTGCTCTTGGATCCATACAGGGTCCTGATAGGAAAGGCCGGGACTTTATCTTCTCTCTGGCCCAGTTTGGAGCTAGGATGTGCTGGAGGCTGGACTTTTGGGTGGAATGTAAATTCTGTGTGCTTGGAGCACTGTGCAGAGGGGAACCTGTGAAGAGACTGTATTTGGTACCTTATTCTCTAATGCAGGAAGTAGGTCAGGGTACAATGTCCTTACGTGGTTCTCAACTATCCCCCCTCCCTCAGCTGGACTTCCTGTAGGAGGCAGGCTCTATCATGCGGCAATCCACTCATCAAAACAACATGGCTTTAAATTGTGGTATAGCCACTTCCTGATTGGCTTTGTAATATTTCTCACTTTCTATTAACATCTGTTTCCTCCCACGGTGGCATTAGCATCTACTCTGCAAAGCCTTTGAGATTAAATAGAGTGTCACATGTAAAGCACCTGCCACCGTGGAGTGCTCCAGAAATGGCAGCTAATCATAGTATTAACATGATGGGGGGGGGGGGGAAATCCTTTCAAGATCAAGGCCATAGCCTTTCTCTGGACCCTCCTTCCCTGCCAGTGATTCTCTTGTCCCGCACCCCCTTAGAGCAAAGGTCTTCCTAAGTGGATTTGATTTTTGTCAGTTTAACAAGAGCTAGGGTCCCATGGGAGAAGGAGTGTCAACTGAGAAACTGTCAACATCTGATTGGCCTGTGGGAAAGCTTGTGGGGCAATGTCTTGATTGATGAGTAGGAGGGTCCAGCCACTGTGGGAGGGGTCACCTCATGGCAGATGGTCCTGGATGGTCTGTGGAGGCAGGCTGAGCAAGCCAGTGTAAGCAGTGTTCTTCCACAGCCGTTGCTCCACACCCCCCTTCATGAGCCCTTGCCTCTGTGTCTCCCAGTGGTGGACTGTGATGGGGATGAATAAGCCAAATAAGCCCCTCCCTCCCCAACTTGCCTTTTGCCATGATGTCAAAACACAGCAACAGAAAGTGACCTGGGACATGGGGCACACGTGCCAGGCCCTGCTCTGTTCCTCACATTTGCTCCTTAACCCAGTTCTTCAGGGGTACTTTTGCCACACAGTGGCATTTACAGGAGCAGTGCTTGGTAAAGGCCACCCCTCCTTTGAGTGGCTGTCCCCTTGGCTTCATAATGGCATCTTTGCTTTCCTCCTAACACATCCTTGCTCTTGAAATAGTTGGGGGACACAAAACATCATGTTACTTCTTTTCTGACCACAGTCATTATCCCAGTAAATGCAACCCATTTACTGACTCTTACAGCTTCAAACGGTACTTACTGGCTTGCTTAGACCCAGCTTTAAACCCAATCCCCAACTCCAGAGTCATAGCTGATTCTTTCTAGGATTCTCTACTTGAACACCTACCTAAGGGCTCTCAACTGTGTGTGTGTGTGTGTGTGTGTGTGTGTGTGTGAGAGAGAGAGAGAGAGAGAGAGAGAGAGAGAGAGAGAGAGAGAGAGAATGTCTATGTGCATGTGTGTATATGTGAGTGTATCTCTGTGCTTGTGTGTGTGTGTACACATATTGAAACTGTGACATTCCACATGCATGGGGAGGGGGCACTCTGTTGTAAGGAATGGAAGAGTGTGGTGCCGGAGGCACATGTGCCCCAAGATCTGCAGAGTAAGCAGGCAAGCTGGAAACCTAGAGTAATGGTGAAAGACAGCATTTCTGTTTACATTTGAAGGAAAGGAAAATGCTATTTTCTCCCTTTGAAGGCAGTCAGGTGAGAGGAACTCTCTCCTACTAGTTGGGGGCAGGAGGTTCATTTCCTGTCCTCCTCTGGTGTTTGGATGGTTGAATGAGGCCCAGCCATGTGGGGAAGGTCTTGTGCTTTACTTAGTGTATCAGTGTGAATATTGATCCCCTTCAGACACCTCACAGAAACATCCAGCATACTGTTCCATCAAATACAGTGGCCCAGCCAAGTGGCCAGGCAAAATAAGCCCCACATGGAAGTCCAAACACTGGACTCCTGGTCTTTTGGACCTGAATCACTCTACCTTTGGATAAAGTTTCCATCTTGAATGTTTTCACCTTGCAGGCACACATAGATATTAATAAACCTGATACACACTGATCAATCAACTTAGCCTTATGGGTGAGCCACAGGTCCCAGTGAGAGATTGTGTCATTAAACAAGGTAGATGGTTCCTGAAGAATGATTATCCTCTGACCTCTACCTCTACAATCACACATATGTGTGTGCACGGGTACACACACACAGAGAGAGAGAGAGAGAGAGAGAGAGAGAGAGAGAGAGAATAAAAATAAGAAGGGCAAACTGACCATTGGGGAACAAGTAAGTCCCTGCTTAGCCACATCTTTAAATATCTCTGTCACTTCTGACTAAACAATAAATTCTGAAGAGCAAGGATCTGTTTTGTATTCTACTGGCCATTTTAAGTTCTCAGTCAATATTTGTGATTGGGAGATTTGCTTAATGTATTTATTTTCATCTAAGTGGTTTTGTGGGGAGCTTTTATTATAATGCCCCAAGCACACACGATTCAATCCTTAGTATAAATACTGGAGGAGTAGATGGCCTGGGTCTCAGTGTCAGAGAGAGGTCCTCCAGAGTAGCTTCCGCATCCCTTCATTCTAAGCAGAGGCACCTGTAAGAGAGGCACACTAACAGCTGTCTGCATGAGCTGCCCACCTGCCTCCTTAGAGCACCCGGAAACAAGGCTCCTGCTCTGGCAAATTTGCTGACCTAATTTTGGAAACTAGAAGGCATTCGGGGTGCCCCACATTCTGTTTCTAATTCATCATGCTTCATGAGAACTGGGATCTCTGACCTGTCCCTCCTCCCAGGTAGCAGTAACGCTGGAAGAGTGTCTCCCCACACACACTTCCCCTCCCCCTCTCCTCCCCCCTGCTCCCAAGGCAATGAGAAGGGTTCCTGCTGCAGGAAGTAAATGGAGCTGCAGTAAGGCATCCCTCCCCTGAATCCAACATCTGTTCAAACTTCTCACAGCTCCCAGGAGGAAGGAGACCCAGCACCAGGCCGGGAGCTATAAAAGGAAGACTGCGTTTGTTCCCTGCTAACTGAGATTTATGGCGATGTGCCCTGACCTAGCCCTGGGCTTATCTCTGTGGTGCCTTTGAAAAAAGGGCCAAGCTGGTAAAGAAGTAAGGCAAAGCAGGAGGATAAATAGGCGATGGTTTTCATATTCATGAGTGCAAACTTTTCAGGGCATCATGACCCATTTGAAGTGAAATGCTGCTGATGCCAAGTGAGATGCCTGTCCCAGGACAGAGCACAGCCCCCTCCTATGAGAACTTGGTATAAAGTTTGCTGCTCTGTGCACTTGAAAGAAGCGGCCAGTACTCATAGTGGAAGTTCACTGATTTGGGCACTTTCTCCATGTAGCCAAAGGAGCAAGTCATTGCTGGTTAAGATAGGCGCTGCCCCGGGGAGCCTCAGTCACTCCCATCCAAAGGTCAGTTTGCATTGCCCCTAGGGCGAATGAGATCCCTGCCTGCTCCTCAGCATCTGTCTTTCCCAGAATAGTCAGCAGCATGGCCTCTGGCCAGTGCTTTCCCCCTTCCCAGCGCAGGAGGCTCTGATCCCTGGCCACTGCTCTGCTGGGCTCCCAGCTGGCTCTTGTTTCCAGCTGCCTCTGAGCCCCTCGGCCAGGAGGTAATGCTGCAGGGTGATAATCATTGTAAAAATAAAACCCGTTGCTAGCCAGGCCAGCCAAGCTGCGTGGGAGGAGTGGAAAATTCAGGCTATGTGTTCTTGGCGTGACAGATTGTCAATAGCCGGGGTGTTCTGCATGGAGAGCTGGGATGAGCTGTTCTGTTTCAGGGCCCAGTCTGTGTGATGTCACTCAACAGCCCTTGGGACATCTCCTCATAGCCACAGACTAGTTCTGCAATTGGTCACCTTCTTGATTTGAAGCCACCCCTGGGAATCTGGTGTCTGTCTTGGGAATCTCTGCATCAGAAATCAGGTGTGGAATCAGCTCTCAGTTGAATTCCAAGGGAGAGCAATTGCTGGCCTTACTTCTACAGGAATGTGGCCCAGCTCACCCCCGATTTGCCCCATCAATGGTACACTTCTCTCACCTTGGGTAAGCTCTGACGCCAGCTCACAGTTAGCATGTGTCATGTGGAATGGCTGTCGCCCTGGAATTGCCATGTGAAATCCAGCTGCTGCTTATTTATTTGTTTGGAGGGGGCGGGTCTTCTTCGGGGATGTTTATGTAGGTTTAGAACTTTGGTTTCCTGAACCCTTGGTCGTGTGGTTGGATTGAGGCAAGGGAAGAAAGGGAAACATCGCTTCTCTACCCACAAGGCAGGCAAGTCTCCATTTGTGCACTTGAGAGCTTCCTTCAGTTCAGGTGAACATTTCCAGAAAGTAATATAGTGTCACGTCTCCCTTTTATTGCCAATGTCGTCCCCCTTCTATATGTCAAGAGATTTAGGGCAGTCCCTATCCCTCCTCCCAACTTATGCCCTCCTCTCACCTCTTCCCCCTCCTCCTCTCCCTCTCCTTTCTCCTCCTCTTCCATCTCCATTCCCTCTTCTGCCTTCTCTTCTTTCTCCCTTGGTACCCTTGTCTTTAAACACACTGAGGGCCACTCTGACTCGGGGCATGGGCTTCAGCGAGCATCTTTGTGAGAACTGCTCCCAGCCATTGGCATAGCAATACCATGTAAATCAGCTAGACTTGTTGCTGTAAACCTATCTCATTACTAGTAGTAGTCACTACTGTTTCATTTTATGAATGCTTCTTTGTCTTCCGAGAAGCATTTCAGATTAAGCAATGGTGTTGTTGAGGATGTGGGAGGTTGCTGCCCGTGTGTTTGGCTGGCTGATTTGCAGATGGTTGCCATAAATACTATAAAGCCAGATTCCTGTAAGTGTGCTGTAAATATTAACCTGTAGAGAAGGTTAGAGACAGAAATGGAGGTGTAGCTTCCCTGACATCTACTGAAGCCAATGGAATTGTACTTTCTAGTAAAAGAGCCCCGACATCTACATGGGACTCAACTCTTGGGTTCAGAGTTAGATCGAACTCTTCCAATTGCATCTCTTGGATGTGTACGTTCAAATTCCAAAATAACAATTGCGCACCCTGCATGTCAGCACTGCGCTGGACACAGTTGCATGCAAACCACTTGTACTGTGGAGTGCACAATCTCATGAAGGCCCATCCATCTGTAACCATGGAGGAAGTCTGCAAGCACTGGTGTAGCAGTTCAAGGCATGGCAGGTGCATGCACCAAGTGAGAGACAACTGAGAGAAACAGATGCTGTGGTGCAGGTGAGTCGGGACACCTGGTGCTTGGTGCAGGCCTGGGTTAAAGCTGGTTCTTCCTGCTACTGAGTGGGCTAATGCCTTTCAAAGAGAGAGGAACGTCACAGAAAGGGTTCAGGGCCGTAGCTGACATCTAGGACATGCTGCTCAGTGACAATCTGCCCTGATGCAGGTTCCTTGAGAGTTAGTGTCAGGGACAGGGTAGACTGAAGCACCAGAGGAGACTCAGTGAGGGTGAGGGGCTTGGGGGCCTAGCTAGCAAGTTTGCCCCTCTATGGCCAGGGCAGGAGTGAATGGTGAGAGGCTTTGAAAGGCAAGTTGGGCCAGATTGTAAAGTCACTAATAAGGTCGGCTTGACCCTGAAAACAATGGTGAGTTAGCTGTGCCTGTGAGCAAAGAGGAGGTTTTGAAAAATCTGCTCTGGTCGCTGGGAGAGTTGCTGGTTTGGAAATGAGGAAGGTATTAGAGAAGAGGTGGGATCACATGCACTTGCCCAGAGCATATGGCAGGCCTGCCGTGTCCCAGGTGTGCCGGCCTGCCGAGTCCCAGCTGTGCCAGCCTGTAAATGAAGGCCAGGCCAATCATCGTGACTAGAGAGGGGAAAAATAGTATAATAAAAGTTTTCTGGGGTGCGGTGTTACACGCCTTCAATCCCAGCACTCAGGAGACAGAGGCAGGAGTAGTTCTGAGTTTGAGGCCAGCCTGGTCTACATAGCAAGTTCACAGCTATACTGAGACTCTGTCTTAAATAAAAGAGTAAGCCCTAAAAACATAAACATACAAGTAATATTCTACAGATTGAGCAAGAGATAGATAAATCGATAAATTGAATTTGAATTGGGAGTAGAAGTGGAAGGGAGAAAGGGGAAAGAGGAAAATGATATAATTATAATCTCAAAACAGAAAATATGTATTTTTAAAATTTAAAAAAAAAAAAATGAAACCTGGACACCATTTAGAAGTGGAGTCATAGAGAAAGAAAACAAGTGTAATAGCCTGACATAGGAAATGACCCTGGGGGTGCTGGGCCTCAGTTTCATCAGGTGCGGGAGGAAGACGACAGCCTCCTCTTCCCAGTTTCCTCTGTGCTTCCTCCTTCTCTGGGAAAGGGAGCTGCAGGTGAGAAGGTGGCATGCCTCTCTTCAGCTCTGTGAGAGAGAGGTCAGGGCAGGAACCAGATTTACGTCCAGAGAGATTCTAAAAGTTAAGCCGTGACGACAAAGGGACCAGCAGCTTTGGTAGGGATTCTTACAGCTTACCTTGAATGGTCAGTCTGTCCTTTTTGTAAAATGGAGACTGGCGTTTGACTTCGGAAAGTAGCTTTTCCTGTTGAAAAGGAAATGTTATCAGAGACAGCATGAATCATGGAAAAGAGGAAAATACGGTGCTGTTTGATGAGAGCTTGTAGGCCACTGCAGGTAAACAGCAGACGTGAGTGGGATATGTAAATATTGACATGGAACCAGCGGGAAACGGGATGGGAAAGGGGGCACTGGCATTAATTGGAAAGAGGTTGTTCATGATCCGAAGGAAAAGACAGAAACTAAGAGATGGGGCTGCCATTGCCTCTGACTGTGCTGATCTTTCCAGAAACTACTAGAGGCACATTTATTGGAAAGACAGCTGTGGACTGTAGGCTAATTTATTGTCGGGGTGAGTCAGCGCCAATCCTTTATTGCATGGGAGAGTTTCTAATGGGATAAATTTAATAATCCTGAAAAAAAACACTCCATGTGTATTGAGCTAGATTCTTAATAGGAAATCTCCTTCAGTGTAGCCCATATAGGGTGCACATTGAAGAAGCATGCCACATACTGGGCACAAAGAAAGTTGCATCCTTTTTTTAGTTAATTCTGTAGCAATCCCATACACTGTATTAGCAGGCAAGCCAGTGTCTGTGTTCAGAAGAGATAACCCCTGTATATGTTGGCACTATCTCAATAAATTAGGCTACAGAGATCAGCACAATCAAAGGCAACAGTGGTGCTCTCTTTAAGTGTCTTTCTTATTCAGGACTCCCCAGGGCTTTCCCAATTTCCTCCTCGGAGGTTTTACAATTCTAGGCTATATTTGCTCCTCACCACCTCACAGTGGCGCTATTTACAGGACCCCAGTACAGTCCTGTGCTGCTGGGAACCACGCCTATCCTGCTCTGGAAGCAAGCATGGCGGCCCCAGCTGGGCTGATTCGAGGCCTCTTATACATTTACCACCCAAGGGGCTATTTCCCACCAGGTTCCTTCCTTCAAACAGTGGACCAGACTTTCTGTAAAATTCTCAAGATAAAGGATCTGGAAACTGAGTTTACACAAGTCTGGTAGGTCCCTACTGTTAGAAACCTCCATACACATAGTGTGTTTGGAAATTGGTTTGTTTGTTTGTTTGTTTGTTTGTTTGTTTTGCTTTGCTTTGCTTTTTCCCATCCTATTGGTGGTACCGTCTGAGCTCACACTATCATCTGACCTTAGAGAACCTGCCACCACCGTATATTTTCACTGGTGAAAGAAAATTTTACTTTATGTCCTGAGTCACCTGAGGATGTAGGATGCAGCTGGCAAGAGCACTGGGAACAATGAAGGAAGGAGTGATTTGGACAGAAGGGAAGAGGCTGGTGGGGGATGGTAGAGCCTAGAGCCTAGAGAGATGCATCATGGGTAGTGTGCTTCATGAGAAAGTTCTCTGTGTTCCACATTGGGCATCAGGACCGATGGCTGCCAGGCCCATTGTTTTCCAAAGGCAGCTGTTCCGGGTGTAGCTAACAGGGCATAGCTGAGCAGGCCAAGCTGAGGGCTTGTCTATGCGATAAACATGATGCATAATTTATCATCCAAATTGGAATACTTTTAGAACAAAAGGAGCACTGTAAAAATAAAACCAGGGCACAGGTGTAGGCAGAAAGGAAACCAGAGGCTAGAATCGACTGAGCCAATAATTGTGAATAATAAATTATTCTGGTTACTAGGGAAGCTGGGGGAGGGAGCAAGCTATGCCACCCAATGGTTACATGATTGAAGAGAGAGGAGCCATACACAAGGCAATTGCCAGCAACCATTAGAGGTGAGGTTTAGCAAGTGCCAAACAAACGATACTCACAGAGCATGGCAGGGCAGCCTGGGTGAAGACACCTTGACCGTTGTATCAGGGCACTGACCTGCTGCTTACATAAGGCACTTAGTCTACTCACTTGGGTTGGTTTGTTGATTGACTGATTGATAACTCAGCCATTGAGTGAGCCACATGCTCTGTTCAAACTACTGTACCATGGTGGTAAGAACATGGTGGTTCAGACAGCTGCTCAGCCTCCCACTTTGAGACCTGGAAGGAACTCTTTCTCTACCAGCATTGGCCTCCTGAGTACTAGACAAACAGGCCTGCTTCCTCCCTCTCAGCTCTGCTAATATCATAGTCTTTGACCTCTTAGCTTCTGGGACTGTAGGGAATGGGTTTGTTGTTGATAAGCTGCCAAGTTTATGAGTTTTGTTTTGTTTTGGGTATATCTGCATAAACGGACCAAAATAATTCCTATAGGACTGCCTCGTGCTATTGTAAATGCAGAAATTAAACAAGATACCGTCAACAGACGTTCAGTGGTTCCTGGCATAGAACGGACAAGAGATCCTAGCTGTGGTTCCTATTCTCTAGGGATCATACTAGAAGCACAAAAGAGGACCAAGGAGAGGACCGTGTCAAGGAGAATCCAGAAAGGACATTGGGTAATAGCACTCCGTGTGTTGTAACTAACCTCACAAAAGAAAGACTTTATGTTACTGTTGGTGGTTCGGGTGTTTAGGGCATTGTCTGGATTCCTCTCTACCCATACCATACTGTCAACTGAAAAGAGGGGATGGCCTTACTGTCTTAACTACAACATGGAATATCATCTCACAGAGTGAAGGACAGAGGGGAGGGCCTTACTGTCTTAACTACTACATGGAATATCATCTCACAGAGTGAAGGACAGAGGGGAGGGCCTTACTGTCTTAACTACTACATGGAATATTATCTCACAGAGTGAAGGACAGAGGGGATGGTTTCCAGGATTGGTTAAGTTGTGTTTCTTACTATTTCCTATGTCCAGTTTGGTCACATATGTTATATGAAATGTGGCTAGCCCAAATTAGATTGTGTCATAAAATATATACTAAGTTGCAAATATTTATCAATTTTATCAAGATTCTCATAATGATTTTTCTAAGCAGCGCCATGTTGAAATAATAATACTGTTAGATACATTTTGGTTAAATAAAATATACTCTTAAAATGAATCCCAAATATTTTTTTAAAAATTTAATGTGAGTGGACTATTAATGAGAATCCCAGCTCTTCTCTGCAGCTCACACTGGAACTATGCACCTGAATACTGTCTCCTGCCCACTGGAGGCTGTGTCTGACCAATCCAGGGCTCCTCGCCTCAGCTTCCTCTTCCCACCACAAAACCCACCAGGGCTACAACCTCAGCTGTCACTTCACTTACTTAAAATACAGTTTAAACTCTCAATTACCAGGTATGGAAGCTCACGCCTTTAATCCCTGTACTCTAGAGCAGAGGCAGGTGAATCTCTGAGTTCAGGGTCTACGGAGAGAGAGGCCCTGTCTCAAAAAAAAAAAAAAGCAAAGAGAATTCTGGATCTGAGGATGACCAAGCACAACTCTGAAGGACAGGTGACACGAAGCTCTGCTAGGGTTTCATGTCACCTGCAGACTCTGGAGGGATCACTTGCTGTGACTTCTGATAGACTGAAGCTTTTTTCTGGCTTGCTAGACTGAAAACCACTCTCACCTTCAGGCACTCTGTGACCCTAACCTGTTACAGGTTCATTTATAGGGGAAAATAAAAGATCAGCAGTGAATGTCTAGATTCTAATTAAGCTCCTTCATTTCTGTCTTCCTTCTGCCTGGTTCTACATCATCAACGTTGTTGGTTCTCCATCTTAGAGGTAACACTGTCTCCATGGCTACAACCGCCAGAATATTTTAGTTATTTTTGTAATCATTAGGCATAAAGAAGCACATTTAAAATTGTGCTCTTCCCATTTACTTCTCACTAAAGCTGGCAGTTGTATTATTTTATAGATGAAATATATGTATATATAATACATATATACAGTATATATAGTACATATTATATTGTGTATATGATATGTACATCGATATATTATTATGCATAATATATATTATATTTATACTATATATAATAATATATAATTATATGTAATTATATAATATATACATATTATATATTTTTGTATTATTAGCAAGAATCATTTTAAAGATCAAGAAAATGAGTACGTTTTCAAAGCTACTTAAGAAAACCTACTTACAGTGTGGTCCGGCAGACACTTCTCTTTACACTCAGTGTAGAGATGAGTAAGTGCTCAGACATAGCCTCTCCTCCTCCACAGACCCTTGTTTGGAGAAGATTACCTCTTTGCCAGAAATCCCTGGTGAATTTATAGCTCCAATTCAGAAATAAATAATATTCATGGTCATAAATTATTGCATGAAGGATGCCACAGGATTGTTGCGTCTCTGACTGATGCAAAGCTCTCAAGGCCCGTGGGACTGTGCATCCTCCCCAATGCAAGGCTCCCTGTCTTCCTGAATAAATAAAACTAGTCCTGATCCCCCCAGTCTAGATTAAGCCCGCTCTCAGGGCTGTTCTCTGCCAGGGCTTGGGAAGAGCCTGGTTTCCATTGGCTTTGCTGGCATCTCAGTCAGAGGGAGGAGTTCTGCCCCAGTTCTGTCAGGTGGATTCTGGGAAGCCTGAGAGAATTCTGAGTTTTCTTCTAGAGAATGAGTTCCTCCCTCCTTCATCTCCTACATGTAGCATGAGCATTTTCTGTGTAAAATGGTGCCTCTCACACTCAGAGCATTCATTACCAAATGGTTTTTGTCACCCCAAACAGAGCCTCTGTGCCCATAAAGTATGGAGACCCCACTCAATCCCGGTCTTCAGGCGCTCGGTGAACCCTCTTACTCTGTAAGAACTTGTCCACTGTAGGTGCTGCAGGTGAGTGTGGCCATGCGATATTGAACCTCTTGGCTCCTGTTAGGCAGTGGGATGCTGTCAGGGTCTCTCTATGTTGAAGTGTGAATCACACGTTTATTCTTTTTAGGATATAGTATGTCATTGTGTATCTAAGCCACCTTTTTTGATGCATTTCCTGTTGACTATGGGGATGTTCCCATCTTTTGGCTATGCATAATTTTGCTCGTTTGTGTGTGGTTTGCTTTCCGGTGTTAGAGACCAAATCTGGGGCATGCGCATGCTAAGCAATCAGTACCACGACGCTTCGACCGCTGAATGGTTTTCGGAAAGAATGAGTTCTTTGAGAAAGCTCATCTGTCCGTAGAGAGTAGAGAGCATCCACACAACTAGAGAGGAAGCTGAATCTAGAAACAAGTGAGGCGATTATAACATAAATACTTTAGAAGAAAAAGACCGATGGCCTCATTTCAGGATAATGTAGTTAACCCAAGAACTGCTTCCTAGTCAGCCATGGAATTGTGATTTTAAAATAATAAAGTGCTAGAGGGCAAAGCAGTAGCTTTGAAAGGCTTGACTGAAGGAGATGTGGAAAGCCTGCAGTTGGACCTTAGGTTCAGTGTGAAACGCGCATGCGCGTGCACACACACAGACACACACACACACACAGAGACACACACACACACACACACGCACACACGCACGCGCGCACCATGTGTATATACCACTGTGCATTTGTCGGGGAGCAGAAGATAGCTCTTCATGACACCTGAACCAAATCCCATAGGCTTGAGAGCCCTCAGAAAGGCTCGCCAAACTCCACCTTCAGGCTTGTGTCTGTGTCTATGCCTACGGCTGCATGAACCATGGTGGACTTGCTAAGAGCAAGTGTTTGGTTTTTTGGGGTTTTTTTGTTTGTTTGTTTTGTTTTTGTTTTTGTTTTTGTTTTTTTGGTTTTTTGAGACAGGGTTTTTCTGCATAGCCCTGGCTTTCCTGGTACTACTTTGTAGACCATGCTGGCCTCGAACTCAGAAATCTGCCTGCCTCTGCCTCCCAAGTGCTGGGATTAAAGGCATGGGCCACCATGCTGGACAAGAACCCCTGCCCTTTAATCCTGTCTGCCTGCCGCTCTTAGCTGTGTAGTCTTGGGGAGCTAGCTCACTAGGGGTTCTCTGCTTCACTTTCATTTTCTTTTTTTCCTTATATTTAAATATTTCATTCTCTACAAAAAAAAAATTTTTTAAAGTTTCAAAATTTATGTACAGGAAGTCGGGGCTGGGAGTCCTGCCCAGGGTCAGATGGGAGAAGGGCAGCAGCCTCCCAGCCTGCTGCATGGTTCTGAACCTAGTCTTGCTATCTCTTGACTTCATGATTTTTTGGTTTGGATTGGTCTGGTTTTTTTGGTTTTTTGAGACAGGGTTTCTCTGTATAGCTCTGGCTGTCCTGGAACTCACTTTGTAGATCAGGCTAGCCTCGAACTCAGAAATCCGACTGCCTCTGCCTCCCGAGTGCTGGGATTAAAAGTGTGCGCCACCACACCCGGCTAGACTTCATGTTTTTAAAAGCAAACACTCTGCACAGGCACCCATGCGCCCCCCCTGCGCCCCCCCCCACCCCTGCCACAGGCATCCATGCGCCCCCCCCCGCTCCCCCTCCCCCCGCCACAGGCATGCATGCACTCTCTGCCCCACCCCCATACACAAATTCTGCCACACTGGAAATCTGTCCTGCGACTGTCACTTGTCCACAGGAACACTGTTCTCTTGGAATGACCTCTTGCCTGAGGGGGCCACAGAGGCGGAGCAGGATGGGACTAAGAGGGGCATGATGGAGGCTGTCACAGAGGGTCAGTTTTAGAGTTTCTCTAAGCCTTTTGGGCTTGTTTCCTCAGTTAGGTGGACAGTCCTTCTTGGCCCCACCTACCCTAGCCCCAAGGTGCAGGGACAGATGAAAGGGACAGACAGGCACTTTTGGAGACATGGAAGCAATGAAGGATGGCAGAAGGGGCCAGAGGACCCCTGGACCCGTGGAGTCCCAAGCAGCCACAGTGAGGGGCAGGCGCTTCTTGAGTCTTGCCCGGGCCCTAGCCTGGTACTGAGAAATGCCTAAGAGAAAAGGGAACCTGGGCTCCCCGTGAGTGTTGAGGAAGGTCACAGATCCCACCTGATGCCTGTCCTCTCTTGACCCAGCCCAGCTTGCCCTGGGGAACAGGTGTGGGATGACAGGGAGGCAGGGGGGCTAGGAGCATGCAGCACCCCTGCAGTAGCACCCCTGCAGGTTCTGGGGAGGGACAGACAGTAGCTTGTGACTAAGGTCGGGGGAGTATGTGTGTGACAGGAGAGGAGTGTGACATCCATGGAAGGAAGGGTCCTGGGTAGGTACTGGAGGACCTCTGCTGAGGGGGCTGTCTGTGTAGAAGCTGAATTCTATGCCTACCAAGTTCAGCTCTTCCTCAGGGTCACTGAGAAAGCTGCTGTAGGCACTGCCCTCTGCGAGGTACAGTGGTTTTGACCAAGGCCAGCCAGCTTTTGCATCGGATAAAGGGCATTGAACAGCCCTCACAGGTCCTAGGGAGGGACAGACAGTAGATTGTGACCAGGTAGATGGTAGGTTGGTATGTAATGGTGGTGGTGGTGGGGGGGGGGGGTCCTATCTTGTCTGGTTCTATCTTGCCAGTGTGGCTGATGAGGCTGATATATTGATCACCTTCCACCAGGTACTGTGGCTTGGTCTCGGGCAGCCAGCTTTCACGTACCACTCGGCGGACATTGGTGTGTGTGTCGACTGCAATGTCATTCAGCTCACTGTCCCTGAAGTTGGGGGTGGTGTTCTGGCAATAGAACTTGGCAGAGATGAGGACACGACTGTACAGTGGCTTGTGTCTGGGGTCATTGGTAGAAGAACGGAAGCCAGTGCCACAGCTATTGGCCAGTGTGTGACAGTTAAAGAAGGAAGCCAGGAGCCACTGCAGCAAGACCTTGTGCGGTGTGCCTGCACTGATGTTGATGGTTCATGTATACATTGGTGCCTGTCATGAGCTCTGGTGTCTCTGAGAGGTCACCTTCATTATAAAGCTTTGGGTTTCAGTGATTGCCAATCTGGTTGATAGGTTCATTTGGGAGAGATGCCAGGTCTTGCCAAACTCCAACATGACTGCGGGGCTCAAAACCACCTACTCAGGGAGGGCCTCTACCTTCTCAGCCATCTGGCCAATGTTCAACATACTACTGTACAGGGTATACATGTTGCAGATCTGACAGTTCTCATCTGTGCCCTCCTCACCTACATCATCATCTTCATCCTCTTTGTTGTGATGGAGCTGGGGTGCTGTAAGCACTGGAGATACCTGTGCTGCTCTGCTCTGACATGCTGGGCCCACTCACACATCCCCCCCACACACACACACTGCAACCACAGCCACTGCTGCTGCTGTTGTGGCCACTGAGACTGGCTGGGGCACCTGGTTAGGGGCCAGGTCTGGCGTGGAGAACTTGGCCATCTTGAGGCTGCCTTTGTTGCCACCACTTCCGGCAGCCTCCTTCTGGCTGCTCTCCCACAGCTTCTTGGTCATGGGTGTGCATTGCCCTGAGTCCAACTCCTGTTCTGTCTTGACCGAGACACAAGGGGCAGTGGAGAGCTCCAGGCTGGCCAGCCCAATGTCTGTGCTTAGCTGCAGGACTGCGAAGCTCTGAGGATGGAGAGGCCTTGAAAGTCGCTAACTTGGAGAGCTAACTTTGAGGAGAACTCGGTGCCTTTCTCCGTGATCTCCTGGCTCTGCAGGCTGTGTAGATAAGCAGGAACTGGTCCCCATGCTCACGCTCAGCCGGCCTGTATAGCAAACTGTAGGGAGCTGCTGGAATGACTGTGGCTGCACAGCGGCCGGCAGTTCTACCACAGCACTGCTGCGGCTGCTGTTGAAGAGGTCCCAGAAGGAGCTGCTGGTGGCCATCATGGCACAGTGGGATTTGGAGTCATGGCCCTTAACCAGCACTGGTATGTCACAGTATAGTCCCCATAGCCGCTGCTCACGGGTGCACTCGAGGATGCTGCTGCCAAAGTCTGGAATCTTCATCTGCAGGGTCTGAGTCATGGTGCCCCTGGTTTTAACCCACACCTCTCCTCTCTTGTTATCTTAAAACTTGTGTGATTGTAGTGTCAACCTCAGTGGAGGTTCGTGAGGATTAAATAAATTAATCTGTGTGTAACACTGTTTATTTTTTTTCTTCTTCTTCTTTTTTTTTTTTTTTTTTTTGGTTTTGGGAGACAGGGTTTCTCTGTATAGCTCTGGCTGTCCTGGAACTCACTTTGTAGACCAGGCTGGCCTCAAACTCAGAAATCCGCCTGCCTCTGCCTCTGGAGTGCTGGGATTAAAGGCGTGGGCCACCAAACCTGGCTTGCAACACTGTTTCTTAACTGTTGCTTTGTTGGCGTCTGATCAGTAGCGATAAATTAGGCAGCCAACCAGAGCCTACAAGTGGGAGGAAAAGGTAGCGTTTTGATTGTTTGGTAAGTGAGGCTTTTGTCACTGTCTCCTTGTGAGGTGGTAAAGCAATTCAGATAGTCTGGGCGCTCTCATCATGCCACTTAAGTATGGGACCCCTGGGCACAGTACCTATGGTATGACATGCATGAATATTCTCTATGAATCCTACAGTTCACCAGCCAATAATAAAATCATAGCACTTTAAATCATTACATGGTTTTAAAAAAAAAGCATAAACTCATTAAAACATTAAATCCTTAAAATTATGATTTTGGTAAATCTGATTTTTTTTTTCACTTCTTTTTTTATAAGCCAGCAAGGGGGTGACCAGGCTTCCCTTGAGCACTAGGCTTAAACTCTAGCCTTTGGGGTGTTTTCTAAAATAACCATGTCTTCTTTAATCACAGGTGGGAAGGGCTGAGCGGATGGTGGCCAGTGGTTCAGAGGTTCAGATAGGCGCTTGCCTGTGGTTCCATGTGGAACCAGCACACCCCCAAGGCTCTGCCCAGAAGAGCAACCCTGGCAAACAGAAGGGAGAGGCAGGCACAAGTCTCAAAAACGGCACCCCCAGCCCGCACCTTCCCCCCCCTCCCCCCCCCGGCCAAGAGTTCTCTCTCACCACAGAAGGCCAGGAAGGAGCCCAGCTGGCACTTCAGGGATATCAGCAGCCATTAGTCCCCTGTCTCCTCTCTCGCTGCTCAGGCTCATCCACAGACCTGTGTCCACTGGCATCATGTCTGGCTGTAAGCACTGTCTGCTCTTCTTGGGTGACAAGCTGGAGATTACTAGGGACTTGAAGTCAGCCTAGTAGTTTATGAGTAAAGATAACTAACTGTAGGATGTACCAAGTATTTCTCATCCTTGAAAGTTTAGCTATGACAGAAAGGCGTGTCAGAGGAGCAGTTCAAGAAAAATGAGGTTAAATGAAAGGCTTCTCTTGGAAACAAAGATCCTGGGATACTTTTCTGAGAGGACAAAGGCTGGAGAAATGTGATTTTTTTTTTCTTTCTTTCTTTCCTCTTGGCATTTCTGAATTCTGTGTTTTTCAGCAGAGACCAAAATCCACACTGGATGATGTTCCCTTTCTGAGCTTTGGCTGCTTGGTTGTAACATGAGATAACTAGTTCAGAGACTAGTTAGCTAAGGGAGGTTAGCTAAGAGGGGGATGTGAAGATGTGTGGTAGTCACAAAGGATTACAATAGATGCTTGGTTTTCAAGCGTTTCTTTATATGTGCCACGGTGCTCCATAGGGATCGAAGCGGGAACTTAGAGTCCCCTGAGACTGGAATCCAACTCTGTCCCCAATTCATAATCTCTGTCCAATCTTGAAGAAATTATGCAATTTCCCTAAGCCTCGGTGCCCTTGTCTGTGGAGTGAGGTGAGCTATTCTTTCCTTGTGAGGTTGTTATGGGGATCAAATGACATATTGTACAGGAAACAGTGAGCAGGTGCCAGGACCATGAACAGTGGTGAAGTGAAAGCAACAGGCTTGGTGACTGTGGTAAGAGCAGCTAATGATGTAAGAATCCTAGGCCGATCAACTTCCCTCTGCTCAGTCTTGTTCCTCTCCTGCTCCTGCAGAGCCCCTTCGCCCAAGCCACCTTCCTGTCCACTTCCTTTTGTGTGACCCACTGGACCTTATTGGGGTTATGCACATGAGCATGGAGACTATCTAGATTATGAGCAGCTTGTCATTGTCTACACCACTGAAGATGACACTCTCCCCACTGAGCAGCCATTAACTACTCATAGCTCTTCAGGGAGCAGAGAGGCCTCGGGAGCTCCGCCCCATCACGAATGGACTGTCGATGGGGCCTGGCTTTTTGTAGTGTAGGTTCTGGGGCTTAAACTCACAGCCTCAAGCTTGTAAGGCAAGTACTTTAATGACAAAGCCATCTCCCAGCCCCTAATGTTATATTTTCAAAGAAATCCTCGCAGAGTTCATATGAAACGGTGAGTTAAAAAACAGAAAGCATCGGCCGTCTCTCCTTACCTACCTAGTATCAGCTACCAGGTTTAACGCTCCACACTGTCGAAACTTCTTGGGCCCGTGGAAGTCTAGGCTTGTGTATTTTATGTAAGAGATGTGTATTATGGTTCTCTAAAGAAACAAAACTGATAAAATATGTATACATGTATATATACATACACACATATATGTATATATACTTAAAGGCCGTGATCCAGCTAGTTTAACAGTGGCTGTCTCCTGGCAGGAAGGCCATGGATACGAGACTTGCTCAGTCCATGAGGCTGGCTGTCTCAGCAGCCCTAATCTGGTGCTGGAGTCCTGGAGTATTCCTAGAGAGCTGCTGGTCTTCAGTCTGTGTTGGCATCCAGATGAGTTAGGTCCTAGCACGAGTGAAGAAATGCCTGCCTGGCTATAGGATAGTGGAATTGCCACTGAGAGCAAGGGCGAGCATACAAAAAGCAAAGCCTTTTTTTTTTCTTCCCTCTCCTTTTTGTGTGGGATGCTACCAGGTGTGCCCAGGTGGGTGTTCCCACCTCAAATCTGATCAAGAAAATCCCCCACAGAGGTGACCAGCTGCTTGGGCTTTAGTTGAGTCCAGATGTGCTCAAGTTGACAGCCAGGATGACAGGTTAGAATAGTGAAGGACACCCATTACCCAAAGAGTGACAGTAAGTTATTCTGAATCAATGGAGGAGCATAAACCATAAATCTGAGATATTTTCTCTTTTATTTAATTACTAGATTTCCCTTTTTACAATTTATTTTTATTATTTTTTATTATGTGCCTCTGTGGGGGTATGTGTACACAAGTGTAGGTGCCCTCAGGGTCACAAATATCATCCCTCCCCCCCCCCCCAGTCTTAGTTACAGAGGGTTATGAGCCCCACCCAGTGTGGGTGCTTCCCAAGAGCAGTGTTTGTTCGCTATTCACCGCTGAGCTGTCTCTGCAGCTCCGAAGGCTCTTCTGGTGCTGTCATTCGGGGCTTTCTCATGCTGCCACTTAGGACTCATGGGGGAGCCAGCTGGGAGTGGCATGTTCCTCCCTCCATCTACCCTGGGCTGGGAGTGGGATGTTCCTCCCTCCATCTACCCTGGGCTGGGAGTGGGATGTTCATCCCTCCATCTACCCTGGGCAAGCTTTCTCGAGCCCTTAGCGCCCTCCTCCTCTTGCCCCAGCATGCCACACAAACACAGCCTTTCTCCTCTGTAAGAAGGCAGGAAGTGTGGCTGTGGATGCTGGGAGA
The DNA here is from genome assembly GCF_978045245.1 of Mus caroli. Classification (NCBI taxonomy): domain Eukaryota; kingdom Metazoa; phylum Chordata; class Mammalia; order Rodentia; family Muridae; genus Mus; species Mus caroli. The sequence continues at coordinate 67,005,791 of NW_028227271.1, forward strand.
GAGTGAGCTTCCTGCTCCCTCCGTGGGGATCCGAGTTCCGTAGGAATTCTCAGAGGCAATTTCCTGATGGAGTTTGACCTTGACAGTGAAGATACACGGCAGATAAACTAATAACAAAACAAGATCCTGCCCTACCTGAAGCTCAGACCCTAAAAATGTTTACAAGCTTCTGACGCAGAAGTAGGCTGAGGATGTGGCTCTGTGGGTAGGAAGCTAACAGAGATAATGTAGTTGGCCCGGTGCTTAGAATGCCCAGGCCCAGGGCTCAGTCTCAGCACCCAAAATCAAACACAGAGACAATCCATTCCAAGTTCTGCCTGCACTCTATTCTGTGTAAGCTATAGATAGAGGCGTCTTGATTACGTTGGTTATTCCTTGGGCTATGATCACTACCCAAGTGAACTTTGAATTTTTGTCTTGTTCTGTTTTGTTTTGAGACAAGATTTCTCTGTGTAGCTCCAGCTGTCCTGGTACTCACTCTAGACCAGGCTGGCCTCGAACTCACAGATATCCACCCTTGCTTCCCAAGTGCTGGAATTTAAAAGCCTAAAAGCATGCACCACCGGGACCCAGCCCCCAGAATGAACTGTCAATTACACGATGTGAAGCTATGATTTTCTTTGAAAACGAGAGTTATTTAATATATCTCCATTTCTAGGAGCTAACTACTGTTCCGCTCAGGTCTAGGGTTGGGGTTCACCTCTGCAGACATAGGGTGGGTTCTGATTCAGGACTAGTAGAGCAAGCCTCAGCTCCTACCCTGACTCCTCTGAGTCTTACACAGGCTGGAGATTTGTCAAGGATGATGAGAGCTGATAGAAACAGAACGGAGCCCTCAGAAGAGCAGTGGCCAGGGGCTGAGCCCCCTGTGGTCCTACACTCCCAAGCTCCACAGGCCTTCCTTCCAGTCAATGCTGCATCTACTGTGCACGTGGATGTTTTACCAGCTTCTCTTAAGGGCTATGTGAGAACACACTTGTGAGTTTTCCCATCCTGGCTGGCCTGAAGGGACCTTGCTGTCCCTTCCTGGTGTGTTAGGTGAGATGTCTTTGCCACTTTCACGCATAGTCATGAGATGTTGCATTCAGAGAGCTCCTGTTCTTTACCCTTGGGGCATTTTATAATCCCATCCCATAAACCTCCTTTCAGCATCTGTGGCTGATATAATGGCCTCGTGCATGTCACAGCTATGTCTGTGGAGAGAGGCTGAGGATTGAGGGCTTTGGAGACTAAAGGAAGTCTTCACTCTCTCTTTGCAAGTTAGGATTGAAAGGGTTAACTTGGCTTACACTTTCACATCATAAGCCATCCAGTCAGGTCAGGAAGTCAAGCAGAGCAGGAACATAGAGGCCATGGAAGGGTGCTGCTTCCTGGCTTTCTCAACCTGCCTTCTTACAAGGACCAGCAGCCCAGGGATGGCACCAGCCACAGTATGCTGCCCCTCCCTCATCAATCACTAGGATCTATGGTTGCATCTCCTCACTTGAAGTTCCCTCCTTTCAGATGACTCTAGCTTGTGCGGAGTTGATATTTCCTCACTTGAAGCTCCCTCCTTTCAGTTGACTCCGGCTTGTGTGGAGTCGACATAAGACTAGCCAGCGCACCTGTCATCATTCCATGTATACTGTCCTCTCCACAGAGATCACATAAAGCCACCTACACATTTCTTAATAGTTTGGGTTCTAGGCTGATACCAACCATTGTAACTACCCCTGAATCCAACCTCCGTCATAAAGACAACTCCTATCCTTATTGTAAATTTAAATGTTTTCCCATTTTAGAATCTTTCCTAGCCTGTGCTTTTTAAATGTAGAGACTGCATTATCCAAGGTAAGCAGTTATCTATCTGGTCTTCCACCTGACAGAATCCCTCAGCATTCCATCCTACCTGGTTTTTAGTCTACTATGCTATCCAGGTACACAACAAGCTTTTAAGAAATTCTTGTGCACATGATAGGACATGGTTTACACAATTGGCTTGGGGAATTGGAACGATATTCCCTGTCATTTCATACACTGTCACCTATCCCTAGGAGCAGAGGAGTATTGTTCAGTCCATGTCCCTCACTCAGAGTATGCACCCCAGACTCTACCTTTATTGCTTTCTCCTTCGACAAAGTTGTTCACTTGAATTTCATATTTCCTTCTAGCATTCTTTAGTTGTGATCATCCTCAAAATATGAATTTGGCATGAGAGCAAACATATTGGAGTCTTGAGACAGACCCTCAATAAAGAAGAATTAGGCTGTCAGTTGCAGCCATTTACACAATGGTTTTATTGGTGTTTCTGAGTATACACTGTGCCTGCCTCATAAATTTAAGGTGTTTACTGGTTATACATGACAGAAGCACAGCTCTGATGTCCCCTCTGCTTAGCTCATCTCTGCAGCTTGCCACAGAGGCTGGCAGGACCATGACTGCTGGGCTGTACCGACTGATAAACTCTTTGCAGACAAGATTAAGCTTGACCAACCAGAAATCACGTTAATTTAGAAAAGGCAGAAAATGGTTTTTGCAGTTGGCTCTAACAAGGTCAGTACATTTCCAGGTCCTGCAATGTGGGCATTTCTAAGTGGGGCCACAGACAGCAGGGTGTTTTTGCTTGTCCAGGCCTGCTTAGCAGAGGGGCAGGTATTTAAGGTTTGTGTGAGTGTCCCACATGCTCCTGTGCTTCCCCACTGATCCCCAGATCTCGAGGTGATGTCTTAGATAACTGTGGAACCTTACAGACATGGTTCCTACCTGACAAACTAAACTGCTGCCAGGAGCTTTAATGATATTTGCTTCTGGTTTCTGTCTGAGTTCTTTAGTTCTTTTTTTTCCCCTCAAATTTATCTATTTATTTACTTTACATCTCTATTATTGAACTTCCTCCTCCTGTTCACCTCCTCTCCTTCTCCCCTGAGAGGGTAGAGGACCCCCTAGGGATCCTCCAACCCTGACACATCAGGTTTCTGCAGGGCTAGACACATCCTCTCCCACCAAGGCCAGACAAAGCAGCCCAGTTAGGGGAGCAGGCTCCACAGGCAGGCAGCAGACTTAGGGATGGTCCCCTTTCCAGTTGTTGGGGGACCCACATGAAGACTGAGCTGCACATTTGCGACATATGTGTTGGGGTGGGGGCTAGGTTCAGCCTGTGTATGTTCTTTGGTTGTGGTTCAGTCTCTGAGAGCCCAGGTGAGCTGACTCTGTTGGTCTTTCCTATAGAGTCCCTATCCCCTCCAGGGCCCTCAATCCTTCCCCCAATTCTTCCATAAGACTCCTTGGGCTCTATCCAATGTTTGGCTGTGAGTCTGCATCTGTTTCAGTCAGCTGCTGGGTGAAGTCTCCCAGACAGCCATGCCAGGCTCCTGTCTACAAGCTTAACAAAGTATAGTTAATAGTGCCAAGGGTTGGTGTTTGCCTATGGAGTGTATCTGGAGTTGGGCTAGTTATTGGTTGGTCGTTCCCTCGGTCTCTTAAGCTCTTTATTTCTAATCAACTACTATGATGAAACCAGCCACAAGCTCCACCCCCATAGGCTGTACCACTCCACCATGACGGACTGTCCCTTTGAACCACAAGCCAGAAAAGTCAATCCTCTGTGGAATGTCTTGTCACCACTATGAGGAATGTGACTAACACTGTATCTCTACTGATACTACCTCAGCGGCCCCCAGCTCAGGTATGAAGTCTGAGAGAAACACAGAAGCTTGTATGACCTACTTACAACACTTGGAAACACTTTCATATTTTTTTCTTTTGCATTTATTCTAGTGCTGATCTCTGTTTAAAGGCATTTACTGTGATGTGAAGACTAGAGATAGCAAAGGGAGTTCAGCAGAGAGAGCCACCCTTGTCAGCATCGAGAAGGAGCAGGAGACATTTTCAGTGGTCTCTAGTGTGAAAGGGATGAGGAAGGCTCACAGGATGATCGCAAAGTAAACCCACCCAGGTATACCAGAGATTCCCTAAAAACAGAGCTGCTCTGTCCTGGTTGCACCCACAGCTTGTCCTTTAGAGACAGATGCCCGGAGCCTCTGTTGGATCCATTCTAAGAATTCCATAGCTATATATTCACCATGGATTACTTTAGGTTAAGCCTTTATCCTTACCTTCTCTGAATATGGAATTAAACTGGTAGCCAGAGATTACATAGACAAACAAGAAGACTTTTCCCTAAACACATGTGTTCGTGCACGCGCGCACACATACAGCCTCTACTCTGCCTTCTTCCAACTCCCTGTGGTCCCTGTGGTCCCAAGGGAGAGTATAAAGTGTTCTGCCTCTACCATTTGACCTTAGTTACCTAACCTTAGGCTAATACTTACATCTTTACCCTCTGATTCTTTAATGTGGAGAGAGATACTCTTTCACATAGTATTTCAAGGATCTACTGAAGAAAATATTGTGAACAGCCTGTAAATTTATACAAGAAGGTACTGCATTTTGCTTGAGTTTGTGACATTGGTCACTTAATAGGCATTGTGTCAGTCAATGTTGGTGGTGAGAATGAGCATATTTAAAGCATAAATTGGTTTTGGTTGTAAACGTAGTATCCTCTGTTTTACTAAGAATTTTTATCAGCTGAAGAGTATGGTGAGGAGCAAAAGAGAACAGATTACATGAAAACTGACCAAATTGAGTTATAACTCAGTTAATCAGTAGATTTTTATTGAGCAACTAATACGTGCTGAGTCTTGTTCTAGATGTTGTGATTGTGGGACTTGTGAACAACAACAACAAAAAAAATCTGTGACTCCATGAAGCCTCCATTTTAGTAGGGAAAGATGAACAATCAACACAAAAAAACTGGCAGTGTATAGAAGTCTTAAAGTTAAGGCAGACAGTAAAGTACTCAAGTGAGAGCCAGTGTTATGCCTCTAACCAGCGATATAAGGGGAGGATACCACTGGAGAGGCGATATTGAGGTGAGGGATAGGTTGTAAGGATGGTTTCTAGTCTAGCTGCTCTGAACCTATACAGAGTAAATTCACAGTGGGAAATAGAACCAACTTAGAGTCTCCTTGGAGAAACCATAATGGGCACAGTAGGTTGTTTTTTTTCTCCTCTCATGAGTAGAAAAGATGTGGGATGGTCCTGTCTGGATACTGTTGGTTTTTGAAGCAGAGCTCCTTGTGAGTGTAGCCTGGGTACTTAGAGGAATGCATGTCTTGTACCATAGCTACATAGGAAAGATATGCCTATATCCAGATGAGTAAAGAGTCTAACCTTGAGTGCAATGAGGAAGCTGTAGCACAAGAAATGCCTGTGTCTGTGACAATAGATAACAATTTGTCAGTGATGGTAGATACTTCCTAAGCCTGCACTCTCTGCAAACACGTTATATACCCTGGGAGAAGGCCTCTCCCAGTTTCCTGTTGCCTCAATGCAAGACTTCAGCTGAGAGATGGTTTAAACAAAAGCTTATTTATCAAAGCAAATTACAGTCTAAAGAGATATTTGAATTCACCCCAAGTAAGTGCAGCAGCCCTTCGTGTTCTCCAAGGTAGATGTTTAAGCAGTTTCTTATAGGTCCTTCCCTCCTGTGGTGTCATTGCTAAGTCCCTCCCTTTGATTCCACCTTCATTCCACCCCACTCTACTATGCAAGCTCTGGAGCTAAGATGTCCATGTGGATTTTCCACTCCTGGCTTTTGGGATGTTCTTCAGTGGGCATGTGTGGGCTACAAGAAAGTACCCTGCCCTTTTCATTTCTGAGATGGTGGCACAAACCTACTTCACCCAAGATGTCTAGTCACAAAGCAGTGTGGAACAAGAACATCCAGGAAGGCCAGTTGGGGACACCATTGATGTCAGGGGGCTGAAGGCTCCTCCTGCAGAAAGTATCCAACACCACTTTCTGCTCTCGAACCCACCTGCAGAGTCACTGGATGATCACTGTTTTGTGTCATCCAGTGTTCATGGCATCTACAAAGCCATAGCCTCCCCAGAACCAGTGTGGGGGGAGAGGGCAGACAGAGTGAAGCCCAGAGCCCTTCCTTCTCATTGGCTACAACTCCCATGGGACCCATGTGCTTTGCTTCTGGTTGTCTCAATGACCGCCACATGGAAAACATTGACCTAGGGGCTGGCAGGGGCCTCCTGGAGTGAAGACCCACAAAGGTCCTTCATATCTGCCTAAAGCTCCAAACAGGGGAGTCAGGCTGGAGAGTGGTGTGGCTCCTGTTCCTTCTTTCTCTGTGTGTCACCTTCCTGCTCTTGTCCTTTCTAATTCTTCATGGATATCAGGCAAGTAGGAGAGAGCCCTCAACTCTGAGAGTCTCTTATCTATAAATACACCCATGGAAATGTAGCCTTATCTTATTTAGGCTAATGGTGTTTATTGCGCATCATGATGTTGGTTCTTTTCTATTCGCTAGGCAGCAAGAGATTCCTTTCTCTTCATTAAGTTCTTCTGACAGCATGAGGATATAGGTGTTAATCGTGTCTATTTACCGTATAGTGACTAAACAGCAAAGATGCCCTAAGTCACATGACACAGTATAATAATAGAGTCTGATTTAGTTGTCACCTTCCCTGCAGGAGGGTCACATAAGGCACTTCATGGTTTCTCCTTGCTAGCCAATGGACTGCACACTTAGCCTGTGTCTGTATAGACAGACAGTATGTCCTGCCATGCTGGCCAGAATGGGGAGGGATCCCAGGATACATTTTTAGCATAATCAGCCATTCAAACACCAAAATCAGCCTGGCCAGGAATGCAGCAGGGGGGGGGGGTAGGAAGAGTAGACTGGGTCCCCCTCTCCTGGGACCCAGCGGCATGAACTCGTCACAGCTATTCATTTCTTCATGACTCTACTACTTGAAGTAAAATCACAGACTTTCAAAGAAAAATATTAATGAAACTTTTATGAATTATGTTCCAAACCCCAAATTCTTGTCCCATGTAGGATTATTTTTATAGAACTGTCCCTTCTAAGCCCGGAAGCAGTATGCCAAATAGATTTTAAAAATTATGAACTATTTTTGGATTCTGTGGGGCCTGGAACCATTTACTAAATGCATTTGTGGCCCTCAGAGGAAGTCTAAAATTGGGGACTTGAGCCTCTGGTCCTCCAGCTGCTGGTAAGAGACGTGGCCTTGGGTGGCTGAAACTGATCTGTTTGCTGCCCTGGTCTAGGAAGCTCTGTGCCTTGTCTACTGTCACAGTGATTACTGTTAAATGATAGTTTATGGTTTAAAATAAGACTATTTCATGCCCTAAGTTGAACAGACATTTGCTGGCATCAGAATTCTAAGCAACTCCATGTGGTAGGGTTGTGGCAGCCCTGAGAGACTATTGAGGCCACAGATCACCCCACTCTTCTCAAACACTAGCCCCTAACATGGCTGTAGTCAACTGTGATGCAGCAGTCAGGTAGCCATGTCCATAAAGACTTTGTCCAAAGCTCTTGACTTCTGACATTCACACGGTCTCTTTGCTGGGTCAGCCCTGTCGTATGTATAGGCCGGGGCAGTGACCATCTCATGTGAGGCCTGTCCACTAACTCATGGGTCCTTTAAGTGGGCAAGGTAAGTGCACTGCCAACTGCTGAGTATGTATTAGGCAGAAGGGGGAATTAGCCATTAGCTGGGCTAGCAGTTGCCAGAAAGATGGATAAGCATGCCATGAAAGCTTAGCTATTTTCTCTAGCATGGCATCAGAGTGAGAATAGTCAGTTTCTCATTTTTACAGCCTCTTTAGATTTTTTTTCCAAAGACAGTTTTTTTGCCATATGATTCTGACTGGCTGAGAATTCACTAGGAGGCCAAGCTGTTCTGAACTCAGAGATGTACCTGCCTCTGCCTCTCTGCCTCCTGGGTGCTGCTGATTAAAGGCTTGAGACACGGAGCACAGGTTGTTAAATGTTTTACAGCCAGTCTCATCATCTCATTGTACCTGAGGTCTCTCTGCTGGCAGTTTCAGTCACCAATGCCTAACTAAAATGGTTGTAGTTTGAGGAAAATTCTAACAACAAACAATTCAATGACCTTTATTGAAGTACAATATTGCTTTTATTTTCTTGTAAGTTATTTTTAATCTCTTGTGTCCAAGTTATAAATTAAACTTTATCATTGAGATATGTGTATAAGAAAAACAGCATAGTTTTGTATGGAGTTGGCATCCACACAGGATCTTAGAACACATCCCATGCAGACAGCAGGGACTACCAAAATGATGCAGTCTTTGGTGAGGGGAAGAATATTGTTAGATGAGGTCCTATCTAGATTTTTTAAAATTAATAATGCATATTTTATGGACATTGATATAAAAAATAAAACTTTAAAAAGAGCCCAAGGCCAATTGTTTGCTAGCCTAAAATCATATGCTATAGAACAAGGTCTCCAACATCTTAGAACTATAAGCCCTGAGCTTACACAGAGCAAACTTGAGCCTCATCTCATGCTGTAGGGGACACAAAAGAAAGAGCAGTCTATCAAGCCTGCAGCTCAACAGCGCTTTTTGTGGCAGTTCAGTTTATGAGGTAGCCCAGTCACCTCATGCAGGGAAAGAGGGTACAGGTGTGCGACCATCATTGGAAGTACAGACCATCCTCCTGGTGTGTGACCATCACAGGAAGTACAGACAAGTCTCCTGGTGTGTGACCATCACAAGAAGTACAGACCATCCTCCTGGTGTGTGACCATCACAGGAAGTACAGACCAGTCTCCTGGTGTGTGACAATCACAGGAAGTACAGACCATTCTCCTGGGGCCTCTCTATAAGCAGAGGCTCTGTACAATTATTCAAACGACTTTAACAAGCCACTTAAATTTTCTTTCTCTATCATTTATAAGTGTGTACCTGTGTGAATTTATGTGTACCACCTGTGTCCAGGAGGCCAAGAGGGCTAAAAGAGGGCATCAGATATCCTGGAACTGGAGTTACAGACAGTTTGAGCTGCCATTTGAGTGCCGGGAACTGAACCTGTGTCCTCTTTTAACAGCAAGCTCTTTTAACTGCTGAGCCATCTGGCCAACCTCTTCGGCAAGCTATGAGTCCATACCACAGGCTACCAGAGAGAGTACTCCTTAGTTCAGAAACTATGTGTGGGAATATTACACACCCCTCAGTCCTCCCTCTTTCATATCTAACCCCTCCCTTGATGCATTACCGCTCAATTTCCTAATCTGCCTGGGTATATAAATTGGTTTGGGTAGTCTCCTGTCTCAGTCCACTGGTTTCTCTGAAGGGAAGTTCTGAAGCAACTTGGGCCCCTCAGGCTCTTGCTGAGTCATCCCCTGCCCTGTAAGAATCATAGACAGACAACCTAGAGATGAATTTGTGGATTTTAACCATAAGTCAGATGCAGGCATCTAAAACAAGTCATGATAAAGGTCACATCTCTCCATTTATCCACAGTGTTTATGATTTTCTTCCTGATGTTTTCCTAGTTGTGTTTTTGTAACTGAAACAGAAGAGTCAAAGCAGTGTTTAGTGGAGAGGGCCAGGCTCCCCACACGAGGAAGGCATTTTAATCACCCTGCGCTCTTCTGGGGACCGCTGAGGGTTCTGTGTTCTTCACTACAGCAAACTAGACTTTGGCTGCTAGCACCTTGTAAATTCCATTTTAGGAGACCTCAGTACGGCTTAGATTGAGACTTCTCCTCCAAAGTTAGCCAGGCTGTCTAGGGTAAGTTATGGGCTTTTCCCTGGAAAATCTAATTCTGGGAGCTGAGGAATGAAGCTACGGACTTTTCGAAACCTTTTGGGGAATCACAGAAGAGCAAGGTTTCCGCCTTCCCTCCACAGATGCAGACAGGGAGGAAGGGAGGTCTCGCCCTCTGAGAGAACATCCACGAGCCGCCATTGCCTTTCGTGGAGGTGTGGTGGGGTTTTTGTTTGTTTGTTTTGAGTTGTGATTTCCTTTGTTTTTTGGTGGAAAGTTGGCTTCACGCATCAGCTTTTTGGGTCTGGTTCTCTGTTGATAATTTGCTACCTTCTTGTGTATGTGTTGTTTTCCATCTATGACCAGAATCTACACTTCTTTTTTCTTTTCATTTTTCCTCCCCCTGGAAGATTAGGTGTGGCCCAGAATAAGTTTTAAAAAGTTCCATACTGCCCTTCCTGGAGTAAACGATTAAAATCGATGCCAGTGTTTAAAGGAGCACCTGAGGAATGTTTGTCTTCCTGAGGGATGGAGGGGCTGAAGCAAAGGTCGTTGAGACTTCAGCCAGGCATCTGGAAGGGAGAGACTGCGGGACAGAGATGACACAGTTTTACAGCTGTGGGCAAGCAGAGGGAGCACTGACCACATTATGAGAGGGGTGTGAGCCCTGTAAGATTTTGAGGAGGCAGGCATGTAGTACACAGAGCATTTCAAATTTGAGACCAATTTCTTCCCCTACACCCTGTCTCAAAACCCAAAGTAAACAAGTGACCTAGCAAAAGTGGGAGACAGCACAGCTTGTATTTGATAAAGTCACTCCAGTACTGTGTGAAGAAAAGCTTGGACCTGGGGTAGGAGGAACAAAGTGAGAGTGAAAAGTGGGGCTCAGGCAAGGAAAGGCCTTAGACACCAGGAAGGACCCACTGGTGTCTCGCTGGGGTGGTGACAGGGTGGATTTGAGATTTTGCCTAGAAAATCAATGTCCCATGCCAAAGGCATTAAAGCAAGAGGGGTCAGAGGTAATCCTTGTGTCTTGGAGGGAGTCACCAGAGGGTGAGTCCTTTACTGGGATGGAGCAGACTCGGACATGAGAAAGGTGACAGGATACAAACAGGACTCAGAAGCAACAACCCTTGTTCATTCTGAGCTTTCAGGGTACAGCCTTGAACTGGGCGTGAAGGACACCTACAGAAGGGATAGGCTTGGCCTCTATATTTTCTTACCACCTGCCAGCTCTGCCTTCTCCTTCTTTGTTGGTCTAAGGTCCAATGTCAGCATTATAAGGACCCAGTCTTCAGGCACGCTGGCTTTGGAGACCAAGTGAGTCTTTGGCTGTAAGCTCTGTATAGTGATGGCTCCATTGACTTTTTCTAACAACAGACTCCGAGATTCTCAGCTTAGCTGCTTGTCTCCTGCGGCTGCATGAGTAATCGGCATCTCGGGATTACCACATGCACAGTTGAGCACCGATGTCCATGACCTCCGACTCACCCCAAAGCCCCATTTCTGCATTTTTCCAATTTCTGTGCCAATTCTTCAAGCCACTGAGGCCAAACACTTGGCATGAAGCTGAATTTCTGTTCTGTGTTTTGTTTGGTTGTTTTTGTTTTGTTTTCTCCACCTTACAGCCCAGGGAGTCTGCCATCAAGCTATGCCTGGAATCCAGCCGCAGGTCCCTTCCACGGCTGTGACCATCCTGTGCCTGGATCACTGCAGAGCCTCCCTCACTCTCTCCCTTAGTTTCCCCTCATTAGCTTGTCTCAGCAGAGCAGTCACAACAGTGCTGATGAAAACTCCTTACTTCTGCAGCTCACAGGCAACTCCTTGTAGTCTCTGCTGGGACCCACCAATGATCTGATCCCTTGTGGCCCCTCTGGCCTCATTTCTCACCCACTCATGCCCTCCACTCTGCCACATTCTAAGTATGTCCCCAGTTCAGAGCAACTTAGCTAGCTGTTCTCATCTACCCACATCACTCTGTCCAATGGCTCTTTCTCAGTGAGAGCTTCTCTGGCTTGTTACTCAAAATTCTAACTCTCCTGGCTCTCTCTACCCTTCCCTCTTTACTGTCTCCATGGCACATGTACACCTGACATTCTGCTTGCTGTTCTTGTCTCCTTTACATCTCTTGCCACTGACTATAAACTCCATAAAAGGGAAGGTCTTTGCCTGCTTGTCCCCTGGTAGATCCCTGGGACTCCTGTCTCTCCCGACAGACATTTAGTACCTATTTGTGGCATAAAGGGGTTATAACAGGAGACTATCTGCTCTCTCCATCCACTTCCTTCTAAAAAGTTACAAAACCATTATAATTTCTGCGTATGCTTTGTTCATAACAGGACACACTCTGAAAACACTGGACAGCAGTCCAGGCTCACATGCTGGTTTCTCTGCGAGCTGTGTGACTCGGGTCATGTCAATTAGTCTTTCCGCGTTTTAATCTCTTTGCTAATAAAATAGAGAAAGCCTGCCCTGCCTATCCCGTGGGGCTAGTGTGAAGACTCTTCAGAGTACTTACTGCATGAAGGACCAGCGGCTTAGCCTTTTATTTTGCTAAAACAAAACATCTGGGGCTGTATTCACACAGAAAGGATGTTTATTTTTGTCACAGTTTTGGAGGCAGGATGACTATGATTAGGTGAGGCTGTCTGTCTGACGTCTGGTGAGGGCTTTGGATCATATCACAACATGGTAGGAACACATATGACAAAGAGAGAGGTCCCATGGCAAGATAGGAAACAGGAATCCGGAAGAGGCCAGGCTGGCTCTTTGTAATAACCCGTTCTCTCAGGAACTAATCCATGTGATTCACCTCTCTCTCTGAAGGCAGCATTACGTCACTGTGATGCAGGAACACCATAACCTACCTACCTTTCTGCCAGGCCAAGCCTCTTAATGGCTCTTATACTTCAGTACCCCTGAGGACCAAACTTGCAACACACCAGTCTTTGGGAGTTACCATGCTAACCATTCCTAACTCAATACTATAACTTGGATATGTGACTACCTCAATGAGTTCTCACATCAGAGTCAGTGAAATGTGAACTTGGAATATTGAATTCATTTCACTGAGATGCACCCGCAAAGTAAATGATTTGCTTGACAATTAAACAACAGAGGTAGCCTTCACATACAAACATTTTCTTTCAAAAACAAAAACAAACCTTATTTTATTTATGTGTGTATTGTGCATGCATGTTCAGTTGTCTGTGGCAAATCTCCTAAAGATGGAGTTACAGGTGACTGGGAGCCGCCCCAGTGTGGGAATGTGGAAGTGGGAAGTGAACTCAGGTCCTCGGAAAGAGCAATACACACTTTTTCCTGATGCACTCTCTCTCCAGTCCCTGAAGCCAAGCACTTTGTCTTGGTCCTGAGCGGTTGTCCCATTATATTCAAAATCAGTTAATGACTGTGTGAAACAATGAAGAGGATTTGACCCCGCACTGGTTTTCTCCCCATCCTCTTGACTCAAAGAGTCACATAGTTCTGTCTTCCAAAAGAAAATCTTCAGGCCTTTCTCCTCTCTTTCCAGTAACAAAAGCCTGTCAGGGGTCTCTCAGACCAAGCAAACGCAGCCAAGTCCTCATCAAGGTCAGATACCAGTCCTCAGTCTAGTCTTTGTTGACAACTACAGAAACAGACACTGGACTAAGCTGCAAATTCCCACTTCCCAAACAACTTAGCTTATGCTCTTCCTTGTTGGTGTTCCGGTCTTTCTGTGCTAATGAGTTTGTGAATGTAGTTTAATTAGTGTTTACTGAAAAATAGCTGCACATAGACCAGTCTTGTGAGAGACTTAGCCAAGATGTTGAGGCAATGTGTTCCTTGTAGAAACCAGCTAATAAGCGAGAAGGACTTTGTAAAGTCTGGGGAAGGACATTAGGTTGGTTTTGAAGAAATAGACCTGTTTCTACAGGAAACGAAATCATTCTTTAAACAGGTAGATTTAAATATTAAAATAGCAATCCTCTCCCTCCCCATCCTGGGGCCCTGGATGATTTGCATATAACAAAACCGAAATGGTGGCAATCTGATTAGAAACCGAGGCAGCCATCTGACTGGATACCAAACAGCAGAGCTGAAGTCTACAGAGCTCCGAAAAGGGGAACTTGAAATCACTTGTAGATTTCATTAAATGTTTTTTGGCTCTCTGCAAACCTATGCATTATGTATCCACTCTTGTTTCTGAATTTTGGCCTCAGGCAAATTGCCAACATAGCAACCAAATGAAGGTTTTAAAATTCTGATTAACTAGTCTATTTGGGAGGATTTTTACTTCCAGAAGAGGGAAGTGAACATTATTGGAACACTCAGTTTATAAATTCAACCCGGGCTTCATTTGTAAGTTAATTTTTCTCTGTATAAGTAGATTTTGCTCCACTTCACACTTACACAGACCTCCAAGCTAGGCCTCCTTGAAGCTGCTGGTGCTCACGCTAAGGAAAGAAAGGTCCTCCTCCACCTACCCCTCAGAGGCTGCGTGCACGGGAGTCAGGTCTGGTCCTCAATGTGGAACTCAGATTCTAAAAGGAATGAGACTGCTGTACCACGGCTAGACAGGGATGGGGATGGTCTCTGGTGTTCTGCACGGTAGGGGGCATCTTTAACAGTAGTGTATTGTGTGTTTCCAAATAGCTAGGAAGGGGGCTTTTGAATGCACAAGGAAATGGTGGATATCAGAGATAATGCATATGCCTATTAGCCCAATTAGATCATCAAGAGGGTCACCCATTGTCTTAGTCAGGGTTTCTATTCCTGCACAAACATCATGACCAAGAAGCAACTTGGGGAGGAAAGGGTTGTGAGAAAGAAAATCAGGACTGGAACTCAGCAGGTCAGAAAGCAGGAGCTGATGCAGACGCCATGGAGGGATGTTCTTTACTGGCTTGCTTCCCCTGGCTTGCTCAGCCTGCTCTCTTATAGAACCCAAGACTACCAGCCCAGGGATGGTCCCACTCACAAGGGGCCTTTCCCCCTTGATCACTAATTGAGAAAATGCCCTACAGTTGGATCTCATGGAGGCATTTTCTCATCTGGAGCTCCTTTTTCTGTGATAACTCCAGCTGTGTCAAGTTGACACACCCATCTATAAAAACATCACATCGTAAGCCATCTAAGTACAACTACTGTGTGTTAATTTTGAAGAAAATAAAACTTGAGAAAGTCAAAACAAACCAATCAGGCAATTGATAAGGATCCTTCGTGTTTCCTGTTCTATGGATTTTATACATGAAATTTAAGCACTGTGAACTGCAAACGCTGCCCTGCAGGGATTTCTTGAGTGAGGGGCTCAGAACCAGTTCAATATCAGAGACCCTGGGACACTCTGTAACTCTAATCACCTGATGGTTTCCAGTGTGACAAATGGCATCGGAAAGCCAGGCTGCCTTCCAGGACCAGTCTGCAAAGCCATCTAGTAATTAATTAGTCATCTTTCTGTCTTCCAGTGGTGTCTCTGCCACTAGTTCACTAGGCCTTAGTTCACAGGGTGCCTGTGGGATGGGCTCTGGAAAGGCAAAGCCTGACTGCCATTAAGATCTGCCTGCAGGGCAGACAGCAACCTGAGATAGATGCAAATTGTAATCCTTTGGGTAGTCAGAAATGCAAGTGTGAAAGGGTGTGTCCTGTCACCCCAAGCGGCCTAGAGTCAATTGAGAAAGGAATTGCCTCAAACAGATTGGCCTGTGGGCATATCTTTGGAGCCCTGTCCTGATTAGGAGGCACTAGACCATTGTGAGCAACACCATTCTCTAAGCAGATAGTTTGAGCCTTCCAGAAAGCGTCATGGTTTCTGCTTCAAGTTCCTGCTTAAGTTCCTTCCCTGGCTTCTGTCAATGATGGGCTGTGATCTCTAAGCTGAAACATATCTGTTCCTCCCCTAAATTGACTGTTCGCTAGAGTTGTAGCACAATCGCAAAAAGAAAACTAGAATATTACACAGTGGCTTGAAAGTCTATGACTAAAGTCAGGCATTACCCCTGAAAGGAATGTCCTGTGATGGCACCCTGTCCCCATAAATGTCCCTTCCTGCAATACCCCACTGTGCTCACTCTCAACTCTTCTGACCCCATGTGACCCTCACTGCCACCAGCACCCTGTGCAACCTACGGCTAAGTGTCCTAAGTGAAAGGTCACATCTTACTAAGATCGGCTGAATGAACACTGAATGACTATGTGAGTGGAAGCCCATATTTACAGTTCTGTCCCCACCCTCATCACCTGCACCATGTTAAGAAACTGTTTTACAAGTGGAAACATGGGGCTAGAGAGACAACAGCTCAGCAGGTCAAAGCACTTGCTGTGCCACGAGGTCCACGGTTTAGATCTGAGCATCCATGTGACCAACTCACGCCCAGGGCAGATCTGTAATCCCAGATCAGAGAGAGGCAGAGACAGGAGAAAGGCTGGAACTTGCTGCCTGGTTTCCAGCCTAGCCAAGAAAACCTGAACCCCAGATCCAGGGGGGACCCTTTCTCAACGTCATAGGTGAAGGGTAGTGGCAAGGAGCATGTGATACACTCATTCGGCTTCCACATATGTACATAGACACACATATTCAAACATACATGTGCATATAGTTGCCAGACTGCGTGTCTGCCTCATCACTGGGGTGTCCAAATACCTCCAGCAAGCCACTCAAGGGAGGCAGAACACAGTCTGTAGGGGGCCCAGCCTGTGTTCTCCTGCGTAAGAAACAGTGGGAGTTAGGACAGATGCTGTGGTAACTGGCATCCTGTGTACCCAGATACTGCTGCGGGCCATGGGGAGTTGGGAATGGGGGTCTGCGTGTCCTTGCTTTCCCTGTGCACCAGGAAGGAAGGGCATGGCTGAGCCCAGGACCTGGGTAGAATCTCGTTTGGTTTCAAGGAACTGCTGAGAGTACTGAGGGGCAGGAAGAGGGAAGGTCTTCTCCAGGAGATTTAGGTGTGGCTCTTTATGATGAAGCCCACTGCCCCCCAGCCCAGTGACAATCCTTGATGAAAGAGATGGTCCTTGCTTGTTCAAACTGCTTTATTTGATGGTGGATGTGAACCTGGATCAGGGCTTAAATACCTTTTATGGAAAGGAATACCTTCCAGGAAGGGAAGCTCATTAGCTAAACACTCAGGACCTATCTAGACACCTCATTAGCATGGAGAACTCCAGGTTTTTATGCTATGTGACCAGTTGTCATGGTGAGGTGTTATGGTTACATGTTCCAGATCAGATAGTGTAGCAGGGAGTTGGCTCTACACCTGATGTTCTCAATTCTAAAATTTTCTGGGGTTTGGGCTTGCTCAACCTTGCCAGTTCTTCTGTCTGATTGCATGGTCCACTTAACCCACACATATTCAAACATAAATGTATACATAAGTGAGTATTTATGGAAAAGACATTAAAAAGTACAAACACTCCTTAATTTATTATGGGGATAAATCCTGCTAGACCCATGTAAATTCTAATATTGTGATCTGTGTTGAAAATGCATTAAATACAGCTCAACTACCTAGCTCAAAGACATAGGTGAAGGATAGAATCCCAGCCCCCTGTAGAGCAAAGCTCTCCACAATAGGTCAGGTCTCCACATCAGATCCCACAAGGGAATATGGAGGAAGTTTGGCAACAGGTAAAAGGTTTCTGAACACTAAAAATTAATTCAGGGTCAGAGGAGATGGCTCAGGGTCAGAGGAGATGGCTCAGGGTCTAAAGAGATGGCTCAGGGTCAGAGGAGATGGCTCAGGGTCAGAGGAGATAGCTCAGGGTCAGAGGAGATGGCTCAGGGTCAGAGGAGATGGCTCAGGGTCTGAAGAGATGGCTCAGAGTCAGAGGAGATGGCTCAGGGTCAGAGGAGATGGCTCAGGGTCTAAAGAGATGGCTCAGGGTCAGAGGAGATGGCTCAGGGTCTGAAGAGATGGCTCAGGGTCAGAGGAGATGGCTCAGGGTCAGAGGAGATGGCTCAGGGTCTAAAGAGATGGCTCAGGGTCAGAGGAGATGGCTCAGGGTCAGAGGAGATAGCTCAGGGTCAGAGGAGATGGCTCAGGGTCTAAAGAGATGGCTCAGGGTCAGAGGAGATGGCTCAGGGTCTGAAGAGATGGCTCAGGGTCAGAGGAGATGGCTCAGGGTCTGAAGAGATGGCTCAGGGTCTGAGGAGATGGCTCAGGGTCTGAAGAGATGGCTCAGGGTCTGAAGAGATGGCTCAGGGTCAGAGGAGATGGCTCAGGGTCAGAGGAGATGGCTCAGGGTCAGAGGAGATGGCTCAGGGTCAGAGGAGATGGCTCAGGGTCAGAGGAGATGGCTCAGGGTCAGAGGAGATGGCTCAGGGTCAGAGGAGATGGCTCAGGGTCAGAGGAGATGGCTCAGGGTCAGAGGAGATGGCTCAGGGTCAGAGGAGATGGCTCAGGGTCTGAAGAGATGGCTCAGGGTCAGAGAAGATGGCTCAGGGTCAGAGGAGATGGCTCAGGGTCTGAAGAGATGGCTCAGGGTCAGAGAAGATGGCTCAGGGTCAGAGGAGATGGCTCAGGGTCAGAGAAGATGGCTCAGGGTCAGAGGAGATGGCTCAGGGTCAGAGGAGATGGCTCAGGGTCAGAGGAGATGGCTCAGGGTCAGAGGAGATGGCTCAGGGTCAGAGGAGATGGCTCAGGGTCAGAGGAGATGGCTCAGGGTCAGAGGAGATGGCTCAGGGTCTGAAGAGATGGCTCAGGGTCAGAGAAGATGGCTCAGGGTCAGAGGAGATGGATCAGGGTCTGAAGAGATGGCTCAGGGTCAGAGAAGATGGCTCAGGGTCAGAGGAGATGGCTCAGGGTCAGAGAAGATGGCTCAGGGTCAGAGGAGATGGCTCAGGGTCAGAGGAGATGGCTCAGGGTCAGAGGAGATGGCTCAGGGTCAGAGGAGATGGCTCAGGGTCAGAGGAGATAGCTCAGGGTCTGAAGAGATGGCTCAGGGTCTAAAGAGATGGCTCAGGGTCAGAGGAGATGGCTCAGGGTCTGAAGAGATGGCTCAGGGTCTGAGGAGATGGCTCAGGGTCTGAAGAGATGGCTCAGGGTCTGAAGAGATGGCTCAGGGTCAGAGGAGATGGCTCAGGGTCAGAGGAGATGGCTCAGGGTCAGAGGAGATGGCTCAGGGTCAGAGGAGATGGCTCAGGGTCAGAGGAGATGGCTCAGGGTCAGAGGAGATGGCTCAGGGTCAGAGGAGATGGCTCAGGGTCAGAGGAGATGGCTCAGGGTCAGAGGAGATGGCTCAGGGTCAGAGGAGATGGCTCAGGGTCTGAAGAGATGGCTCAGGGTCAGAGAAGATGGCTCAGGGTCAGAGGAGATGGATCAGGGTCTGAAGAGATGGCTCAGGGTCAGAGAAGATGGCTCAGGGTCAGAGGAGATGGCTCAGGGTCAGAGAAGATGGCTCAGGGTCAGAGGAGATGGATCAGGGTCTGAAGAGATGGCTCAGGGTCTGAAGAGATGGCTCAGAGTCAGAGGAGATGGCTCAGGGTCTGAAGAGATGGCTCAGGGTCAGAGGAGATGGCTCAGGGTCAGAGGAGATGGCTCAGGGTCAGAGGAGACGGCTCAGGGGTTAAGAATACTTACTGCTCTTGCAGAAGATCCCAGTTCGGTTCCCAGCACCCACATGTCAGCTCACAACTGTCCATATTTCCACTTCTAGGGGTTCCAATACACTCTTATGACCTCAGATACTAGGCACACATGGGTGTACTAATATACATTATGCGGGTAAAGTTCTCAAGCACATAGGTAAATCTAAAAATAAATATTAATGAACTCAAAATCAAACACAGAATGAATCTGAGATGTTTCTGGTGGAGCTTGCTTGAGCTGCATCATGGGACTTCACTGCAGCATTGGGTCTCAAGGCACAATGTGCACACTTTGCAGCACACAGCACGCATGCAACTGCACCACAGGAGGCCAAGGAAGGCTGCCTGAAACTGCTCAGCTCAGATCCAAGGCTGCTTTATGTTGCTGTTATGAACTGCAAGGTGTCTACTCTGTATGTGAAGGTTTTCACACTGGTAAGAACAGAATGGTCTGACCACAGAAAACAAAGGCATTTACTATTTCCCTTCTGCTGTCCTTCCTCATATCCATCTGGGATCAGTGTGTCTCTGGATTCGATTGTGTTAGACAAACAAGCCTAGCCATCTCATTAGACAATTCTGCCCTTACCTTTAACACATGGAAAGTGTATGTTTACAAAAGAATTGTTTTAAAATAATTTCTGGTTTATTGTCAGCAAATGTTTCATTTGTATATCTGTTTTATATCCTTGTGACCCAGGGTCACATAAAATTTTCTTGAGCAAGAAGAGAGTCACAAGTGGAAGCCCTGCTGAACCATGTCTGCAGCCTCCTCCTGGCCATGCAGCCCACAGAGCTAAGACTCAGCTGCTGCCAACAATTGAGAGAGTACAGAAACAAATGTCACTGGGCTGGACCAGGACCAAAACACAATCCCTATGGGACATATATCACTTTGTACCACTGTTAAGCTGAAAACATAGTTAATCTGAGAGCTAGATATTGATAATATACTGGAATAAGTCCACACACATAATCCAGAAGAACATACACCAAAATACTAGCTGTGTTTATCACGATGATTAGGATTTGGAAGATGCTAATATTTTCTGGATGATTCACCACAGTATTTTGCTATTTGATTGTGAACATAGGATACCATTAGGATAAGAACATACAAGATTATATGCAACTTAAGAAGTTAATGTTGACCTGTTTCCTAAAGCCATAGAATGTGAACAACTCTTTGAAGCATCTTTACCATCTAAACCCAAAGGGGTCAGTGATTCCCTCTGGATGTAACTAACTGGAGTAGCCTGGCAGAGGTTCATGGTGTGTCCACTGATCTTCTTCCTGCACTTATGGAGCCCAGTTACATGAGCCACAATTTATGTGGAAGCAAAGTGATAATGAAACATGCTAAGATTCTTCTCTCTCCCTCTCCCTCTCCCTCTCCCTCTCCCTCTCCCTCTCCCTCTCCCTCTCCCTCTCCCTCTCCCTCTCCCTCTCCCTCTCCCTCTCCCTCTCCCTCTCCCTCTCCCTCTCCCTCTCCCTCTCCCTCTCCTTTCCTCCCTCTTCAGTTCATTCAGTTCTACTTATAGGATTTGAAATTAGACCCTTAGTTTTCTTAAAAGCACATCTGATTTCCTGCAAAATGATAAGCCAAAACCAAATCACCTACCTTCCTTCCATTTGTCTTCTATCTGGCCATCCATCTACTCACCTGACCGTCTATCCATCCATCTATCTATCCATCCATCCATCCATCCATCCATCCATCCATCCATCCATCCATATCTTGCTTTCTGGCTGGTCTGGTTAGCAGCATGGCTTTCTGCATCTCTGACTGGCCTGTTTTGCCATCATTTTGTCTAGCTATTGGGCTAGTAGAGAGTTTGTTAGATTTTCCCTCTTCTCAAGGAACAATACTACATGATCACATGACCCTAAAGGACAGCTCTAAAAAACATACGTATTTTCTTTTCTCTTTGCAGTTGAATTCTTGTTACCAGAATGGGGAAACAGAACAGCAAGCTGCGCCCTGAAGTCATGCAGGACTTACTGGAAAGCACAGACTTCACAGAACATGAGATCCAGGAATGGTACAAAGGTTTCTTGAGAGACTGCCCCAGTGGACATTTATCAATGGAAGAGTTTAAGAAAATATATGGGAACTTTTTCCCTTATGGGGATGCTTCCAAATTTGCAGAGCATGTCTTCCGCACCTTCGATGCAAATGGTGATGGGACAATAGACTTTAGAGAGTTCATCATAGCCCTGAGTGTGACATCAAGGGGCAAGCTGGAGCAGAAGCTGAAGTGGGCCTTCAGCATGTATGACCTGGATGGTAATGGCTACATCAGCAAGGCAGAAATGCTGGAGATTGTACAGGTAAGGACCCTGGCCTGTTAGAGAGAGAAGCATGAGTGTCACAAGAAAAACCCAGAAGTTACCTGGGACTAAGTTTGTAAACTGGTGTTTTGCCAGGGCAGTTAGTTTGACCCACTTGGTGGTTTTTGAAAAGTTTGAATTCACATGCACAGAAATTGTATAAAAACCTACATTGGTTGGGATCTCTTAAAAACTCAGGAACTTTCATTTTTACTGCCTGCACATTCTTGCCTATTAGCAGTTGTCCATACTTTGGGGTGATTCCCATACAGCAGAGAGGCAGGGCTCTTCTGTTGGCCATCCTTGTTACATTCTTCCCATTGATCAATATAAAAACCTGCTCAGACATGAAGTCTGGGGTCATGTCTTCAGAAGTTGTGTTAATAATGAAGCGCCCTGCCTTGGGTGCCCACCTGCATTTTTCAGGGACCATCTCTTGGTCAAGAGTCAACACAAGCAATGTCTTCACCTGTAAAATGGAACTGCATGCCATGGGGTTGTATTAAGATTATATATAACTCTCCATTTTAAACACTGTCTTAGTTACTGCTCTGTTTCTGTGAAGAGACACCATGACCAAGACAACTCTTATAAAAGAACACGTTTAATTGGGGGCTTGCTTACAGTTTTGAGAGGTTAGTCCATCCATCATGGTAGGAAGTAGACAGGCATGGCACTGGAGCAGTAGCTGAGAGCTTTATATCCTGTAGTCAAAAACCAGAGAGAGAGAGAGAGAGAGAGAGAGAGAGAGAGAGAGAGAGAGAGAGAGAGAGAGAGAGAGAAACTAAGCCTGGTGTAAATTTTTGAACCATCAGAGCCACCCAAGTGAGACAACTGCTTCAACAAGATGACACCTCCTATGGACAAAGAGTTTAAACATATGTATGAACCTATGTTAGGGTGCCATTCTCATTCAAACTATCACAAATGTCTAGCCCAGGGCCAACCACATAAAAGATAATTGTCATTAATTTACAGCTTTGTATACTCTTGAGCAAGAGCAGGATCTGGATTCTTTGTCTGGAAGCTTTGTCCCTTCCAGGATGCAAATATAGAGGGCTTCATCATTTTACTAAGAGACACTGTGTTTGGCCTCCTAGAACCACTCGCTCAGAGTAGCTTCACTGATGCGAACAGGAGAGAGCCATGTTGGTGCCAATGGCAACCTGCTAAGTAGCGGGTGGGACTCATAGACAAACCTAAGGAGATTCAGGACTCAGGAGAGTTTAGGAGGGCTTCAGCTAAAGGCACTATTAAGGACTAAGTAGGTGACAGAGCCAACAAGAGCTGACTGCCATTCAAGGTTTAGGCAGGTGAGGGAAGCATCTGTCAGCAGAGAGTCAAGAGAGTGGGTTTTGGTTTCTTGGAGGGCTCAGCTCAGAGGTCACATTTATCCCAGAACATTTGGGCAGATGTCCTACTGAGATAGAGCTGCTACTCTGGGAAAATGGTGTTGTGGGGATGGGAGGGGTATAACAAGGAGATGAAAAGACTCAGCTGTTGGTAGGAATGGGGTTAGGGTAGAGTGCAGCTAGCATGCAGAGAACCTCAGGGAACATGACAATGGAAACCAGACAGAGCTGAAAAGACTACTATAGATTACATTTACACAATGGAGTACTACTCAGCTATTAAAAACAATGAATTTATGAAATTCTTGGACAAATGTATCTGGAGGATATATCTGGAGGAATTTGTCCAAGAATTTATGAAATTCTTGCACAAATGTATCTGGAGGATATCATCCTGAGTGAGGTAACCCAATCACAAAAGAAGTCACTTGATATGCACTCACTGATAAGTGGATATTAGCCCACAAACCTAGAATACCCAAGATACAACTTCCAAAACACAAGAAAATCAAGAAGGAAGACCAACTCGTGGATACTTCATTCCTCCCTAGAATAGGGAATAAAATATCCATGGAAGGAGTTGCAGAGACAAAATTTAGAGCTAAGACGAAAAGGTGGACCATCTAGAGACTGCCCTACCCGGGGGTCCATCCCATAATCAGCCACCAAACATAGACACTATTGCATATGCCAGCAAGATTTTGCTGAAAGGACCCTGATATAGCTGTCTCCTGTGAGGCTTTGCCAGCGCCTGGCAAATACAGAAGTGGATGCTCACAGTCATCTATAGGATGGAATACAGGGCCCCCAATGGAGGAGCTAGAGAAAGTACCCAAGAGCTGAAGGGGTCTGCAACCCTATAGGTGGAACAACAATATGAACTAATCAGTACCCCTAGAACTTGTGTCTCTAGCTGCATATGTAGCAGAAGATGGCTTAGGTGGCCATCATTGGGAAGAGAAGACCCTTGGTCTAGCAAACTATATATGTCCCAGTACAGGGGAAAGCCAGGGCCAAGAAGTGGGAGTGAGTGGGTAGGGGAGGGGGCGCATAGGGGAGTTTTGGAATAGTATTTGAAATGTAAATGAAGAAAATATCCAATTAAAAAAAGAAGAAGAATAAAAGACTACTATAGAGCTGTGACTGAACCTTACAGGAGGATGGAGGATGGAGCCTGCATGGGCAGTTAAAGGGATGGTATAACTGTACCCATTTGGCTATTTTGTTGGGTTCTTATATCTACCCCCCTTCTCCACCCTAATCCCTTCCAACTTCCCAACACAGGTAGGAGAAAAAGAAGGATAGAGGAGAAAGAGGATATAGACTGCTTTAGACAACTTCCTGCTAATGAGGAGTATCAAGTTTAAAAGGATGATTCTGATGCTAAGGTCCTGTTCCCCAACTGGTTCTTGATCCTAGCTTCCAATGAATAGGCAGGGGTAGAAAAGGAAGAAGTTTTGGGTCCCCACAGGCAAGCTAGCAGACAAAGAGGAGAGAGATAGAAGGATATTCACCATGCTTCGGAGGGAGAAAAGGTGACCAGCCATGTGAGATCTTGGGCCGAGCAGCCATAGGCCATTTCTCCAAACAGGAAATTAGAAACACAACTAAATCTGAGGGCAGTTTTGGGTTGCTGAACAAGGAGAAGGTAACTGAGCAACTAAAGTTGAGGGTGGATTTAGGGTACTGAGCTAAGAGTGTTGGGAAGGGCATGCTAGTCATGGGAGATTAGAAGCACTTAGCAATTGAGCCATTTAGGCATGTTAAAAATTAAGTTAATGAGTGTGTTGTTTTTTTTTAATCTGCAGATCCAAGAGAACCTGAGGGTGGGGGTGGGGGGTGGCAGTATGATCTGCCCAAATCAACTACATGCTACAAAGTCCTTTGGGGGTAATTCCAGTCTTCATCATCAGGATATCAAATTTCTTCTTTGCTCACAACCACTTGACAAACTGCAATGGCAACTAGCAGCAGCAGCAGGGGGAGCAGCAGCAGCAGGGGGAGCAGCAGCTGCAGGGGGAGCAGCAGCAGCAGGGGGAGCAGCAGCAGCAGGGGGAGCAGCAGCAGCAGGGGGAGCAGCAGCAGCAGGGGGAGCAGCAGCAGCAGGGGGAGCAGCAGCAGCAGGGGGAGCAGCAGCAGCAGGGGGAGCAGCAGCAGCAGGGGGAGCAGCAGCAGCAGGGGGAGCAGCAGCAGCAGGGGGAGCAGCAGCAGCAGGGGGAGCAGCAGCAGCAGGGGGAGCAGCAGCAGCAGGGGGAGCAGCAGCAGCAGGGGGAGCAGCAGCAGCAGGGGGAGCAGCAGCAGCAGGGGGAGCAGCAGCAGCAGGGGGAGCAGCAGCAGCAGGGGGAGCAGCAGCTGCAGGGGGAGCAGCGCTGCCCCAGGCCCTCTTGGGACTCTCACATTTATACCCTCTCAAACGTCCCCAGAATTCCATATGTGAAGTCTCTTCAACTAGCAAAATCATATCCCTCCTAGAGCAAGGGACAAATCATAGTTAGCAGCTGTGGACAGACAATCTGGAGCAGCCCCATATCCCACACCTAGAATTAAAACAAAAACATAATCACATAACATACTGGGGTTTTAAAGAAACGATAATACTCAGTACCTTTCCCCTTTTGGTCCAATAAATGGCTTTTTCTCTAACATCAATCAACTACATATAATAAGAACAATTATGAGAACTATCAGGTAAGAATTATATTTACAATGTTCATTCCATTTGTATTTAGTAACCTTGGGGAAAGTATTCTACTATCTATCCTATCTTGGTGAGTCCAAAACTTTGTACCTAAATCACTTTCTTATCATAACTTGAATTTATCAACATGAAAACATTTTTTTAGACCCGAGACCATTTTCTGAGATCATAAACAACTTAAGCTTTTATGTCTTTAATCTTTAGTAGAGAAAACTAGAAGACTATCACTATCTAGTCATCAACCCAATCAGAGACCTGAGAAGGAAAAATACTACCTGGGTAAACAGGAAATGCAGAGCAAGCAGCTTCCAAATCAATAGAAATGTCAGAGGCTGCTGGCAACCTGGTCAGTCATCCAAGGTTCCTCTGTATTGGTGGGCCATTCAATCTTCCACCAACAGACCAGGATATCAACAGAATTATCTCTGAAGCAGGAATTTTGAAGGACTGGCCTACCTTGTTTCAGTAGAGTGGGTCAATCAACTTCCCAGTGTCTTGCTTATCCACAGTATGGACAATGTGCTGTTGCAGTTGAGCTAAGGAGCAGGTTTTCCCCCTCAGTGGCCATCTTGCCACAACTGAAGCAAAGTCCATGTGGAGGTTCTTAGGTGCCCATCATCATCTTTAAAGTAGATTGGGGTACTACCAGGAGCTGATCCTCTCTCTCTCTCTCTCAAGCCTTTTATTATTAAAACATCTTAATTACTATATTCTGCAGATCTCTGAAGTGTTTGGGAACCATCTATCTTAAGTATATCTGAATAGACAGCATTGCTTGTTTCTAGCTACTTACTTTTGCTTAACTTTGAAAAACATGTACAGGAAGCTAAATAATTACTATTTATCTCTATAGTTAAACTAGTACCTAACAAGACTACAAGTCTGATTCCTTATAGGTAACTAACTACTAACTTGCATTTCTTAATTATCCTGAATAGTTTACACTAGTAGCTTCAAGGACTTGAACTTCACATCAAATTTTTAAATGAGTTACATATGTACAATATCTTAAACAAAAGTTGAAGCATAGATACAGTATGTTGTAGCAAATATAACCTTAAATGTCTATCAATATCCAATAATTCATGCCAATGTAAAATATTTGAGACTAGTAATTGCTATCTTAGCCTTAAGGAGACACAATCCTTTTATCCTCTCATAACAATACTCCCTTTATCCTTTTAGCTCCTTCCTGTCCTTCCCCTAACATTAGACAGGAGAGAAAGAAGGACAGAGGGAGAAAAGAAAGAGATCTCTAATTCTAACCTCCTTTACAAACAACAACTTGTGACCAACTCCCTAAACAAGGACAAACATCCATCACCCACCAAATGACCAAAAACCACTCCCCCATCTCTTGGGAATGTTGTATTTTTTAAGTTGCTTCTGCTCTCTGGGAGTAAAGACATCTTTTGGGGACCCTAAGAAAAAATTAGGATATTGGGAGAACTTAGCTGTATTACTTCCTGCCCGGTCCCTGTGGGATAGGAAAGTGCATGGCTTAACTGAAGTTCTGGCTGAAACAGTCTGTAAAGCTGAACCATTTGAGCTAACAACTTTGAAGTTGTCCTGGATGCAAACTTTGAGGCAACAGCAGCTGAGGCTGTCTGTGAGGCTGGATCACCTGGGCGACTTGCTTTGTCTTCATTGCAGTCTGGTCCTTAGGCTCTGCAAACACACAGACTTTTAAGGGTAATGTTGCAGGTACATTTCTGCATTAACACATGTATGGAATGTGTGGTGTGCACAACTTAGTTAATGATGATTCTCTGCTCCATGTTTGAGCATGTGAAAGGCATCTGTCAACTTTATAATGTCCTTTTAGATTGTGTGACCAAACTGTAATATAAATCTCTATCCATGCTATATGAAAGGATGGCATGTGATCAGGCAGCTAAAAAGATGAATTGGCTATGTAGAGACATTCACGTATTAGTTAGGAGGAGGTCTTCCCTGGTCAAATCTAATCTTTATATATTTTGATGGTAACCATATCTTTTTGTTCCCTGTAGAAACATAAACAAAACTGTGCCCTCAATGCCAAATTATTGCAAGCTTCCATTCGGATGAAATCTTCACATCCTTGTAGAATTTAGGATGATTTAATTCCCCAGTTACTTCTATAACCCAGTGTCTCTCAGTTGCTGTAGTTCCTTTTTCATTAAGCATTAAGAAAAGTTAGAGTTAAGAAGCATTATTTAGTCTATCTCTGGAGGTCTTTAATCTTCCCTTTTGTTTCATAAGCATTTCCTTGAAATTGTAATTAGATCTTTCTGCAACTGCTTGTCCTATAGGATTGTGTGATATACCTGTAATATGCTTAATATTATAATATGCAAAAATGCTTCATCTTACTGGAAACACATGTGGGGGGCAGCATCAGCCTTAACTTGTGCAGGTGTCCCCATAATTGTCATTATTTGCAACAAATGTGTCATTACAGAATCGGCTTTTTCAGAATCCAGAGCAGTTGCCTATTGGGCAACTCTGAATATCTATCAGGGGTATAGTGAACAAACTTTAGTTTTCCAAATTCTGCAAAATGAAACACATCCATCTGCCAGATTCATTTCCTTTGGGACCCCTAGGGTTACTTCCAGTGGGTAATGGAGTTTATACAGAGAACAAGTAGGACATTTTCTTATAATTTCCTTGGCTTTTTGCCAAGTGATAAAAATTTTTTTCTTTAAATATTTACTTTTAACATGATGTTCTTTATGAAATTTTGAGGCTTCTAACACATTGCCTATTACTAGTTTCCTCATTTCTTTGTGCCAATGGGCCTAGCAAACCTGTATGAGACTGAATATGAGTACTTTACAATGGATAGTTCCTATTTCTGATTGCCCATTGCAGTTGTATAAATAACAAATTCTGAACCATCAGGAAAATTCAGCGATTTCTATATTCAAAACAATTCTTTTTGCACATTAAGAATCACTATTATATTAAAATATTCAGGAAAATCTAATACTACCATAAGGATTGCACACAACCCTGACTATTGAACTGAAGTACATGGACTTCAGATTACCTTGCTTATTTTGTCTGACTTAGAGCTCGCCATTCCTAACCTATTTGCATCAATATAGAATGTAGGTGCTTCAGGAATTGGACTTTCCTTTACAATAACTGGGAGAATCTAATTATTTCTTTTATAAAATATAGATGCTTGCTTTAGGATATTTGTTATTAATTTCTCCCAAATAGTTACTACAAGCTCTTTGCCAGTCTTCATTGCTTATCTATAAGGACATAATCTCAGCATTAGTAAAAGGTATTATGATTTCAGTTGGGTGTGTTCCTGATAATTGGCATAGTCTTTATTCTACCTTTTATGACTAATTCAGAAAACTTTTCTATAGAACTCTTTAATGTTTTACTTTGTTTATGTGCTAAGAAAGTATTACTCGTGTAATAGTGTCTTCCCTTTGCATAAAAAGTCTAGTAAGAGAATGAGTTGAAGGCAAAATAACCAAAATACAATCAAGTTTAGGCTCAATTTGATCCACATCTGTATCTTGTAGTCTCTATTCTACCAGAGTGAACTCTCTCTCACCCCTTCAGCTGTAAACCACCTTGGACTGTTTAAGTCAAAATCTCCTGGTAAAGTTTGAAACAAATTACTTAACTCATGAGTAGGTAATCCAATTATAAGCCATAGCCATTTAACACCTCCCATTAATTTTGAAAATCATTAAGAGTCTGCAACTGATCTCTACAGACCTCTTGTAGTTGAATGTTTTTAAGATTTATTTATTTAATGTATGAGTGCTCTAACTGCATATTCCTAGATGCATGGCATCAGAAGAGGGCACCAGATCACATTATAGATGGTTATGAGACACCATGTGATTGCTGGGAATTGAACTCAGGGCCTCTGGAAAAGCAGCCAGTGCTCTTAACTTCTGAGCCATCTCTCCAGCCCCATGGTCAATTTTTGTTGTTGTTATTGTTGACTTATTTTATAATCCAAATAGTTAATAGAATCTTCTCTCTGTATTTTTTTCAGGAGCAATCTCTAACCCCCAGTATGGCAGAATTCTTTGTGATTCCTTAAATATTTTTTCTAAAGTACCTGTATCAGAATCATCCCACAAACTATCATCTATGTAACAGTAAATAATAAATTACCTATGACTTAGTTATCACTGTAAATAATTGTTGCACAAAATATTTACATAAAGATAGACTACTTAACATTCCCTGTGGAAGAACTTTCCAGTGATATCTCTTTACTGAACCACTATTATTATAAGTAGGTACAGAGAAAGCAAACCTTTCCTTTCATACTTATGCAAAGGGATTGTGAAAAAAAAACAGTCTCTTAAATTGCTATCTTAGGCCATGACTTAGGTAATAAGGAAGGTAAAGGAATTCCAGGCTGTAAAGAACCCATTGGTTGAATTATTCTGAGCTCTTAAATCTGTTAACATCCTCCATTTTCCTGGTTTCTTTTTTATAACAAACAGAGGGGAATTCTATGGGCTGGTCGATTCTTCTGTATGTTGAGCCTCCAGCTGTTCAAGTGCCTGTAACTTCTTTAGTTAACAGCCACTGCTCTATCCATACAGTCTTGCCTGTCACCCTTTTTAAGAGTGGGGCCATTGGTATTTCAGCAGGGAACCGCAATCCCTGTGATGTCCTGTGTTTGGACAATTGTCACAACCTGTGTTTGGATTTGATGACACATATCAGTACCTTCCCCATCCTATCCACAAACAAATTTTTTAATTTTTAAAAATTTTCTTTGTGGATAGGATAATTTCTTCAATGACATATTTCTTGATATTTTTAGTATGATAATTTTAAATCGCCTTCTTACTATACATTAAAAACATCCAATTAATTCCAAAACCAAAACATTTCTGTAATGTAATTTTCTATCTTGCAATTTTCTGAGCATAGTAACACAAGTATTTATATGTTTATAAAAATGGCTTATAAAAGTGTTTAATAATAATAGTCGATGACTACATAATACTACAGTATATTATAATTACTTAATTTTCTACTGCTGTATATTTAGGCCTTTTTTTTCCCCCCAAGACAGGGTTTCTCTGTGTAGCCCTGGCTGTCCTGGAACTCACTCTGTAGACCAGGCTGGCCTCGAACTCAGAAATCAGCCTGCCTCTGCCTCCCAAGTGCTGGGATTAAAGGCATGCACCACCACTGCCCGGCATGGTTTATCTTTTAAAAATAAAATAAATCAATAATCTTTCTATATAAAGTGCCCCCAGGGTTATTTTTTTAGAATGGAATCCCAATAACTGGGTCAAAGGGCATGAGTATGTCTAAGGTCTCTTGATACAGCCTGTCAAAATATTTTTCCTAATACCTCCACAAGCATATGCAGGCCATCTCCACATCATTTACACCTTAGCTGGTCCTTAGTCTTTTCTAGTTAAACAAAAATTAAAATTCCAAGGTTAGATTTGGGTTAGATTTCTGTAACTACAACAAGTGTGAAACAATTGTGAAAGGACTTACAAAAACTGGGACTTTGCTGTGACTTGTACTTTTGGAGGTTTTCGCTGGATCTGTGGGTCAGACCTGTGGTGAGGCATTACATCCAGGTCGGAAGTATGAAGCAGAGAAAAACTACTCCTCTCAGAGCCAGGAAACAAGAGAAAGAGGAAAGGACTAAGGTCTCCTTTGAGGACTCACCTTTCCTTCCATTACCTGAAGACTACCCCAATAGACCCCACCTCTTAAATACTCTACCACCTGTTAGGAGTCCCACAGGCTCAGGACTAAATCTTCAGACACAGGTCTTTGAGAGCACTTAATATTCACTGGTAGCTTTTCTCTTATGTAGGCTCTTTGGCTGTCATGCTTTTTAAGTTGTTATTATTATCTGGTACTTAGAAGAGAACAGGGGGGAGACTGCGTTGGTTGGGGAGGCAGAAAACCGGCCTGAGTAGGGCCACAAGCCTCTTCCGGTCTGGCCAGCACCGGGGTAGCTAGGGCGCAGGGTCGGCTGACACTCGAGCTACCCATGACACCCGCCACAGGATCTTAAGACTTCTGGTGAGTGGAACACAGCGTCTGCTCCAATCTTTAAACAGTGACAACGATAACAACTAACCCCAGAGATTACCAGATGGCGAAAGGTAAACGTAATAATCTTACTAACAGAAACCAAGACCACTCACCATCATCAGAACCCAGCACTCCCACTTCGCCCAGTCCAGGGCACCCCAACACACCGGAGAAGCTAGACCTGGATCTAAAAGCATATCTCATGATGATGGTAGAGGACTTCAAGAAGGACTTTAATAACACACTTAAAGAAATACAGGAGAACACTGCTAAACAGGCAGAAGACACTAAAGAGGAAGCACAAAAATCCCTTAAAGAATTGCAGGAGAACACTGCTAAACAGGTAGAAGACATTAAAGAGGAAGCACAAAAATCCCTTAAAGAATTGCAGGAAAACCAGACCAAACAGGTGATGGAATTGAATAAAACCATCCAAGACCTAAAAAGGGAAGTAGAGACAATGAAGAAAACCCAAATTGAGGCAATGCTGGAGATAGAAACCCTAGGAAAGAAATCTGGAACCATAGATGCGAACATCAGCAACAGAATACAAGAGATGGAAGAGAGAATCTCAGGTGCAGAAGACTCCATAGAGAACATCGGCACGACAATCAAAGAAAATACAAAATCCAAAAGGATCCTAACTCAAAACATCCAGGAAATCCAGGACAAAATGAGAAGACCAAACCTACGGATAATAGGAGTAGATGAGAATGAAGATTTTCAACTCAAAGGACCAGCAAATATCTTCAACAAAATTATAGAAGAAAACTTCCCAAACCTAAAGAAAGAGATGCCCATGAACATACAAGAAGCTTACAGAACTCCAAATAGACTGGACCAGAAAAGAAATTCCTTCCGACACATAATAATCAGAACAACAAATGCACTAAATAAAGATAGAATACTAAAAGCAGTAAGGGAAAAAGGTCAAGTAACATATAAAGGCAAGCCTATCAGAATTACACCGGATTTTTCACCAGAGACTATGAAAGCCAGAAGGGCCTGGACAGATGTTATACAGAAACTAAGAGAACACAAATTCCAGCCCAGGCTACTATACCCAGCCAAACTCTCAATTACCATAGATGGAGAAACCAAAGTATTCCACGACAAAACCAAATTCACACATTATCTTTCCATGAATCCAGCCCTTCAAAGGATAATAACAGAAAAAAACCAATACAAGGACGGAAAACACGTCCTAGAAAAAGCAAGAAGGTAATCCCTCAACAAACCTAAAAGAAGACAGCCACAAGAACAGAACACCAACTCTAACAACAAAAATAAAAGGAAGCAACAATTACTTCTCCCTAATATCTCTTAATATCAATGGACTCAACTCCCCAATAAAAAGACATAGACTAACAGACTGGCTACAGAAACAGGACCCAACATTTTGCTGCTTACAGGAAACTCATCTCAGAGAAAAATATAGACACTACCTCAGAATGAAAGGCTGGAAAACAATTTTCCAAGCAAATGGTAGGAAGAAACAAGCTGGAGTAGCCATTATAATATCTGATAAGATTGACTTCCAACCCAAAGTCATCAAAAAAGACAAGGAAGGGCACTTCATTCTCATCAAAGGTAAAATCGTCCAAGAGGAACTATCAATTCTGAATATCTATGCTCCAAATACAAGGGCAGCCACATTCATTAAAGATACTTTAGTAAAGCCCAAAGCACACATTGCACCTCACACAATAATAGTGGGAGACTACAACACACCACTTTCACCAATGGACAGATCATGGAAGCAGAAACTAAACAGGGACACAGTGAAACTAACAGAGGTTATGAAACAAATGGATCTGACAGATATCTACAGAACATTTTATCCTAAAACAAAAGGATATACCTTCTTCTCAGCACCTCATGGTACCTTCTCCAAAATTGACCACATAATTGGTCACAAAACAAGCCTCAACATATACAAAAATATTGAAATTGTCCCATGCATCCTATCAGATCACCATGGACTAAGACTGATCTTCAATAACAAAATAAATAATAGAAAGCCAACACACACGTGGAAACTAAACAACACTCTTCTCAATGATACCTTGGTCAAGGAAGGAATAAAGAAAGAAATTAAGGACTTTCTGGAGTTTAATGAAAATGAAGCCACAACATACCCAAACTTATGGGACACATTGAAAGCATTTCTAAGAGGAAAACTCATAGCTCTGAGTGCCTTCAAAAAGAAACTAGAGAGAGCACACATTAGCAGCTTGACAACACACCTAAAAGCTCTAGAACGAAAGGAAGCAAATTCACCCAAGAGGAGTAGACGGCAAGAAATAATCAAACTCAGGGGTGAAATCAACCAAGTGGAAACAAGAAGAACAATTCAAAGAACCAACCAATCGAGGAGCTGGTTCTTTGAGAAAATCAACAAGATAGATAAACCCTTAGCCAGACTCACTAGAGGGCATAGGGAAAGTATTCTAATTAACAAAATCAGAAATGAAAAGGGAGACATAACAACAGACCCTGAAGAAATCCAAAACACCATCAGATCCTTCTACAAAAGGCTATACTCAACAAAACTGGAGAACCTGGATGAAATGGACAAGTTTCTAGACAGATACCAGGTACCAAAGTTAAATCAAGATCAGGTTAATGATCTAAACAGTCCCATATCCCCTAAAGAAATAGAAGCAGTCATTAATAGTCTCCCAACCAAAAAAAGCCCAGGACCAGATGGGTTTAGTGCAGAGTTCTATCAAACCTTCAAAGAAGATCTAATCCCAGTTCTTCACAAACTATTCCACAAAATAGAATCAGAAGGTACTCTACCCAACTCATTCTATGAAGCCACAATTACTCTGATACCTAAACCACATAAAGACCCAACAAAGATAGAGAACTTCAGACCAATTTCCCTTATGAATATTGATGCAAAAATCCTCAATAAAGTTCTCGCTAACCGAATTCAAGAACACATCAAAACAATCATCCATCCTGACCAAGTAGGTTTCATCCCAGGGATGCAAGGATGGTTCAATATACGAAAATCCATCAATGTAATCCATTATATAAACAAACTCAAAGACAAAAACCACATGATCATCTCATTAGATGCTGAAAAAGCATTTGACAAAATCCAACACCCATTCATGATAAAAGTCTTGGAAAGATCAGGAATTCAAGGCCCATACCTAACCATGATAAAAGCAATATACAGCAAACCAGTAGTCAACATCAAAGTAAATGGTGAGAAGCTGGAAGAAATCCCACTAAAATCAGGGACTAGACAAGGCTGCCCACTCTCTCCCTACCTATTCAACATTGTACTTGAAGTCCTAGCCAGAGCAATTAGACAACAAAAGGAGATCAAGGGGATAAAAATCAGAAATGAAGAAGTCAAAATATCGCTTTTTGCAGATGATATGATAGTATACATAAGTGACCCTAAAAATTCCACCAGAGAACTCCTAAGCCTGATAAATAGCTTTGGTGAAGTAGCTGGATATAAAATTAACTCAAGCAAGTCAATGGCCTTTCTGTACACAAAGGATAAACAGGCAGAGAAGGAAATTAGGGAAACAACACCCTTCTCAATAGTCACAAACAATATAAAATACCTTGGCGTGACTCTAACTAAGGAAGTGAAAGATCTGTATGACAAGAACTTCAAGTCCCTGAAGAAAGAAATTATAGAAGATCTCAGAAGATGGAAAGACCTCCCATGCTCATGGATTGGCAGGATCAACATTGTAAAAATGGCTATCTTACCAAAAGCAATCTACAGATTCAATGCAATCCCCATCAAAATTCCAACTCAATTCTTCAACGAATTAGAAAGGGCAATCTGCAAATTCATCTGGAACAACAAAAAAACCTAGGATAGCAAAAACTCTTCTCAAGGATAAAAGAACCTCTGGTGGAATCACCATGCCTGACCTAAACCTGTACTACAGAGCAATTGTGATAAAAACTGCATGGTACTGGTATAACGACAGACAAGTAGACCAATGGAACAGAATTGAAGACCCCCGAGATCAACCCACATACCTATAGTCACTTGATCTTTGACAAGGGAGCAAAAACCATCCAGTGGAAAAAAGACAGCATTTTCAACAAA
This sequence comes from Mus caroli, assembly GCF_978045245.1. Lineage (NCBI taxonomy): Eukaryota > Metazoa > Chordata > Mammalia > Rodentia > Muridae > Mus > Mus caroli. The sequence goes on from NW_028227271.1 coordinate 67,041,461, forward strand.
TGGTGCTGGCACAACTGGCGGTTATCATATAGAAGAATGCGAATTGATCCATTCCTATCTCCTTGTACCAAGGTCAAATCTAAGTGGATTAAGGAACTCCACATAAAACCAGAGACACTGAAACTTATAGAGGAGAAAGTAGGGAAAAGCCTCGAAGATATGGGTACAGGGGAAAAATTCCTGAATAGAACAGCAAAGGCTTGTGCTGTAAGATCGAGAATCGATAAATGGGACCTCATAAAGTTGCAAAGCTTCTGCAAGGCAAAAGACACCATCAATAAGACAAAAAGACCACCAACAGATTGGGAAAGGATCTTTACCTATCCTAAATCAGATAGGGGACTAATATCCAATATATATAAAGAACTCAAGAAGGTGGACTCCAGAAAATCAAATAACCCCGTTAAAAAATGGGGCTCAGAACTGAACAAAGAATTCTCACCTGAGGAATACCGAATGGCAGAGAAGCACCTGAAAAAATGTTCAACATCCTTAATCATCAGGGAAATGCAACTCAAAACAACCCTGAGATTCCACCTCACACCAGTCAGAATGGCTAAGATCAAAAATTCAGGTGACAGCAGATGCTGGCGAGGATGTGGAGAAAGAGGAACACTCCTTCATTGTTGGTGGGATTGCAAGCTGGTACAACCACTCCAGAAATCAGTTTGGCGGTTCCTCAGAAAATTGGACATAATACTACCAGAGGATCCAGCAATACCTCTCCTGGGCATATATCCAGAAGATGTTCCAACCGGTAAGAAGGACACATGCTCCACTATGTTCATAGCAGCCTTATTTATAATAGCCAGAAGCTGGAAAGAACCCAGATGCCCCTCAACAGAGGAATGGATACAGAAAATGTGGTACATTTACACAATGGAGTACTACTCAGCTATTAAAAGGAATGAATTTATGAAATTCCTAGGCAAATGGATGGATCTGGAGGGCATCATCCTGAGTGAGGTAACATATACACAAAGGAACTCACACAATATGTACTCACTGATAAGTGGATATTAGCCCAAAAACTTAGGATACCCAAAATATAAGATACAATTTGTTAAACGCATGAAACTCAAGAAGAACGAAGACCAAAGTGTGGACACTGTGCCCCTTCTTGGAATTGGGAACAAAACACCCATGGAAAGAGTTACAGAGATAAAGTTTGGAGCTGTGAAGAAAGGTTGGACCATCTAAAGACTGCCATACCCAGGGATCCATCCCATAATCAGCTTCCAAACGCTGACACCATTGCATACACTAGCAAGATTTTGCTGAAAGGACCCAGATATAGCTGTCTTTTGTGAGACAATGCCGGGGCCTAGCAAACACAGAAGTGGATGCTCACAGTCAGCTATTGGATGGATCACAGGGCCCCCAATGGAGGAGCTAGAGAAAGTACCCAAGGAGCTAAAGGGAACTGCAACCCCATAGGTGGAACATTATTATGAACTAACCAGTACCCCAGAGCTCTTGTCTCTAGCTGCATTTGTATCAAAAGATGGCCTAGTCGGCCATCACTGGAAAGAGAGGCCCATTGGACTTGCCAATTTTACATACCCCAGTACAGGGGAATGCCAGGGCCAAGGGGTGGGGGTGGGGGTGGGGGGACTGTGGGGGGAGTGTATTGGGGACTTTTTGGATAGCATTGGAAATGTAATTGAGGAAAATACCTAAAAATAAAATAAAATAAAATAAAATAAAATAAAATAAAATAAAACCTCCACAAAAAAAAAAAAAGAGAAGAGAACAGGGGACTTTGTGCACCTCAGAGCTTCCTTTACCTCTCTGTCTTGGAAGGCTGGACTCTACCGTTGGAAGAGTACAAAGGAGCTGTTCTCATTTTGGACAAAACTTCCTGACTGGAATCTGAAAATAGAAATGCCCACCAAGCCACATTGTTATCTCCTGACATTGTTTTGCCCAAGCTTACTGCTGGGTTTTGCGGCCAATTGTTGATGAACTTGTAGATACCAAGACTGGAAGGAACCTTAAGAGCACCTGAGCTTAAGGAACCACAGTGCAGCTGGGTGATCATCCACAGCCCAGCAAGGCCCTGGCAAGGGGAACCGAGTTCAGGAGAGAAACATTGTCCTCAGGCCTTGGAATGTGGTTTGGACGGGAGAGTGGGAGGACAACAGGGACAGGCAGAAGATGCCTGTAAACACCCCACCCTGGGAGAGGAGAGGGGGAGTGGCGAGGAGTCTTCCGCCACGTTCAGTACAGAACACCAAGCCTGGTAAGCAGCAAGAAGATGTGCTCAACCTGGTAGAGGCACTCGCTTCACTGTAAAGTGCCCCAGGCCATTCACAAGCCCTCCGTCCTAAGTGTCCAGATGTGAACTTCAGACAGGCCTGTGTAACCTTGACGTGCTTAAGAGACCTGCCAGTAAAAGACTCAAATATCCTCAACTGCTTTATACACCCCCATGCTTTTGATGGTTAATATTCATGATTGCAAATACCACGGGCTCCATGAAGTGACTTCAGATCATCAAAGAGATTAAATGAAATTTTAAGCCATTTTCATAGGCAGGGCTCCTTTGCAAGCTGACAATCCAGCATTTCGTCGCATTCTTATGCTAATCCCTATTTTCAATTATTCGGGATGAATTGGAATTCATGTAGGATCTCATTGAGCACCACTTTCCTTTATTTAAAATCTTTTGTTCCCTCACCTTTTGAAAGCCCAAGCTCTCAAGGCCTTGTTACTATGAGGGAAGCCCGAGGTAGGGATGTTCTTGTCTTTGTGCTAGCTGGTCTGCACCATTTAGAACTCATTTACTTCAAAGCAGTCACTGTTGAGTTTCGGTGGTGAGTTTGTGTAAACAGCTGTTTGGAAGCAGTGAGTGGAGGTGGGGCCAGTTGTGGCCCAGGAGCACCACAAACTAAGGGTCTCATTGTTAAAGCCCCACTTGTATCTTAATGACAAGCTCTGAATGCAATTTCCTAGCTGAATCCCCCATCCCTTCAAGACTCAGCAATTTAAAATCATTTAATGTGTGTGGGGGGGGGGGGGGGCGGGGAGGTGCAAACTTATGACCATTTACCTACAAACACTAACAGTTGGTAAGGGTGTAGAACAAGGTGAGAATGAGGCTTTAATTACAGGCTTTGCAGGAGACAAAGGGAGGGATGCTCTTCAGAAATCCTTCATTTGTTGTACTTAGATATTTCCTGGGACTTAGTTTCAGTAGTCACAGAATCGGATTTGTGACCAAAAGCTAGACTTCATTTGTTTTTCCGATATTGGTAGGAAAGACTAGAATTTACCACACCACTGTGAATTCTGTGTAGTGTTGAATTAGTCTCTATGGCTGCTACAACGTGAAGTATCAAACCTCATGGTTTATGAGCCCACACATTAAAATAATTTTTGAATGTTTGACCTCAGTTTCACCAGACTAAAAGTATCCTTGGGGCTGCATCCCTTTCTGAAGCCATTTGAAGGAAAGATGTCTTATCCTTCCCAGTTTCTAGAAGATGCTTACATTCCCAGGCATGTGTCCTTGCTCACTTACCTTCAAAGCCAGCTGCTGGCCCTACCCTTACCTCGGGACTGCTCCTCTGCTCATCTCTTCCATTCATGCATTCATCCATGTAGTTATGAATATTAATCGTCAGCTCCTCATGCTTCTGCTGGGGCCATGTGTGAAATCTAGGTGCACCCTCCATCTCCATATCTGCAGTTGATTCCTCCCATTTTGTGAAATCTCTTTACTATGCAAGGTAAGACACTCCGGTTCCAAGCGTTAGAATGTGGACATGCATGAGAGAGCATTACTCTCAGTCTACCACATATGCTGGAGTATACTTGGGGCTCTTTTTAAAGAAAACTATTTTGGAGGCTGGAGAGATGGCTCAGCAATTAAGGGCACTGACTGCTCTTCCAAAGGTCCTGAGTTCAATTCCCAGCAACCACATGGTGGCTCACAACCATCTGTAATGAGATCTGATGCCCTCTTCTGGTGTGTCTGAAGACAGCTACAGTGTACCCATATATAAATAAAATAAATCTTTTTTTAAAAAAAAGAGAGAGAAAAGAAAACTATTTTCACCATTTTTGATGGATCATCATCTGGGTGAACAAGGAAAAACCATCAGTGAATTTGGTTTAAAGACTTAAATAAACATCTTTCTTCCTTCCTTCCTTCCTTCCTTCCATCCTTCCTTCCTTCCTTCCTTCCTTTCTTTCTTTCTTTTTTACATTTATGTGTCTGATTTCCTTTAAGTGACAAATCTAATTATTACACTGTTTTTGTTGTTATTGTTGTGCTGAAACACTTCCTTGAGTCTTAAAGCAGGCTGCAAGTGTACCTTTCCCCCACCATATACTAGATTCTCTCCTTTCTATGGGAACAGTCTGTCTGCTACTTTATGAAGAAGGAGAATCCTTTCTGCCCTGCTGGAGGGCAGTTTGGATACTCACATACCTGCCATGGCACAGGCTGAGTGTAACAAAAGGGCCTACAGGTAACTGAAAGACACCACAAGTTCTCCCATGGCCACTTAGAACTTCATGGAACTGCAGGAGACAGAAGCAATTCTCTTGACATGGAACACAGCATCCAATATAAGAGATGGGGTGACACTTACCTCCCTTCTGTTCTCAGGAAGTCACCAAGCAAGACTCTTGCAAGGCAAAAAAAAAAAGCAAGACTTTTGCAAGGCAAACATGACATCAGGATGGTCACTGGTTAGATTTATGGGTGTCATGCTGCATCAGCCTTCTGTGAGTGTGAACCACAAGCCTAGGCAGCAGTCCTTTTATCCTAAGCAGAGATGATAAATAGGTATCTCGAGTAAAGTAGGCCAATGTCCCCATCTTTTTACAATTTCAATCTCCCCTACCCTCCTTTCTATCTATTATTGGCACCTTGCAGGTCCCTTAAGAAAAAATTTAACCACAAACCTGCTTTAGTGTAGGGGATGTTCTGATGCTAAGGTCCTGTTCCCCAGTTGGTTCTTGATCTATCAGTAAAGATGCCAGGGGTCAATTGCTGGGTGGAAGGAAGGAGGTGGGAGTCCCCCCAACCCCCCCCCACAGTGGAGGCAAGGAGACAAAAGAGAGGAGAGGAACTTTTGCTATGCTTTGGAGGAGGAAAAGGTGACCCAGCCATGTGAGATCTCCAGCAGAGCAGCCTTAAGCTGTTTCTCCAGGCAAGAGATTAGAGAGGGTGTTGAGCTAGTACTAAAGGTAACTGAGCAACTGAAGCTGAGGGCAGATTTGGGGTGCAGACCTAAGAGTATTGAGAAGGGCACACGGTATATTAGAAGTGTCCAGCAATTGAGTCAATAAGGTAGGTTGAAATTACTAGTGTGCTGCATTGCAGGTATTACTCCTCCCTTTGATCTTAGTTAACTACATCAGAGCTTGTTTTACTGAAAGATCTGATTCACCATCAATCTCACTCTGTATTTTCCACGTCAAACATTGTAGCTTTCATCACTAGAAGTTCTACGTAGGTTCTTCTTAATGGCTTCCCCTGTCTATTTTGGGGATCTCTGGAGCACAGTTTTTGTATCTGTTTCAACGATCTTCTGCTAATTATAACGTTTATGTCAGTTCTAGGTCACTGAATGGATTTTTCTCCTCTGTCCTTCTGCATAGAATGATACTGTCTCCATGTGTGACTGCTCATTTTTTTTTTATTGGGCACCAGACATTGTGAATTTTACACTGTTGAGAGTTGAATATTTTTAAAATATAACTATCCTTATGCTTTGTTCTGAGATGTAGTTAAGTTGCTTGGAAACAGCTTGAACTTCCCAGATCTTGCTTTTAAAATTTGATAGGTGACACAAAGCAGGGCTCATTGGGAACTAATTATTCTCCACTGCTGAGGTAAAACCTTTCAAAGGACACTGGGCCTCACAAATCAAGAGGTTTTCCATGTATGCTGCAAACAGACACTCGGTTTGACCTTAGTTGGGGGCCAGCCTCTCTCCTACTCATCCCTTCACTTGACTCTTACCACCCGTTTGGTAGCTCTCATCGTCTGCACAGGGACTCAGCTGGACACCCAAAGGGACTGATAACAGCTCTCAGGAGTTCTCTCTTTGTGGTTTTCTCCTTTGTTCTAATCTAAGCTCTAAGCACTGGTCTGTCAGCTTTTGAATTCTGTCATCAGGAAGCCTACTAAGCTCGTTCCATGTTAGTCCCTTGCATAGGTGTCACAGCAGCACACGGGAACTGTCCAAGGCTTTTGTTTGCCATTCCTCAGGAATCACTGTCCTTGGCTGCCTAATTTACAGGGTCTTATAAGCTGTGGTTCTATGTATATTGTCTTTTTTAAATTAAATTATTCTTCAACCATTCCATGCATGTATCTAATCTATTCTGACTACCCTCAAACCTCACGCTCTCTTATCTCCTCCCCAGCCTCACCCCCAACCCCCAGTTGTGTTCCCATGTTCATGCCTTTTTCTTTTGTTTTGTGACCCATTGGGTTTAACCAGTACCATTCATGTAACAGGTGTTGCCTTTGGGGTTTTGTTGTCGATGGCTTTAGACGGGAGGTTAATCCCGTCCCTAACCATCCTGGTCTGAAGCAACATTGTCTGTTCCCATTTTCACATTCAATCTGAATACCTGTTCCTCTGACTTCTGTACTGTGAGTTTCTTGACCTGGACCATACTTTCCCTTTCTAAATCTAAAGGGTGTCATTCAGACTCCGTCCTTATCACAAAACTAGCATACATTCATCAACGGGAGCAAGTACTGGGCTCCAAAGTATACACAGATAAATAAATAGCCTGTATTGATGCAATACAAACAGCACTGGGAAGAGAAATGTCATGGAGAAGCATCATGGGTTGTAAATGATGAGTTCTGCCAAGAAGAAGAGAAAAAAAGAACAGAAGACACCAGAAGAGGAAGCTAGCATCAGACTCAGTCCAGGCTCAGAGAGAATTTTCTTGGGGTGCTACTTTTATCAATATTTTGTAACACAAATATTGGTCAAACCAGTTTGGAAAATGCTGGATTCAACAGGCCTCCATGGGTATCTTGAGTGCAGGAATTCTCGGAGCCTTTTAACACATTGAAAGCAGTTTCCCACCCTGTTTGAGTGATGGCTGGTCTTGGGGCATCTTGAAACACACATTTCTTTTTCCTTTTCTATTCATCAGACATACCAGAGGAGGCCATCAGATCCCATTACAGATGGTTGTGAGCCACCATGTGGTTGCTGGGAATTGAATTCAGGCCCTCTGGAAGAGCAGTTGGTGCTCTTAACCACTGAGCCATCTCTCCAGCCATGAAAGACACATTTCTTAAAAAGAACTTTATGAGCTGGGTGGTAGTGGTTCACACATTTAATGTCAGCACTCAGGAGGAAGAGGCAGTCAGATCTCTGGGTCTGAGGCCAGCCTGGTTTATATAGAGAGTTCTAGGATAGCCAGGGCTACACAGAGAAACTATCTTGGAGGAGGAGGAGGAGGAGGAGGAGGAGGAGGAGGAGGAGGAGGAGGAGGAGGAAGAGGAAGAGGAAGAGGAAGAGGAAGAGGAAGAGGAAGAGGAAGAGGAAGAGGAGGAGAGCAAAAGCAAAAGCAAAAGAAGATACCACACATGAGAAAGTGCGGGATAGAGAGAATAGCCATCATGTAGGAGCCAGGGAATAGTGGCCCTGAAAGGGCTGCCTGACTGGGTCAAGGGCAGCAAAGACAGAATTTAGAGGTTCGGTTTTTTTCAGGTCTATCACTGCATACAGGCTTCCTGCCTGTACTCTCATGGATTCAGTACATTAGCATTCCTCATTATGGATTTAAGGCTTTGCTGCACAATGAATTCCTGGGACAAAACTTCTGTCCAGAACACAACACAGAACAAGTCAGTAGGTGTCAGAAGTATGTAATCAAATAAACCCGCAGCTGACAAGTTCCTATGATGGGAATTTTCCACAATTATTTAAAGAGTTGTGATTCCAAAATATCTTCTGAGTGTTTATAATTATACTCACAGATTAATGCTACATCCAGCATTACCCAGATAGGATCCTTCTGCTGTGAACTATGATGAATGCAGAGATTTATGGCTGCTCACAGTACAAGGCCAAGGGACACCCAAGTGCTTAACCCAAAAGGACACCAATGCACCCCCTCTATAGTTCAGAGCATTGTGGAATGTGGGAGAAAAGAGTGCAGGAGCCAGACGGTGAGAAGAAGGAATGGAAATGCAATACTGAGGCCATGCACAGCCACAGCAACCATGGTCTGTGTCCCAACTCTACAGCTACTTGAACAAGACGGGATCCCTCACCAGCACAGGAACAGAAGGGGACTCAATGGGCCCATCCCCCATTCTCCTCAACTTTTGGCTACTGGCAGATCAAAGGAGAGAGGCTGTTATTGATTCACATGAATACTCACATTTGTGCCTACAGGACTCCAGTGGAAGTCTGAAATCCTAAATCCCACAGACAGCCCTGTTTAAACTCTGTGGGTCACAAGACAAACTCAAAGTTGTAAAGGTGCAAAAGAGACTTGTGAATAGGAATATTTCAAGGGAGTGTAAGGGAGATGAGAGAGGTGGACAGAGGGGGGATGGCTGAAATACATTATATATATATGGAATTGTCAATTTTTAAATAAAATTACAAATATAAAAAATTGTATAAAGGAAGGAGAAGAAGAAGAAGAAGAACAACAACAACAACAACAACAACAAGAAGAAAAGAGGTTTAGGGAAAGCACGGTATCCACAGTGTTTGTCCAGCCTATGCTATACCTTTAATTTCCACATACTTCCTTCTATACATCATATACATTCATTTAAGAGTGAATGTCCATCACCCTTAAAATGATAAAAAGGTATTATGTGGGGCCCTTCTAATGGTAAGCTACTGTGTACAAAGCAGAAGTCAATGTATGAATCTAGGCTTATGATCTTCAAGGATCTCTGGCTCATAAAGAGAAAAATATGCTAAGTGGATTCAGACCCTACTTTTAGCAGGAAAAACTTACAGGTTATTTTTTCCTAAGTAAAAAGCTTCATGAAATGTACTATATGAATGAAATGTCTTGCTTGGAGAGGGAGTAAGAAAGGCTGAAGAGATGGCTGACTGGGTAAGAGTCTGGCTGCTTTTCCAGAGGATACAGGTGGATTCCCAGTCCTCACTCACAGGATTCTGTAACTCAAGTCCCAAGAGATCTGACACCATCTTCTGGCTTCCATGATCATCAGGCAAACACTTATAGACATAAATTAAAACCTTTTAAATAATAAAAAGTAATGAAAGGGGGATGTGAGTGCAGCTCTTTTGTCAGTAACAGAACACCGTGAAGGACACCATTTATTTTACCTTTCCAACTGAACCTGAGAGACGATTTGTATCATTCCAGACATGTGTGCACTGTTTGAAATTTTAAAATATCTCCAAAAATAAAAGATTTTCATTGGCTCTTATCCTGGTATATAAATCTTTCTAAGCAGGGTGCTGTTTTTTAGCTATGATCCACAAACAGACATCACTGCTCAGTTTCTTTGACTTCGTCTGCTATCAGAGAGCCCTGAATATCTGATTTAGGATTTAGGAAGATCCTAAATTTTCTGGTGGAAAGAGTCACTTCAGTTTCCTTCAGAGAAAATGACTTGACTCTTAAAATTGTGCCTGTTCTCAGTTGGCCACAACCCTGTCAATCAGATGGGATTCTTTCCTGTGAGCATCCAAAATGTTGCTCCTTTAGGATAAAATGGAGGGAGAGAGGAGGAAAGGGAGAGAGATGGGGAGGAAGGACCACAAAGAAGGAGGCATTTATCCACAATGAGGAACTGCTCTGAGCCTAGCAGGGAACAACCCCAGCTGGGTTTCTGAGTGTCCCGAAGAACAAGAACAGGACCCTTGTAGCTTAATTAAAAACAGGCCAACTCTGCCAGGCCCTGCTGGGAGATCCTGACACTGCTAAAAATAAAATGCGGAAATAGCTTGTTTCCTCCATGGTTCAATCCCACTAAGTTTGGGAGAAATGATGCTAATAAAAGACATGATTTGCCCCAGAGACTGCCTGGGGCTGTGTCTCCTCTCTAGGCTCTCCAGCCCTAGACTGAAGCTCAGCAGTGGTCAGTGTTCGTTGTTCCTGCTCTGGGGAAGGGAAGTGCAGCAGCATTCCTCAAGGGTGGGCTTGTGAGACTGGCACCACTCGGACCGGTTGTCACAGAGGTGCACTACCTTGGTGCCAACCACAGTAGAAACTTGGCTTGGGAAAGAGTCCACTAATCCTATTGGCTAATTGATGCAAAGAACAAATCTAATCTAATCTAATCTAATCTAATCTAATTGCCATAACAAAGCCATCTGGAAAGGCGAGCCTTTTAAAGGAAGTCTCACCTTCCACACATCCATGTACCCAGTTTGCAGCTGCTGGCTATACAGTCTTGTGAGGTGTCTTAGTCAGGGTTTCTATTCCTGCACAAACATCATGACCAGGAAGCAAGTTGGGGAGGAAAGGGTTTATTCAACTTACATTTCCACATTGCTGTTCATCACTGAAAGAAGTCAGGACTGGAACTCAAGCAGGGCAGGAAGCAGGAGCTGATGCAGAGGCCATGGAGGGATGTTCCTTACTGGCTTGCTTGAGCTCCAGTCCTGACTTCCTTTGGTGATGAACAGCAATGTGGAAGTGTAAGCTGAATAAACCCTTTCCTCCCCAACTTGCTTCCTGGTCATGATGTTTGTGCAGGAATAGAAACCCTGACTAAGACAAATTGGTACCAGCATAATGGGGTATTCCTGTGACAACCTGACCATGTTTTCGGGAGGATTGTGGAAGGACTTTGGAACGTTGGGCTACAAGAGCTATTCGGTGTTAAGAACTCTGTGGGATGTTGTATAGGAGCTTGGAAGATAATGTTGAGAACAGTGCAGAAGATGGAGGCCTGGCTTGTGAAATTTCAGAGGGAAGATTAAAGACTTTTTCAGGGCTGTTGCTATTTTGATTGTGAAGATTCTGTGGTTCTGGTTAGCTGGGGCTGAAGAATCAGCTGTGATTAACAAGATACCAGAACTACTAAAGCAAACCCTTTGCATTACTAGGACTATTGAGGCTGGTTAGCTGGAGCTAAGAAATTGGCGGTGATTAAGAAGAGACCAGCATCATTGAGGTGACATCTTCTGGGAAGTGTTTTCTGAAAGCACAGAGGCTGTGTTCCAGAGATAGCCAAGGTTGTACCTTGGTAATGTGTAAGAGTTATCACCCAGGTGGTTCTGGTTTTGAAGGCATGAAGGAGTCATGCAGAGCAGCTGAGGCTTGGCACTGTGAGAGGCCATGGAAGGCCATTGGTGAAGGTGCAGCCTCAGTTGCAATTGACGGCCCAGGACAGAAGGGGTCGTGCAAAGGAGTTGAGGCTTGGGACCATGAAGAGAGCCTATGAGAGGCTGTTGGTGAAGCCTAGTTACAGCGGAAGACAGCAGTGTTTGGAGATGCTAGTACCATGAGATGACCACCAGGAACAGCAGCAGCAGTGGAGTACAGGCAGCTGGAGCCTAGAAAACAAGCTGTGTGCTACAAAGGACAGGGCTGAAGAAGTGACCCAAACCCTTGGAGGAGCCCAGAAGATCGTGAGTTGGATCCCAGACATGGGACATGAGTTTAATTTTTGCTTTTGATTGTGACTGTGCCCTGATATTTTTCCCTCTTGAAGGAAGAAAATATTTTAGTGGAGCCCACAGTTAAGAAACTTTGAGTTTTAAAAGATATTGGATTTTTAAAGGATTGAACTTTTAATATGTAAAGACTGTGGGACTTTTAAAGTTGTTTAGATCTTGGGGATGAATAAGAAACTAAGGGTTGAGGCTTACTAGTGATGTGTTTGTCAAGTTGACAAGGGGTCAATCGTACTGGCTAATTTTGTGTCAATTTGACACACAGGCTGGAGTTATCACAGAGAAAGGAGCTTCAGTTGGGGAAATGCCTCCATGAGATCCAGCTGCAAGGCATTTTCTCAATTAGTGATCAAGCGGGGAGGTCCCCTTGTGGGTGGTGCCATCCCTGGGCTGGTAGTCTTGGGTTCTATAAGAGAGCAGGCTGAGCAAGCCAGGGGAAGCAAGCCAGTAAGTAACATCCCTCCATGGCCTCTGCATCAGCTCCTGCTTTCTGACCAGCTTGAGTTCCAGTCCTGAATCCTTTGATGGTCAACAGCAATGTGGAAAGTGTAAGCTGAATAAACCCTTTCCTCTCCAACTGCTTCTTGGTCATGATGTTTGTGCAGAAATAGAAACGCTAAGACAGGTAGCTTCCGCGATTCTGTTCTTGGGCCTGGTGGTATAGAGAGGGAGCTGCTTGTAGGATGGTCCCATTTCTCCCAACCATTTCTATTCCTTTATCCTGACAGCCCAGGTACAGGGCTGCTCTCCCATCATGCCCCTGTGTTTGCGTCCTCTTTCGAGCCTCAGCTCAAACAGAAGTGTTAATGGACTGACATCCGAGTATTGTTACTGGTGGCTGCCGTGGAAGTCCCAAGAAGGGGGATTTCATTTCGGTGCTGAGTTCTTAAAGCATCAATGGAATCACTGAGGAGAATGGAGGGAGAACTTTCATAACAGCTATAAGCCATTGCCGGGGCACCTGTACCCATCCAAACGGTAGACACGGAAGGTGGGTGCCGTGTGGTGTCACCCAGGTTCCTTTCTAAAGGGTGGATGAGGTGTGTGAGGATGAACCTGCCAACTGCTTTTCTTTCTACGGCCTGGGCTTTCCTCCCATGTTTTGCTCCACAGTCAGCCCCGGGGGAAGCCTGCCCTAACTAACCCTCCTTACAAGGCCTTACACGACATCTTCTCACTGTACCACACAGTCTCCTGTGCATCCGTGCACCTTCCACAGTGCTTTTGGGCTTATCCTCCCCTTTATTCCAGTGTCGCCCCTGAGGAGAGAGGCAAGGGCAAGTCACAGTTTCTGGTGTATCCGACTCAAACAGAAAAGGTCTGGTGAGCAAGTGAGCTGGGAACTGGGGAGAGAATAATCCGAGAGGAGGGGTTTAGATGTCAAGGGGGTGTGTCTATGGATGAGCTTCCAAGTCTCGTGTCCTTATATCTGTCTGCAGGATACAATCCCACAGAACATTTGCTTGTGTCAAAAGGGAGAGGCTACAGCTGTTGGTAGATTCAGAACCTTTAAAGGGGTTCCACGAATGTTAAATTTTATGTCACGATACACATTTACACAGGGAAGGAACAAAACCTGTGAGGGCCAAGAGGGAACTTCATGCAGAGGGGCAGGGTAGAAGAAATCAGGGAGAAGGAATCTGAGAGAGGACAGCTGGGGTGGGGACAGTCACTCTGGAACAAGTTCTCTAAACTGGTGCTACGCAAGACCTTGCAGTAGCCAGTGACTGGATGAGTAGCCAGACGTGGCTTCCAGTCAAGGAAGGAGGTATCTTGGCCAACCATAGTTTGAGGTTAAGTAGAATGAAGTGACTCTGAAGAGGTTGCAATGGACCCATTTGTTTGTGCAGAACAAGAGGGATCACACGTTGAGATGACAAGAGGAGGGGCATAGGCAGCTTCCTGTGGGAGGGTCACGTTTCCATCTGTCCTCAGTACGGAGCAGGGCTTGGGGGTGGGCAGTTGAACACTCAGATGAGAAAGGAGGGAATGAAACCACGGATCCAGGAAAGCCAAGTGTGTACATATTGGGCAAGCTGTGGGAGCCTGACAGAAGTCTCAGGAGAACATCTGTTTGCAAGACACTCCTGGGCCAGTCACAAACACAAGCCAGGAAGGAAACTTTCAGAGACAAAACAGACTTAGCAGAGAAACAGCCGGGTCCGAAAGAGATTGAAGAAAGACAACTATAGTTTGCTTAAGTCTTCTGGCAAAAGGAAATCCCTCATTTGTCTATAAATACTCCTCAATTGACACCTCTACAAGTTCTGAGATAGATTGATGCTTGCCCTGGAAAGAGACTGTGCCCGGGTGAACTGCTGAGGTCAAGACACTGTGTTGCTATTGCTGTTCTGAGATTCCTCAGCTTATGAACTCATAAAACATAAAGTTGTTCTCAGTCCAGTGTGTGTGTGTGTGTGTGTGTGTGTGTGTGTGCGTGCGCGTGCACGTGCACGTGCACGCGCATGTGCTGCCACTGGTCCCACCTTGCCTCAGTCTAGAGTTAGTAGGAAATCTTGGCACTCTCAGGGCCTCTGCTTTCTCACTTTTAGAAAGAGAACTACGCCTGTGGCCACCAGCTTAGCCTATGGTGCTAAACCCATAGCATAGGAGGTTTGAGAGAACAGTCAACAGGGTCCAGGACTAATTATGACTCCATTCTTGACTGCAGAGACACTTTGGTGAGCATGTTTCAGGAAAGCTGGATGTGGCTGACAGCCATCACCTTAAACAGGGCCAAGATGCTGGCCTTGACTGTCCTCCAGCGACTCACTGTGGAGTAGCCCTGGAGTTCAGCAAGAGCTCTGTATATATGCTGAGGTTTTTCTTCCCAGTGCCAGCCTCCTGGAATAACAGCTCTGACACTCAAAATATGTTGACAAACACCTTGGTCATAGGTTTTGGTTCCCCAGTAGGTCATAACTCAATATCCCATTTATTCTAATCTACTTTCTACCTCCTGGCTAGTTACCTCTGCTAACCTCCCATCTCTGCCCTCCCCCATGGCCCCAAGCTCCTTCATCTCTGGCTCTGTCCCACAATTCCATCTCCTTACTGGATGTCCCACCTTACATTTCCTGGCTAAGCTTATAGTCCAATCAGCATTTTATTGACAGTGCTGCATCTATTTACTACACAAGAGGTTTTCTCTACAATTCCCTATTTTAGTCTCATAAAAAGTTCTTTATCTTATTATAATAAACTATAAACAATAATAACAATTATGAAACAATTACGAAAACTATCAGGTAAGAATTACATTCATAAAATCAAATCCAGATGTATTTGGCAACTTTGTAGAAAGTATTCTATTATCTATCCTATCTTGGAGAGTTGAGATTTTGTATCTAAATCATTCTTATCATAACTGCATAGACCTTAATACTTATCTAAGTATTAAACAACTTAAACTTATATTTCAGACTATAACTATCTAGTCTTCAACCCCTTTAGAGACTTGAGAAGGAATAAATATTACCTAAATATGCAAGAAGTATAGGCAAGCAGCTTCCAAAACTATAGAAATGACAGAGAAAGTTGGCTGCCTGGACAGTTCCCACCAAGTTTCTCTATAATGTTAGAGTATTTTCAGCCTTCTGGCCCGGAATATCTGACAGTCCTTTTTGTGAAGCAGGAATTATGAAGGACTGATTACCTTGTCTTTTCAAAGCTCAGCAGTTGACTTTCCTGGGTTTCATTTGTACAGTTTGGACAGCATTTTTTCTTCAGTTGAAGCAATGGGAGATTTTTGTCTAGTGGCAGTTTGTCATATTTGAAACAAAGTCCATAAAGAGATTCTTTGATGTTCATCATCTTCTTTGAAGTCAAATGGGGGTGCTGCCAGGAACTGGCATATCTCATTGTCCCCCAAAAAAGCCTTAAATTAATAAAAACATCTTTAGAAGCCAAATTCTGTAGGTCTCTGAGGTTTTTGAAGACCATCTATCTATCTATGGTATATCTGAATAGGCAAATGTTGCTTGTTTCTAGCTATTTACTACCTGTTCGACTTTAGAAACATATTTTTGTTGTAGACTAACATCTAACAAGACCATAAGTTTGATTGATTAACTATTAACTTGCATCACATAATTATCCTAAATAGTTTGTAATAGCAGCTTATAAAAACTAGAATTAAACTTCGTACTTTTTAAATGCTCTAAATAGGCCCAATACCTTAGACAAGAGTTGAAACATATGGTACATAGTATGATGTAACAAAATAACTGCTACCACTGCCACATCCTGTCCTATACAAAATGCCCAGAGACAGGCCCAGCTCCAGCAGAGCACAGCTACCTTCCCTCTACTCTAGCATTTGAAAGAGCTACGGTTGGGATGAACTGTGTTTCCATATCACTGCCCTTTGCTTCTGTCCCTAGGCGATCTACAAAATGGTTTCCTCTGTCATGAAAATGCCTGAAGATGAATCAACCCCAGAGAAAAGGACAGAAAAGATCTTCCGCCAGATGGATACCAATAGAGATGGTAGGAGGCTGAGGGCTTTGTGTGGGCCAGGCTGCTGGTGGAGTCTAGGGCTGGATGTCAGCCACGGGTGATCTGTGAGAACCACCTGGGCACAAAGGAGCAGAAGCACGTGGGCCCTGGAGCTGGTCCCAGTTTCAGGGGAAAGCCTTATTTTCTAGGCCCTTCTATCCTCCCAGGTTATCTCTACTCCTTCCCCAGAATAGCATGGCTCCTCTGACGCAGAAATAAAAGGACCCAAGAAGCCATTGAGTCAGGATAGGCCTTCCCCGGAAGGCTGGATCCAGTGTGTAGTTGGAGTATGTCAAAAGGCTCAATGCTTCTTACAAACCCCAACAGCTTTTATCCCAACCTGCTTGAGAGGTCATATGAGCATGCTCTACGATGCTGAGTCCAAGTGAAACCCCCAAGTATTGGGAAGCAAGTAGAGGGTTGGAGTGGTCAACAGGTTACTACTGGGTAGAGGGTGCTGTCCCAAAGCAAAATGTAACTAGCAGATGTGCAAGCCAAAGTGGCAAGGAAAGTTGTACTTCAAACAAAATAGACAAGTCTGGTATGGTGACTCAGGACAACCACAAGCTTGAGGGCAGCCTGGGCTACATAAGGAACCCTTATCTATGAAATAAGTAAATAAATAGATAGGAGCTCTGCATGTCAGGCTGCCAAGTAGGATACAGGAGGCCCAAGCAATTGAGAAATAATGGCTTCTTTTTGGCATATCTATGTCTGCATGCAATATTTGGGACATATTTATGCTAAGGAGTTGCTTGTTATTCAGCTGAAATTCAAAGTTAATTTAGCATCCTTATTTTTCTTGCCAAATCTTGAAATGTTATCCAGAAATGGTACCCAAGTCTTCAGTGCTCAGTCAAGGCTGACCCATGCTGTCCAAGGCTTCACAGCTCTTTAAACAAACATGTATTTACTATTTATGGGCATGTACATGCATACCTGTGTGAGTTTATGCGAACCACATATATGCACAACAGAGGTCACAGTTCCCTGAACTGGCTCCAGGTGGTTATGATCTACCCAATGTGAGTGCTGAGAATCAAACACTGGCCTTCTACCCGAGGAGTAAACGCTCTTGACCACTAAGCCATTTCTCCTGCCAACTTACTTTTAAAACGTAAATTTTATTTTCTTTATTATTACTGTGCATAATGTTACATGTATTATTACATGACCTGGTGCATACATGGAGGTCAGAAGACAACTTAGTGGAGTCCATTTTCCCCCTTCTCCTTTATATAGATTCTAGGGATCAAATCCAGGTGGTTGGGTTTAGGCAGTACATACTTTTACCCACGGAGCCATGTCTCCAGCCCCAGATCTTTACTCTTGATATTTAGCAAGTCTAGTCAGCAGTGTAAAAATGGACCACTCCCTTGTGATATGCATTATAGAAGACTCTGCATAGAGCAAGCCTCTTTCTGCATGCACACATGGGGTGCCAGGTCCCTGAGAATCTTGGTTTCTGTGGTGCAAGCCAATCTGTTGGCTGTGTTTCCTCTATGAACTTGATGGCATCCTCTGACATCCTGTTTCCCCTCTGGAGCCTTGATTCTCAGCAGTTTGTTTTGCAAAGTTTAAACAAAACATGGGATTGTTTTAACAGTTAATGGACTTGCTGATGTTGAAGCTCAGGTTTTGATAGTCTAGGGAACATAATGGCTTTAAGACCCAACCTCCTCCTTAGAGGAGTACTGAAGGATGAGAGACAAGACACCTTCAGATGTGTGGCTCACAGGCAGTGCCAGGGCTTTTCCACTGGAGATGTTTCTACAGATGGAAGGGCCCTGGCTGGGTTCCCATTCCCAATGAACAGCTGACTACCACTGTCCTGGGCTTTGCTAAAGCAAGATTTGTTTAAATAAAGGAAGCTATGGGGAGGGAAGCAGCGAGGGAAGGAGGGGGACGGACTGTTGAACACCCAGGAGACTCTCTGCTTTAGCTCAGGGCTTGGCTTGAGGGCCTCAGCTCTGAGGTTCCAGTCCCTTCCCACCAGAAGCAGACCTGGCTTTGTGTAAAGCCTGCTCCCACCAGTCTTGTTAGTCAACAGCCTTTGTGTTTCACTGCTAGTCTCTGCCATGAAAAGTCTGTCCCTACATAAGGCAAGTCACTATGGAGTCTGTGTAAGAGGCAGAGAGTACATGTTGAGCTCCAAGTGCTCTATGGCTTGTGGTTTCTGGTGCCTGTGCCTGCAACTTTGACATGTTCAAGTGGAGCTTTGGCCCCATGCCCCCAGTCTCATCCTGCAGTGACAGTGGAGGTAGCTTGGAAGAGCAGCTAAGGTGGTACTGAAGTGCACAGGCCTCAAGGAGCCTGACAGCCCGGGGTGCCTGTCCTTGGAAGAACAAACAGGGCTAAGTCTCCAGGAAAGGAAAGAGGACAGAGCTAGGTAAAGGGTCCCAGCTGTTCTAGTCCCAATTTATCAGTGTGTGGGGCACTTTAACGAGTCACTGTGGAAGTACAGGAATGGGGAAAGCCACCCTCACCCATATCTCCACAATGACAGCGACAGAGGACCTTTACTGGAAAACAGTTAAGCAGAAGGATATTGGGGGTGGGGTGGGGGGCAAAGTAAGAGATTTGGAGTCACGAGGAAGCTTTGGCTACATAGTGAGGCTCCGTGTCAAAAAGTAAATAAAAAAGAAGGAAGGAAAGGGAGGGAGGGAGGTGGTGCAGTGAGAGAACAAATCCCTGACTTCTTTCTCAAGCCACCTGGGTTGAGGGACCAGTGAGTCACCCTCTGTCTAGCTCACACTCCTTTATTCTCCTGGCTTTGGACAAAGATGCTACCATCTTCAAAAAGTTGTTTTAAGAAGAGAAAAAAGAAAAAGAAAAGAACCTACAGTTTTGCTCTGCCCACCTAAGGAACAGGTTGTCTGTGAACCTGAATACACCAGTGTGGAGTGGCTCAAGAGCCTGGCACATTCAGATGAGCTGGGGCTGCTCTTTTTCCAGGGTAGGTAGAGGCAGAAAGGCTACTAGGGCAGAGATTTAGGCCAGGGTGAGCCAGTACCCTCCCCAAGCTTGAGGTCTTGTCTTGGAAGTGGTGTTGAATGGCCCTGTGCACTGAGTCAGGTGGGGGATGTCTGGGTTAAGAGAGAAGTGGGGCTCCTGCCTCATGGTCTACCCAGCCTCTACTGAGGAAGCCATAGGCTTCTGTTGCTCCCAACATGGGCCGGCACTCATTCCGTCCTCTTGTTTCCTAGGAAAACTCTCCCTGGAAGAATTCATCCGAGGGGCCAAAAGCGACCCATCCATTGTGCGTCTCCTGCAGTGTGACCCTAGCAGTGCCGGCCAGTTCTGAGCCCTGCACCCCCAGGACGCTACAGCTGCTTGTGTCCCTCCTGATTAGCTTTTAAACTTACTTCGTTTTTTGTTTTTGCCAAACAATATTGATGGTGACACTGTGCCCTCCTGTGACACTTTTGCCCCTTGCTTCTTTCATGGTGGATGTGAATGCCCAGAGCCCATGTGCTTGTGGAGAGCATGCACAGACTTCGTGATGTTCCCCGGTGGATGACTTTTTTAAATCATCTTTTTTTTTTCCTTAGATTTTAATGTCTCTATCTTAAAACCCAAGCCCTGAGGGGCAAGACAAGGGAAGTACATTCAGCCCGGGGGTTCTTCTGCAAGCTTCGAGGGGCTTTGAAATACAAAACTCCTACCCTGGGTCTGTTGTCACACATGCCCTGGGAGCTAGAGCAGACACCTGAGGCTAAGATTTTTAAGAACAGGTTACCCTCTGGGGAGAGGCTATTAAAGGCAGCTGGGACATTTCCCCCCAGACGCCACTCCCTCCCACCCCAGCAGGCTGTAATTTCTAAGCTGTGAACTTTTCAAGGTAAATTAACAGAGATGGGAAAAGATGGCTCAGCTGTTTGTTTTGTTTTGTTTTGTTTTCTCCCACAGGTTTACATAGTTGAGCTAATACAAGTTTCTTTTTTTAAAAAAAAATCAAACACATATTCAAATGCCAGACCCATCTTGCTGCCTACTGGTGATTTATAAAAGACTGCTGTATATAAAACATTGGATATTGCAGACCAAATTAAGTGTTTTGCCTTGTAAAATGCATGTTTAGTGAGCGCTAATACAATCTTACTACAGAAGACTGTTTTAGTAGCTTATTGTGAAGCCAACTACAATGAATGTCGATGTCTTGTTTTAAAGTCATAGCTGTCTTTGCACAAATGTACCAGTTAGCAAGTATATTTTATATACTCCATAAAATCACAGAAGAATGGTGACAGGGACCCAGCTTTGATTTCAAATGGCTTCCTAGAGTCAAGGTAGCTGGAGGACACGAGGAAGCCATTTGTCCAGGCATCCTGTCCACCAGAGCAGCACGGTGAGGTCCACAGGGACAAGGGACCAAGGCCCAGCAGCGTACCAGCAGAGAGCGCAGGTGCAACGCTTGTCTCAGCAGATGAATGTCCTACAGATGCAGAAAAACAGAGACTTCTAGCAGTTTAACCCACATCCTTGGTGGGGGAGCCACATCTAGAATGTTCATTTCTCCTGCCCCCAGGTACCCTAGTCAGGTGTGGGCTAGCCAGGCGATTCACCCATTATAAGAGCCAGCAAAGGGACCTGCAGTGTCCAAGGCCAACCATGGGGGTCCCAAGAGCACTCTTCCTCACTGTGTTCTTTGAATGCAGCAAAGTTGAGCTGCTGCCTCGGCTGGTCACCTCATGCACACTTCTTTGAAATTAGGGCTGGAAATAAAAACTCCTGGCCACAGGCAAGACAAGGCCTCACAAACAGCTTACATCAGAAGATCTAAATACTCAAGAATGTTGGTGGCAGACCCTAAGAGGAGGTGCCTAAGAGGAGGCAGGAAGGTCTCTGTCTGGCAGGGGCCAAGCCATGTCCTGTAAAACAAGAACCACAAAAAGATAAACACAACCTGAAGGAAAGTTTCCTGCCAGCCCGCAGGTCCCCCACAGTGACACTCTTAACTGGCAGAAGTTTAAACTTGAATGGTGAATTAAAATGAATCACTTAGTAGGTTGAAATTTAGAGACCTAGATTTTGTAATCTTAATCTTTCCTAGTGTCGTTTCCTTACATTTTGTACCAAGGTTTGCCAACTCCTGTGGACCAAATGGTAAAGTCTGTTTTTGTAAAGAAGAATTAACTCAAGTGGTTGAGCATAAACAGGTGAAGGGAGCCAACATGCTGGTTTGTGAGGTAGGCTCATCTACTTGGGCTCTGCCTCGGGTTGGGCCAAACCCTGTGTTTCCTAGAACTTAGAACTACAGGGGTGGGAACTAGAGGTGCTCTCCAGCTATTAGGAAATGAAAGAGCCAGATGCAAAAGTTATGAACCCTGTGGTCCCCAGAAGGCATGAAGAGTTCCAGAACTGGTTACACCACAGACCTAACAGACATCTCTGTATGTCCTCCTCCTTGCGCCCTGGCCCCAGGAAGGCATTGGATCTGTGGAATTTTCATGCATGCATGTTGGACCAAGGGACTGCACAGCATCAAGAGGGCCGAGTGCCTGAAGTCAACTGTCACTCCTGTGGCTAGGCATTGTTTTGCTGTGTTCAGAGATCTCTGTGGAGGAAATGGGGCCTGTTTTGTTCCAAGTAAAGGCAGCTTGTGCTGTCCATGGAACTGGAGTAAATGACTTATGAGTTGGAGGATGTTTCAGAATGCTGGACTGTTCATACCTCGCTTAGGATGGAGGAGGGGATGCTGTGGGTACCATCCCACCCCAGCAGTACTCCCTGGGGACTTTCTACAGATGAATTTAATAATATATATGTCATACTATGTGGAATGGTCCCGTTATCAGTTGATTGTGTAGCTCTTGCCTGGCATTAAAGCATGTTTATTATTTAATATCATTGTCTGGAACATGAGCTTTTCCTTAATAAACTGCCCCTAGCAGACTGTGTCTTAGGAGGTTCCAGGTTGGGGATGGAAGAGTTTTGAAGTATCTTTGGTTCATGTATGTCTTCCCTACTTTCTTCCCAGCTTGGCCTTCACTCCTCCCATTTCCTCTCCTTCCCCCAAACAGGAAACACGAAAGCAAAAACTTAGGAAAACTGCTCCTCAGTAGGATCTGGGAAAACCTAAAGAAAGCAATATAGTTGGGTGGTGGTGGCACATGACTTTACATCCCAGCAGTAGGGAGGCAGAGGCAGGAAGATCTCCATGAGTTCAAGGCCAGCCTGATCTACAGAGCTAGTTCCAAAACAGCCAAGAGTACACAAAGAAACCCTGTCTCAAACAAAGCAAAGCAAAACAAAAACAATATAATCCTCTTCCTTCCCACTCACTGAGATTTAGTGAAAGAGATAACAAGACAGAAAGCCTGTTCCCTGCACAGCAGCCACATAAAGCTGTTCACATTCTGCAGCTAACACTGGCCTTGACTGCAGCCCCAAAGGCTGCTGCTGTAAGAAAGGATGTACATCTGTATCTTGCTCTCTAGATTAGGAGCTACAATAGGGGCCCCTCATAGGCCAACTCGACCTTTGAGGTAGAGATGTGGAGGAGGCTTTTCCTACTGCACACAGGTAGTCTCTCCGTACAAGTAATGTCGGAAACACATTAAGTCATCCGTGATGGGATGAAGAGCTGGCTGGAGTCCCTAAGGAGCCTGTATACCTACAACCCAGCCATTTCCCCACATTTCTGACTTCAATGTGCCTGTTGTCTGGGAATCTTTCCTACTGGGTGTTAAGGTGATACATGGTCCGAGACATCTCTAAGATGCAAACAGAGTGACAGTCAGGAGCTAACTACCAGGTAGCTCGAAGCACCCAGGCCATGGGAGCACCAGGCTGGCCATTCACCAACTGCATGAGTTTTCCAGGGAATAGCTGATATTTCTATCAGAATTTCTCTGGGATAAAACTCTTCAAAGTGCAATGCAGCTGGACCTGCCAACCCCAACCCGTAAATGTTCACCATTGTGCACAAGAGTAGGCCCATAGACATTCTGTCATGGAAGGGAGTGAGGGTTGAGGATAGGAGAGAGCCTTACAGCTCTGCCCCTCCCTGAAGAGCTATTTGCATGAACAGTTGCTGGAGAAGGGGAGACATTTCCTTTGATGCTGTAACTTGGTATAACAGTGGGATTGAGGTGGATATGTGCCTCTAAATATCTCTCCCATGTTCACATGAGTGACTCTAAACTCCAATGAGTCAGTCTCTCTCTCTCCCTCTCCCTCTCTCTCTCTCTCCATGCACATGGGAGACATATGAATGAAGTAGACTGGTTAGGGAGAATGAAGGGGATCAGAAGGGAGGGGGTCAAGACAGGGTAATCAGGGGTGAAGGAGACCAAATTATACATGTATGAAAATATCTTAGTGAATATATGCTAATAAGAATTCTCAGCAGTACACATCATTGCCAGGAAGACAGGCAAATGGCCATTCAGCCATCATCCAGCTGAACTTCAGTAGCAGTGTCTCATCACGTGAGTAGGCTCATGCTGAGTGTCCAATGGTCAGTGTACGTGTTGTAGGCTTGGAGATGTGAGTTGGAGAGGCACTGTCAGCAACAACCAGAGGGGAATGTTTGACTCAATCAGTTGCAAACTTCTATTCCCACCTTGAACACCACTGTAAATACTTACTTACCAATGGTAAATCATTGGATATTTGATGTGATGGATATTTGATGCCCAGTGAGCACAGGGTTGATGTTCACCTGCAGTGTCTTTTCACATCTTCTCGTCTGCTTCTGGCTCATCAGAGGCCCCCACCCATTCTTTCCTCTAATTCCTGATTTCCCAATGCTGACCATGCACTCATTTAGAGGACCTTTGGGAACAGATGGATTGTGGCACCAAGGAACTCCCCCAGTTCAAGAAGCACAGTTCACACTAACATCCACAAGCAAAGGAAGCCAAGTGGTGACCCCACACATCCCCCAAATGCCCCACCCAAGGCCTGATATTCCTTACCCTAGATGTGAGCAGAGAGCAGGGATCCCACTGGGCTTGAAGTCAGCCAGGGCAGGCTTTTCTGAGACAAGATTCTAGTGCTGTGCCTGGAGGCGGGGAGGGGTGCTGTAAAGCAAGCTAGCTGTTGGAATAGATGCTCTTAGGAGATCATTGAAGACCACAGCTAGGGCAGTGTAGGTGGTTTCCACGGGAGCACCAGGACAGCCTCGTACTCTGAGGTATGAGTTTGAGGGTCAAAGTGTGGAGATGGAATTGAGGGGTGAGCCATGTGGCTTTAGGATCTCTGCAGAGGTTGGTACAGATCTAATGAAGCAGAGTCAAACAGTCCTAGGAAGAAGAGTGGACAGAACTCACCTGAGAGACCAGTCAAGAGCAACTGTGCTGGAGCCTGCCAGAGCCACGCTGGAGGAGGCTTCTTGCTGACCTGTGGCCCTCCTTCCATATAGGTCTGGTGTAAGATCGGGTGGGGGGCTGCTGGAAGAGCAAGTCTGTGTTCCATTGTAAGCAGGGCCTGAAGGGTCAAGGCCCAGACTCCATCTACAGAGACTCTTCCTCGAAGGCAAAGAACACCGACTGTCATCACACAGAGAGTACTAGAGAGCTATTTGACTCATGTTGTGAATATTTATTTTTTCTTCTTAAAAATGTACAAAAAATAAAATAACATATTTATAGTTTATAGATTCCCCCTCTCCCATTTACAAAACTATTAAGTTACATTTACTCTTTTTTATGTGGGAACAGATTGTACACACGAGTCTCCCCTGCTTGTCCTTCAGAAAGGGCCATTCTTAGAATTTGGCACAAACCCTTATTTCCTGTTGCATTTTTATGACTATTAAAATATGAAGGGAAAAAATGTTTTAATTCATTTCAAACTTCCCAGGTTTCTACGTTGGGATGTGCCTTAGTCTTTTAGGGACCAACCTCAAGATGATAGTTCACTCAGTATTTTTCTATTGGGTTCAATTTCTAAACACTGAGGAAGTTTCGACAATTGGGGACATAGAACGAAATGTCTGCTTCATGTGTCCCTCATCTTTTATAGATTACCAAAAAAAAAAAAAAATTCTTTGTTTGGGTGAGATTAGTTCAGGGCAAGGCAAGCATTTTCTATCTGTCTGGAGTGTTTTTGTTCAGGAAATGAGGCACAGCAGAGCTCAGACAGCACAGCGACATGGAAGTCCACCAGCAGACGTCCTGGACCTGACACTGTCCCCGCTGCTTTGTGGCTTCCTATCCCTTGTTCTGGCAATGGCTATCTCATGGATTGTAGGGACTCAGGACAAAGGGAAGGCTGGCTCTGGCTTGTCTTCTGCCCCAGAGCAGACCAGCAATTTTCCAGAGCTGGTAGCCTGTCAGGTTGCTACAGATCTGTCTCCTTACTCTGGAATCCTGAGCCCACCTCTAAGGTCTGCCAATCATGTTTGCAGCTAGCCCCAAGTGCTATAGCACAGGAAGCGCATAGAGCATACCTTTCCAGCAGAGTTTGTCCGTCTTAGACCAGAGGCCCACTAGTACCCTGGAGTGTCCCTAGACTGCTAGTTTCAAGGAGCGGCATTTGGAGTGCAGGGCTGGAATAGAGCAGAGCTCAGGATGCAAACCTTTGGCAACACAAAAAAGGATAAGGAGTCCAGTGGGCTCTCAGAAAGGTGCCCCCTGCTAGCCTTTGGGATCCTCTTGGTTACGGCACCTACTCTCCATCCCATTCAATTTCTCTGCAGCTTTGAAGAGCAAGAGCTTGGCTGGAGTCAGCCTCAGCTGCTCTGGGCCTCGGGGCAGGTAGAGCAAGAAGACAGGGGCCGGAGAGCAGAGCCTCCAGGTAAAACATCAAAGTGCTTCGCAGACAAACTTAGACCTTTCCATAGAAGCTGTTCCATTATCCAGGCTTTCGGATGGGATGTGCCTGGCTATCCAAACTAGTGCTCGGCCCACAGGGGCACATACCAATCCTTAAAACAGAGCTATTGACCTGTTCTCTCAAAGAGAACAGAGGCCCATGGGGCATGCTTGCGTGACTGTTCAGGTAAGCCATTTTCTCTTGACAGCCTTAGCTCTCCAACACACCTCCCAGAGTTGGTTTCAGAAGTGCAAGGGCTCCCACGCTTCCCACAGCCAGGGTGGACATCCTCACTTCTTCCCATCAGAAGCAAGGCCGCTGGCTCAGTTCACAAAGCTGCAGGTGGGTTTTTAAAGGGGCCACTTGAGATGAAGGACGTGCTTGTAAACTATGAGGCACTACAGTGTCCAGGATCCCCATGTCGGCCAAGCAGCTCTGCAGCAGGTCTCAGTGACAGGGCCCCAAGGCAAACCTCTGCAGAGACTTTACACAAGGCTCAAGAGATGCCCCACACCAAAGCTAGAGAAGGAACCAACAGTACGGCCCTTCCCAGACAGCTCAAAGGACGTGCTGAGACAATATATCACCACGAGAGAAAAAAACACAATGGCCTCCAGGGAGAGTCATGCTTGAGGAGAGAGGGCTCCGGGGAAACAAGTCCTCAGACATGGCCCAATGGAGAGTCCATCCTGGCATTCACCACCATCATATGACCTCCCAAAGACCACTCTCCTAACCACCTCTGGATAGAGTAGAATATTCCGAATCTCCAGGTATGTCTCCTCCAGGCCAATGGCAGTAAACATGCCCAGCAACCACAGGTAAAATATATTATTGCAATACTATGTATAAGTTATGTACATGGTCGTCAGGCATACTCGTGTTCCTTATTACTGACGTGGTAGCGCGATGTCTTCCTGCACAAGGCCCAGTGGCTATTTGCTGAGAGTCTCCTGGAGGTATTTAGCAAAATGGCCTTCCTCAGAGCAATCCGAAGGTTTGGGGCCAGCAAACTGGTGTCCTTCTTACCCCATCCATGAAGACTGTACCAAGAAGCAGCTCACCTGGCCCAACCACTCAAGAAATGTGGAGAGGTAAGGAAAAGAACACACCAGTTCCCCAGGCTCGAGATGAGTGGACTTGCTGTCTCCCTTGAAGGGGGAACTCTGGAAATCACACATGGAGCTATCAGTAACTTGCAGAGTCCTGGAGGGCTCTTGGAGGGAAATGGGCAATAAATAAGGGCCTACCAGGCTCAAAGAAATTTGCTGAGGGGCTCAGGCTTCAGCTCCACAGGGAGCAAGTGGAAGAGTTGAAGGAAGTCCATTACTGGGCCTTGGGCCCCGCCCCCTTCCCAGCAGTCTTGTAACAGTCTTGTGAGGTGAGTGAGATGGGTGGGTCTCCAGGTTCTGGAGCGGCAGAGATCCCATCTCTCCCAGGAAGGAGTACACCAAAAGCTCCTATGGAGGGGACACCCAGGGCTCAGATCTCCATCAGCGTGATCTTGAAGCCTTCCACCATGCTCTCCATGTTGAGGATGAAGGTATCCTCATTTGAATAGTGCTCAACGATGTTGTCATCCATGTTGACCAGGATGCTGCCGTAGTTGGGGTGAGATGGGGTGGGGTAAGAAACAAAGTCAGTGAACAGAGAGCTCCGTGCACGGGCGGCTTTCAGGAGGTGTGTCCCTTAACCTTCTAGTTTCTTCCCCCTCAAAGCAGGTTAAAGAAAGCAGGGCTCAGTTTCCCTGAACGACCCTCAGGGGTTCCTGTTACACAGGCTGCTACATCATCTGGCCCAACCCTACGGCTTTACAGATTAGTCAGTGGAGGCTCAAAGAAGTTAGCAGAGACCCAAACACACTTAGATCTCTATGAACTTCAGCTGCCCTTGGCTGAACACATGTGTACAGTAAAAGATGGTACACTCGGGCTCCTTAGCAATTTTAAAGGTAAGTTTTTATTATCAGCACTTTTCAAATAAGAAACAACTCAGCAAAGTCAAGGGCTCCCCGGTTCACCCAGGCAGTGAGCTGGGTCTGAAGCTGGCTTTGCCTGAGCTATTCCCTCTCTCGTTGGCTGCCTACTCCACACCCCTAAGCTACTCTACCTCTCCTTGGCTGCCTACTCCACACCCCTAAGCTACTCCACCTCTCCTCAGCTGCTTACTCCTTTGCAGTTTGGTTTCAAGAAAACCAACTTCCAGAGTCTGTAATTTTTTGTATTTAATTTTATTTTTGTTTTATATATGAGTGTTCTGCCTGAACATATGTATGTGTATCGGATGTGTGTATGCTGCTGTCAGAGTTCTGAAGAGGACACTTAATCATCTGGGACCATATGGGTACTGAGACTTGAACCAGGGTCCTGTGGAAGAGCAACACGTGCCTGAGTCTGTCGCGTTCTCTTTAGTTGGAGATTTTCGTTTGGGAACAACTCACTGAGTCACTTTATAGTGGTATCAGCAGGTGAAAGGTCATAGCTTCAGTTTATTCTTTTACAGAAATAAGAGCCACCCATGCTTAGTGGGGGTTGTTGTTGGGATAAAAGCCTTGTATATAGGACTTTAGACTCAAGGCTGAAAGTCAGTGTTGTCGGGCAGTAGTGGCACATGCCTTTAATCCCAGCACTTGGGAGGCAGAGGCAGGAGGATTTCTGAGTTCGAGGTCAGCCTGGTCTACAGAGTGAGTTCCAGGACAGCCAGGGCTACACAGAGAAACCCTGTCTCAAAAAACAAAAACAAAAACAAACAAACAAACAAAAGAAAGTCAGTGTTATCAGCAGGGTGTTTATCCACACTGAGGCTCTCTAGCCTGTGAGACTTGAGGCTTCATTCAAAATAGAGTCCCCAGCAGACTGACTTTGGAAAAGCTGCAGCCCACCTTCATTGCATTTCCAACAAGAGCTCAAGTTTGATGCTCGGTCAGCCAAAGGATTGAGATTCAGAAAGCCTGAGAACCCCAGGTCAGAGTTCATGAAAAGGGTCCAGAGAAGAGTTTAAAGGCGTCTACTCTGGCAGAGAAAGCCTTAGAAAGACCTTGAAAGTGGCAGCGGTGGGCTGGAGAGATGGCTCAGCGGTTAAGAGCACTGACTGCTTTTCCAGAGGACCTGAGTTCAATTTCCAGCAACCACGTGGTGGCTGTCAACCATCTGTAATGGGATCCCACACCCTCTTCTGGTGTGTCTGAAGAGAGTGACAGTGTACTCACATTCATAAAAAAAAAAAAAAAAAAATACATGGGGGGGGCAGATGTGAGCGAATCTCCTAGGTCTCAAGGCCACAGACCACCGACACTCCTTCCATACCCCCTCCCTTGAATCTGTGTTGTTTACTGAATATGATACCTGGGGCAGGATGCTCAAGCAGGCCCTGGCCTCATTTTCTCATCAGTAAACTGATATATTAATGAGAGAAAGAGATGAAGCTCTGAGCAGGGAACCCAGAGCCACCTGGCCACCCAACCAGGAAAGGCTGATTGCTCTTAACAATGTGAGCAAGCAGGTCTGAGAACCATTTGAGATTTCATTAATGATTAATTAATGAATAATTCATGGAATAATTTTCTTTGACCCCAATTAAATTTTGTCCCTACTATGTCACCCAGAAACCAATGTAAAAAGTTCCATGTGGTTCTTTGACCTCCTTTTCCCCAGTGTCCCCACCAAGTCTAGACCACTTCAGCCCACTTATAACACTCGCTGTCACCAAATGGAAGCACCTCAGGTGACATTCTGGAGAGGCACTATGGGTCACCCTGCCTCAATCACTAAAGGTCATTAGCCTCATGGGCCAAGGGCATCACAAAAACTAAAGCCATTTTAAAATTGCACCTTGCAGACATGGCGGTTAGCCGAGCCTGGCTTCTTTCTTACCCCTTTTTGCTCTTCTTATAAAGCTTTGTGATTTTCTCCACTGGCAGCCCGTACTTCTCAGACAGCTGAAAATAAATAACAGGGAACTGGGTCAGCAGAGAACGGGGCACACGGAGAAGCACATTCCACTTGGTACAACAGTCTCCTAATGAGACACACTGGAACAGTTCATTTAAGACAAAAGCCTCAGTTTCCCTGAACCACCTCCCAAGATCATTCAAACCAAGCCACTGGCTTTGTAGATCAACAAAATGAGATTCTAAGAAGTGAATGGGGCCCTAAGTCATAGTTGGCAACCAAGGGTCGCTGCAACCTAACTAACTCTGCCCCCTGACTCTTTGTATCAAGTCATACCCCTCTGCCCTTAGCAGGAAGAGAAAAGAAAGGAGAGCTGCAGCCCCTGTCATGAGCACACAGTCTGAGCAGGTGTCACAGAGTCTAATATCATCCTTATTTTGATTCTCCCTTTGGACAGGTCTGAAATCACTCAGCAAAACAATCTTGATAAAAGTAGCATTTCTGATAGGTTTTTTTAAAAAAAGCCTCCAATCACCATGGGGGATTAAATGGGTAGTCATACATGAGAACAGATTTCAAGTGAGCTAGGTGTAGTGGCACATGCTTGTGATCCCAGCACTTAGGCAGGGAGCCTGCGAGCCTGAGATAGGGGAGTAGCAGTACACAGCTATATTCCCAGAGCTCAGAGACAGGGGCCAGAGGCCTGGGAGCTACGCGAGCTACACAGTGCCCTCCAGACCAGCCTCGATAGGTAGTGAGAAAAGTTCAAGTAAATGAAAGATTTCAATATGAAAGAAGGGAGCATGAAAGTGCGGGAACAAAATAAGCATGAGTTAATTCTTTGTGTAACTAGCATCCTAAAGTTCGGTTTTTCCAGGGAGACGTGAAACCTGTACACCAAGGCTAACAGCAGCAATAACAACAATGTGCAAGTTTAAAGTATCCGCTACTCAAACACACCACAAAGGAAAATAATATGCGGGGAAACATTTTAAAACTCGAACAACAGATGAGAGCGAACTGCTTTGTTAACCTCGATGGGGAACAGGGCAGGAGAGAAAACACAATAAACAGGGCATTTCCGAGAAGAGAACTATAACTGGAAAATATAACGTGAAAACTGTACTGCACTTTTATTTAAATTTTTCGAATGAAGACAACAGGAGTGTGGTACTTTTAACTTAACTATCAAAAGTGCAAATGAGGAGCAAGAGATGGCTCAGCAGCTTAAAGCATTTTCTGCATTTGGCTCACAGCTCCAAGGGCTCTGGTGCCCTCTTCTGGCCTCCCTAAGTACCTGCACACACATAGCAGACAAACTGACATATTAAAAAGAAATCTAAAACAAGACAAGGCAGAAGTCATGATCTAACGTTGGTGAGGGCATTCAGGTTCTATAGATGGGACAGTGACCCTCAGCCTCCTGGAAAGTAAGTCTGGCAGGAGAATAGTTTTTAGAAGCGTACACACACTGACCCACAGACTCCACGTCTAGCAATCTGACATACAGAAACACCCTCATACCCAGAGACCTTCAGAACATAACTGTTCATAAAAGAGAAAATGCCACAATGAACATCCATTAAATTTCTTGATATTTTCTTGACAGAACTCATTTAAAAATATGGGATGCTAATATCAGCTTATACTTTGAAAGTCTTTAGTATATAAGATGGGGGGAAATAAGTGAATATTTGTCTATATAGTATAATCATGTCTGCATTTTTTAACCTTTACATAGGCTCAAATATACAGAAATATTTAAATGGCATACCAACTTACTGCTGGTAGCTACCATTGATAACCGACCAGATTCAAGCTTCCTGTACTTTGTATAATTCCGCAGGGCTTATTTTTACGACTGCATCATTTTTGTAAGTACAACATGGCAAGAGCTGAGAGATGGATTCTGGAAAGATCTACCCCAAATCTGTGCCATGCCCTCTCTACATTAATTGCTAGAGCTCCCAGGCATCTGAAGCAGGTAAGGTCTGGGACCAGTCAGAAAGTACAACAGAGGCTAGAAAGGGACTGAAGAACCCTATTAGGGAGCTGAGATCCTGAGGAAAGTCTGTTCCACAGGACCCTACCCTCCCATCCCTACCATGGGGCAGAAAGAACTCTATGTACAGCCAGAAGCAATACATCTGGATTGAGGACAGAGAGGAAGGGTGTTAGAGGGCCTGAGGAGGGTTCCCCACAGCCACAATAAGCCCCAGTGAGCAAAAGAGTTTGTTTGTCCAGTGAGATGGGCCTTCCCACCAAGCCTGGAAACCTGACGCCAAGCCCCAGAAACTACAAGGTGGAAGGCAGGAACTTTGACTCTTGCAAAATATTTGATGACCCCCACATGCACCGTGTAAATAAATGAAAGGCTCTAATAGGAGCCTGGAGGCAGCAAAGAAAATGGACAGAACGTGTGCTGGAAGTTCCCATTGGGAAGGAAAGTAAACAGATGAACAGGCAGATAAAACAAGAAACATAGCAGCCTGACGTCACCAGAAGCAAAATCCAAGAACAAGGGATAGCAGTCAAGAAACTGTTCCCAACAGCAGCACCAGGAAACCATCCCAGATACCGGGCCTCCAAAGATACACGAATGATGGAAGACTTACCTGATTCAGAATCAAGAATTCGAATAGATAATCAGAATAACATGATTGATCTAGTTTATATAACAAAACGCATGCACACATACATATTGCATCTCCCAAAGAGACTGTCATGCAGACGTGTAACAAAGACAACTGCACCATAATTCAATAAAACAAGAAACAGAAACTTGACAGGTTCATCAGAGATGTTCAGCCTCTCGGAAACACTTCTTTATGTGACTTCTACTCTCCTCCCATTGAGGCATCTATCTCACCCAAATTCCCCTGCACCTTCTTGAGTACCCAAAAACCTCAGATTAGGAAGCTGTAGTTGTGGCCAGCTGTGCTGAGGGAATAACTCAAGAAATAATGTGCAGTAGGCTGCTCTCTAGTCTCTGAGAACTGGGTCTGAACTCATGACTGGGCCGATCAATGCTAACCTGCCTCTTGCCTAAATGCTTACTTATTATTGATTCTTCTTTTCCCCCTATTCTTTGTGAGACTTACATTGTCCATTCTTCTTAGATATTAACATATGGCCATCTGTCTACATAGACGTAAGTTGGCTGAGAGCTTAGGGTGGCTCCAGCATTTTGGGAAGAGCTTGAAAAAAAGAGGCACCAATCTTGTCCAACCTCAGTTCCCTTATCTGTAAAATGGCAATGGTGCAATTTCCATCCCACGTACACAGGTTATGATGATAATTAAATGAAAAACAAAATGTCTGTGAGAAGCCTGCAGCACTCAGCATGGGATGTATTTTGCAGATGGCAAATAGAGCCGACAAACATTTGCACCCGAGGATCTGAGAACACCGCTGACAACAAGAGACAAACACCTCTGCACTCCACATTCTTCTGGGGAAGACGTAAGAACGTCTAACAAGTACTAGCTATGTCCAGTGATCTGCTTTCCTGTGGCAGTGGTAAAACATGCTGACCAAAAGCAACTTGGGAAGACAGTTTATTTCAGCTTAGACTTCAAATATCGTTCTATAGCCAAAAGTCAACAAATTCAAGCAGGAAGTAAGGCAGGAGCCATAAGGGCGGCAGCTTACACTTACGGGTTTCTGACTGGCTCTTGCCAGTCAATCATCAGTCAGAACCATCCTTCAGACATGGTCACAGGCTGACCTGACTGAGGCAAGCCTTCACCTGAAGCTCTCTCTTCCTAGGTGACTTAGATCATGGCAAACAGACAATTAAAGACTGACCAAGACACCAAGTTGAGGTGAAATACAGCAAGAGGAGGCACAGAGCTGAAGAGACGTTATTCCTGGGAATGGTCTGGGAAGCCACTCTGATAAGCTGTGTAGAATCGTGGCCCATGGAGACACGGTGGAAGAGCATTTCTTAGCCGAGGAGACAGACAGGCAGAGGCCCTGAGGTGTGAGTGTCTTCGCTGGTCTCCAGAACAAGCTATGGGGTTCAGAGGTCAAAGTTCACTCTGTAAGGTTACTGAGTTGTGGTGGTTTGAAGAGGAATGTGTAGTGAGAATTTTAGAAATTTAGTTTCTTTAAAAAGCATAGAAATGAGCCGGGCGTGGTGGCGCACGCCTTTAATCCCAGCACTCGGGAGGCAGAAGCAGGCAGATTTCTGAGTTCAAGGCCAGCCTGGTCTAAAGAGTGAGTTCCAGGACAGCCAGGGCTATACAGAGAAACCCTGTCTCGAAAAAACAAAAAACAAAAAACAAAAGCATAGAAATGTAAGAATGTTTTCATTTTAATCCCAGCTCCATAAAAGTCTATCTGAACCACCAATACAAATAGACAACACCTTGCTGCTACCATAAAACTTAATTATGTCATAATATATCCTCAGTATCATGCGACTCAAACAGGCAGATGAAAACATGTGTTTCCACCAAATGATGCCCGCAGTCACAGGCTAAATAATAATTCAATTCTTTTTTTTTTTTTTTTTTGTGGTAGGAGATCACGTCTAATTCTTATAAATCTAGGGCTGCCAGCATGCTGAAGACGACACAGCCATGGTTTAACTCCAGTGAGGCTGGGCCCATTCGCCCAAGGCTCCTTCCTCACTCACCTCGCCGCTGTGTGTGCATGTGGTAAGAGCAGAGCAAACTCTGAGACAGTCATAGGAAACATTACACACCAAGAACAGCAGGGTGAGGTGGTGGCCCAGTGGCTGGAGTACTTGCCACATGTATGAGGACCCGAGACGGGGTTTCCACACTGTGCATGTCTGTAGCCTCAGTGCCCCCTGAAACTGCTAACACAGCGTGTACTGCAGCAACCAGAGATGGACCCTGGTGAGGCTCAGTCTGGTGAGAAGGGACTTCAGGTTGTTCTCGGACCTCTACAGATGCCATGGCCCATGTTCACACACAGCTGTTTTTTTGGTTTGACGTAAGCATACCCTGTTTCAGGTACCAGAGCTACCCCACCCTTCGTCACATGGCCTGGCTCACAGGCTGTAGGAAATCTGTGTGGGCTACAGAAACAGTCACCACCTCTAAATGGTTCATGAATCTACCTGATATGACACCTTCTGACTCAAATGTCAGTTCACACCTGGAGGAGGGGTGGGGACACAGTTCTCTTCTTTCTAAATGACAAATCCACATCCCATCACATTGATAATTTTCTTTAACGAGAAAGAAATTTTAAAAAGACTACTAAAAAAACAAAACAAACAAGCAAAAAAAACAAAGATGGTTTCCAAAGAGGATGGAGACAGGAAGTGGGGGATGCTAAGGGAGAATCTGCTAAAATGTGCTTTGTTCAAAAAACATTTTAATGACATCTAACACCTTGTCTGCTAATGCCAAAAACCACGCTAAAGTAAGTAAAAGGCTTTTTTCAAGGCCCTTTATCTTCCAGTGCACATATATCTAAGTGAGCCATGGCTGAAGATGGGGAATCGGGACAGGGAAGCCGGAGCAGGCTCCATGTGCAGGCCAGCCCAGGCTTCAGCTAGAGCAGGAGCAGGCTCTCTGTGCAGGCCAGCCCAGGCTTCAGCTAGAGCAGGAGCAGGCTCCCTGTGCAGGCCAGCCCAGGCTTCAGCTAGAGCAGGAGCAGGCTCCATGTGCAGGCCAGCCCAGGCTTCAGCTAGAGCAGGAGCAGGCTCCCTGTGCAGGCCAGCCCAGGCTTCACCAGAGTGACCACATCAGCTCAGTGCCTCTGATGACATATTAGAGGTGATGCTGAGGTCCTCCTTTCAAACAGCTCATCTGGAAATGTAGTAAAGGGGGGACTCTGACTAGCAGGCAGGTGGCCTTGTCTCAGCAGTAACTGCAGGGTGCACAGGGACCTTACAGGGGTCACACTTTTATGTTGGAGTTGTGAGTCTGTTGGCTCTAGAGGACTTCCTACCTCAACAGAGACAGTGGTTGGTCCTCCCAAACTACCAGGGACCAATGGGGGAAGATTCCAGGCCAATTCTACACCCACAGAGGTATACTCAGGAAATGGCTTAGGGGGGCAGGCATTCCTTAGCTTCAAAACACACTGCAGGAGTCTATGGAGTCTTATCTATAACAGATAAGAGGACTTGCTCCCACTCCATGGAAATAGCTTAGTGAAGAACCAGGGACAAACCACATGGACCAGGTCGTGGTTCTCAAACATCAGTGTTCAAGCAAAGAACTTCCCGTTTTTGTGATTGCTCATCCATTCCCAGGAAATCTGAGGGGAGGCCATAGCGGGTGGGGCCAGAAGCAAAGGCTGTGACTGGGGCTGAGATGGCATCTTTGAACCCAGGTGTGTGGGGCCCACCTCAATGAGCCCACCTACAGAAGTAAGCCCTACTATGTTCCTAGTAGGGGGTGGGGCTGTTCATGCCCATAGAAAAATCATTTTCCTCTAACAACAGTGGCAAAGATAGCTCCTGATGGACAATGTCTCTCACTTAAAGAAGCTCCTTCAGGGGTTTGCTAGCCTCGCTTGATCAATTTTTATTTTCCCCGCAAGACTTTGAGTTGTCACAAAAAAAAATTAATAAACTTTAAATGACAGCGTTATTCGGAATTGAGTCAAAACAAAATATGAAGACCAAGGGTCACTGCCATATTGTGTTGAGGGCTAGCTTTCTGTGGGACACTGGACAAACTGACACATGAAGTCCATCTCTCAGGTGCAGGTGTCTTCCTCT
Organism: Mus caroli; assembly: GCF_978045245.1. NCBI lineage: Eukaryota > Metazoa > Chordata > Mammalia > Rodentia > Muridae > Mus > Mus caroli. Next base: position 67,077,922 of record NW_028227271.1, read on the forward strand.
GACTCAGGAACATTCCCAGTCCCCTCCTCCATCATGCTCCCCCTCCCCCCTCTTGGCAGACACTTCACAAGGGCAGGTTACTGTCCACTTATACAATGGATTGATGATCCAAAAGAACTTTCCATCCTCTTAGACAATCTGAGGACCCAGAATCTGAACAGCACTGTGTGTTTTCTGATGCTGGTTCATACTCAAAAGCCTGGTTTGCTCAAAACAAAACAAACAAACAAACCAAAGCAGCCAGTGCCGTCATTATGGCTCACTGGGGCCAGAGAGAGGTGCCTGCTGGCATCGTCTCAGTTCTCACCACGGCCCTGAGAGCCAGATTATCATATTGTTTCCATTTTAGGAATGAAAAGCAGGCTAAGAAACATTGCCTAGCTGCTAAGGAATACTGCCAGATTTTGAACACAAGTTTTCTGAGGCCAAAGACTATAATACTGACCACTAAACGGTAGTATTTACACATTTACACACGTGGGCTTCTTTTGCACAAACACACATCACCCATAGTTATGCCACTTGTGTGTGTGTGTGTGTGTGTATGTATGTATTAATAAGTAAATTATATACACACACACACATACACTCAGTGTGCCTTCTGTAAATACAGGTTCAGAGCCCACAGGTCTAACTGACCAAAGATAAAAAGTATTTTATAAAAGTTATATGTTCTAGTACATACGTACAGAATGTTTTGGGTCATTATTTGCTAATCAATGCTATTTACCTTCATTAGGTAGCATAAACTAGGGATAGTTTAAAGCATTTGGAAGGAAGTACAGAGAAATATGACATTTTATATGGAAGTTGGATACTATAGAGTGCTGTGGAACAAACTCTAGATATGGAGAGATGAATGTATAAGTTATATGTTCAATATATAAATACAGATATGAATACATATTAATGTTGTATATGTATATTACATATTCATGCACGTATATATTATAACATCAAACCTGTACCGGTAAGTGTCAGTGCAATAAGAAGTCCTAGTCCTCAGAGGATCCACATTCCAGTGTTTTCTCACCTTACAGAGACCCAAATAAGTTCAGGCTAGAACTACATTAGCAAGATCTAATGTTCTTCAAAAGACATAACATGCTGTGGTCTTCCATGGTGCCCCTATAGTTCCTAAAGGTCCTGTTTATAGCTTACTGTCAGCCCATATATCCCGAGGGCCCCGAAGGAGCTCGTCTTGACCACCTTCCTCAATACAACACTGGAGAAGCAAGCACGCAGATTGTGTTGGGACTTTAAGGAAGCGGAGATGGAGACAGAATTGCCTGAAGAATCTGACCAGAGCCAAGGAGCGAACCTGACTTCACCTTGCAGCTCAAAGGGACCTTGGGCCTTGTCTCGCCTACTATCACCATCTACCAAAACAATGCAGGTGTGAGGAGATCCCCTTAGGGAAGTGTAGGCCACCGTTGCTGAGCTGCCATTGGAAAGAGTGAGGTGACCTTTGGTTCCATAGTGATACTATGTGAGCACGTCTGCAGAGCATTTTTGTAACTGACCAGATGTTATGGAAGGAAACAAGAAGACACCAACGACCAAAAACAGAATGATCCCAGCATAGCACAGCAATTCAGACCTGGTTTAGATCTGTACTACAAAATGTCCCTGCAAAATGTCCTGAGGAACTAGATATAAATGGATTCCTGAAAGGCCTGGTGGTACGTGCCTACAATCCCATAATATCAGAGCTCGGGAAGTTGAAGCAAGAATCAGGTCAGCTTAGATTCTCAGCAAAATCTGTATCTCCAGCAGGAAGGACTCAGCACGAACTTGAAATAACCTTCAGGCCGGCCCGTAAACACCACTTTCATCTGCTCTTAAAAGCCAGACTGGGGTATGGAAATGGCCAGTGCTGTTCAAAGAAATCTTAATTTTGTTTTGTGTTTTTGTTTTTCGAGACAGGGTTTCTCTGTGTAGCCCTGGCTGTCCTGGAACTCACTTTGTAGACCAGGCTGGCCTCAAACTCAGAAATCCACCTGCCTCTGCCTCCCAAATGCTGGGATTAAAGGCGTGCGCCACCACACCCGACAAATCTTAATATTTTACAGGCTTTTGTAGGTCATTTGTTCATCCTTTAGCAACTGCAAGGTCATTAAAAAAAAAAATCTTGGTTCAGTTCAGGTGGTAATCAAGCAAGCCTTTAATCTCAGCAGTTGGGAGACAGAGGTAAGTGGATCTCTATTGTAAGTTCGAGGTCAGCCTGGTTTACAGAACCAGTTCCTGCATAGCCAAGTCTACACAGAGAAAGTCTGTCTTTCTAAATAAATAAATAAATAAATAAATAAATAAATAAATAAATAAATAAATCTCTTGGCTCGTCCCTTCTAGACCCCTTTGCAATATCTGCTCCTTATCAGTATAAAATCAGAACTCAGTGGTGGTGGTGGTGGTGGTGGTGGTGGTGGTGGTGGTGGCGTATAAGCCTTTAGTCCTGGTGCTCATGATGCAGAGGCAGGTGGGGCTCTGAATTATATAGGCCATCATTGTTTACACAATGAATTCCAAGCTGGCTGGGGCTACATAGTGAAACTTGGTCTCAAAACAAAACAAGAAACAAACAGTAAGAAAAATCATGTTTCATTAGGAGGGCTATATTCCATACGATTCCTTGCATTTACTTCTGGATTTGTTTTCCTGGCTTGTGTAGAACAGAAATCAATGCTCCCCCACAGGTCATGACAGACATGAAGCTACCAAGCCCTCTTTCTGCTGCTCTGCTCAGGGTGACCTGGCGACATGAAACCTGCAGCAGCCACACTCTCATGTTTATCAGTAAGAGCTGGAGATAAGCAATCATAATACATTCAGTGTTTCACAACTGCTCTCTCGGGTTCTAAAGCACCCCTATCAGTCCTGCAGGACACGCAGGTTCTACCTCCTGCTCCCCAGCCCATGGCAACCACTGGCCTGCTTTCTCTCTCCAGATACTCCCAAAGACAGATACCCTAACAAACACTAGCCCCTTGATGTTCACGGCAGCGCAGTCACAACAGCCCCCCCTCCCCCAAGGAAAAAGCCAGTAGTCTGTGAGCTGAATAAATGAAAACAATAAATGTTGTGTCCGTACTATGAGCAATTACTCTGCTGACTGTAAGAAAGACTGAAGTACTGGCCTGTAACACCTTCTACCATGGACGGGCACCAACACAAAGTACAGTCGAAAGTGATTGGCACGTGACTGCATGGTGTGGCTCTACGCATAGGAACTCCCTCACAAGCTGCAGTGTTTGGCCATGAGCCCAAATGTTTCCTCATCAGAACCTGTCTCAGACCAGCTGTCTACCAGGAGTGGCAAGAGACACTGCTGGAGTCTCCATCACTATAAAACCCTTATGTCCAGGGTGGAGAGATGGCTCAGCGGGTAAGAGCACTGACTGCTCTTCCAGAGGTCCTGAGATCAAATCCCAGCAACCACATGGTGGCTCACAACCGTTTCTAATGAGATCTGATGCCCTCTTCCTATGTGTCTGAAGAGAGTGACATTGTACTCACATACATAAAATAAATCTTATCCTTCCACTTCTGGGAGGGAAGAAATGGGGCCAGAGCAAGGAAGGAAGGGAGGAAGGAAAAAAGGAAGAAAGAAAACCCTTATGTTCTGCTACACAGCCATACATGCCCAAGGCAAGTGTGAGAATGTGGCTCATACCCATGGCATGGTTGAAGCTGGGGGTCAAGAGTGTGTGAATAAAACAGTTTCCCCACGGCTGTGCTACCAGCCCTGCTCTAGGTCAGCGATGAGAAGAGGAGAATCAATTCCGGCCATCGTAGTTCTACAACACATCTTCCCCCTTTACCCACATGTCCTCTTCACGTTGGAATATGTTACCATAGTGTATTGGATTTGTAGGTTTTTGGGTTGTGGATATTTGGAAGCCATGTGCACCTAATCTGGCTTTGTGCAAACAGATAAATAAAAACCTCACGTTACCCCTCCTCCACAGCAGCTGACTCGGATGATTACTCTGAAACCAACCAAGAGTCTATCTGCACATGCGCATCAAGACCCTGTCCAGAGGTAGAGATTTCCAAAGATCTCAACTCTTCATTTTCTTTCAAAAGCTCATGCTGGAGCCACCGTGGTGGCTGCACTGCACTAAATAAATTCTGGCCGGGTGAACGGGGCAGGACTCATGGAGTCTACAGGGGCTGGGCTTGAGGCTTACCGCTTCCATCAGACCCTTCACCGTGGGTGATTTCAGCATCAGAGCATCGAAGACGTCATCGTTCTCCTTCCTCACATATAAAAGCACTGCAAGAGAAGGGAAGGACCAGAGTGAACAGAGGTTTGGGACTGCTTCCTGTCACGTGGGACGTCAGGCTGACATCACCTGTTCTGCCAACAGGCTAATGACTACTGGGATGTAGATGCTCTCATGCCTATATCCATACATGAGTTTCTCGGGTGGGGCACATGGTCTCTTTATGACCACTCTTTCCTATAACTTATATTTGCATATTTGCTCATTCGGTGAATACCACTGAAGGCGCCTAGGTGCCCCACAAGCTGTGTATACCAAGAGCTGAGCTTGCAGCAGAGAGCTAGTTAACCCCAGTCTATGCCTTTAGGGAGTTTGTGGCCCACTAGGAGAGACAGGCAGGCTTGAGAAAGTAATGAAGGAAAAGCAAGAGACAATACTTTCAGCCAGGTCCTGCCGAGGTGAGATGAGGGAGAGTGCCCAGAAGTGGGGGCTCAAGGTGTTGTGAAGACCGTAGGAGTGGTTGTCTAGAAAGAAAAGTCACCAGAAGGGTTAGGCTGGCAGATGACCTCGAGTAACGGCCTGGAAGGGGACAGTCCAGGAAGAACTTAGGATGTGGCGAATCACAGCTCTGAGTGTAAGCCCAGCTCAGCCTAGATTATCTGTGAGAGACACTAGGAACTAGCACATAGGGTTGCCTGCCGGTTCTGTGAAATAAGATCCGTGTGTTAGGCTCGGTCTAGGCCCCGCACACAGATAAAGACCCTGTCTTCAACCTACAGAAGCTGACAGGAAGTGGTTGTGGTTTTTGAACCTTCAAGCTGGGCCATAGTGTTCTATTCCTTTCTCTACAAGTCCTGAATTGGAGAGTGTGCAGACTGAGCCAGGATGGCAGAGACCGCAGATCTGACCGCTGTAGATGGACCTCAGGGAGGCACAGATGTACCAGCTGGGCCCCACAGACATGGCCACTCTTGGCGCTGCTTCTCCTGGTCACGGTGTCCTCCTACTGTGCCATCATGTTGGGAGGTCAGCACTGGGAAAATCAACTGGCTGCCATCACTCAGTCCTGTCATCCCAGAGGGAGAACTGCTCTTTCTGTTCTCCAGCAGCAGGTATAACTTACTTCCCTTCCAGGGGAAAAGCTGAAACCCCTCATCTGTCCACACTAAGGAAAACTGCCCAGGACAAAAAACAAACAAACAAACAAACAAAACCCAAAAAACCCAAAACACTGATGAGCCTATAATAATCCTGCTATTAATCCAGTGACCATCAGCAGAGAAACAAAAGCAGAACTGAAAAATGAAATCAGCTAGACCCACACAAGACACTCCCTCTCCCTCCCCTCCCGCTCCATCCCAAAGGCTTTCTTAAATCTGTGCTTATAAAAGCCACATTGACAGGGATTCTGCCCAAACTCCTTTCTATGCCAGTGAATGTTCAGTTAGAATAGAGGGAAGGGGGAGAGCGGGAAGGGAGGAAGAAAAGACTTGGGCAGTGCAGTGATTTTTTTCTCTTTATCAAATATAAAAATGAAGTGCCAATTAAGGCTGACCACGTCGTCAAAAATTTTCACATTTAGCCCCTTGAAGCGATACTGTAGAGTCTACATGTCAATTAAAACTACCAATTAACCCAAAGGCTATCATAAGCGGAGAGAATGTGAACAATATACAGAAAAATGTAGGATGCAGATCCCAATTACATCCAGATAAGGAAAACTAAATTCAAGAAGAGCTAGCTGATGGCTATTATTTGCTGGAAATTCTGTAATTTCTTCCAGAAACTCTCAACAACAAAAAGAGTGGAAAAAGCAATTTCCATTAGGTTGACCCTTGGGAAACCTGCGATTACATTCTATTAAAATGAGCACTACTTATAAATAGCCTCTGTTCAAGCCATTGTCTTTGATATTGCTCTGGGGGATGCCAGGGGGTGGGGGTGGGGGTGGGGGGCTGGAAAGTGCTCAAGTCTGTTGGTTCTTCTTTTTTGGGGGGTGGGGGGATGGCGACAGACTGGCAGGGCAGTTCCAGCTGGGCTTGCTGACAGCTATCCTGGAGGGTGTGCTGGGCTCCACACACTTAGAGGGCTTGGCCAGAGAGTCAGTTTTCATTAGCTCTGTTCTGTGGTGTGGCAACGGTAATAATCATCCTGCCAACCACAGCAGAAACAACCACCAAACATCCCAGGCAGCCTCGTGTGGAGCCACGAAATGATTGTCACCCTGACAAGTGGCCGCCAAGGAAAAACAGACAGTAATGACAGTTTTAGGAAGCTGACAAATGACCAGTAGGGCCAAGTACAGGCTCAGATTGCCAAGCAAGGAGCCCAGTGACTTCCTTCTCCAAAGAGAACCTCTTGGGGGGACGGGGACCAGCCATTTTCTTACTGCTGGTAGGTCACAGTGCCCTCTGTCTGTCTGTGCAGTTTCAGAAACCTTACCTTAACCTTTAAGTACAGCCCAAGATAATTTCTAGTGGCAATGTGGGTGCTAGTTCCACAAGCTCTGAAAAGCAGTTGTTGGACTGGCTCCAACCTGTAACTGAGTAGGTGATGTACAACTGCACACCAGTCACCAGTGTGACTCTGCCCCAACCCTAAGTAGTTAGGGAGGAAGAGGCACCAAGCAATGGAGGTTAAAATTCATGATGGCAAGCTGGGGGCCACCATCACATATGGGCGAGCCCAACCTATCGTAACCGTTTCTGTCTATGGAATAATTCCGAATCACTGGTTCATGGGGAAGGCACAGCCACATACACAGGCAGCCTCCTCTGAACTGTGTACCTCACTGCTGGATGAGCCAGGAGATACATAACTGCTCCCCTAAGGCAAGAGAAAGCCTGTAGCCTCCAATGTGAGGAAAAGCCCACCAGGATTAGCAATGAGTCTGTCACAGGGAGTGAGTTCTTCTTCACACCAGGACAGCCTGCCTGCCTGAAGCCCTGTCAATGGCCAGTCAGAATAGAGAGATACCTCGTTTTACGTTTTCTTCTTTGATCTGCTTAGACGGTGTTGGACCAAACTCCTCTTCCATGGGCCTGAACATCCGCTTAACAAGGACGCTGCTGCTGGAGAGGACACACAGAGAAGATTAAATACACAAGGAGTGTCACAGTGAGGGGAGTCCTCCCCAGTTCACACCAAGTCACAGCAGGAGATGACACAGGCTAGACCTCTGTTGGGGACTGGCCTGATTTCCTACAGTTCTCCCTTTTCTAACTGCCACAGTGGGAGGTTCAACCCAACCTCCTGTCCTTTCCTCTTCCCACAGAGGACTCCAGCACTCCCGCCTGGAAGATGGTGGTGTTTCCCCCTGAGCACTCTCTGTGGGGCCAGTTCTGACAGTTCTGCATTTGCTTGCAAAGTCCCTGTGCATTCCAGATGCGCCATGGAAAGGGGAGAGTTGTTAGAGAGGGAGAGAAATGGAGATTCACTATTCTTAATCTCAGGCATGTAGATCTCAGGCAGGCCTGCAGAAAATGGTACTTTCCCTGGGGACGGGCTGGCCCGGGAAGCAGTATCTTACAGATCACTCAGCCGAATTGTTAGGACAAGACCTGGGGGGAGGGAGGCCAGACCACCTCAAGTGACTTAAAATTCCTCTTTTAAAGTTTATTACTGTACAAATTTGGACATGTTTCTTAATTTCCATGGACCTTAGTCTCCTTATCTTTAAGAGGAAGCTGTTGACACAGAAATGACAATATTTGAGGAGCTGGAAATATTAATTACACTAAGTTGATCATTACACACTATGTACACTGTCAAATGGTCATACCATGCCCTATAAATAAGTACAAATATGTGTCAAGTAAAATTAATTAATTTAATAAAATGTAAAAGGAGGCTGGAGAGGTGACTTAGCAGTAAAGACTGTACATGGTAGAGCTACCCAAGCAAATTGAGACCCTGGTAAGGTAGGGAATGAAATCAAGAGCCAGCTCTCTTACTACATTCCCCTCTATGTCAAACAATGAAAACAGCTAAAGAAAAAAAAACAATCTAAACCTCCAGTCACATCTGAAGGCAGTAATGAACTTAGGGCACGCTCCCTCTGTCCTGCCTTCTGCTTTGTGTTAACCGCGGGTTGTGGTACTCTCTCTCATCTGGGAACTGGAGTGACCATGAACTTAGAACGAGAAGATATAAAGAATCCATCCATACAGTGCCCAGGCACCATTACACTAATGATTGGTAAGTAGCCTGAAACACTATCAGACACCTTCTCACGCTGTGTGAGGCAAACTCCATCACCAAGCAAGATTCACTTATATTTTTTCCAGTTCAACTAGCTTTTGAGAACACCTTATTTCAAGCCACAGGAGACTTTGTCATTAAAACAGTATCTCAGATAAACCACATTGTTCTTGGGAGACCATATATGCTTCTCTACGCTTTCAAATCTGCAAGTCCAGTAGGAGTCAGTAAGTTTTATGTGTTCTGAATTCAACAGTTTCATTTATTTTTCAAAGCAAAACCAAACAAGGCGGCTATGACTAGCCTATTCTCTAATAAACCAAACAAGGCGGCTATGACTAGCCTATTCTCTAATAAAAAAAAAAGAGTGCAGGTTGCAGGCTTCTGGTGCCCAGGCCAGTGATGCTATATGACACTTTCAAAAGACCAGCGAGCAGCGGAGCATTGCTCTCTCTGGCCTCAATGCCATCCCATGGGCCATCAGGTAGGAAAACCCAAGGCCAGTCGCCATGGTTACAGGCTCAATCACAAGGTAAAGAAGACCCCTGATAGCAGTAAATGACATTAAGACTCATCAGAAAAGTATTGCTACGTGTTAGGTCTGAAGCAAGATTAGGGCTACAAAGGTACCCAGGACTTACAGTAAAACTTCTAGCGAGCAAAGAGATAACAGAGAAGAAGCCAAACACTTGGCCGCGCTGCTGGCATATTTATCAGCTTCTTTAGCACCACACATAATGGAATACAGAGCTAAGTCAACATCACAGGGATGAAAAGCTTGGGCCCAATGTGACAATAGTACCTCCTCATGGCTAGGGGAACATAGTGTCCTCAACACAGTGTCCTCGGAGCTCAGAGATCTGTCTGCCCTGCCAGGATTGCACATGAGATGAAATGAGGCTGGGCCTCTGTGTAGGGCAGAAAGTTAAGCTGTAGGACCTGCCCACTCCCCACCTGCCTGCCTTCTCTACAGCCACAGGTTGAAAACTGAGGACACTGGGCAATAGGGGCACAAGGGCGAGTGCTGGAAATTGTGGGTAGGCACTGGTTCTGTCGTGGGCCAGTAGATGACTTTGAAGAAGCTTCTTAATCCCTCAATTATCTGCTGTCAATGGCAGATAATGGGAAATCGGGGAGAAATCATGAACATGATGCGTGCAAAAAAAGCAATGAGTACCCAGGTACCCAGGGAGTGCTGTTGCCCAGGTACCCAGGGAGTGCTGTTGCTTTCACAAATAGTAATAGCCAAGTCCCCACCATACATTAATGGAGGTACCACAACTGTCCACAGTGCTCAAGCAGAAGATGTCTGAAAGTACGGGACATAGGTCTTGCAGTAGATCACTATACAACAACACAGGCACCTCTGACAGAGAGAATCGGCCAGTGGAGTTACAGGTAGGTCACTGGCCATTTGGCCTTGCAAAGGACAGGCTGAGAGGAGACACTGGGCCAGCACAGGCACTTCACACTTTCCCTCACACACTATGAAGAGAAATGCTAAGTGCTGGGGACTATAGGAGATCAGTAGGACAGCCTGCTCCAGCATCCTCAGTATAGACCTAAGCACTAGGCCAGCCCAGAGGCTGGCATGAAATCTCATGTGGACACAGGGCAGTCCAGAGGACAGACTGGGTTTCCTGAACTCAAAGCCAACATCCGCCTCACGACGCCATGCTGTCTCTTATAAAATATGTGATTTAAAGATTAGAATTCATATGTCTAATCATTTCTGTTTGTTCCAACCACTGAAATTTAATTATTTCTATTTCAAGGTAAAAAGAACGAACTAATTGTTTTTGGCATTGAGATGGGGGTTTTTACTGTGTAGGCAGACTAGGCTGGCCTCAAACGTTTGATCCTCCTGCCTCAGCTGTCTGATTTCTGGGATTAATGGCATGAGCCACTATGCTTGATTTTCTAATCAATACTTAGAGAATTTACAAGCAATTTTAGAGGTTCAGTCCTGGGCAAGTTTCAGCCATAGCAGAGCTGTTTAATTAATTACTTTGAAACAGAAGGTGGCAGCTTTTGTATGAAAAGGTCCCAACAATATTTAGGTTTTTCAGATTCCAGCTGTAACCACTCAATTCTGCTTCTGTATCACCAAAGAAATCATCGACAGCACATAAAGGAACTAACATAATACATCTGTGTTTCAAAACTATTCTTTACCGAAGCTCTGGAGAACTTTATCTCACGCACCATGTGATGGCAGCTATTTAAACTACTGGAAACCATTCTTAGTCGATAAACCATTCAAAATTGGTGATTAGAGTGGGTGTGGTGGTCTTTAATTCCAGAACTCAGGAAAAAGAATGCAGGTCGATCTCCGTGAATTCAAAACCAGCCTGGTTTACATAGTGTGTGTTGGGCCAGCCAGGGACCCCACCACTACCATTACCAGCAAGAAAGATCTGCCCCTCAGTCAGTCACTTGCCAACTTCTGCTCAAGGAAGGAGATCAGCACATATGCTATACTTCCTTCACCAGCGATGACATAAGTGTCTTACATAAGGATGAGGAGGCCTAGGTCTGATACGGTTTGGGAAAGTGACCTTGGGATGTCAGTTATATAGAATGAACGCAAACAATGAGCATAAAATAGATATTGGAGAGTGAATGTAGTTTTAACATGCTTTAAGAGAAAATGTAGCACCTAGCTGATAAGAGAGCTCCCAATATAACCTATAATTCATGCAGTCCTAAACATGGCTTTTATTCTGAAAACCAATTTCCAGTGATATAAACAAACAAACAAACAAACAACCTTAGAAGCCTAGCTGGAGAGAGCTGGCTGGGAAGTTAAGGGCTCCTCTCGCAGAGAACCTGGGTTCAGTTCCCAGCATGCCTAAGGAAAAGGAAGCTGACAGTCGTCTCTAACTCCAGGTCCAGGGATCCAGTGCCCTTTTCTGGCCTTCATGGGCAACAGGCATGCAAGTGGTACGTAGGCATACACAGGCAAGATGATCATATGCATTTTGTTTGTTTAAATTTAGTAGTCTCCCATGAGGGAAATTAAGACAAAACTGTATTTTAACTAAGAACAGTTGCAGGGAAGAAAAGAAGTTTGAACACTGAGTGAGGAAAAGGCTTCTCCAGGGAGCAGAGCAAAAGCCAGCGGACAGAAGTCAAAAGCTGTTCACCAGAGAGAAGCTGCTGTGACCAGCTCAACTGTGTATATATTTAGAACAAGAGGCCACGAGGAGATTTGTAAAGCACACTTGTGTGTGTGTATGTGGGATTTCCAAAAAAGAATTAAGTAACCAGAAAAGACCGTAGTAAACAAGGCAGTGTCATTCAAGGGGCTGAAACCCTAAATGGCATATTAAAGGGCAAGCTGGAGCTAGCAGAGGCTTCTCTTGTCTTTAGGCCACAAGAGGGGGAACAACGGTGGCATCTGCCCCTGGTTGTTCCAAAACCATGAGCCAGGTTTTCCTCCCTTTAAATTCTAAAAGCTGAAACCCTCCAGCTCTTAGAAACAACGTAACAGCTTCCTCATGTGCACAGGGCATTCCATCACTGGCAATAGGCAAGTAGAAGGCAGCTCAACACCTGCCGCTCAAGAAAGTGGTATAGATGCTACTGTGGCCTAGAAAAGAGTCGTCTCCATGGCCTTTCATAAAATCTACAGGTGGGCATATGCTCTCTGCAAAGATGGAGACCATCTCCTATCCCTGTTACACAGACACGCGTGGAAAGAGTGGAAGAGAACTTCTCATCTAAAAGCCACAGGACAGTGAACCTACTCAGCCCCACTCAAAGTCATCTACCCAGAGTGGGGACCTCAGGAGCTGTCTATTTCAGGCAGTAGTGAAACCAGGAAAAGCTCTCCAGGTCTTAACTAGATCTCACGTTTGGCTCAAACAACAGGAAAGAGTTATCAGATTTCAGTAAACAGTGCTCTAGAAGAGATGGGCCACTTTTGAAAACTTAGAACTTATTCAAAGGCAGCTCATAGGAAGAAGGGAAGCACAGAAAGAGAGCACGCAAGAAGAAAGGTTGTCACCCGGCTGCCACCCCACAGCTACTTTCTCAGTTCTAAGTCACAAGCATGTGGGAAGCCCCCACTCCAGGGTGGCCCCAGGCTAGACAGTCCAATGCTACCCACAAACAAATATTAAGTGCTTGAGAAAGAAATGGCTGCTGTCTTACCCTTCTCGCTCATCGTCTGTGTTGTAATAAACCTGTGAGAAAAACAAAAGGCACATGAAGGAAAGGAATATAACAGGGAAATCTGCATGAGCTCTCGTAACAGGCAAACTGTCTCTCAAGATTAGCAGGGCTAATCTTGTGTGTGCTCTATCAGCCTATCAAGAGTGACGAGGCATCTTAGCCACAGTTGTAACGGGAAGCAGGACAGTTAGACTCAACTATTTCTCTTCTGTAAGATGTGGAGATGACCTCATTCCATAGAAAGCACAGCTACATGCTTGAAAGTTTTGTAAAAGGAGGCAGAAACACACAAACACACACACACACACCCTTGCTGGCTGTCCTTTCTGGACAAGATACAATATTCACTTTTTCCTCTTATATCTTGGTTCCTATGGAATAAGACAAGATAGAAATCTACTCCATGCAAAAAGTATGGATATATTTATTACCACCTTATAGCATGAACATGGGATCACACACACACACCCACCCTGATCCTCTGATTGGACAGCTGTCTCATCACGACATAGACCATTCTCCAGAAAGAGAAGCTAACGAGATCTCTCCTTCAGGCCGATGTCAGTGCCAGCACTCAAAATGGGAGGGGACTCACATCTGTCATGATGCTAGTTCTCAAAACAGTCTTTTTACCCAAGGACTCTCGAGTCAAAGGAAAATCCATCAGAGCAAAATTAAAACCCCAAATACGTGTGGCTAAAACCAGCTGTGGCTGACGCTAAGAAGCATCCTTCTTCTCCATAGTTTCCACTTCTCCCGTGGGAGAGGAGATCTTAAAGAGGAAAGGAAATCAACATCTCTCATCTCAGAACTCTGTAAACCTCCCTTACCGAGGACCCAGGCATCAGTTAGCCTGTGAAAAGCCCTCAGCAGTGGGTAGTTAGGCCCAGTCAGTACTGGAGTACCAGATACAGACAGACACCTACTTTTTGTTTTCATTGAGCATTATAATTACTGAACATTTATTTGGTTTCTAATCCTTCCTTTCACTTGTAAATTATAACCATAGGACCTAGTTTTTTGTGTATTTGAAGGAATATCCAATATTCTCATTTTCCTCCAGATGAGAAATGATTTATCCATTCAATGAAAGTTTTTAATTTACTAAAGAAACATTTGTTTGCAAGATCTTTATTTCTCTCCATTGGGCCAATGTATGAAGTTATTGATACAGTTCTCTCTCACCACAAGGTGGCAGTATGTGAACCGATAGAGTCGGCTTGACAGAAAACTATGATGCGCTTTCTCCCTTGGTGTCGTCAACAATTTTCTAATAACAGCTTACACCTTTCTTTGCCTTAGAGTCCCAGTATTCTCTCTCAGGACATTCTTTTCTGTAAAAATCTACTTTTGTATGGAACAATACTGACTTTGCTCTGCCACTAAACTCGAAGGAGAGTTGTAGTTTGCTCTGTCGGCCGGGAGGGCGTGAGAGCAGGAGTCTTACCTGTCCGGTCCTCTGCAGGTTTGCAAAGTGAACATCTGGGATGAAGAGCACAGGCTGTGAGTGCAGGTCGGGCATGGTTTTGAAGTACGTGATGTCACTCTTCTTCTGTAACGGTATGGCGGCCATCTTCCCATCAGAGGCTGGATGCAAACACAAAGCCCACGCACGAACGGGGTTACGCACGCGTGAGAACTCTCAGCTATCGGCCTCATCTTAGCCAAAAATCCATGATTCTCCCTCAAAGCTTGCTCAGCACCCTAGATGTGATTATGCTTTAAATGTCCTTCCCCAGGCCCAAGCAAACAAAAAATACATAGGATCCTAGGAGAATCCACTCAAATGTGGACTGAAGCTTCCTCCACTTCCTGCTGACCTGTGTGGACCCTGGAGACTTCTGTTTGTGCTCCATGCGGAGGTTCCCCTGCCTCTGAACGAGAGCATGCACCTTGGGCATCTGTACCTTCCCCTACAGCCTGCTTCTTTCTATCTGTCTTCTCGAAGGACCCTGCTGGCTGCAGTCCCCCCACTTAGCACAGTCAGTATGGGGGAGGGGGTGACTCACAGTTGTTGCACTGGGCTTGAGAGGCCTGGCCCTTCCCTTTCTTCCTGTTCTGCTTTCTCTCTTCATCTCGGATTTTTCTTTCTGCTCCCTGATCGGGAAAACAAAGAGAGACCAACCAAGGTATATTCTCAGAGGATGCAAGAATATTGTCACACGCTCACGCGCGAACACACACACAACATATGCACACACACATTCAGGCACACACACATGCATCTACATGAGCATGCCCACAAACACACTTGCACACGCTCACATGCCATGAAGATGGGAAATAGAACAAGGGAAGCCTCGGCTTCCTCCCTCTCTGAATCGCAGTGAGAACACACACAGATCTGTGTGCAGCGCTTTGACCTTGGAGCGATGTTAACTCACCCAGATCACCTCCTCTTCCTGTCTCTGCCTATTTCATGAACTTGATTTTTGAATCCATGAGGAAAGAACAGGCTGAGTTCTCTAACTCAGTGTCACCTGTTGAATAACTATTAATAGTTATTATCAGTGCTATTAATAGAATGGCCTTTCCCTGTGCAAGTTTTCCTCTGCATATGGTTATGAACTTAAAGAAAAAAAATCACCACAGGAAGAAAGGGCATTCTTCTTTAAGTGGTGCTCACACAAAGATGAGGGATCGCTCAGCACATGAAAGTATTGATATTCTCCTATGTGCCTACCACACAGAAGATACATGCATAAACTTCTGTTCTTTGTAAATTGACTTTTTTCCTAAGAATTATTTATTTATTGTATATAATTACACTATAGCTGTCTTCAGACACACCAGAAGAGGGCAGCAGATCTCATTAGAGATGGTTGTGAGCCACCATGTGGTTGCTGGGATTTAAACTCAGGACCTGTGGAAGAGCAGTAGTGCTCTTAACCACTGAGCCATCTCTCCAGCCCATAAACTGACTTTTTAATATAGTTTCATAAAGTTATAATCCTGCTTCAATTACTGATCAGCTGTCTGGGCACTTGTACCATTTGCTGCTCATCTTTCTTTTGGGCCATTTGTTAACTTATTTTCCTCTGTCTCCCAGTCAGAGACATCCCATCCCAGCAGATTCCTCTTGCTTTCTCTCTTGGCTTCAGAAGAATTACCCACACTGCCTAGACAGGTGACATTCATGGGACAAGCTTCTTCCCTAGGTCTTGGTCCATGTTAGCAATCCCTTTTCCCTGCAGTAGCTACTCAGGGAACAGTGACGCATAAAGGAACCTTCAACCTTCAGAAATGGCCTGAAACTGTCAGAGAAAACACATTTGGCAAAATAAAATGCATTCCTCTCTGGGAAAGAAAGGAAAAGAAGAGAAGAGAAGAGAAGAGAAGAGAAGAGAAGAGAAGAGAAGAGAAGAGAAGAGAAGAGAAGAGAAGAGAAGAGAAGAGAAGAGAAGAGAAGAGAAGAGAAGAGAAGAGAAGAGAAGAGAAGAGAAGAGAAAAAGGGGAAAGAGGAAAGGAAGTCAAAATTGCTGAACATATTTCAAACATTTGACACATAAAGTGTCAAATTCCAACTATATAAAAAAGATTTGAATCTGTTCAAACACATGGATAAATATGAACTGGTTTGCACTAAGAATATACAAATGGTTTGGTTTGAATTAAAAAGAATGGGATATACTTTTTGTTCACATTGACTCTTATAGGACAGTCCCAGTTTTGACCAAGGCCAGGACTCAGTGCGGACTTGTCATCAACAGGAGCACTGTGGCTTTTGAGGGAGTTCCATGTTTCACCCAGATGAGACACAGGCAATTACAGCACACCTGATACACACAGCCACCAGGAGGCGGGAACTAGTGATGCTTACGCTATTACATGAAAACCTGAGCGCCACTGATGCTTACAGGTCATGGGAATTCACAGCAAGGACAACATGCAGAAATACAGATACATCTGCTGTATAATACTCATCAAAATATCCGAAAATTGTGTAGAGCCTTTGCATTTGAACAAAGAGAAATGCTAAATGCCCCAGCAACGCCTCACCCAACACTGGGAACTGAACGACAGTATTGCTTACTAGGTGCATATGGGACACTTTAGCAGAGTGCTGGAAGCTCTGTGTGATTCAGTAATTCACATAATAAGTGTGGGACTTCATTGTCTACCCACAAAGTATAGCTCACTCAAGACACATCCTAAGGTTACACAAATTCCTTTTTATCTTTTATTTTTGTATAGTCAACTTTTGTTTTGTTTTTAAGTGTTAGTGTTGTGTAAAAATATAGACTCATCAGACTGAATGCTGCTGTCGTTTCTTTGTTCTTTTGTTTGTTTGTTTGTTGAACAAATTTACACAGCTAAGGTCACTGAGAGATGCTCATCTAAGGAAATGCCCCTGGAGCATCCTCTTGATTGATGTGAAGGATCCCAGCCTGCTGGGGTTGGTGTCTCCGTGGACAGGTGGTCTTGGGTGTATCCCAGGCTGAGCAAGCCAGGGGGAGCAAGTCAGGACACAGTGGTCCTCCATGGCCAATGCTTCCACTCCTGCCTCCACGTTCCTGCCTTGAGCTCCTGCCCTGACGTCACTCTGTGGCGGACTATGACCTGAAAGAATAAAATGAAGTAAACCCCATCTCCCATAAGCTGCTTTTGGTCATGGGCTTCGCCACAGTGACAGAGAGCTAACTCAGACAGATGGGGAGGCAATCTGAATGAGAAATGCTGAGGGAGAAAGTCCATCACCAGGTGGGCTTGAAGGGTTCCAGCCTCCTCCAATCCCAGTTTTCTCTCTCTGCGTTGTGTCTGCATCTCTCTCATCTTCCTGCTCCTACTTTCATGCTGCCGTGCTTCACCAGCATGAAAACCTCTGGACTCATAAGCGAGGATAAACTCTCTTGTCCATAAGTTGTTGTGTTCGTGATGTTTTATCACAGCACGAGAAAGGCAATGAATACACATGGATACATCCAAGAATTTTTACTCTTTTTTTTTGTACTTTTTAATTTATACTATTTCTGAGAATAGCCTAGAATCTATGTCATCCTCCTCTTCTGTCAAACACCAAATGATGGACGATACGGTCATAGGGAAGACCCATAAGACCCAGGGTCCAGGCTTGGGAAACCACAGAGGACTCGCCAGTGGTCTTTGGGACTGAGGTTGTGGTAGAGGCTGTGGGGCTTGTGTAGGTAAAGCTTTACCAAGCTAAACCACCTGGTTGAGGACTCGAAGATCATGTTCCTGAAGGAGATGAGCTGGTTCTCTGCTCATTAAAAAATCCTAGTCTATCAATCTTTTCCTGGGAGCATCACAAAAGTTCTAAAGGATATCCTTAAAGAATGAAGTTCTGAAGATCATGCCAGCACAGAGGATGCTATGTGGACCAGGTTCAAGGCTTTGATTGCTATTGGGGACTTCAGTGGTGATGTTGGACTTGGTGTTAAGTGGTCCAAGGATGTAGCCAATACTTAAGGAGATATCATCTTGACCAAGCTTTCCATTGTCCCTGTGTGGAGCAAGTATTAGGGGAACAAGATTGGCAAGCTCCACTTTGTTCCTCACAAGGTGACAGGCTGCTGTGGTTCTGTGCTGGTGCACCTCACCCCTAAGTCCAGGGGCACTGGCATTGTTCCTGCACCTGTGTCCAGAAAAGTGCTCCATATGGCTGATCCTAATGGCTGCAAAACATCGGCCAGAGGCTGTGCTGCTACCCGGGCAACATCATCAAGGCCATCTCCAAGTCCTACAGCCTCTCAACCCTGGGACCTCTGGGGAAAGACTGTGTTCATCAAGTTGTCTCATCAGGAATTCATTAACCACCTTGTGAAAACTCATACCAGAGTTTCTGTTCAGAGGACCCAGGCTCCAGCTGTGGCTACCACATATAATGGTTTTTATACAAGGAAAATAAAGTGAATTAAATCTACTTTAAAAAGATAAAAAGAAAACAAAGAATCGGGCTGGAGAAATGGCTCAGTGGTTAAGAGCACTGACTGCTCTTCCAGAGACCCTGAGTTCAATTCCCAGCAACCACAAAATGGCTCACAACCATCTGTAACAGGATCCCATGCCCTCTTCTGTGGAGAGCTACAGTGTACTCAAATAAAAATAAAAATAAATAAAGAAAAATTACATATGTAGAGTATAGTATTCAAGAAAAAGAGACACAGTATTCTCTCTTGGAGATTTCAGTAAGATACAGAGAGATGCCCCTCCACCAAGGTCATCTTATTTCCTGGAATATTTGCAGCCAAAACTTCCAGAATATATTACTTCTACACATATGGCAGCAGGCTATTTTGTGATTGATGCTATTACAGTTAACCCTCTGTGAGGTCAGAGGACTCCTTGGCATCCCCACTCCCTAACCCTGGGATATACAGAAACCCACCAGGAACACTACTACTTGCTGCGTAGAACAAATGACAGCCATGTACCCACCATCTTTCAATGACTTTAGGACATGTAAAACAGGAGCTATTTGGAATGTGACATAGCTTCCATTTTCAATGTTACAAGCATATCTACACAATTGAACAGTTCTTATAACTAACCACCTTTTCCAGGTTGAAGGCCCTGCCACACGACTTCAGAAAATAAAGCTTCAGGGCTGGCGGGGACTGCATACACTTCCCTTCCCATCCTCTCTCAATGAAAGGCTGAATAACTGAATGGAAGTATCTTTGTTTTTAAACTGGCAAACAAATAGTATAATCAACCATTTTATCCTCTTAAAGACTCTGGGACATAGGCTCACAGCCATAGAGCCACATCTAGGCCATCTGGGACTTCTGAAAGTCTGGATGTTTGTTTGTTTGCTTGTTTGTTTAGTTTTGGAGTTTTTTGAATGATCAGTTGTCATTCTGACATTCCGTGTATTAAGTTAGTCGTTCACGCAAGGAGCCTGACTGGGACAGATCCATGTCTGCTGTGTGAGTCTAGCCACGCGCCTTGTGCCTTCTGACCTACTGCATTCACTGTGAATGCTGAGTCAGTGGCCTCTGGGCTCCAGAGGCCACCTAACTGTCCCTGAGGTCTGGGGCTGTACCTACATCCCTGCGCAACTCTGACTGTGTCTTCCTTTCTCCCTTAGGGATCATTTCCTCCCCAGTGTCACTGTTCTTGGCTCACAGGGACCCATTTCTCCGGGTGCTACTTCATTGCTAAAACAGGCATTGTAATGCAACAGACTGTGGGGCCTTTAAGAATGAAGGACAGCAATGAATTGGCTACTGGCCTCTTTCATCTTCCCCTAGCCTGGGTCGTCACCAGTCCATGCCTGTGAGCACCCAGTGAGATAATTCCACCTTTGATAGCTAACTTGGCATGTACATGTGTTGTGTGCATGTGTACCACAGTGCATGCCAAGGCCAGAGAAGCACATGTAATCTCTTCTTTTACTCTTTATTGCCTTGGGACAGGGTCTCTTGATGAACCAGACGCTTGCCAGTTAAACTACAGTGGCTGGTCAGGGGTCTCTGGGGACCCACAGCACTGAAGTCACAGGCATATGCAGTATGCCAGATTCTTTTATGGGTGCTGAGGATTTGAACTCGCATCCTTGTGCTTGTATTCAAAGCATCTTATCCAGTGAGCCATCTCCAGCCTTTACTGAGCTTTTTAATAGTCATCCAATGGCCACTCTCCCATCACTCAGTTAGATTTATAGATAAGTTTGTGCTTAGTCCTCAGCACCAGTGTATTGCCTGCGTTTTTTTATTCTGTGTCTAAAGTTTATTATTGTCTACTAAATTTCCAAAGAAGGGATACTCACAGCACTTGCGTTGTTACACTCTTGTTTATGTTTTATTTGAAGTTTGTGATTTTTCTATATTTTTTACACTGGAGTTAATTTGGCTAGAAATAAAGTCCTTGGCCATGTTTATTTTATTCAGGCAACTGTTTTCTCCTAGCATAGGATTACTATTTTTAAAAAAAAAGATGATAAAAATCTCCTTATTGTCCCTGTTAGAAGCCAAGAGAAGTTTTTCTGTTTTTTCAATGTCTTCCCTCCTCCCTCCCTTCCTCCCCTCCCCCCCCCCCAATAGCATCTCACTATGTACACTTGGCTATCCTGAACACAAATGTAGACCAGGCTGGCCTTAAGCTCACAGAGATCTGCTTGCCTCTGCCTCCCAATCACTGGGCTACAAGGCTGATAGCTGTCACTTCATATCGTTAGTCTGAGCTGGTTTCTCCAGAACGTGGTCAGCACTCTCGTGGGATGTTCTGCTGCGGCATTTGTCACATTTGTCTCACTCCG
Source organism: Mus caroli (assembly GCF_978045245.1). NCBI lineage: Eukaryota > Metazoa > Chordata > Mammalia > Rodentia > Muridae > Mus > Mus caroli. The sequence continues at coordinate 67,098,742 of NW_028227271.1, forward strand.
TTGCTTGGGAGGTTGTTGTTGTTGTTGTGTTTTGTTCTCAATTATCATTGATCTGTGACTCCTGGGTCATCTTTAGCTCTGTCCTCTGACATTTTCAGTCTCCTCCTGCATAACTTCCTTCCATCTTTGAAATCTGTCCTCTTTTCCCACCTGTCCTTCTTATGACTTTACCTGTCACATTGTTCAGGCATGGTTGCTTCCAGCATAATCTTCTGAAATAGTTCAGCTTTCATTTCTAGTTCTTCCCTGAGTTCCAGCACATTTCGATTCTCAGGCGCATGCTTTTCAGGTCCCTGTTGACCCCGCCTCTCCTGTTGTCGGATGCACTGACTCACCTTGAGATGCTGCTGGGCTACTTTTCATCTGCAGGGTGGTGATAACTTTGTGTGTTCGTTCATTGTCCATAGGGAAGCTGGTCTGATCTTGGACATGACAGCACTGTATGCTGAGTGTGTAAGAAGTAGTGAACTTATTATGTAGGTGTGATATCTACTCCCAAAATTTCTAGGTGAGGCCCTATGTCATACATCAAATGGCAAAGATTAACATGATATGTTCTAGAATAGTATCTACGCCCAATGAAAGGTCTAGATCTGTCATTTCAGCTGCATGTTCACAAAAGCACAGAATACTACAAACTGAATCTCCCCTCAATCCACCCCCTGTGCTGACCCGTGGTTCAACTCTGGTGAGGTCATGAGGCTTATTACTGATGCTATGACAGTGAAAAGACACACGGGGGAGCTCTTCTCTTTCTCCCCCATGTGAGGCCAAGGGAGCAGGATGGCTACTGGCAGCCAAGAAGATGACCCTCCCAAGGACTGCACTCATTGATCCTAGGTTTTTATCCCCCAGAACTGTAAATAAGTTACTAATGCTCACACCACCTAACCTGGGGTACTTTGTTTTAGCAGCCTGAGAACACTAAGCCATAGAGCAATGCCAGCCATTGAATTAATAGTAAAAATGGAAGGAAAAAGAAAAAAAAAAAAAAAAAAACAGCAAGAGCCAAAACAAAGGGCAATGGACTGGTGGCTCCCTAACACACAGCAGGACTTGAATGGAAAGCTTCCGCTTCCATAGGATAGCCAAATGACTCTCTAGACACCGCTAGACAAGAAAACGTGACAGGGGAAGACAGCCATTAAAGAAATCAGCTCATCATAGCAGTCTCCTCCTGACAAACTGTCATGCTGGCTCACCTTGTCGCAGAAGACCTTGATCTGGCAGTATGCTCTGTGGATGGGTTTATTGCTGCGGTTGTTGTAGCTGTACGTGTCGATCTGAATCATCAGGGGAAGTCCTTTTACACCCTTTTGGGAGGAGAAATCTGTACTCAAGCAATTCACGGTGATAAAAATCTGAAAGAGGGAGAAAGGGAGGTAAGTTGACAACTGCCATATAGTGGACTCCCCAGAAGAGATGTGAGCAGGCACGAAGTGAGAGTCGCACGTGGACCTGTAAGGACAACTGACAAATACCCAGCGCTCTCCCACAGAAAGTGGCTAGGTGCGCAAAACAAATTACATGGCACAAAACTTGTAAGCAATTCACTCTCACATATGACCTTGAAATAGACAATTTCAGCAAAACCTTAATCAGAAGTGAGGTTAGTAAAACTTTATTTTTTTCAATATATCAACATCGCCACTTCTAGGTGAGAGAAAGGGCTCTGCAGTTTAAGGGTGTTTGCTCCTTTGTAGAGGACAAGGGTTTGATTGCCAGGAGCCAGCCACATGGTGTGTCACAACTGTTGTCACTCCAGTTCCAGGGGATGCAGGGCCTCCAGAGGCTCCTGCACACACGGTGCACATACATACACCCAGGCACACACACGTAAATTAAATTATTCAATTAATTTAAAAAGTTGTCACTTCTAATAGTTATAACTTTCCCTAACCTCTGATCTTCAGGATAAAAATTAAATAAGATAAAAACTTCCTTTTTCAATACAATAGCACTGAAACCTCATTATGTTTGTGTAGACTTTCTTCCTTGCCTGGGAAGCATGATGTCTGGAGTAATATTGTATTATTTAATATCACTGGTCCCTAATGCAACGCCTAGCAGAGAACTGACATTCAATGAACCCGAGATAAATGGACCAATGACTGATCTCAACCTGAGCTCCAGCTGAGAACAGCTGAGGGACCTGATCTAAATCATGCAATACTTTCAGCTCTCAATGTCCACATTAAAGTACCTGCAAGCCCTCTTGCTGCAGAAGGAAATCTAAATACTAATCTATCTCAAGTTATAAAGCAGTAAGAAGCTGGCAAAGGCAAGGAATAAATCAGGAGGGATTAAACCACAGTGTCCACCTCTCCTAGTAACGAGAGCACTGGCACACACTTGCAATCCCAGTAATCATGGGTGAGTCGGGAGGATCGCGGGGCCAAGTGCAACCTGGGAAATATAGCAAGATTACGTCCATTGGGCTTGAAGGGGACAAACAAAGCCCTCATCTTATAGCATGTGGCATCAAGAAAAATTTAAAAAAACCTTCAAGCAAAAAACAAAAGCAAAACGGAAATAAAAGAACATACACTAGAAATGCCACCATCCCAACAGGGTAGAAATTCTGATATGTTTTTAAGAGTTCTATTTGACTAACAGAAAAAGCAAAACCAAGTTTCATTATAACGAACTGGTAGAGACAGAGGATGGAAGCACATGGGCTGGAGAGACCCTCATGGTACACATGGTGGGTCCGTTTGTCAGGTCTGGATCTGCAATGCCCCCAAGACTTTGTGAGTGCTATCTGAGGTTGTGCAGCCTTTAGGAGGAGGCCTGGCTGGGAACTAGGTCTCTGGGCCTTGAAGGTTAAAGCCAGACCCTGGCTCTTGGCACACTCTCTGCCTTCTGGCCCACCTTGATGTGAACAGCCCCTGCCGCACACTCCTGCTGTGATGCCTCCCATCCACATGGACTGAGACCTTCCGAAACTCTGGGCAAAGAAAGAAAAACAAAACATCTTCTCTCATTACTCTGTTTTAATCATGTGTTCTGGGCACCGAGACACAAAAAGTAACACACCATTCAACGGTGATTCTCGTGGGAACCAGAGAACACTGGCGACAGTGGTCATGGGAAACCAGGACATATATTATTATGTATAATCAACTTTTCAAAAGTGTTGTTCCCTGGGCTTTTAATGGACGTCAAAAACTAGAGCCGGGCAAGCCTTTAATCTCAGCACTTTGGAGACAGAGGCAGGTAGATTTCTGTGTTCGAAGCCAGCCTGGTCTACAGAGTGAGTTCCAGGACAAACCAGGGCTATACAGAGAAACTGTGTCTTGAGAAAACAAAACAAACAAACAAACAAACCTAGAGCTTTTGCACCCTTGTGAGGGTGCCTAATTTGCCTGCAGGAAGAGAGGCCACCTTAGATATCTTCCTAAGTCCCAAGCTGCTCTGTTTGAAGTCCTGCAAGCTTTTGGTAATTTACAGCACCAGGCACCTCATTGCCAGAGCTTTAACCACACGTCTTTGTATCTGTGAACTCCTCTACGATATCTTAGCTGCATTAGTAAGACAGCCATCAACTGTCCAGGACAGTTGACAAGTTTCAATGATGTGCTAATTACAACTCTGCTGTACTGGTTAGTTTTGTGTCAACTTGACACAGCTGGAGTTATCACAGAGAAAGGAGCTTCAGTTGAAGAAATGCCTCCATGAGATCCAACTGTAAGGCATTTTCTCAATTAGTGATCAAGGGGGAAAGGCCCCTTGTGGGTGGGACCATCTCTGGGCTGGTAGTCTTGGGTTCTATACAAGAGCAGGCTGAGCAAGCCAGGGGAAGCAAGCCAGTAAAGAACATCCCTCCATGGCCTCTGCATCAGCTCCTGCTCCCTGACCTGCTTGAGTTCCAGTCCTGACTTCTTTCTGTGATGAACAGCAGTGTGGAAATGTGAGTGGAATAAATCCTTTCCTCCCCAACTTGCTTCTTGGTCATGGTGTTTGTGCAGGAATAGAAACCCTGACTAAGACATCTGCCTACTGAGCCAGAGGCTTCACCTTTCCAGCCACAACCAAAAAACAAATTCTGAAGGTCTCCTTCGCAGGACATAATGTGCAGGTGCTTTGAGAGATGTGTTAAATATAAATTTGTCCTGTTTGTTTGGCTTTGAGGCAGGGTCCTTCTCTGTAACCCAAGGTCACCGGAAACTTGGAATTCAATATTTGACCAGGCTGGTATTAAACTTGTGGTGCTTGGCCTGATGAAGCAGCCTCTCTAGAGCTAGAATTACAGGCATGATCCCCCATGCCCAATAAGAATGAATAAATTTTAGCTCCTTTACACCCAGACACAGGTACACACACATACATGAAGGGAAAGAATAAATGTAAAAGGTAAAGCATGTTTTAATTTCCCTACCTCACTCACTCTTCATACATACCCTGCAATATCATGTTGTATATTTTAAATATACAACACAAGATACCTTTAAATATATATACTCATTCACTCATTCTTTTCCTTCATTTATTCAGTCTATAGGTATCCATAAAAACACACAATGGATCAAATGGTGTTAGACATTAGAAATAAGAGAGAAGACAAGTCTACTTCATAGAGCTAACAATTCAAGTCGGATGCAACAAGTTCTCATGCGGTGGTCAGGTCAGGATGTGAGGAGAGAGGCCCCAGGAACACAGAACAAAGTCCTCAACCTGGAGGACATTAGTGAAATATAACCCACAGAGACTCTAGGCTTGAACGGGGGCCTCACAAATTCTGGGGAAAGGTAGGGATGGGGCCGGGAGATGAGATCAACTGACGATGTAAACACCTGAGTGGTAAGGGCTGCTAAGACAGTCTACAGCTAGGAGGAATGTCTACGAAGCCTCCAGAATAGAAACACTGTGTCAATAACAATCACAGTAAAAGAAAATGCTACCTCCAGCCTTGGAAATTGCAGAGAAATTTTACTTAACAACTCACTTAAGCAGCAGAGATCTGCAAATGTCTTAAGTCCCCTGAGGCCATGGCAGTACAAATATATAAGCTCTGGGCCCTGTAACCATGGAAGGCAGGGGTGAGGTGGGGTGAGAGAATCGTGTGGTGTCTTAAAGATGACAATAGCTTCATTGACCACTGATCTGAAGGTCAGGAAGGAGGCGTCCTTTTCTGGGAACACTTGACTTGTTTTATTGCTGGCAATGGGATGATCTTGGCCAGAATATAGTTTTGTGTTAGCAAATTAAATAGTCACTCTGCTGAACTGTGTGGCTGTCCCTAATCCTGGCCATGCATTTCAGAGATCTTCCTGATAATCCACCGGGACCTCAATCCTGACTGCCCCCACCCTCATCAAAAGGTCTGCCTAGTAGAAAAGCCAGTGTTCTGGTAGATATGCCCTACCTGACTGAGCTTCATGACTAACTCACTGATTTGCATGTCCATCATTCAGTGTGGTAGGAAGAAATGCTAATTATGGTCTGCCAGCTCTACGTCTGACCTGAGAGAGCCAGAGCAACAGATCATGACTACTTACAAGGAAGGACCACTTAAGTCACCCAGTCATCTAAAGCCAATGAGGCAACAGACGCTCACTGGCAATGTACTACAATAAATAGACTCAATTGTCCTTGGAAAGGCTATAAAAGCCAGTCACCCAGGACACAAGGTTCCTAAAAGCCAACTGAGTTCTATCTGGAGACATTTAGATTCAATGCTCTTAAAAGAGAAAGGGTCTCCACAGAAGGCCCGAAGTAGCATCCTGATTCCATAAAAGGTAAACCACAGGAGTCTGCTTTCTTGTGTCTGAATCTCCCAGGTCAGCACAGCAGGCAGGCAGGATGCTATGCTGGGCTCAGCACTGCTTCCTTCCCCTACTGACTAACCCTTGGAAAAGCAGAGTTTCAGTGGCTGATGGCATCAGTCATAGCCTGGCCGTGCCACACTCCAGATCCAAAAGGTTGAACTTTAACCAAGGCAGGGTGGGGAGGCATGGAGGCCGTTAACTAAAACCTTGGCCTCAGAACTGATAAGCACTCATTTGTTTCTTCTTGCAAACCCTACCAAGTACCAGCTCCATGGGAAGCAGGCAAACACGAGAGGGCGTTTTCCTACGTGTAAATGTGTTACGGAGGTATGAGGATGGCGTGATGTCGCCCACTGAAGGTCCATCCACGTGTCAGGCACAGGAAGGGCTTTCTAGCTTCATTAGGAGCTCAGACTACACAAAGGACAGATAGAGAGGGGTAAATAACCCATCTGCCCATGAGGTAGACGCCCAACAATTGGGCTGCCTCTACTTCCACACTTTCCAAACCTCAGGTGGGTTCTTCTAATTCTAGAAGCCCACCTTTCCTTCTTCTGGAAAACTAATTAAATTGTGTGCGTTCAAGCAAATAATAAACAGCATTTCAATTTCCTCCACGTGCTCACAGTAAATCAGATAATTTCTTAGTGTGCCTAGACACCGTCCCCAGAAAGAGCTGTTCCATGCACATGAGGTTTTAAAAAATAAAACCCTTTGTTACAAGACAATTCCGGCTTGGTGGTTTCTAACACAAAAGTGACTTTGCTGAGGTCTCAACCTGAGCTGTGCACCAGGCAAATAGGACGGTCTGTCACCAGTGAGCAGCAGGGCCAAACCGGGACCTCATGGTTAACTTCCACTGTGTTTCTTGGGCTTCCCAGTAGAAACAACTGACCCTACCTTTAGTTGATTTGGAAAGCAATTTGAGATTTAAAACTAATTCCTCATATCCGTGGATTCAATGTCATGGCTTTATTTGACTTCATAAAAATTGAATTTTATATTACTACTATCTTTCTGGCTGAAGGCTATTAATATATTAACGTATATTCTAACACTTCAAATTCTAAAGAGCTTATCTAAGGAATCACACAGGCATTAGCCCCAGAATCACAGGTAGAATATGCACTGGGAAATAAGTTTAACACCAGACTCTATTCATTCTCCCTTCAAAAATGTAAGTGTGGGGACGCCAATCCCTCTCGCCTCTTGTTTTTGCTGTTGCCTCCTCCTCTTCCTCCTCTTCTTCCTTTTCCTCCTTCTCTTGGTCCTCCTCTTCCTCTTCCTCCTTCCCTAGACAGTCTCACCATGTGTGTCTAGCTATCCTGGAACTCACTGTGTAGACCAAGCTGTCCTGAACTAACAGAGATCCTCCTGCCTCTGCCTCCAAGGTGCTGAAATTAGTCCATGCTTCTTATTAAAGCCCTTTATACACCTTCCTTACATTTTCTTTTTTCATTTTTCTTCCACTTCAGTAAGACTGTGCTTGAGTGCAGATGGAATGACAAATTGAGACAGGCAGATGCTAAGGAGCCTCAAGGGACAACACTGAAGCGTGAGCTGCTGGTGTCCTCCATGGACACTCAGATCCACCCACCAGTTCTTCTCTGCTGGCACTATGTGGGAGGAGAGACTAGCAAGACAAGTCCACCCACGCAAAGCTTCCTCTTTGTGCCTGTTGTTTCCTGAAGCCCCCGCTTGCACGGCGATTTGCAGATATGATGCGTGTATTTCTCTAGTTTGTTTTACCTTGTATTCTTACAATGCATTTATTTTCTACACTTGCTATGGGTATGTCTGGACACACACAGATAAATGCTTGATTTTCTCTCCCATTCTGCAATGGTTTTTCTTCTTTTCCACCACCCCTGGGTTTTTTGTTTGTTTGTTTCTGTTGTTTCCAGAGAAGATCAAACCTGGTCCATTTCAGGGCCACTACATTCTGCTGTCCTTGCGGATCCTCTTCAGACACACCAGCTCTGGCCTTCCCGCCAAGAGAGAGGCACACTCTCTCAAGTTTCTCTTTTCTGTTTTCTTCATATACTTAATATTTTTTAAATTGAATGTGTTGTTTGCTGTTTTGTGTTTAATTACCTATCTGTTCCATGAGGGCAAAAAGCCCGTAAGAAGCCCCTTTGTCTGCCTCAAGTTAGCTGCATTATGGCAGGCTTAGGTTCCTCAGCAAATATTTATTCAATGAGTTAAGAGAACGTGAGTTATTTTTCCAAATATGCTTTGTTCCCTTCTGTGCATGATCATGCTTTCATAAGATTGGCAGAAGTAGCTGCTGCCGCCAGGGTCTCAGCATGGCTTAGTTGCTCGGATCCAAGTACTCTCTGAAGCTATCTGCTTCTCTGTAGATTTATCTACGCGTCTACGGACTGAGGTACCTGCATGCCTAAGTGAAGCACCAACTACATACTCAGCTTGATCATCTGTCTGTCTGTCTATCCAACTAACCACCTCCCCATCCACGAATGCTTACGTAAGAAGCACAGAGTACCTATAACAAGCCCTGGTCCCAGGACAGCACTGCTGCTTTCTAGTGCCAGCCAGTGTTCTGGGGCAAACATAAGCAGACACTCAGTTGGACAATTCAGACCAGACTTGCTGTGAGAACTTGGGAAGAGCTTAACCAGAGGACCCCCTGTAGGAATCGTGGGCTAAGAGAGGGGTAGAGAAGAAATAATAAAGAAGGAAGCTGAGTAGAGGGCGGGAAAGACCATGAGGTGGGCGTTGGGCTGTGGAGAGGCACAGCAGCTCTGCAGTGACAAGGCCATCGGCGAGTGGCCAAGTGTGTGCCATGGCCAAGTGGAATAAACAAACAGCCCTGAGTTAGAGGGCCAGCGAGCTACTAAAGAAAGCCACGGGGCTCCGCAGTGGGAGGAGAGACAAACATTAAAAATAGAGGGCTCACCTGGGCTAGGCAGGCTGGGCATGTGGGGGCACCGGACCTGACAGAGAGCAGGAGCCATCATCTAAAACCTCCAAATCAGCCAATAGGTAGGGTTGTCCTGCAATAGGGGGCTTTCCAGAAGAAACCAGCTTCCTCTACAGCTGAGAATAAGGTGAAATTCACAAACAGGGAAGGGAAGGAAGGGGAGGAGAGGGGGGAGGGGAGGGGAGGGGAGGGGGAGAGGAGGGGGAGTGGAAGGGAAAGGGGAAGGGGGAGGGGAGGGGGAGTGGAAGGGAAAGGGGAGGAGGAGTGGAAGGGAAAGGGGAAGGGGAATGGAGAGGGGTGGAAGGGAAAGGGGAGTGGAAGGGAAAGGGGAAGGGGAATGGAGGGGGAGTGGAAGGGAAAGGGGAATGGAAAGGGGAGTGGAAGGGAAAGGGGCGTGGAGGGGGAGGGGAGGGGGAGGGGAGAGGAGGGGAAGGGGCAGGGAGGGGAAAGGGAGGGGAAAGGGAGGGGAAAGGGAGGGGAAAGGGAGGGGAAAGGGAAGGGAAGGGAAAGGGAAGGGAAAGGGAGGGGAAAGGGAGGGGAAAGGGAAGGGAAAGGGAGGGGAAAGGGAGGGGAAAGGGAGGGGAAAGAGAAGGGAAAGGGAAGGGAAAGGGAAGGGAAAGGGAAGGGAAAGGGAAGGGAAAGGGAAGGGAAAGGGAAAGGGAAAGGGAAAGGGAAAGGGAAAGGGAAAGGGAAAGGGAAAGGGAAAGGGAAAGGGAAAGGGAAAGGGAAAGGGAAAGGGAAAGGGAAAGGGAAAGGGAAGGGAAGGGAAGGAAAGGAAAGGAAAGGAAAGGAAAGGAAAGGAAAGGGGGAGGAGGGAGGGAAGGAGGGAGGGAAGGAAGGAAGGAAGCTCCTGCAGCCAGCCCTCCTGCATTCATACCCTGTCTTTTAAGAAGCTCCAACAATCTGCACTATAGTGCTATGGTATTTAAATGAGGCCATACTTTTAAACGAAAAGGAGCCATGCAGGAACATGTAAGGAGTCCTGCACCATCACCAGCAGCACCATACTGTCCAGAGCCAGCCTCCCGGATGCACGTCCTTCCTCAAACCCAGGGCAGTTAACCAGGCCACTGAGGGCATGGGTGAGCTAGCTCCCTCTACACCACAGGGAGCTCCAGCACTTCCCCAAAGGACACCCCCCCTCCTGGCCAGATTTTCCCTCAGGGAATTTATAAAGTCAACCTCAGATGACTCAGTGTGGACCAGCTTATGAATCTCATTAATTGAACAAACATTAAATCAAGGTAAATTAAAACGGTCCTGGTCACAAGCCTCCATTGGTCTCCAATCTGCACCATTCAGGTCTACCACCCCAGGAGATCTTGCACAGCAAGCAGCACCCTGGGAATGGGAAGATGTGACAATGTAACTGTTGGCTGTCTGCTTCAGTTGTGACAAGTTCCCATCCTGAGAATTTAAATGCAGACTGAGAGACTCATTCACTCAAATTCTTGGTGTTTTACTTTCTTGTCTTCTCTTCTCTCCTCCTCTTCCTCCTCCCCCCTTCCCCCCTCCCTCTCTCTCTGGACAGGGCGGCATATAGTCCTGGTCTGTGTGATACCAGAGATCAAAGCCAGGGCTTTGTACAAGCGAGGTGAGCAGCCTTCCAACCTGGCCACACCCCAGGTCTTAAAACTTAAGTTTGTAATGCTCAAATCCAACACAAAACTCAAAAGGCGCTGTACTGGCTGATTTTGTGTCAACTTGACACAGGCTGGAGTTATCACAGAGATAGGAGCTTCAGTTGGGGAAATGCCTCCATGAGATCCAGTTGTGGGACATTTTCTCAATTAGTGATGGGGGGTGGGGGGAGGCTTCCTTGTGGGTGGGGCCATCCCTGGGCTGGTAGTCTTGGGTTTTATAAGAGAGCAGGCTGAGCAAGCCAGGGGAAGCAAGCCAGTAAGAATATCCCTCCATAGCCTCTGCATCAGCTCCTGCTTCCTGCCCTGTTTGAGTTCCAGTCCTGACTTCCTTTGGTGATGAATAGCAATGTGGAAGTGTAAGCTGAATAAACCCTTTCCTCCCCAACTTGCTTCTTAGTCATGATGTTTGTGCAGGAAAAGAACCCCTGACTAAGACAGGCGTGAAAAGCGAAACAGAACCTTCTCACTCCTTGCTCCCCATTAAACATTTAAGTGCAGGGCAACCACATGCACTGTCCTACTTGGGAAGCCACAGAAGAGAATGTACACAGCCCTGATTCTCACTCCTCTCACCTAATGCTGAAATCTGATATGATAGTTCTGTCTCTTTAAAACATGCTTACATATAAAATAATAATGTCCCCCCCATTGGGGCCGTTTCCGACTTTTAATTATAAACAAACCCACCGTGAATGTCTTTCTGTGTAGGTTTTGTACACACAGTACACAGGAATGTAAGTTGGCTGCTGGTGTTGTTCTCTTCAGCTGTGCTTTCTCAGCAGCATCTTTGTTTTTGTTTTGTTTTCGAGACAGGGTTTCTCTGTGTAGCCCTGGCTGTCCTGGAACTCACTCTGTAGACCAGGTTGGCCTCAAACTCAGAAATCTGCCTGTCTCTGCCTTCCAAGTGCTGGGATTAAAGGTGTGTGCCAACACTACCCAGATCAGCAGCATCTTTTTGTAGCCCAAGCTTTCAGATGCATGTTCCCTTCGATCTAGAGGAAGCCTTATGAAAACTCCTGCTTCCCAGCCCCATCTTGCGTGCTCAAGTTTCCAACCCCGGAAATGCGGCAGCTCCCTCTCCCCTCCCTGCCAACCCTCCCCCGTCCCTGCCAACCCTCCCCCGTCCCTGCCAACCCTCCCCCGTCCCTGCCAACCCTCCCCCGTCCCTGCCAACCCTCCCCCGTCCCTGCCCACCCTCTCTGACCTCACAGGGCTGGCTTCCTCTTCTACGTGCCAAATGGCCAAGTGCAGGACAGGAGGCGAGGAGGGGAAGAGAGAAAAGCTGGACAAATATTAGTAACGAATTGACCTAAGTTTAGCCTGTGTGTCATTAATCACACTATTCTAATTTCTCATCTAAATATTTAAAATAAAAAAAAATGCAGAAATGACAAGAGAAAAGAAAAGAGAGAGTGGTTCCTGCCTGTAATCCCAGACAGGGGTACTAGAAGTTCGTCTTAGCTCCAAGCCTGTCCTAACTTCTCTGAGAACAGGATCTGTACCTGGCCATGAATCTCCAGAAACTGGTACCTCGTGTGCTGCCTCAAATGTACCACTGTCTCACTGTCTGTGAGAGCTGAGATGACCTGCCCAACACGAAGCAGTATGGCTTGCTCGGCTCTGTTATGCATTTGCTGTGTTACTGAGGGAAGCCAGCTAACTTTAAATCACTCCTTAGTTAGATGAAAACTGTCACCTGCTTAGAAACACGAATAATTGAGTAATATATATATAAAGGCCTGGCAGGGTGCCTGAGATATAGTAATTACTGAACAAATATTAGTCACTGTGCACACAAGCACACACCATTATGTCGTGAAATCCAAGTGTGTAATTCAATTCTCTGCACAACACAAAGGTCCATAGCTGTTAGGTACGGAGCCATAAGTAGAATGAGGGGCAGAAACCATGGCTACTCCACGCTAACAAAAAAGATCAACTGATATCGTCAGTGAGATGCCATCCAAAGATTAGTCCTTAGTCCTTGTTCACAGCATTAGCTCCAGCCTCGTAGCTGTTCCTGTCAGCCCTGGCCTTATAAAAGGGGAACAAAGGCATGGCTTTGTTTAAGTTCAGTACCAAAGACTCCAGTAAATGTTTGCTTTTCCCTTTTAGAGCTCCCTCCGCCCACACCACGCCCCAGAAAACACATAAAAACACCATTTGCCCTGCTTGGCTGTGTGTAACTCAATCTTTTCGAGACCTCTCCCAGGAGCCTCTCCCAGTGCTCTCTTTGCTTTTGAGACTACGGGATGCCCCATAATATTCTCTATCCGATAACCTGTTTAAAATGGGGCCTCAGTTAGGCAAAAACGCTAGCTTAGTAAAAGTGGGAGAGGGATGTCCACGCAAATGGCCGTTTCTCTCAACTCACTTAGAAGCAAAGGGATGTGGGGTGGGGGACCAGCAAAGTTATGAACCTCAGAAATATCATCTCCTTTAGACAGTCTTTGGCTCTCTCTGTGCATCCTGAAAACCAATATTTATACATCTCCCTCCCCCCCCCCCCCGTGTCTGAGTTCAAGGGAGAGAGAGCACTAGCCATTAAGAAATATACCCTAGGAAGGTGCTTTGTGACTACCAAGCTTAACTTTCTGTAAATTGCTTTTTAGATTTATTTATTTTACTCCGTGTACCTGAGTGTTTTGCATATATATGTGCATGCATATATATGTATATGTACCTCATGCATGTCCCATGCCCTGAGTTTAGGAAAAAACATCAGATCCCTCCAAATTGGAATCACAGATGGTTGTGAGTCACCATGTGGGTGCTGGAAATAGAACCTGGGTCCTCTACAAGAAAGAGTTACTAGTGCTCTTATCCACTAAGACATCTCCAGACCCCCAAGTTTGACTTTTTAGAGTTCTGTATTTGGCACACAGCATCAATAATGCAGGGTGTGATTGCACGTGCCTGTAATCCCAGTACTGGGCAATGGAGTCAGGGCAATCAAGAAAACACAGCCAGCCTCTGCTACATGTCTCTATAGCAGCATCCATCAGACATTTCAGATGAAAAAGAAATACTGGAAAAGACAGATAGAGACGTAGCTCAGCAGGCAAGTGCATTTGCTGCTCTTCCGGAGGACCCAGATTTAGTTCCCAGCACCCATGTCTGGTGGCTCACAATTACCTGTAACTGCAGTTCAAGGGGAATCTGACATCCTCTTTTGGCTTCCGTGGGAACTGCGCACGTACACACACCCACCCACCCACACACACACACACACACACACACACTCTCGAAAATTAAATAAAAAAGAGAGGAGGAAGAAAAGAAATCTGAGACATGATAGATTCACCACAACTAGGTACTGAGTTTAAGCTAATCTTTTAATTAGCATAGTCTCACTTTACTAACGATAACGTTGGGAATGCCCAAGAAGATTAAAATAACTCTGTTCCCCCTAATTCGCTGCTTTCTGTAGTGAAATGTCACTGCCATCATAGAGCTGATTTGTTTCCAAGCTGTCTCTTAAACTAGTCGAGAGGCTGTACCTTCATTCCCCACTCATATGCAGGCAGCTGGGAGAGGCTTGCTCACCTCCAGCTGCAGGTTGAGAAGGGAGCAGCTAAGGAGGAAACCAACACAGAAGAAAAGAAAGATGTGGGGATTCCACATGGACAGAGGAAGTCACGCCACTGTCCATCTGTCATCAGAACTGCACACCCAGACGCTGCCTACCTGCCTACTGTACACTCTCTGCCAAGCAGTGCTTTGCATTTTCCTGAAAGATGGGTTCACAGAGGAATGAAGGACTCCTGCTGGAATCAGCTAGCCATCTCAACAATCACTTCTCAAAAATGGCCTCAGCTCTTAGGAGACAACTTCTCAATATTAGAGCAAAAGCAGATAAATTTCTATTGTAAATTTCGTTCTCTCTCTCCCTCTCTCATATGTGGGGGTAGTGTGTGTGTGTGTGTGTGTGTGTGTAAAGATTAGAGAACAACTTGCAGGAGTCAGTTCTTTCTCTACTGTGTAGGTTCCAGAGCTGGAACTCTGATCAGCTTTGTTGGCAAATGCCATTACCCACTGAGCCGTCACACCGGCTCTCAGTTCATTTAAAGTAGATAAAAAGACCCAGAGTTAGAGAACAGATCCCTACCTATGTGTGAGCATCCACTTCCACTGTATTATCAATGCGTTTGGTCTCTTAAGTTGCACATACCTTCATCTTCTCTAAAACTAATCTCCATCTTGGTTTTGTTTGTTTGCTAAACGCTTCTTGCACGGTTTTGAAAAAACAAACAAGAAAAAAGGCTCTATTATTCATAACAGGAAAAAATATAAAAGAAAAACATACGACCTCAAATGTGAAAATAAATTTCAGAGTAGCAGAGTGAGAGCTAGAGAGGTGGGAAGATGGAGAATAAATGTGTAAAGATAGAAAAAAACAAAAAAACAAAAAAAAACAAAAAAAACCCAAAACAGATACATCGCAGAGCTGCAGGATTAGAGAGCACTGCTTGTTAGTGGATATGAGTGAGTTATAGTTGTGGCCAGTCAGCATGTGTGCACATGCACGTACACACAACATCGATGCTAACACACACACAAGCACTCAGGTAAAGAGAGCAAAGCATCTTAAGAAGTAGCTATGTCCACATTGGTCAAGGTTTTTATGATACAAACAAGTAATGTTCCAGGAATCAGGATAAGGAACTCTCTGGACCTGAAGAGTTAAGACAGCACACGTCTCTGCTGGGGGCTGCGTGCGGTGCTGAGGATGCCCATGTCCCCTCCTGGAGCCATGCAAACTGCACTCCGAGTTTCTTGGAGAGGGGAAATACAGCATGGTTGGCCTTGTTTCCGTGGGTGATTTGCTTCTGTAGGATAGGTAGCAGAGGAGCCTGGGGTAGCATCCTCCCTTCCATTTACTCATCTTGCAGTGTGGGGATGCGAATCAGAGGCCAAAATGCACGGAAGTATCATAACGACGTCCCTGAGCCCTGCATCTCCAATCACATTGTTGACACAAATGTGTCTCTGAATCTATCCAAAACGACTGCCTGCGAGGTTCTCTCCCAGTCCCGGCAAACTGGAAGGACATTCACGGGAGATCTAATGAATGGGTGGATGGGGTACTGTAAATCCTTTCCTGCAGCTATAGGAAGGTGTCCAGGCAAGCAGGACAGCCAGCATGAAAAAGCAGCGAAGAGCAGCCCACTGTACCAGGTTCACATTGCTGAATTATTCTGGTTTTGTTTTTAATTTTTAATGTTTAAGACAGGGTTTCACTGTATAACTTCGGCTGTCCTGGAACTTACTCTGTAACCCAGGCTGGCCCAAAACTCACAGATCTCTGCCTGCCTCTGCTTCCCAAGAGCTGGGATTAAAGGTGTGCACAACCACTGCCCGACAGGGTTTTCTTTAAAACTTGTCAAAAGAAAGGACAGCAAAAGGCCTTTGGTGGGCAAAAGCACTTGCCACAGAAGCTCGACAATCTGAGACCCATCCCACATCTACACAGGAAATTAGGTGTGCTGGTCTATCAGTAATCCCAGCAATCCTCCTAGAAGATGGGAGGCAGAGACAGGAAAATGGCCTGGAAGCTCATGTCCCATAGTATGAAGGGCAGCAGAGACAAGAGGCCCTGCCTCAAACCACGGTACAAAGAGAAATTCAATTCTTGAAATCTGTCCTCTGACCTCTTCATGGCTCCTGTGCATCCATGATCACATGCATACAGACACATCAATAATAATAATGATGATGATGATGATAATAATAATAATAATAAACAAAATTATAGCAGTAATAGACTCATATAGTTAATGGTGTTGAGGGAAAAATATTTTTGGCTGAGTCAAGATTCTTCCAAAACATTGGCTGCAGAGAGATTTTTTTTTTTTTAAAATACTACCATTTGATAGAATGCAGGAAGGGGCAGACACAGAAACAGGGGTGTGGGTGTGTTGGTCTCCTGATAGGGTAAAAAGACAAAGAGGAGACTTAGCCACAACACCTGCACAAGGCACTCAGCTCGGCAGCACTCTAACCAAGCTGTTCTCCCGTGTGGTCACCATGACAGACACTCTAGCACTCCGGGATTAATCACTGTGAACAGAGAAAGCAGCTGAATAGGAGGTGGTCATTTCAAGACTGTCCCTGGAAGCCTGGGAAAAGGCTGTAGTTACGGCTGCGCTGTGTGGGTGACGTCACCACTGCGGGAGACAGCGCCCCGCCCCTCTGAGCTAGTCCCTCTTCAGCAGCTCAATAGCCTTTTGTGGGAAATTCCCATCTTGGAGATTCCTGCTTGACAAACCTGCTTTCTAAGTACCAATATTTGGCTACAAAGAGAAACTTAAAGTTATACTATCCCTGCAAGTGGGAGTCATGCGAGAGAATACCGCACAGAAGCTGCCTCCTCCCCCGAATCCTCTGCGTGGGACTCAGGCATCTGTGGAGTGCTAACCCTCACTCCCCACCACTTCACAGCTGGGCCAACAAAAACTGAAGAAAGGGAAGTCCGATGCTGGAATCTGACAGTGCCTGACTGAGCTACACAGCCTGAGCTACACAGACAGACCCTGTTTGAAAACCACTCCACCACAAGAAAAAAGAACAAATGCTGGCTACTCTGGTGTCAGCTCTAGGTCGAGTCTGTACCTCACTGCAGGTGCCTTCTGCTGCACTGACCCAGACCCACGCCACACCCACTCATTTCCACGCTCTGGCAGTGGGAACACTTAGAACTTCACCATCTACACCCCAAGGACCAGAGACAATACACACAGCACAAGATCCTCCAGACTGGCCTGCTTGAGTCACCTAAGCCGAAAGTCACAGTAGCACAACTGGAAAAACCAGCTCTGAGAGGTGGAACCTTGCGGCCACTGCTTGAAGCAAACAGGCAGCTTGGGACCTCAGCCAGAGTCTGAGACACACACAGACTCACACACACACAAACACAGACACACACGCGGGCATTGAGAGCTTGAGCACCTTCCTGAGCAAACGTTGTTTCCATAATTAAAGGAAGCTAAATGACTCGGGGTTGATGCCTCTCCTTTCTCCTGTTTGTTCCAGAGGTAACAGATGCAGCGTGCAAGGCAACCACAGAGAAGCAGGGCTAAGAAGACAGGCTGGGAAAGGGGTCAGAAGCACTTGCCTAGCATACGGGAGGCCCTGGGTTCATTTCCCAGTAATACCCATGTGCACATGCCAAATAAATAAATAAAAGTTTATAAGAGGGATAAGTAGAAGGTCTAGTGGGTAAACTTCTGGCCATACAAGTGAGAGAACCATTTCGAATTTCATTACGCTGCCACCTCCAGACACCAGAAGCTAGCGAAGATCTAAACCTAGGCCTGATGTCACTGTGCATAAAAAGAAACTCAAATGTATTTATCCAGGGCTGGGCAGAAAAGGTTCCAGAACGGTGAGTGAACATTAGGAAAAAAATAAAAAGAGTGGCCACTCATCCTGAGAACCACTCGAAACCTTCCAAACACTGGGGCCAGAATTAATTATCCAAAGTAATTCAGAATCCTACATCATGTGTGTGTGTGTGTGTGTGTGTGTGTGTGTGTGTGTGTGTAGGGGGGAGAGAGAGACAGAGAGAGATAGAGAGACAGAGAGAGAGTGCTAGACCTGGCAGCATTACAATGTATGCCTGTAATCCTAGACCCAGGAAGGTAACACAGGGAGACCCTGTCTCAGAAAAAATGATACAAACATACAAACAAACAAACAAGTAAAAACTCTATTTTTAAACATGAGTGAAAAACATTAAAACTTCCATTGATTCATAAATGCACACTATACCCATATTTGTTCTGTGAACCACAAGTTTATGTTCTCCACCTGCAAGGAAAAAACAAACCAAAAACCAAGCATCCTGTGAAATGGACTGAGACCCAAGACCCCTCCTGAAGCCTGCAGAGACAGACACGGTGGGTGTGAACACCTGAAACGCATGCTCCCTGCTTTGCTGAAAATCTTTCCCATAACTACCATCCTATCTTGTCTTTTGCAGTGTGCATACTATAAAATCAGGAATTCTTTTTGAAAACTGCCGAAAGGCTCTGTGGACTTGAAAGTGACCTCGGTTCTGCTCAGCACCCCTGGCTGAGGGGACTCTGCCTTCAAATGCCCTTCTGTAATTTGGAGAACCATTTACAACCTATTAAAATTTACTTCTCAGTTAACAAAGAACAACAGTCACTATAAATAGATGCTAAGGAAATAAAACAAAACTCTGCTACAGGAACTATCATGAAATACTGTGGAAGGCCATCTGCCAATAAAAGAAAGTCAGTGTCTCCCTAGAAGTACACCTGTACACATATGTGTAAATGCACACACCCAGACACATATGTGCACACTCACGAGCACGTGTGTACACCCAGATATACATGTACACACCCAAGCATACATGTGCAGACACACATGTAGACGAGAAACTGAGTACTTGTACCAGACAGAGTTGCCACTCTAGCTACAAGACCGGGTAGCTTAGCCCATTCACTGCTCCATTCATTTCTATGGAGCCTGTCTCTTCTGATTTCCGCATGTTCTTCAAAGGTCCCTACTGAAACAGTCTTTAACACATTCATTCACCTCTAACACCCATTACTGCAGACTGTGATGATGAAACCATGGTGAAGATTCATGTTAGAGCTGTGGGGCACCTTCTGTGGCAGAACCCCACTATCTTCTCAGAAACTATGAAGTGGGCCTGGCTTCTCCCTGGTCACACTATGGCTTGGTTAGTGTTTCCCTATAGGACCCCTTGCTGGACCGCCATCACCCATACCACAGCAGGATGCTTGCAGGGTCATTTAGAGGTGCTGATCTGTTTGCTTGTTTTGACTTACTAGAGATTCCACCACATCTCAAGTACTGTGCCCTTACACAGACTGCCTCAAAGAGAAACATAAAGGAGCCAGCATAGGCTAAAGCAAGGGAAGCTTGGAATGGCATAAGCAAGCCTCTGTAGGCTGCGGCTGTCTCAGGAGTGGGGACGGAGCGTAATGGATCTCAGGCAGCCAGGAACGCTGCTACAGTGCTGAAAGCACATGGTGTGTGCAGGCATGCCAGTGGCATGCTTTGCCTGCAGTGCTGTGTGAAGCTTGACCGTGCACCTTGAGGAAAGGCCTGTTCCTTTCTCCTGGCTGCACTGCTTTGTGCCAGTTTGGGTCACTTTTCCTGGGCCTAAAGCCAGTTTGCCCTGCATTGTTTTCTACCTGAGTGGAAGGAGACAGTGGGTGATTCTTTTTCTCCTGGAGAGCAAACTTACACACTCCCAGCCTGCTTCCTCTCACCCAGCCTTCCCTCCCAGGACAAGGAGGCATTGACAAGCTTGTTTACATTGACCTCCTCCTGAGATTGAAGACAAGCTCTTCTAACACTCCCCAGATGGTACACAACCGAAGCAGAACAAGCTTAGGTTTTATCTCCAACATTCCTCTAAGTGCAAAATGAGTCTGAAGAATCAGTCGCTGAGGTCCAGAATGGGCTTTGTGGCCTTCAAAACAGACTTGTGGCTGTAGGACAAACACAGCTATCTGTGGAAACACTTCCTTATCCAAACCCAGGCAGGGCCAGCATCTGCCCCTGTCACTGGTGGTCAGAGACGTTATTTACCCCCGCACATCTTAACCACACTTAGACCCAGAGGAACAGAAAAGGGTCAAACGGTCAACAACCAATTGTTCCAGAGTCTCAGTGGTGAAAGGCCATTGGAGGTCCTACTTCTGGAGTGCCATCCCCCTTACTGGCTGAAGATATAGGTCACTCACCAGGAAGACTCAGGCTGCCTGAGGGTGGCATAGAGAAGCCCAAGGGCTTAGGCAACTGTTCCTGGGGAGGGAGGTCGTAGCTTATCACATTTTTGTCAGAGCGAAAGCTACACCTCCGCAGCGAAAGGTCAAAAGAGCTTTCTTTAAGAAGGGTGTGTGTTCATTTTCTTCTTTCTGACTCAAGTTTCTAGAAAAGTACTACACAAGGTTTTGGAAAAGGGTTGTCAGTAAGAGCCTCCCGTCGTAGGTCCACTCACCTTTGCCTCCTCGTTCACATCCCAGGTGAAGGAAACAGCATTGTATGCGATCTCTTCAATGTTCCCGATGGTATTGAAGCTCTCCTTGTAATCAGCTGCAACAGGGAAAGAGAAAAGGGTCTCAGCAGAGCGGCAGTCAGTGAGGAAGCACACACCTGTGAACCCAGCACATCATGCCTGTGAACCCAGCACATGCCTGTGTCCCGGCACTTGGAAAATAAAGACTAGCTCCTTATAACAGAGCATGTCTGAGACCATCCTAGGAAACCAGACACCCTGGTTCAACACACTCATACACCACATGCAGATTAAACACCTACATACATACTTACATAGACACATACATATTACACACCAACATGTATCCACGAACACGCGAAAACACACTTGCACAGCAAAGGAAGAATCCCTCAATAACACATTATTTCTCAATGGCCAAGTTTTAAATTTGTCTATTTTTTCCTGGCTACTAGTGTGACAAGCTACAGATGCCTGCTTATATTATTCTACCACTGGGGCGGGGGAATAACACATATCCTTTTACTAAAAGACTAAACCTGCGCAACCCCTGTCTTTACCCGATTTGACTGTTGGTTCCTTTTTCCTTACTCACTTTCTCGACAGACCCTCCACAGGGACGATTTTTGGAAAGTAAAATATTCTGCCAAGCAGGCAATGCCACTAGGACTTTAGCAAAGAAACTACAGAAGGGTCAAGGTTTTCCCTGTGCAGTGAAGGTGCCAGGGATCAAACACAGGGCGTCACGCACGCTAAGCACATGCTGTTCCGCTGAACTGCACCCGCGTGCCAAAGGCATTCATAAACTTGCTTTTGTCCTGCTGAGAGTTGTTAGTCACATTTTGGCTGTCATCACCTGACCACTGGGCCGTCTCATCTTCCCTCCTCATACAGGATGTAGCTGTCCCCTTCCTTCCCATCAGGATCCCCAGCGGACAACAGCCATCAGCATGAGTCTCTGTATGACTGTGGGCGCACTGGGCTACACAGAAAAGCCATTCTTTCTTACTTCCTCTCCCCAGTGATGAAACTGAGACCAGTTAAGATTCCTTATGGATGGGGCTGGAGAGATGATGGCTCAGTGGTTAAGGGTACTAGTTGTTCTTCTGGAGGTCCTGAGTTCAATTCCCAGCAACCAGATGGTGACTCACAACCATCTGTCATGGAATCAGATGCCCGCTTCTGGCGTGTCTCATTGGCTACAGTGTACTCATATAGTAAATAAATAATTTAAAAATTACTGCTATTGTTAGTGTTGGGAGCTGAATGGTTGCAAAAACAAAACACAACAAACTACCACCGTGCTCTCGGGAATGGCTCCCTAGACTCCTTAGGATAGGCCAGTTGGTCTAGCCTCAGGCTGAATTCCATTTCTCACAAGACCTCTACTTTCTACCTTCCCTAACCACAGAGCAAGGGTAATCCTCCTTTTATTTATTTATTTATTTTATTTTTTGGCATTGTTTCATTTTTTTGTGCCTTGAGACAGAGTCTCGCTGTGTAACCCAAGCTGGCCTTGAGTGTGAAGTGCCTTGTCCTCTGAGGGCTGAAAGGAAGACCGAGCTACCGGGCCCAACCCCAGATCTTTACAATGAAAACAGAGCACATAGCTTTTAACATAAAAGGGTGTGTATTCAACATAGGAATGTCATAGAGCATAAATAAATAGGAGGAGAAAAATGAAAGCAACCACACAGTCTACTGACCCACAGCTAACTGCCTTTAAACCTTACCTGTGTCTTCTCTCTCATCTAGCTCCTTCTCCACAAACATGTAAATATCTTTACACAGCAACATAATATATATCTTTTCATTTCTATATTGTTTTGCTGGGCCCATCTCTCACATTTTCCCATATCTAATACCTTCTGTAAAATTTTTGGTAATTATTGCTAGTTATTGCTAATAACTGCTCATTGTAAATACCATCGACTCAGACCATGGGCCATGACTTTACTCTTATTGGTCACTCAGCCCAATAGTTTGTTACACCAGTGCTTCACTTACTTTTACAACTATATTTCATGTAAATTTAAATTATATTTCATTAAAGTAAATTCTTGGGGGCAGAGGTGTAGCAGGGGCTGGGGAAAGAAGAGCTGGGTTCAACACTCAACACAGAAACAAAAGAGCTTTGAAAGCACATGTTCTCAAACATAAGGCTGCTTTTTACTCCGTTCTCTCCTGTAGAGATGAAATGGCGCTGTGTAGCCCTGGCTGGCTCGACATTGACAGAGAGCTGCCTGTTTCTGCCTCCCGGGTGCTAGTGTTAGGGATCTGTGTCGTCAGGCCTGGCTATATTTTTTGTCAAGCTGTTCCAGGGAAGAATGATTTACACTCAGAGTAACTTTGTCCTTTCTTCTCAGGTATTTTCTTCCCAAATTGATGTTCGAAACCTGGTCTCTTCTTATCCTCATCTGCAATCCCTTGGTTGTTAAAGGGTTGGACTTGGGTCTCTGGCTATTTGTAGTTCTTCTTACTCTTTTTATTTTTGTAAGTTCATTCACTTATCTTGGCTTTTCTAAGTCTATCCTTGCTCTACTTTTCTCTTAGGGTAGTCAAGAATTTCTGATTTTAAAATGAATATGCAAAGGTAAATGAGAAAGTAATAAAAGAAACCAACATTCCACCCTACAGTTTCTGCGCAGACGCAGAACCGATGGGACAGTTGTGAGCGCACGCCTGTGCTTCTGAAAGACAAGCCAACAAACTCTCCCATTTCTAAAAGAGAAGAAGAAAGCTGAATCTAAAATCCAGTTCCTTGATTCTTCACTAAGTGCCTTGCCAGATAATCTTGCAACTGAGTTTGCAGGTCAGTTGTGAATCAGACAGCAAATGTCACTTCTGGGGACTAAAACAAACCAAGGTGATTAGACCGAGCGCTTAGACTGCGGATTCCTACTTCTCAAGGGTTTAGTCTTCCAGTCTTAATTTCCCCTTTAAAAAAAAAGGCTGAAACAAGGAAAAGGCTTCATACTAACTGTACTATAAACACACCAGAGTCTTCTAACATGGCACTTAAGCAGCAAACATGACAGCCAAAATGTTTACTCTGTGCCAGGAACTGTCCTTACGAAGTCCCCATTCTTATGGCTTTTGGAATACAGGATCCAGAACACAAATAAACACATAAATGAATCTTGACTTTTCTCTAATGTTCTTTGCCCATCAAAAACAGAGAAGCAAAATGAAGGTAGATCTTATTAGTTAGGGTAATTTACACACAGAAGAACTAAATATGTGGCTAGCGAGGCACACTGAAAGACTTGGAATGGCGGGGGGGGGGGGTGAGTAATTCTAATGAAATTGTTCCCTTTGACGCTGTGGTGCTAGCCATAAAGCCAGAATCTGGAGGCTGAGGTTACCATGTCCTGGACATACGAGTCAGGGCAAGTAGTATGGAAATACATGGGCACAGACATGCTGCAGGGTGTGTCAGGATGCCCCAGAGCAGAATGGGAATTTACGGATTCCCAGGGCTTAGACTATCTGACAAGCACATCCTCAAATGTTGGAGGCCAGCAGAGGCAGCAGAGGGCTTTGGTGAGATGCAGGCTGCTGCCAGGGATTCTCACTCCATGAGCATGGAGTGGGGCCAAGGCTACATTTCTGCCAGCTCTCACACGGGGTTGTGAGTTTCTTTGCTGTCTCTTTTCTACACTTGAGAAGTCTTGGTGCTGTGGCAAACAGAGAGGATCTTTTTGGGTACTTTCAGCCCATGCCACATGTGGTTTTAGGAAGCACATTCATCTCTATTTATGAGGTCCCTGCAACAGTCTATACTTCCCTGAAAATACTTCTCCTCTTGATGGACAGACCTGAAGCTATGTAAAGGAGGACCAGTTATCTAACCAGGGACACTGAGACATGACTCTCCTTATACCTGGAGTGGGCTCAGAGAGACGTTTCCTTCTGATAAAGTCGCTGCCATCTCCTGGCATTCAAACACAAAGGCTCTTGGGATGCTAACTGTGCTCTAATGAGGACACGCATGCTCAAGCCAGGCAGCCTTGTGCCAACAGTGAGCTCTGAGGTCCTTTGTCTCCTTCAGTTCTTACAATCACTCCTCGGGTAGGACTTGGCATGTTCTCTCCTAGAGAGAAGCCAGGCTGTGTGTGGAAGTCACAAAGCTGATAACTAGTCAACTATGGTTTGAAGTCAGGGCTGTCTGATCCCAACAGCCACACTTTTAGCTACAAGTTCAACCATAAATCATTGGCGGATATTGATAGCCCAGCACTTTTTCCAATTGGCAACTGTTTTATGAGGTGCTGAGGGGAGGTTTGGTGAAGGAGGCAGGGAACCTGGGTGTTTGGCGACCATGGGAAGTTACTTAACAAAGGAGGGCAGGGATGCGGTACTTCAACAGAGAGAAGACAAACAAGAAAACACTTCCAGAACTTGCAAGCATGAGAAAACTAAGGGAGAAGTTCAAGCTTAGCCCATCTAAGAAAAGCAAAGGAACTGGGGCTATGGAAAAAAGCAGCTTAAATTTTATGACGTCTGCCAGAAGGTACTGAGTCTGCCTACACACACACTTCCCATATTCATTTCTGGCAAGTTATATTCTACATAGAAATTAAGGGACGCAACCGCTTTTAATTTCACAGGAGGTATGATGGTGAGTGAATCCTTTTGTTATCTTTTACTTTTATCTTTTGCAGATAATGAGTGGTCTGTTAATTGGGTGTTTTGTTTTAATTCAGACTTTTGAAGGCCCAGGCTTCCTCACACTGACGGTAAGAACACCAAGATGCTGGACGCCAGTCAAAGGAACTACCAACTCCTGTACCTTAATTAAGCCCCGTGTGCTTGGAGAATTATAACTGCCCCCCTTTAATTATTTTATATATATTGTTGGAGATTAAACAGACTGGTGTAATTAATACAGAAGATGGCACTCTTCTAGAAGCTGTAGATTCTGTCTGGACTGGTGAAATAATGAGGGTGGAATTCTGGAGACAAACCCAGGAGCCAGGCCAATTCTGCACATAGCCACAGCAGCCTCATCACACGCTTGTCTTCTTAAAGCAGAGACTGGCATGGTAGACAAGTTTTGGAGCTAAGAGCCAACAGGTCCATCTTCAGGGTGATAGACAGGATACGGTAAGCAAGTACAGTATCTGTGGGCACCTGGGCATACGAACTCTTCTCCTTGACTCTCCATGAGTCAACTCTGAGAACAGAGCCAGTAGGCACAGACTGCACAGCTGCTTCTCCACGCCGGGCAACCATCATACCTGACCTGAACACCTGCGTCCCCCATCGGCAGACGTGACACGTGACAGAGAGCAGGGCACCTGAGGACACGCAGCTCTGACTTGAAAAAGATGGACGAAGCTCAAACCTTTCGAAAGGAGTTCCCCCTCCCCTGATCTTCTAAATCAAAAAAAGCACCATTTTAAAGTGTGTGTGACTCATGTAAGAATTCACCAACAAGCTTGTTGTTTTCCTCATAGTACTCTTAACAAGTCACAGGTAACCCAGTGTCCTTGAATATGTGACAAGCACTAAATCATTTCCATCATTTGGTCCTAGTTCATGAGCAACTGATACCCACCATTTCTCTTTCTCTCTCTCTCTCTCTCTCTCTCTCTCTCTCTCTCTCTCTCTCTCTCTCTCTCTCTCTCTCTCTCTCTCTCTTTCTCCAAATGTGAGCTAGGCTCTGTGCTAAATACACACACATCCTGCAGGTGACCACGAACCTTTGTCTACCTCACCTTAAAAGTACGAAGCACACAAACATGCTAAATACCTCTTCAACTCCGTCACTTGGTCTGTGTCTTAGTCCTTTTTCTGTTGTTGTAAATGAATACCATAGGCTTGAGTAAATTGCTTTAAGAAAAAGAAAAGCTGTGGTTTTGCAGGCTGAGCCCACCTGGCTTGTGGTGGTGGTGAGAGCTCTCTTCTCACCATCATGAATGGTGACAGAGGGGACATGCCAGCTCAGAAGCTTTACATCTTACAGAGTCACCAGCGCACTGGACTCTGATGACCTCCCCACCTCAAACATATCAGCACACAGACTAGAGATTGGGTTTCCAACACATGAACTCTTGGGGACCCTACAACCTCACTAGGGGATTAAGAGCAGAGCTGGGACCAGCACTCAAAGCTCTGTCTATACACAAAGCCAAACCCCTTGGCTTCCGTGACATGAAATCTTTCAAGTGTGCATCTTTTCAGTACACAATTCAGAATGTTGGCGGTAAGATTATGAATATAAATGTGAGCAACAATGAGTGAATCTTAAACTGTAGTAATCAAAGGACTGCTATCTGCTCACAGTGGTGAGCTTCCTCGTATGAGTTAGGAGGGCATCTTTCTTAGGATTCTCTTTGCACTAAACCTAGTATTTTTCTCAGGTTTTCTGGTGTTTTGAATATGCTTGGTTCGGGGAGTGGCCCTATTAGCAGGTAGGACCTTGTTGGAGTCCGTGTGGCCTGGTAGGAGGAAGTGTATCACTGTGGAACTAGGCTTTGAGACCCTCCTCCTAGCTGCCTTCCAGTCAAGATGGAGAACTCTAAGCTCCTCCTGCATTATGCCTGCCTGAACATGCTTCCTATCTTGATGATAATGGATGAACCTGTAAGCCAGCCCCAATTAAATGTTGCCCTTTATAAGAGTTGCCTCGGTCATGGTGTCTCCTCACAGCAAAGGAAACCCCAAGACATGTTTGGTTTCATTTCTAGGGCAGGAATGATATAGAACAGTGTTACAAATGTCAGACTATAATAATATAAACAAAATTAAGAAAAACATTTTACATTTTAGACGGTTACTATTTTCCACATATGCGATTCTTTATACTATTTGAAGGCTGGTCCTGGGGCTCATGAGTATAATGTTTACTGTGCAAAATATGAAGACTAAGTTTGGAATATATACACATACACACAAGTGTGTCCTTACCTCCAAACTTGACTTCAAAACAATAATAATAAATAACATCAGTGACAGTTCATATCCTGTGCATAAACATATAAACTGCACATACACTTGCGCCTCTGTATGCACCCTGCCGGCAACTACACACCTAATCAACTTGGCTAGACATACATTCTTTGACTGGTCTAAGATAGTTTTAACTATTTTGTTGCTGTCCTAAAACATTATTCGGTGGACCACACAAAGGTACCTGACACCTTCTGAGAGTTTTCTCAATGAATAATGATACAAACTGTGCTTTGGTGTTAATTTATACATCTGTGTAATGGGAACTGTTCGTCATTTGCACCAGGGTTCCAGTCTCCATTTCATCAGTTGATGCTCTGCTCTTTTTTGGGGGTAGAAATGGGAATGAGCAGTCATGAAACCTGGAGCCAAAAGCTGCTGCAGCAAATGGGTGACGTATCCTAGACCAGCTACCATATTCCCTCCACCACAAACTCTAGCCTGTTCCCACCCCATATCAAATAGTTTCAGCACAGGAACCTGTGGGAAAACCAACTGATTGGTAAAAGAAAACAGAACTGATTTTCTCAAATGATGGTGCTTTGTATTCCTGCTAAGACTCTCGAGAATTAAGGCTCTATGAAACATTCCATTGTCGCTCTCAAATCCTTGAAAGGTTATAGAAATAGATATAGATTAGATCAGATACAAGATACAGATATAGATATAGATATAGATAGCGAACTGGGTTCAGAGCTAAAGCGAGCAGATCCACAGAGAAATGGCATCCTGATCACTCATGGTGCACCTGTCGCTAAATTGAACAAGCCTAATTCCTTCAGGGACCAGGGATGTTAATATTAGCTTCCATCTTCCAGTGTTCCAAGTCCCCCATGCTGTCTGTAGTCATGTGTACCAGACTAGCTTGCAGACATAGGAAGGTGAACCTGTTCCCTGAGGGAATGTGCTTAGGGAGTCACAGTGACTGATCACATGCATGGTGCTAGTGACGTCTTGCATGCTGTTTCTGCTTAATTTGACTCATTTTTTAAATATTAATACAGGATTTTGATATTATTTCAAGATTGAAATGCTATTCTTTTAAATGCACCTTTGGTAGAGTTAGATCTATCCTCCAAAAGGGGAAACTGTTGCTAACTTTTGAGTGGCTTACAAGGGTGACCCCAGCATCCAGCCACCTGAGTGCCATGGCCTTGGAAAGTTCCCTGGCTTGTCTGAGCTGCCCCGACCCACATGGGGATGGCTATAGTCAGCGTGTGTCACAGGCATCCTGATCAGTCATAATCAAACCCTTATTCTGGAGACTCGGTATCTCGGAGAAAGATCCCAGTAAACTCTGGGAGACTATTAAGCCCTGGCCTATTTCAATACACATATTTTAAAAAGTGAAAACACGACCTGGTGTCTTAGTTAAAGCATCTCCAAATAAAGTCACATCATTAGGATTCAGGCAGAACACAAAAATTAAATCAAATGGAAGTATAAAAGGAATGAGCTACAGCTATGCACATGGAAAAGGTGCCAGAGGGCAAACAACTCAATGTCCAGTAAAGGAGCGCAAGAGAGGGAAGGGGAGAGAAAATAAGGTAGGCTACAGCCCAAAATGCAGGGGTCTCAGGTTAGTTTGGGGGTGGGGCATGGGGTGGGGTGCGCACAAGTGTGCCTGTGGTGTGTGTGTGCCTGTGGTGTGTGTGTGCCTGTGCGCGAGTGTGTACTGAATTCTCATTATCATCTAGTACGGTCTGTTTAAGGAGCAGTTCCACCCTCTCATTCAAATGGGGGAGGGGAAGGGAGTGTCGTCGGGAAACCACTACACCCCATCCTCCGTGGAACATTCCTTCTGCTTAGCCATTTGGGCTCCAATATTCCCTGGAAAAGAAAAGCTGTTTATCAGGAAAGGCTCATTAAGCTATAATGATCTGGGCCTGGAAAAACAAGACTCCTCAGAACAGAAAAGAAAGGTACAGAAGTACGGCCTTGAATTTCCAAATTCTTTGTTTTTGTTTGCTTTTAAACAACTCCCCATTTGTTTGATCCAGTAAGGAGAGTCTCCCCTGGTTTATTAGTGTGTATTACATTTCTACACTAAGTAATTAAATCGTTACCTTAATTAAAAAAAAAAAAAAAACAACAAACCCTGGTGTGTAATAAAAGGGCAGCTTAGAGGGAGGACCCGTGCTGCTGGGCTGGAGGCACTCGGATGCCTGCCTTGTCAGCCTCAGGACCCAAAGTCAAATCCCCAGAACCCAGATTTAAAAACAAAACAAAACAAACAAACAAAAAACCCAACCCCTAGTGTGGCCACGTTTGCCACACATGGAAACAAAGACAGGCAGATAGATTCCTGGAGCTCACCAATCATCCAGACCAATGAGCAATGCTTTCTCAAACAGCAAGGTGGTCGGTCGGTCAGCACCTGAGGACTGACAGCCAAGGTGGATCTCTGGCTGTCACTTGTTCTCTCTACCTGTGTCTCTGTCTCCCTCCTCCCACCCCCATCTCTCTCTCTCTCCCCTCCCTCCCTCCTTCCCTCCCTCCCTCTCAACAGAAAAAATGACACCAAAGTAAATCCACATTAAAGAGATGAGTCCAACCCAGGCACACTTCCTTGTTAACTGGACAAACTAAGGCTGACCAAAACCACCCTAGATACTCATGCCCCTAACACATGTTAACTGCTCAACACTGGTTGAACACCTACTATGTGCCAGGTGCTGGGTACTTAAAGGTTGAAAAGAAATTCTATATTCATTCAAATAACTGGTCATCAGGAGGACAGACAGAACGAAACTGACAGCCAAGTAAATACTGCAGAGTTGTAACGGCTGACACAATCCTGATCCAGGAGGGGCTACCTATTCTACAGAGAAACTCAGGAAGAATCGCCCAAGTGGTGTCTGTTGGGGACTAGATTTTAATGTGAGCTGTCTTGCAGGTGGAGGAGGGAAGGCTCAAATCAAGAAGAGCCCCGGAGAACAAGGAAGTTGGGAATAAGTGCGGAAAGGCAGAAAGGTTAAAATATCCCTACAGCCGCAGCACATAAGTTTCCAGAAGACACACGCTGGGTTGAGACGTGACTGCGTTAGGATCTAGTGTGAAATCTGGGATGAGGAAGACCCTTAGAGATCAAGGACTGGAGTTTGGGAGTCAGTGTCTGGGTGCTGGAGATGCTCCTCCTCACCTTGATCTTTCTGTGGAGGGAAAGGGGGAGCCCAGGGCCACTCATAGCAGGGGGAAAATGAGAAACAGGTCTTCCCAGGGGTGATGACCCAGACACAATGAGTTGCTGAGATTCAAATTGAGACATGCATGCAATAAACAGAAACCCACAATGGGTCTATTAGTATCAAGAATTATTTTGTCTGCACAAACATCAAGCTTTAAAGAGTACTTACATTTTATAACTTTTAGACACCTAACCTTCACACCTGACGATGCTTTTATCACATCAGTATTTCCCAACCAAAGCTAAAGATGAAAAGGCACCGCCATCTGAAGCAGAGCCTGTCTTACACAGCATGTGGATGTGGCGAAGTAACAGGAAGATATGGGAGATTCCTGGCCCTCACCCCTCACACCCCCTTACACCTGGATCCACAGACGAGACAGGGATCTGCTTGCTCTCTGGCTTGGCCCTTAGAGCCATTTCTATCTCCAGCCCTCACAGGTTGTTTTTGAAGCAGGGAGATCTCACAGTTTTGTTTTATTTTGTAATCAAGTTTAAGTATGTTTAGAAGAATGGAAACAACCTAAAAAATGTCATAAGATGAACTTAATTTATTGCTAAGAAGACAAGCCCTACACTGTCCAGACTGGCAGAGGGGAGGTCATATCATTCTGAGGCTAGGACAGCCCTGAGCTCAGGTAAATGAAGAAGTAGCCAGTTGCTAGAGCTTCTAATGTCCAAGTCTTCCTAGGTCCATAAGATCCACCTTCCCTGACCTCTGCACACCTGACTGTCTTTAAAAAAAACTACAAGGAGGCATGAAAACAGCACCTTAGAGCCAGGATCCCCCAGAAAACCTGGGGTGAAAAAGGAGCACGATTTAATTTGAATATAATTTCTATTTGTATGAGTCCAGTGCAAAAGCTCCACGCTGAATAATTCACAGTGACAGCAGACTCTGGGCTTGAGTCCCTTCTGGAAGACTCTTGTGATCTTCAAACAGAATCATACAGAATTGAGCACACAGAATGTGTTCATGTCATTACAACTAAGGTTTCACACAAATGTCTTCCTTCACAGGAAACTATTATAATGGGACACAATTTGAAAATGGCTTTGAAGAAGAAATCTGAATAGGCAATGATGGTGCTTTTCTTTAACCCTAGCACTCAGGAGGCAGAAGGAAGGAGACCTCAGAATTAGAGGCCAGCCTGGTCTACAGAGTGAGTTCTAGGACAGCCAGGGCATATAGAGAAATCCTGTCTTAAAACAGAAAGAAAGAAAGAAAGAAAGAAAGAAAGAAAGAAAGAAAGAAAGAAAGAAAGAAAGAAAGAAAGAAAGAAAGAGAAAGAGAGAGAAAGAAAAAGAGAAAGAAAGAGAGAAAGAGAGAAAGAGAAAGAGAAAGAGAAAGAAAGAGAGAGAGAAAGAGAGGGGGAGGGGGAGGGAGGGAGGGAGGAAAGAAAGAAAGAGAAAGAAAGAAAAGAAGGGGGGAAGGAAGGAAGGAAGGAAGGAAGGAAGGAAGAAAGAAAGAAAGAAAGAAAGAAAGAAAGAAAGAAAGAAAGAGAGAGAGAGAGAGAGAGAAAGAAGAAAAGAAAGAGAAAGAGAGAAAGAAAAAGATAAAGAAAGAGAGAGAGAAAGAGAGAAAGAGAGAAAGAGAGAGAGAGAGAAAGAGAGAGAGAGAAAGAGAGAGAGAAAGAGAGAGAGAGAGAGAGAGAGAAAGAGAGAGAGAGAGAGAGAGAGAGAGGAAGGGAGGAATTTGTATTGGGACACACACATTCCCAAATCCTATAATGACATGCTAATAACTGAAAATCGAATACATAATTATAGGATTACCATTAACACTACAGCTAATAAACTTCGACACAGGAAATATGACAGTGGATCAAAATGAAGTCTAAGATTGAATTATAACATGTTAGATTGACAACTACCTATTAGTACTGAGAAGTACTGATGGATGCTCCCTTGGACATCAAACTCTGCTCCCCCACTGGGAACATGCAAACAAATTGTGATGTACATTTTTTGGACTCTCTGGGAAACGTCCTGAGTCGTGTCAAGGAGAGACTGTATGTGAAGGTGGCACAGACTAGCTGTGGTTTCATTTTTATGATGTTAATATGAATTGTGAAATCAACTCATTTGTCTCCCTACTTGAAAAATAACAGAAAAACACTCACATTCAGAGATGGAGCTAGCTATTCACTGAGTGGACACCCTAAAGTTCACCACTGTTAGACTTGTGGTCCACTTCCAGCATTTTTCCATGGATCACACTTAAAAACCTAGTAGCTTTCACTTACCAACGAGCTCCAGGACCAGCTGGCCTGCTCTGTATGTGAATACTTGCCCTAATATGCATCCACCAATCTGAACTCTGCTCCTGGCCACTTGCTTCTCTTGGTACCACCTCCCAGGAGTAGGGCACAGTGACTACTGAGCTGGCACAGTGACTGTTACCCTTTCATGGCCCTTTCCTCCTGCATCATCACCTCTAATCATTTCTCAAGGGATGGCTTGTTTCCCATTTCCAAATTTCAACTCTGTGTGCAGGTTTTTCCTTACCCATCACTAGCCTCCCAATTGCCAGTCCCTTCTCCTTGAGCTAGTCCAGAATTTACTCTCCCATTACAATTCTGACAGACATCCACAAATCTTATCCAATGCCTCCAAAATCAAGTGCTACAACTCACTAAGGAGAAATCTGGAGTCCACTCATGTGTCCCAAAGTTCTATGGACCCCAAGGTATCCTCTCCGGTTCAGACTACCACCAATAGGCTTCAGCGTGTGTCACCCAAGGGACCCTTTAGAACTGGAGATCAGCAAGTTCCATTAGCGAATCGTCTACCCATCACTCTCATATCAGCAAGGGTCTCCTTTAAAAAGCCATCTTCCCACCATATCCTGTGCATCCCCTGCCTTCCCTGCTCGCTGCATCGGTCACATCAACCCTCCCTCCCTAGGATACATGAGAGCTTGAGCCTCTGCTATCTTTCTTAACAGATAGTTAAAGTCGTTTTTCAGTATCATTTTATCTAGGCAGGTGCCACTGTCTCACTTACAGGATCCTTCAGTTTGTGTCTGACTCTTATGGCCTTTATATCCCTTCAGAAGTCTCTGCCCTGAAAAACTCTCCTTTTAACATCTCAGATGTTCATCTTCTTGCATCTAGGTGAGGGTAATGTGATGATAAGGCCCTGTCTTAATTACATTTAATCACCAGAGCCGAAAAAGGTCTCACCCACAGAAGATACTCTGTAGCTGAATGAATGTATGCATGCATTTCCTCAAGCTGGTGTGGAAAAAAAAATATGGACTTGTCAGTGACTAAATGCCTTAATATGAGGTTTAAAGGCAATCAAAGGACAAATATCATTTAAATGGTTTCTCCTTGTGGGAGGCTTAGCTTGCATGGAATGCTTTTGAGCAGCAGAATGGAAACTTCTTTACAACCTGTAATAATTGCCATTATTCAGGGAGCTCACAAGAAAGAGCTTGTGCTAGTTGGAACTCTGGGTGTTTGTCTGTCTGACTTCTAATGGAGTTGGGGCTCAGCGTTAACCCTTCCTACCCAACCCCAAACACTTTATGAACCAACATATAAGAACCAAACACCTGACCTGGCTCTCAGATACCCCAGACCTACACAACAGTCTGACAGTACAGTGTCCTCAGCCCTGGACGGCAAGGACAGAATCATCAGAGCATCTGTGACAGAGTGATGGCGTCCTCTGTCACTATGTGTTACATGTGACCAGAGACAAGGGCAGTCAGGCCCTGAGATGCAACACAGACCCATAGAGCGCAGGAGCAGCCTCGGGCACTAGGTTTCCATCCACCTACACGCTCCAAGACTGAGGTGGAGTTCTTGCCTCTGCCACCCCCCCATCTCAGCTTTTAGGCAATACAATGGTTGTTTTAAAGATGATCTTTGTTTGGTTTGTTTTGGTTTTTTTGAGACAGCATTTCTCTGTGTAGCCCTGGCTATCCTGGAACTCACTCTGTAGACCAGGCTGGCCTCAAACTTAGAGATTCACCTGCCTCTGCCTCCTGGGTGCTGGGATTTAAGGCACATCACCCAGTGAGGATGACTTTTTTAGTTAATGTGTGACGGCTCGAGAAAGTTTGTGGCAAAGGAAGTTGTGCCCAGGGAGTAGCTGTTAGTAAGGTACAGTCCACTCCTTCAGATCTCCCCTCAGTCTGAGAGCTTATGATACATACATCAGCTCATGCATTCATTCAGACATCCACTACATCTCCAGCCCTGTGCTAAGCACAGAGCAGAGGAAGGAGCACAACAGACAAGGCTCTGCTCTCAGGGAGACTACCTTCTAGAAAGAGATGAAGCCCGAGAAATACAAACATATGAATGAACAACAGGGGAGCTGCTGACACCTGTTCTGACATGAAATAAGGACACAGTGACAGGGATCTTATTGGGGTTTGAAAGAAATGAGGGAACAAGTTTCCCAAGTGTTCATCCCAAGAGCTCCCCGGGCAGTAGGGTAACGGATGCAGAATCAGCTTCACTGAAGAAAACTGACAGAATCTGGGAACAGAGGCCCAAGCTGGCAGCGCCTGCCCTTTGCCCTGGCCCTGAGTCCCTTCTCTTTCTCATGGAAGCACAGACTGGACCCCTGGGGTTTCTCTGAGCCTTGGGAAGTACAAAACACCTTTCCACATAAAGCATGAGGCCAGGAGACTAGGGGCAACCTCAAAGAATGGCTGAAAACCTGGTCCAAGTAAAATAAGCTTGTGTAAGGAGAGGCAAGAACATTCTCCCACATACAGAACACAAGCTAGTGACTCTTGTTAGGCATGAGTGTAGGGGCATGCTGGGTAAGTAAAAGGTCTTGTGGGAGGGGCAAGGTCTGTGGCCACAGGCAGGATAGGAGTAGAGGTGGAGAGACAGAGAACAGGGGTGGGGCTAGTCATCCCAGGACCCTACAGAGTGAGCTGAAGACACTTGTGCCCACCCTCAGAACCCTGGCAGCTGTAATTTAGAGGCTGTGAGTCCTGTAATCCTCAACATTAAGATTGCTGATTAAGAACTCAAGCTTGCTGAGATGGTGGCCCACACCTTTATAATTCCAGCACCTGGAAGACAGGCAGGCAAATCTCTGTAAATCTGAGGCCAGCCTGGTCTATATAGTTAAGTTCCAGGACAGTCAGAACAGCAGTGAAACCCTGTTCAAAATTTTAAAAACCAAAACCAAAAAACTTAGGGTCAACAAGATGGCCAGTAAAGGCACTCCCCATTCCAAGACTGAGGACAGAAGTTCAATTCCAGAAAACCATGTGGTGAAAAGAAAGCCAATTCTCACAAGTGCCTTCGGCCTAGCTATCACATGGACACTGTGG
Organism: Mus caroli; assembly: GCF_978045245.1. Taxonomy (NCBI): domain Eukaryota; kingdom Metazoa; phylum Chordata; class Mammalia; order Rodentia; family Muridae; genus Mus; species Mus caroli. Next base: position 67,134,561 of record NW_028227271.1, read on the forward strand.
CACACCCATGTGTGCCCACACACATGCACACTTTTTCTTTTTAACATACAATAAACTTTATTATTATTATTATTAATTATTATTATTATAGTATATAATAGAGTTTATTCAGGGCATGGGGAGGGGAGTTAAGTGGGTAGTAGAGGCAGAGAAAGGCAGAGAGAAAAAGTAGAGAAGTAGATAGAGGCCGGCCATGAGCACGGGGAGAGAGGGGGGAAAGGAATGGAGTGGGGTGGGGTTGGGGGGGCAAGATCAAGAGAAAGCAAGAGAGCAAGAGCTACCATGAACTTTAATCAAAGAGGCCTCTTCTTTGTTTTTATTCAGCTTGAAGGTCACCGTTTCAAGGTCTTAGACGGACTTAACCACAGACACTGGTAGAAATTTGAGAACTGTCCTTTTGTTTTTGTTGTTAGACTGACTTGTTCTGCATGTGTAGGTATATATGTGATTGGCCTGCATACATGTATGTGCACACACACTCTGCATTTACATAAGCATGTATGTGGGGCTCTCTGCGAGAAGTATAGAAGCAAATGGGAGGTAATAAAGAGAGATTTACTGGAAGGGCTAGAAAGGCGGGAAATGACTCCAGTCTCTGCAGAGGTAACCCTGTAACAGCGCTGGAGCTGGTGAGCAGGCATGCCAGCAAGGCACCTTTATGACTTACCTCATTTGAACTGAGCCTATATTTCCATGTAATTGCTTCTCTCCTTTTCTTGGGCAATAATTATAAGACTAACTTTTCAAATAAAATAAAATTGCTTCTCTGTTCTACACAGACGGTTATAGAACAGGTCAGAGCACGTTTTCCTAGTATCTTGTTCCAGCCTCCAGCTTCCAAAGCACTGGCTTGAGTTAGGAATACAGTTCTTACCCCAGCACTTGGGCTGACTTCCAGGACAACTCGCCTGACACGGAGACACCACTCCTTGCCTCAGTTTCCCTGTTTATAGATTAGTAGCTGCTAGTGCTTCTCTCTGTGTAGCCACCCCTCTGTGTGTGAGGGTAAGAGAAATACAGAATGGGATTATTCTCATTCAACATGCCATTCCAACACTTTGTTTCTAAATGGTCTCTGGTGACTCTCAATATTAATCTAGTTACTCGCTAATAATCTCTGCCATCGGTCCAGGGAGCCGTCAAGGGTGTCATGAGGGAAAGAGCCTCTGTTCCACTGCATGAGACATGAAAGCAAGTATCCTTTTATTCTTTTACTGACTTGGTATTTTGTGGTGACCAATGATAATTGGCCTTCTGCCTACATCCATGAGGACCACAGCCATCGTCTAAGGGGTTATGACTTTGTTATGACTTTAATTACGAGAAAAGGAATTCTTTATGAGAATAAATTGGCTAGATACTGCCGATTCCTTTCAAGAAATGTCTAGACATTTTTTAAAATCTACTCTCCAGCTTCTCCAGTTCTTCTCTGTGTCTAGGGCGCTGATCCTGCAAACTCTGTCGGGGTCCTGTACTCCCCAGCCTTGAATCCGATCGAGAAGCCCAGGCAGGGAGCTTGGGAGCAAGAAAGCCTGGGCACTTCTCTGCCCCATTGGCACTAAGCTTGTGGCTGGCAGCAGTTCCACCTCCCAGTGGAAAACTGCTTCCTCTGTGGTCCCAGTTCCTGCTGGGTGGTTCCCCTTTGATTCCCCAGCCCCACAGGTGCTACCTGGATGGTCTCCCAGTACTCCATCCTTCCTAACCGTGGCAAGGAGCTAGCTGACTAGGTAGGTAGCATAGTATCTGCCTTTCTGTCTGGACCCTTGGGTTGTCCAGGGCTCCTTGATCTCTAAAGAGCAGATATTGCATTTAGAAATATATCCAAAATGAATTCTGCAGGCTCATTTCTTCTTGACTGGTAGGTAAGTTCCTCAGAAAGATTATTTTCTTGATCACTGACTTCTGCTTGCATTAAGTTTATGTGGGAATGAAAGGATTTAGGGCGGAACCACAGACTAGAGGTCACTAGACCTTTGTGAGGGGCCTTGAGCCTCATGGGCCTGAGTTTTATCACGCAGAAAGGGACAAGAGTTTACCTGACCTGCCCACTGCCTGTATGGCTCAAGCATAGGGCACACAAATATTTTAGAAATAATATATTTATTGTTATACATATATTATTTATATCTGCCACGGTGCTACGAAGGCATTATAATTATTATTATACAAGTTGATTCTGGTGGAAAGGAAAATGCTTTCGTCTCTGCTCAGTCTGACTGATCTTCAGCTTCATCTGTGCTCAATGTCACAGGTCACATGTACAACTCAGTGCCTGGCATAGCACAGTGCAACCCAGCCCCTGTAGTGGTCACTGTACTGGCTGACTTTGGCAACCCAGCCAGTTGCCAAAGCCTAGAGGGAGAGGCAACTCACCAATGTCGAGGACCCTCTGCTTGGCAGTGTGCTGCCGGGAGTGCCAGTACTTCCAGTATTTCAGCTGCTCATCTCGGTTTTTGTCTTCACTAAAGACCACCATCACCACACTCTGCAGGAGAGAAAAGCTGCCGTTATTCTCGGACGACTGACAAAGTTCCCACTTCCGGCAACTCTAACACAGCCTGTAGCTTTTATTGTTGAAGAGCCAGGCATGGTGGCTCCTGCCTTTAATCCTAGCACTCTGTAGCCAGAGACAGAAGGATCTGAGTTTGAGGCCAGCTGAGTCTTCAGGGCAGCCAGGGCTTCACAGAGAAACCATACCCTCCTACCCCTAAATCCAGAGACTGCAGCAAGGAAAGGCCTCAGTGAGTTAAGTTGTTTGTCACGATCCTGGCGACCTGAGTTAGGTCTTTGAGAGGCATAGGGTGGACGGAAGAGAAACAACTTCTGAAGTTATCTTCCTTGTAGGTATGTGTGCATGTGTGCAGACACCCACACATACACACACACTGGGAACAGCCTGGATAAAAACAATACCCTTCGTCATTCCTACCACAGCATCCTGACAACCAGATGAAGCAGCCTTTGGCACGGTTGGTATATTTTGCAGGGTTAGCTCGAAACTGCAAAGCAGCTGGCTTACATTGGGAAAAACACATCTGAAACCTGTCTTAAGTAGAATTGGTGCCATTTGTAAAGAAGCACACATTCATCTCTCGCCTAGGGAAGTGCCTCAGGCTGGAGTGGAACAGGTAATAAGAGAATTGCACAGGAAACACAGACATGCTAGGAGACAAAACTCATGTTGATAAACATATTTCAAACGTCAGAGAACTCATAACCCAAAAGTACAAGGGCAGCGCTGCACTTCAGCAAAACATGGCTGTCCTTTACATGAGCTAGAGCAACCAATTCTGCTTCACAGAAATAAGAATCTAAACGTTGGGCTAGAGAGGTGGCTCAGAGGTTAAGAGCACTGATTGCTCTTCCAGAGGTCCTGAGTTCAAGTCCCAGCAACCACATGGTGGCTCACACCCATCTGTAATGAGATCTGATGGCCTCTTCTGGTGTGTCTGAAGACAGCTACAGTGTACTTACATATGATAAATAAATCTAAAAAAAAAAAAGTACACTGTAACTGTCTTCAGACACACCAGAAGAGGGCATCAGATCTCATTACAGATGGTTGTCAGCCACCATGTGGTTGCTGGGACTTGAACTCAGGACCTCTGGAAGAGCAGTCAGTGCTCTCAACTTCTGAGCCATCTCTCCAGCCCTACAGTGTACTTTTATAAAATAAATAAATCTTTAAAGAAAAAACAGAATCTAAACCTCACTGCAGTTCTAAATTTCAAACAGACATCATTTGCAAAAATTTACATATGTTGGCTGTCCTTCTGGAACGCAGGCTGCCATGACCCTGCCGCAGACTCCAGAATTACTCCAGGATTACAGCGATGAGGTGCCTTATCTGGTTCAGATCACATTTCCAGAAAAACGGAACAAAAGAAGATAAAACTTCCATAATGACCAGTTATTTCATGGTTTTGGTTTGGTTTTGTTGTTGTTGTTTTTGCTCTGTGTGTGTGTGTGTGTGTGTGTGTGTGTGTGGTTTTGAATTTTCCAGAAAATTGTTTAACAACCCTAGCTGTACTGGAATTCATTTTATTCACAAGGCTAGTCTCAAGCTTTCAGATATCTGCCTACCTCTGCCTCCCCACTGCTGGGATTAAAGACATGTATCACCACACCCAGTTTTACACATCCATATTAAAAGACTTTCATGATCCCACCAAAGTGGAATCACTGGGAAAGTCCCAACAGATGTCACTTACATAGCTGCCACCTTTTCAGAGCAATGGCTGCATGGAACTCATATACATATGATTTAACTGTATCCCACCTGTTCCCCCCAGATACCCATGTCTGGATTGAGACCCAAGGAGAAAGCCCTCTGCTTTTCATCCCTCCAGGAGGCTCCACAGAGCACTGTTTCTAGTTGTACTTGGTTTTCTTGGTGGTGCTGGGGGTAGAACCCAAAGTCTCACATGAATTAGGACTAGAGACCCCCCGAGGCAAACACCATGCACCATGCAGCCCATCCTCATGCTAGAAGAGTTAGTCAGGAAGCTGGCAGCCTGGGACCTACCCCAGCAATCCCACCCATCTTAGTTACGCCACTTATTAGCTTCTGAAAGCCAAGTTTTCTTATGCATAGTACTGTAATAGAACAATGTGCTTCATTATTATTATTATTATTATTAAAACGGGTTGTGGTTTAGTTTCAGTAAGTTATTAAGCATCCAGCACCTAGTGAAATCCCTGATACAAAGAAGACAGCATCACTGTGTGACTTGATGCAATGCATTCTTGTTGATACAGTATGCCCTCCACCATAGTTCTGGCCACAGGGTTGGAACAGGTTGCTGTCCCTCACGGTGAACAGTACCCTAGGTACCTTTTGATCGCCAATGGGCTCACTTTGCTTGGGAACTTGGCCCATATGTGGTAGGGGCACTGTGCTCTGGACATATATGGTTGGGTCACTGGGCTCTGGGCATGCCACGGTTCCCTACTTCTCAAGCTAAAACGCTTAGTAGGACACATCTACAGACAGAATCTGACGGGCTGGGGACCACAGGTACAGTGGCATGGAGCAGTTTATAAGAGAGCAGGGAAATCTGTATTGCAACAAAGCAGGAAAGTCTTGCAACCCTTTCTAACCTCTGCTGTAAGGGTTTTGTTTTGTTTTGTTTTTGTTTTGTTTTGTTTTTTTTGAAGTGGAGATGGACTACCTATCAGCTCCCTGTTGGCAGTAGCGAGCATGCCAGCCTGGCATGCATCCAAAGCAGACAGACAGTGACCACTCATGTCATTTCCCACACTAGAGATTAATACTCATGAATCTGAAATCCCTCCAAGCTGCCGCTGTTGGGGATCATCATACCTCCTCGCCTTTTGAATCCTGGATAAGCCAGGGGCTGCAGAAGGCTTTGTAAGGGTTGTAAATGGTCCAAGACTCAGCAGAAAATACTCTCTGCTACACATCACTCACAAACATACCCTGATCTACTACAGATCAGCTGAAAACTGCACAGCCTACAAGCCATGAAAGAGGCGAGGGGGATTCCTTGGTACAGGGAAAAAGCATGCTCAGTCAGGTCGCTCCCCCGAGTTTTATTGGTTACTGATTAAAATGATAAATTATGAGCAATAAATAGGCTCTCTTGCACGAGACTTTCTGAGTTATTTATTTTGGACTTTTTCTCCATGCCATTCCAGGGGTATGTTGGGGAGCAACCCCACCCCCTGATCACCCTGGAGTTCCATTTTGAGAAATGTGGCGCATACCCTGACTTTGCTGATGGGGTGCCGGAAGCATTTGTTGTCTCCAGTCTCACTGAGTGTTATGGCATAGAATTGTCCTTTGTTGAGGTAGGTCATGGGGCCCTCCCCCTGCTTCTGACGGAGAGATTTGGTGGCTTCCAGGGTGTACTGAAATGTACCACTGTGAAGAGGAAACACAGAGCGGTCAGTTCACTAACTGGACATTTTTTCCTTCCTGGGCAGATTCACATCAACAGGGTTTGATGTGACTATTAAGAAATAATGACTATTTAACAGACAAAATATGGAATACAGCAAGATGAATAAGTCCAAACCCAAGGTGGTACAATATACATTTTTAACCGTAGCCTGTAAACCAGGTGGTTTTAAGTGGGGAGAAAGTCCAGGATGTGCTGGGCAAACACCAGAGATGGTGGGAATTCAGCCTTAGAAGTTCCCACTTTTATCCTAAGAATCAGAGCTTCCCCCTTCGGCCTCCAAATTCGCCCATTTTCTCTGTATCTAGCCACAAATGCCTGAGAGCTTGATTTGATCATCCACCTCCAACTCCTAACAGCTGACATCATAGCACCAGCTGTAAAACTGGCCCATTTCCTGTTTGGAAGCCCTCAGAAGGATTCACAGTGAGGCTACTCCAAGTCAGGGGCTTGTGGGTAACGGCTCATAACAAATGGCTCACAGCCTGATTTTACAAATAAAGTTTTATTGAGAAGATCTTTGCTCAAATAGTTCCTCTCATATTTTTAAGATGTAACTTATAAAACAAAAACATTGATTTTTTTTTCTAATTCTGATTGTTTAAAATTAATAATAGGTAAGAATCTTGTCTTTTTTTATTCAGTTTGTTCTTTCAGAAATGCTTGTTTTGGTTACACTGTGGGATAAGCCACAGAAGGGGGCTATTAATAAACTCTATACTTTCTGAATCACCAATCCCTCTCGGCTGGGTCTTCAAAAGACTTGGAGCAAAAATGACTCACACACATTGTCTTTTAAAATGTCCCACTCACAGGATTAGAGGGACTCTACTTTCTATGATAGAAACTTTTGAAATGTTTTATTTACATTTTAACTTTTAGAGTTAGAAGTCATTTAAGGTTTTAAATAACTCCTCTTATTTGATAAAAATCTGAGGTTTGGAGCTGTAGGGATGGCTCGGTGGCTAGAGCACTGGCTACTCCTGTAGAGGACCCAGGTTTGATTCCCAGAACCAACATGGCAGCTCACAGTCATCTCTAACTTCAGTTCCAGAGGATCTGACACCCTCTTCTGGCCTCCGTGGGCACCATGGTACACAGACATACATGCAGGCAAAACACCTTAGGCACAGAACAATAAAATAAAAATGTTTAAAGTCTGTCAGTTAAATGCATCTCCTGGTGACCTACCTTCCCGTCTGGTCATATGTATACTCATCAGCACCAACAGAAGTACTCCGAAATTTCTGAAAAATTTAAATGGTAGAATTAATACAAATAGGCTGGGAATATATGTAAATATTACAAAGATAAAAAACAAATGTAGCCGGGCGTGGTGGCGCACGCCTTTAGTCCCAGCACTCGGGAGGCAGAGGCAGGCGGATTTCTGAGTTCGAGGCCAGCCTGGTCTACAAAGTGAGCTCCAGGACAGCCAGAGCTACACAGAGAAACCCTGTCTCGAAAACCCAAAAAACAAAACAAAACAAAAAAACAAATGTAAAATAATAACAATAGTAGTAACCATATCGTGTTCTAGTTTCATTTTATCATCCCCAGGAAAAGGAAAATGGGTGTCTCTGAGATATATGCAGGTATCACGTGCTCGCTGTGCCTTCCAACATATAGACCACTCTTTTCAATCCCTGGTTGTCTCTAACACTTTATGTCAAATGGTACAAAATCAAAATTAATGGAAGGCCAATTACAGAGACAAGGTGACACAGCAAGAAGTCTAAGGGAGTGGTTGGAAGCATAGTTTCTAGAGGAAGACCATCAAGGCTCAAGTGATAGCTAACTTATCTGACACTTATATAAAACTGTGAGGTATTTTCTCTGTCAAATGTCTACTCACAGTTTGATCACATTAAACAGGCTAGCAAGATGCTAAAAGCATGATATGTTCAGCAGACATTTTATATGCGTGTTGAATACTAGTAAACAGTAATAATTTGACTATATCAGGATCCTCTAAGCATCTCTGTTAGCAGATGTGTTGAGAGGAGGCTATAAGGATGGTTG